>NC_092138.1:44582227-45266602 GCF_043159975.1 Macaca nemestrina
AATATCAAAAAATATTGGAAACTTCATGGGTCTCAGATGCAACTGAATTCAGATCTGGCATGAAACAGATCAAGAAACAGAAATAAATGATTACAGTAATACCTCTTTTTCACAATTTGCTTTCTGAAGGTTTCAGTTACTTGTGGTCAACCGTGGTCTGAAAATATTAAGTGAAAAACCCCAGAAACAAATAATTCATAAGTTTTAAACATCATGCTGTTCTGAGTTCTGTGTGATGAAATCTCACATCATCCCCTGCTATTCCACCTGGGGCAAGAATCATACCTTTGTCCAGCACAGCCACACAGAAGATGCTACCTGCCCATTAGTCACTCCAAAGCTGGCTTGGTTATTAGACTGACTGCCACAGTATCACAGTGCTTGTGTTAAGTCACTTTAATTTTCTGTAATCATGGCCCCAAAGTGCAAGAGTAGTGATGCTGGCATCCCATGATAGTTGTTCTATTTTATTATTGGTTATTGTGATTAATCTCTTACTGTGTCTAGCTTGTACATTAAACTTTATCATAGCAATGTATGTGCAGTATAGGAAAAAGCATAGTGTACACAGGGTTCAATACTATTTGCACTTTCAGACATCCACTGGAGGTCTTAGAGCATATCTCCCACAGATAGGATGGATTAGTGTGTGCTTAAAGAATTACAAGATAACAACAACAAGGATATCATAAATGCCAATAGAAATATGTTGCAAAGAATCCCAAAAGGATCCAGGTAAATGAGAAAGAAAAAAAAAGTCAGCAAGATAGATTAGGGGAAAAGAGAGAAAGATGAAATGGGAAGGAAAGGAGGGCAGTGGGAAAGGATGAAACAAATACATTTGCATGGATTTCAGCTATCAGTAGGGTTCAAATGAGTTTCAATGTCCAATTATTCTGAGAATTCATCCATCGCTAATGCTAACCATGACAAGTAAAAATCTATCAATGCCATTCTGTAGCTCCTGGTGACCTCAAGGCAAAAAGTTAAATGCAATTTGATTTCTGATCTAGATCCAGAAGGGAACCATTCAGAGGGCTGTTCAGCTTCAAGGTACAAAGGGTCTTAGTGTTTGGGAATGTGCATGCATTTCCCTGATGCACCAGTTGAATGCTGCATAATGCTTACAGGTCAAGGTTGTCATTACACAATGCTCTATTTTATTTTCTTAAGACTATTCACTACAAATAATAAAGAACTATTGAAAAGCCATGAAATTTAAGCCAGGCCATATATTTTTGAGAAAAAATGTCTAAATAGCAAAGCACCTGCATATCTACAGAATATATATAATATATGTTTTGAATGTGAATTTTTTTTCTGCTTTTTGCAGTACTGTATTTGAGAAGATCTTTCTATGCTGAGACGGTGAATGCTTAAACTGTATACAAACACGTGGAAGAAAAATAAGAGATGTAGTCAATCATCTGGGAATTTTCCCTGCAAGAAGCTACACAGCTATATGCCTGGCATCATGTAAATGTCCAAATCCAGGAGCCCATGAAAGAGATTTGTAAAGTTCTAGACGTGTAGATGTCATGTAGATAAAGATTGGTTCATATCTTCCCATTTTAACAAAGCTTTCAACTTCCTGTCACCTGTCATTCTACGGTCAGAACTGTATACCATGGACACACTTTATATGTAACCCATATGGCAATCACTTCAAGTCATTTAGCAGGAGGGGAAACTCCTTAAGTCTCTAATTCAGGCTTTCCCAACCATTTTGGACCAGACAATTCTTTGTTGTGGGAGGCCATCCTGTGTGGGAATGATGTTTAACAGCATCCCTGTCCTCCTCGCATTAGATGTAGTAGCACCACTTCCCTCTAGTCACAACAACCAAACATGTTTCTGGACCTTGACAAATGCTCCTTGGGAGAAGCCTTGGGAGAAGAGTCACCCCCACTCAAGAATTTCTTCTATATGTGGTTTTAATGTGTTTGTCACAATAGAAAAAAACTAGTTTACTGGGAGACGGAGGTTGCAGTGAGCCAAGATCACACTACTGCACTCCAGCCTGGGTGGCAGAGCAAGACTCCATCTCAAAAAAAAAAAAAAGAAAAGAAAAGAAAAGAAAGCAAGCAAAAACTGGTACAATGTGAAGCTAAATTCGGATCCCTGAAAACCACTGCTGTAAGTGGAAGACATGGCATGGAGCAGTGGAAATAAAATTGGATTTGAACTTGTGAGGCTTCAGGTCCCTCTGTCATTCACCAGCTCTAAGCAGTCAGGTAAAAGAATGTTGTTTAAACACCCAGTTTAAAATCACAATCTCTTTCCCAAAAACAGCACTTCTAATCCCCCTTCTCCTGACCAAGTTTTTCATTTTTCCAAAGCATGTACCACGTACAACAAGCATACTATCATATTGATTTAGATCCTATATATGCTCCAAGGAAGCACAGGTCTTTGGTTCATTGTGGTAACCCAGGTGTCTTGTAGAGTGTCTAAAACATGGTGAGTGTTCAATGTTTGTTAACTGAATGAATCTTATTTATCCCACTGTTTCCTGAGCTAAGTTGACCATTGATATGGTTTAGCTGTGTCCTCACATCTTGAGTTGTACTCCCATAATTCCCACATGTTGTGGGAAGGATCTGGTGGGAGATAACTGAATCATGGGGGCGGTTTCCCCCATACTGTTCTCATTGTAGTGAATAAGTCTCACGAGATCTGATGATTTTATAAGGGGTTTCCCTTTTTACTTGGCTCTCTCATTCTCTCTTGCCTGCCACCATGTAAGACTTGCCTTTTGCCTTCTGCCATGCTTGTGAGTCCTCCCCAAATACGTGGAACTATGAGTTCATTAAACCTCTTTTTCTTTACAAATTACCCAGTGTCAGATATGTCTTTATTAGAGTGTGAAAACAGACTAATACAACCATCGAAAATATTTTCCTCCCCAACCTTACTAACATCATCTTTCATACACTTGGAAAAAAACGCTAGGCTAGATGATTCTCACATGTTCTCTCTAGCCCTGACTTACTCTGGATTCTTTGACTATTGTTAGGCTTTATTAGCATAGAGAGAAAGATGGCATTGATAAATGAGCATTCTAACATAATTCATAATTTCTTAAAACATATGTATGCTATTTTCTAAGGCATGCATGTAATTCTTAACATTCAGCATTTTCTGGAGATGTATTAATTGCCACAACTGGGAAGAGGGTGATGCTACCCTTCAGCTGACAGAGGCCTGGGGTGCTGGTGAATGTTCCGCAGTGTCCAGGAGAGTCCCCTTTAACACCAAATGATTTGTCCCAAAACGTCTACAGTGCCAACGTTGAGACACCCTGTCCTGGACTAATAAATATGTTCTTTCTGATATTTTATTTTCTAGCTATTTGATTCACTTATGAAGAAACAATAAGCTGAAAGAAATACCTGGATTTAAATCACCAGTTTGGGAATTGGGGCATTAATCCAGGTTAACAAGAGTCTATGAAAAAGATATTTAGACTCTCTATGCCTCAGTTTCCTTGCTTCCTATAATAATGTAATTATTACACATTACAAAGTGCAATAAAGATAAGTCTGTACTTCAAAGGGGTTAAGTGAACCTTCATGAATTCTCATTAAGTATTTTGAGCTTCTCAGCAAAAGGTTTACAGAAGCTAAAATTGTGATTAAATTACTATCCTTATAACTATATCTACATTTATAATCAAGTAGCATGTGACAAGAATTCCTGAAAATGTTAAAAAATATTTTTTCAAGTATCCAATCTAAGACTTATCAATTCAAAGATGACACTATTAAACTCCATAATCGAATGCTATGAACACCTGTGTTTTCATTTTTCTCTTTTTCTCTTGATAATGGGGTTAGCCAAGAGGCCGCATAGTGAGTACCCAAAACAAGTGCTTTGGAATCAAGCACACCTTGTAACCACTGATTAGTGTGTGATTACGGTCAGTTACTCAGTCTCTCTAGGCCTCGGTTTTCATTACCTTAAAATTGAGGAGAATTACACTCATGTCAAATGATTAAAATTAAAATTACTTAATATGTATAAAGCACCTGTACACAGTGGGTGCTTAATAAGTGCTATTTTCCTTCCCTTCATCTGTGCTTTCCTAAGACCTAGTCTGAAGACAAAAACCTTAACTCCTGGCTTGCAGGTAATGTGGAGGTATTAGCTAGCCAACAGTTTCAACCTCTTCCCCTACCAGGTGTTTCATAAAAACTGCTAAATATTGCAAAGTTTGCCTGATGGAAATTCCTTTTATTCTTCCGTCCCTTCTCTTTTAAAGCCAAAAACGGACAAAAGAACAGTTAGAATGTGCGTTGCCAGAGGTGGGGGAAGAACCAGAGTGCAGAACTGGAGAAACAGTCACTGAGTCATCAAGGACTTCTGCATTTAACATGGCTTTTGAAGTTCACTTTTCTCCAGTGGGCACAAGAAAGAGGTCCACGTGGAAGTTGTATTAGGAAAACAACCTTGGTCAGAAGTTGGCCACATTCTGTGGTCCACAGAAGTGCTTTTCATGAATGATGTGGGTCCTGTGTAACTTAGTTTGGGGCTTCTGCAGATCATCTTGGAGATTCAGCTTGGACTAGAAAACAGGCACGAGCTTGTGAGGGGTGCAGCCAAGGGGTGAGGCGATAAGATGAGCACTCACTTAGGTCGGGAGTTCAGGGCTCACCCTCCAGTGACTTCAAGACAATTACTTAAAAGCCTTGAGCTTTATTTCCTTATCCTCAGAGGATTGTGTTTTGCAGATAAAATTAGACAACTCGTGAAAACACCTAGCACAGTGCCTGAAATGTAGGCACTTAGCTAAATCTAAATCATTATGCAAATTTCCATAGATATCAGCATTATAAAATAATTTCTATTTACAATAAAGTGACTTCCAGATGTATTCCATGAAAAACTTGTTCCCTGAGCTATCCTGCCTGTGTGTGGGGTGGCGGGTCGAGAGAGGCGATTCTACAGCCCAGTTGGGTTGAGATTTGCTGCCTAGGCTTCGTTTCTGAGAGATTCCCAATCCACACGCACATCTCGATGACTCTAGGATGTGATGCAGTTAAACAAGCACGCAAGCTAGCTAGCTGGCAATAACTTGATGAATCTCACGAAACAAGCATTTCCAAATGCTTTTTATAGTGCAGCATCTATTCATCCTTCAGGACTGATACTCCATAGGAATCCTGCAATAGCCAAAACTGACCAACAGTCAAGATTCTCAACTTCCCACTGAACATGGGTCCTTCCCGTGCTCTAAAACAGGCCCATTTCTGTTCCAGACGGCACCCTGCAGTCCCTCTAGCTTTATCACAGAGGTTTCACTCCTTCAGATATGACGAATATGAATCTATTAATCTTGTCTAAGCCAAAGAACAACACAAAGTTCTACAGCATTTAGCTCATTGATTAATAGGCATATTGATTGTTTACTTTGTGATTCATCCCAGGATCAATTTCTAATTAGAGGCAGGCTTTCTAATCCACCAAATGTCTCTGGGATACTTCTTCAGTCAATTATTGTACCCACATGAATTAACTACAATAGTAATCACCACCACAAGTTGCATTTGTTAAGGACTTTAAATACACAAGATGCTTTCATATACATTACACATCTCATTTGTTTTTCTAAACAAATTGTAGTATCGCTTCCATTTTACAGAAGAGATAACTAAGGCTTGAACAGTCACTAGATGAAGGGCAGAGCTCAAACCTTGTCCTCTAGCTCCAAGTTCAGTGGTTTATTATCTATAGTATAAATTCTAGTGTGTTAGATATGAAGTGCACGCTAACATAGAGGTCTATAATTTAAATGTTTTAAAAACCCCACTGAACTTTAAGGCCCTATATGAGTCAGTATTCTTTCTTGCTTGGGTGGCCAGTGTCTGAAGAGAAAGAAGACAAGCCTGCTGTTCCATTCCCTTCAGGCCAGATTAGCACAGTCCTTAAAATGGGCAAAAAGTTTTTGTGTGCTGAGAAAAATCACACACTCTAAGGCTGCATTTCCACTTAGAAAAGTCACTTTCTAGCTCTGTCCTCAGTTTTCTCATCTGTAAATTTCAGATGATGATGGTACCTGACTCATAGGTGGTTGTAATGATTAAATGAATAGCAATGAAATAGAGCAAACACCAATTATATTGCAAATGACTGTAATTTATATTGTACTTGTAACTACATTCCGGCTGGCTGTCTTGGGAAGATGAACCACTATTCATAACCTTGCTTCTTACTGGAAAATTGTGCACCTAGTTCCAAAAACATCTGCTTACAAATGGGATTGAGGACAACTATACCGTTCAAAAATGATGATGATAAATGCTGAGTAATTTTACCCCCCCATCCCTTATAAAGAAAATAGCCTAATATATGTCAGAATCAAATAAAACTTCTCTCTGTATTACCCCTTGGTAGGCGTATGCCACAGCATTTTGTTCAGTCATGAACAAATGAACAAATTATATCAAGTTGAACTAGAAACATCTCCAGCACAGATACATGAAAGTTAATATCCAACAAAAAGCAGGAGGCCATTTAAAATGGCCTCAATTAATGTTATAATTAAATTAAGCAAATTTTGCCGTAATTCTCATATGAATTTGAGAGTTGTTTAAAAATATAAATCATCTTCCAAAAGCAACGTCCTTGATAGTGACAAAGATTGAAAGGGGCTGTGGGTGAAGCAATATCAGCCTAGCATCATTACTGGGGGAAGAAAATTCTCTATCAGCTACACTGCACTCACACATGGAGGACCAGAGGTCAGCATTAGGTCAGTAGCAAGTCTGACCAACATTCCTATGTTTTCTTAATTGAATTACTCTTAAAATGTTAAAAAAAAAAAAAAAGGAAAGTCCATGTATTAATGTGTTTGGAGCAGGTTTTTTTGTTTTGTTTTGTTTTGTTTTTTTACATTTTCTTGAGAATTGGAAGATATTTGTCTAACGTTGCAAGTAGTTGATGTATTTTTCTATAAAGATTGTGATCCTGAGGAATTATTTCTCTTAGGCAAAGAGTTTAATGGGTGGAGGTCATCTGTTTTATGTTTTGTAATCTCAAGATTACATTTTAATATCAGGGGCCAGGTCTACTTTGTTCTAACCTATTCCCCAGCTCCTAGTACTGTGCACCCGGCATATAGTAGCCACGCGATAAAAGTCTGTGGAGTTAATAAATCTGGGCCAGGCTCTACATTTTATCAGGGCAACGGAGTGGGACCCTGGGAATGTGGTTTGCTAAGAAAAGCATGCTGGCTTTTTTTTCTGACAATGACTACAGTGACCTCTGCTGGTCAGATTTTAGAACTACAATTCAGGATCCGAAAGAAAATGCAAGAATTCTGAAGACTGCAGAGTTTCTCGGCTTTCTTTTCTCAGTCTATACTCCACCATAAAAGGAGTATAGCAGAGCTGTATCACTTATGATGCTTAGTATGACTAGGATATGGTGACTACTAAAACAAGGACAAGTGAACACCTTTTCTTTGCGGTATCTGGGAAGGGTATCGAAAACAAGCAAAACAAACAATAAAAAGAGCACAGTACCAGAAGACCTGGACTCTGACAGACCTTTCTATGACTATCTGTTAGCTAGTAAGCTATTCAGGGTCTACATTCAAGAAAAGTCTGGAATAGGGACCCAGTCAGTGAAATTGCTGTGGTCTGTTAATCTTATTAATTTTGAAGATGTGTTACTTTTGCTATTTTGAGGGTCATACCCTTCACACACCTTCCAAAGTCTGTTTTCCTCTTTACACTATCTTCATCTTACCTAGGATAAGTTTATCACCTTATAAATGGACTGTCAGGTAATTGTAATTTTCTTCATAAGAAAAAGAGAAGATATTTGGCTAACTCTTCTTGACTACCTCATTTCTCCGACCACAGACATTTTAGAAGGCTATAGTTACTAACACGGTCCTAGAGTGACCTCTTGCTGTGCAATCGCTACATGAACCTGCAAACTCAGTGTTGGATGCTAGTGAATTGTTAAGACAGAAACCTCCCTGTCTATAAAAGTGTATACATTGACATGCATAATATGAATGTCAATTTAGCTTTTTAATGTTTCTGTACTCTGTAAAGCTATTGGCTTTCCTATTATCAAGCAGTAATAAAAAGAAAATTCATTCTCCAAAGTAAATTCCATGAGCTTGTGGAACGGTCTATTAACTTAACATCTTGGGTTCTGTTTTTAAAAGAACATTTCACTTTCCTAATATTCAGATACATTCTGGATGTAACATGCAGGACTACCGAATAAGCAAGAGAATTTACATTTGAGGAGTGGCCGAGTTCCCTGTGGGGTCCATGATTTGAAATTCCATGGTATCTGAATTTACTTCCAAAGATGGGTTTATGATGTAAAGAATAGTCTTACTGTTTAAGTCCTTTTGGCTAAATTTCTCATGGATAAATTCACCTACAAAAAAGAAATAAATGAATATCATGGGTAACCAAACAAAACATTAAATAAGAGCTAATAAAATTGTATGGCTATTTTATTTTAAACACATCTTTAAAAAAACAGCTAAGGTACATTTTACAAAAAGAAATTAGCATTACTGTAACTATCTTAAAACTCAAATGCAACAAGCTTAAATTAGGCATTAAATTGACTGCTTCAGAAATATTTGCCTTAAAAAATATAAAAATAAAGCGAAGGAGAATGGAAAGATACTGTAATAAAAATCCGTAATTTGGTGCCATCCTGTTTAATGATGTATTATGATCATTGTGCTCATAAAGGAGAAATAATATACAATCCAGAGAAACCATTAGGAAAAAAACCAAGAACTTTAAAAAAAATCTGACATCATTTAGAGTCATTTAGAATTCATGACAGAAGAAAAAATTGGTCACAAATAGGAAATTGGTCCTGACACTATGTTCCTTTGAATATACTATAATCAGCTGTTGCGAAAAAAATTATAAATAATCAACAGTTGTATATCAGTATTTGGTTCTTCCAGTCAGGATAAATTTAGGAAGGCTCAGCTCCAAACCCTCTTTAGGACCAATATTGATTTATAAACTGCATCTATCAGTAAGCCCTGGGGAGTGTTTACCAAATGGGCCTGCACTTAATTAAATTACTCTCTAGCCCTGCCAGCCACTGGGTATTTTAAAATGAGCAATTATAAGGATTAAGGAAGCCAGTACCTGTTGTTGTGTTCTCCAGATGTCCATGTTTTGGGCCTTGTAGAATTTTAAAGATGATCTGATCGTCCTCAGTGTCAGGGTCTGATGCCTTCAACACGCGGGAAGTGATGTAAATCCCATAGCAGCCATTTTTCAGGAGCCCCACTTGAGAAGGGGAATGCAAGAGTGTGATACGAGGAGCTGTTTTGTCCAGTTGGTCCACCTGGATCATCCACAACGACATACAATGTTAGCCAAAGGCCCCTCGCCCCCATGCAACGTTGGGCTTTATTGGTTCGACAATGACACACTGTCCCGCGTTTTGGATTCCTTCTACTCCTCATTAGCGGATTCCTGTTAAAGACTGTCCTGTTCACAACAGCCTCAGCAAATACCACAGTGCTTGGAACAGAGGCCAACTTTCCACCGTAATCCTTGATCCCACTTTATCAATTTATTGCCTGACTCCCACTTAGGAATACAAGTTCCGAGAGGGCAGGCGTCAGGTCTTTTACCGCCATGGATTCCCTGCACCTGGCACAGTGCCTGAACCATAACAGAAGCCCAGGGAATGTCTATTAAATTAATACACTAAAATTGACCCAAGAATTCTAGAGCAGACTTCATGTTAACTCCACAGAAGAACCTCCCCCATTTTCCTGGTGTTTAGTGATTTACAGACACAAAATTGTGAGGGTTTACAAATATATAGAAAAAATTTTTGGCATGTCTTTTTTTCAACTGGCAAAAATGTTGAATAAAAATAGAGATACCTCAGTAAGGAAAAAGTTAAAGGTGATTATTTCTAGACATTTGCATATTTGTTTCATTGAGGATGAGAGCCAGGTAGCTGAACAGGTGGACTAGATTTGTGAAGATGGTGGATGAGCAATTACTCGTAAGTGAGAACAGAAGTGTAGGTTCAAACACAACAAAGGACCTTGTTCAGTCTGTATGGAGCTCAGTGCATCTTGCATTTGTAAGATGACTGTTGTAGGTTAAGGACAGAGCAGGTTTGGATGGATTAGAACAGATTCGCCACTGATACTAGAAAATATGTAAAAGAATTTTCATTCCCCTCACTCCTAATCTCTCGGTTCTTAATTTCATTTACACCAAACTGATACTACTGTAAATCTTACTTTGCCCTAGCAAAGTAAAGAATTCATGTCAATGATAAGACCATGTATATTTTTGTGTATTATGATACAATGAACTACTCTGTAGCTATTAAAAAGAATAAGGGAGAAAATGAATTGATGATGAAAAATTTCCCCAATTTTGTGTTAACTGAAAAACCTAGCAAGTTGCAGAATAGAATTAGAATATAATTATAATACTATTTTTGTTAAAAATATATATTTATCTATACATAATGTTTGTATAGACATAGGCAAAAGTCTGGGAGATTTGCACAAATGTGTTCATTTGTTTTGGGGTGGAGAAAGATAACAGCTCCTCCTCTGTTTATTTCATAAGAAATTTTGTCACAACCAACCATTTTTTCCTCTCAAACTGGCAAGATTCTTAAAAAAAAAAAAAAAAACAGAAATAATTATAACTCACACTGATGAATATGTGAAGAAACAGATATTTTTATATTTTGCTGGTAGGGGTACAAAATAGTAAAAATTTTTCTGTATCTTGCAGAAACAGATATGTATGCAAAAATGATTGGATATATATTCACTAAAATACTACTTATAAAAGCAATTTACAAAAAGAATGAAAAGTCCACCAGGGGATTTATAAACCATCTCCACCTGAGACTGAGTTCCAAGCAGCCTTTAAAAATCATGCTATCAGGAATATGATTAGTTATCAAGAACTATCAGGAATAGTTAATGACATACGGAAATATTCAAAATACATGAAGATGGAAACAGGCAGCATGCATAAAAAACAGTATATATAATATCATCCCATTTTTAATTGAACAAAATAAAAGAATGGAAGAAAGCCCCCAACAATAGTTTTTGGAGTGGTATGGTCGTCAATAATTTTTTTTTCTAGTAGTTTATGAATTATTTACAATACATACTTATTTTATAAACCAAAAAAGCAACAAACATTTTCAAAAGTCACAGTCATTCTTCTCCTCTCCTGAAGAGTATGGGTGGCAACTTTCAGGGCAGTGAGGTTGGGGGTCCAATTGTCATTGTGGCCTGTGAGGGAAGAAGCTCCGACAACCATGTGGCCAGTAAGAGAGATGGTTAGTGGAAGAAGAGGAAAATTAAAGTACTTCTAAGCCATACAAAAAATACCCAAGTTGATACTAAATGAATAGTTGAATGTAGGATGGTTGTTTTATTTTGGTTTTGGATGTTATAATTCCTTAAAAATGAAAGTGTTACAAAAGTAATAAATGCCTGTTGTGATCATGTGTTTTTAAAAAAACATCTAAACCCTAGCAACACGGTCCCGTCATGTCTCTGGTCACATTAAAATATATCCTAGGTCTTATTCAACTTCTAGCTTTGTCAAAAGTAGATCTTCTGGCTCAGTACACCAGAAGCATTTTTAAATATTGGGTTTCTAGATTTTTTTAAAAGAAAGCTCTATCCTTTGATAACTTGTGTTGTATTTACAGGAAATGCACAGAAAGCAATGGCATGACGTTTTTCTCCCTCACCTGACCCCTTTAAAGGAGAAGTACAGGTTGCAACAGTTGCAACAATTTTGGTCAGACAGAAAAGATTTCCTACAAAATGAATGTCAGGTTGTGACTGTGTCAGTTAAATACACCTGTGTTTTGGCGTAGTTTGGCCCTCAATTACTCAGGTACCACCAGAAAAATAGTTTACCCATAGTTGGGAGACTTATTTGGACCAGTTTACCACTCAGTGGTGGTCAACATCCATATTGTCTTGGCAGAAAAAGCTCTTGAAGGCAAGACACTGAGGGCGTCATCTCTCCTCCACTGCTGGTGGGTTCAGTCACTTTCTAAAGGCTCTTGACTTCTCTGCTCAAAGAGACCGAGGGTTCTGGGGAATTACTGGAGGAAGTTTGAAGCTTACCTTGTGGGGTTTTTACACATAATGATTTTTTTTTTTTTTTTTTTTTTGCAAGGAAAGCCTTATACTTTTGACAAAAAAAGAAACTTTACAATGTATGTCCAACATTTTCCTATCAGTAAATTCCACAACTTCCAATAGATAACTGTCTTATAATAGCCATGCTCTTTAAGATGAGTGTTGGTGTTGGGAGAGACCTGATTCAAGTTCTGGTACTTTCCCCAATCTCCATCCTCTTTTCCATCTGTGCTATGGAGTATAGGAAGGAACTGTGACGTCTACACTCAGAATTTATAATTCATATAAATTTGCAGCCAAAGAGACCCAGAAAAGTATCCCTGGTGGGACAGTACAGAGACAGGTCTCAACCTAGGTTAGGGAGTTAGGAATAAAAAAAAAAAGACACTAACAGACTGAAGAGGGAATGTGACTAAGATCAATTAAAACATATGATTAAAAATAAAAACAATAATTTTAATACAAAGTGCTTCTTACTGTGTCCACGATGTCAATATCTTCTTTCTTCTCCTAGTGCATCATTTCATTGCATTTTCTGGACCTCCTGATTGCCAAGGACTCATCCAGAACCCACTCTATGCTCTCAAGGCTTTCCTCATAGATAGACTCTGTGAGGCTTCATTTTATGTGTCAACTTTGCAGGGTGTGTTTTAGAGGGGATTAACGTTTACATCAGTAAATTTTGAGTAAAGAGATCACTCTCCATAATGCAAGTGGGCTTCAGCCAATCAATTGTAGGCCTTAAGAGAAAAGACTGAAGTCCCCCAAAAAGGAAGGAATGTTGCCTCCAGACTCCTTTGGGCTAAAGATTGCAACGTTAACTCCTGCTGAAATTTGTAGCCTGTAACCCCAGCACTTTGGGAGGCCGAGGTGGGCGGATCACGAGCTCTGGAGATCAAGACCATGCTGGCTAACACGGTGAAACCCCGTCTCTACTAAAAACAATACAAAAAAATAGCCAGGTGTGATGGCAGGTGCCTGTAGTCCCAGCTACTCGGGAGGCTGAGGCATGGAATGGCATGAACCCGGGAGGCGGAGCTTCCAGTGAGCCAAGATCGCGCCACTGCACCCCAGCCTGGGCAACAGGCAAGATTCCATCTCAAAAAAAAAAAAAAAAAAAAAAGAAAGGAAAAAAGAAAGAAAGAAAGAAAGAAATTTGTAGCCTGACAACCTGCCCTGTGTATTTCGGACATGCCAGGCCCTAAAATTGCATGAGCCATGAGCCAATTTCCTAAAAAAAATGTCTCTTTGTCTCTTTCTTTTTTTTTTCTCTCTCTCTCTCTGTCTCAGAGCAATGGAAAAACGTAACTATTTTACTAGTCAGAAAGTATTCTGAAGCGAGAGATAAATTTTAACTATTTTGTGTTTGGTGAGAGTGTGTAGAAGAGGGTGAATTACTTCCAAGGAGAGTAGATTCAAGGGTTTGAGAGCCAGAATATACTTGATGTGTTTTGACTTAAAAAAGAAAAACACATTATGCCCTCCAGGAATCCTTGTAATAGTCAACAAATGTGGCAGCGTAGTGTCATAGAAAGGACACAGAATTTGGGATCAGAAAGACTTGAGGTCTTTGTGTGTATTTGATCAAATTATTTAACTCCTGAACTTGTATCCTCATCTATAAAATGTCAATAACAAAACTTGCTTCATATGAGTTTTATGAGAATCAAATAAGATTTATGTGGAGTGGATCTGGCCTGCAGTTAACACTAAAGGAACTGCAATTGCTGCTATTATTACCCTCATCATTATTACATGTGTAATAGTATAAAGATGCTGCCTCGTAAGTTTCAGCATCAAATATGTTTCAGGCCCTATGCGACTGCTTTGGATACCTAATCCTATTGAATTCTCACCACAATGCTGTAGGCATGTTTTTCAAAGAAGGAAAAGTAGATTCAGAAGAGTTAATGAATTCTTTAAGGTCAGACAGTTAATACATTGCAAAGCAGAAATTCAAACCTAGGTCTGTCTGGCTCCAAAGCCCACGGCTTTTGCTCCTTTCTGTGCTACCATCGACACTCACAGTCAGTCATTAGCACCTATGAGGGCACCATATCTCTTTCATTCATATTAATATGCTGTTTGTGCTGTAGATGCATAATCTGTATTTGAATTAAACAGGAAAGGAAATTAAAACATAGTTCTTGGCCAGGCGTGGTAGCTCACACCTGTAATCCCAGCACCTTGGGAGACCAAGGAAGGTGGATCATTTGAAGTCAGGAGGTCGAGACCAGCCTGACAGACATGGTGAAACCTAGTTACTACTAAAAATACAAAAACGTTAGCTGGGCATGGTGGCACATGCCTATAGTCCCAGCTACTCAGGAGGCTGAGGCAGGAGAATCGCTTGAGCCCAGGAGGCGGAGACTGCAGTAAGCCAAGATCATGTCACTGCACTGCAGCCTGGGTGACAGAGCAATACTCTGTCTAAAAAAAAAAAAAAAATAGTTCTTGATGTCACTGTTTTCACATCTCTGGCAGATGAACTGTGTTTTTCATACTTACCTGAATGGTGAATAAAACAGGTTCTTCCCACATTCTCCCATTCACAACAAAGCCTTGGTTTGTCCTGTCTGTGGCCATGAAAGTAAAGCAGTCAGTCTGGGAGTCCCCTCCTGAGTGCCGATAGGCCACATTCTTGCTGTCCACATCCTGCTGGGTGAAATTGTGTTGAAGTAGGCCTGTTCCCCACAGGTAGAGCTGGCCATGCTGGGGGAGCTGAACCAAGAGGAAGGTGAGATTCTCCGCAGCTGTGTCAGGGTCAGTCAGCTGAAGGAGGTCAGGGGAAAGCAGGCCCACGGCCCCCTGGGCCAGTCTCAACCCCTTGTTCCTGGTTACCACGGGCAGGGCTCTGTCCACAGTCTCCAGCGTGATCTCAAGCACCCCATGCTCAGTCCGCAGTCCATTGCTGATGATGAATCTGGCAAAGAGAGGCAAGGCAGCCTTCAGCATGGATTCTTGTGTCACCATCTACTGGAATGAAACGATAATAATACACACCTTTACTAAAGGGTATGTTGTGTTGTGACTCAAATGAAAAATCAAGGGCAGATCTTGCAGAAGAATCCCTATCATTAAGCCAGTCACTAGAGTAATGCATAAATGGACCATTCTACACCCAAGAATATTTTCCCAACAACATTAATGATAGACCCATGTGATACAACAGGGGAATTCTGACAATCCTATTTCTCAGGCTCACCAGTGCTTAATGTGCCTTGCACCACATAAAAATTTCACAACCAATGAGACTCTTCATACGAATTTGAAGAGCATACCCCCTTTATTTATTTATATTTTTTCAATTTTTTTTTCATGGGTGTGTAATAAAGTTGTAAGTCTGATAACTTGGAGACCAATAGATTAAAGTGCTAAATGGGTTGAATTTAGCTAATTCATTCTACTCATATGTTTTTATGGTAGATTTCTTAATAGCAGATCACATTTCTCAGACATGTAATCTCACTTAAATCATCTTTCCCTTCCAGGCCTCATTTCCACAGCTCTGAAAAATGAATGGGATGGACTAGAAGATCACTAAGTGCCACCCAACTCTAAAATATTACGGGAGGCTCTAATCTCTTACAGTTTACATGTGCTTCTGCACTTTCTCCCTGTAAGACAGGTGAGAGTTATGCTACACAAGGATTATCTTCCTGCTTCAAAGAAAGGTTCAGAAAGTTGGTGGGAGATCATAAGGCAGGTAGGAGATGAAGCTGAGACTAGAATGCAGGTCTTCTGATCCCTGCACCCTCTACTCTTGCAGAGTTTAAAATAAATGCTGGCTTAACAATCCACCACAAAGAGTTGTGATGCCTGAGCACCGCTGCAAAACTAAAAAGAAAGCTGAAATGATACGCATTTGAGATAAGCAAAATCTTTCTTATAGTCTTAAATTTGTGATACCATAACATGCTTTTGATTATATTGATCATGAAACCACATTCTACTGAAGACAATTTCACAATAACACTGATTTAAATGATCTTTGTAGCATTTCAACATGTAATTTTTATTTTAATAAGAATTAAGAGTATCATGAAATTATGCAAAGAAGTCACAATATTAAAACTCCAAAAAGTTAGGAAATCATTACTATCAAATGGGACTGACAAATTCACTGTACACCAAAGAAATGTACTTAGAAATAATCAGAGTTGTGTCTTATTAGCTTTTCTCCATGTACCGTAGTTGCTGGAAATATTCGTGAAGGATGGACTCTTCTATTCCACTGATACAAAAATGTCTAAAAATAATGTTTTTGTAGAATATATAAATTAATAGGACATTTTTATGTATAAATTTTATATACCTATATAAATTGTATATTTTCTTTGGTGCTTCTTTTTTAATTAGAGAAGTTATGGCATTTATATTTATTTTACAAATCTGGCAGATTTGACTAACAGTCTCCTTATTCTTTGTGAAATGTGTCTTGTCCTTCAGGGTTTGAGCATCGATCCTTCTAAGCATGAAGAAACCTGAAACTAGATAGTGTGAGAGCAATTAGTCAATCAGCCTGCCTGCGATCACAGACTCGGGGAAGGCAGTTAGACAAAAAGTAAAAAGAGATGAGTTTGGCTGAGTACTGATATTGCTTTGAAGGCTACGCTGAAGTTTTTTAGTTTTCTAATTATCTAGTTAATAAGACTGCCAACAAGGAAAACATGTCTGATTTGATGCAAAGAAAAAGAAATACATGTCCAAAAAGTTAAAACTGCTAAATGAAATACAACAAATAAAGTAAACTTTGACATTTCACACACCTAGACTTGCAAAGAATGAAACCTGACACATTTCCCCCATAGCAGCATTTTTTACAGTTTGTAAAGCTATTCAATTGCCTTTAGAATTATAGATTGAGCAAAATCACATAGTTTCCTTAAAACAACCCAATCAGTTATCCTTTCGTGAAATTAAACCTTTGATAAGTATATTTTTAACAAATTGGGAAATTTCATCACTGGATCATGAGGTATTTATAAAATCAATTATTTATTTAAAAAAAGATGCCGGTGCAGTGGCTCATGCACATAAACCCAGTACCTTGGTAGGCCGAGGCAGGCAGATGGCTTGAGTCCAGGAGTTCGATACCAGCCTGGGTAACATGGCAAAAACCTTTCTCTACAAAAAATACAAAATTTAGCTGGGTGTGGTGGTGCGTGCCTGTAGCTCCAGCTACTAGGGAGGCTGACTTAGGAGGATCACTTCATCCTGGGAGGTCGAGGCTACAGTGAGCCATGAACGTGCCACCACACTCCAGCCTGGGCAATAGAGAGAGACCCTGTCCCAAAAAAAAAAAAAAAAGAAGAAAGAAAAAAGAAAGAAAGAAAGAAAAGAAATGAAACGAAACGAAAAGAAGAGAAAGGAAAGGAAAAGAGGCCAGGCACCATGGCACACGCCTATAGTCCAGACACTCTGGGAGGCTGGGGTGGGCGGAGCACTCGAGCTCAGGAGTTTGAGACCAGCCTGGGCAACATGGCAAAACCTCATCTTAAAAAAAGAAAAATAATTTTAAAAAAAGAAAATCAAGGAACCTAGAAAAATATGTCTGTTCTTCAAACTTTTTACTTAGTCACCTTCACAGTTTCAAAAGTAAATTGATACACATTTTTAGGTATAAAATTATGCTTTATTTCTCAGGCAGAGCCTGAGAACAGAGTTATGCCTTTATTCTATTGTTTTTCTGTTACTTTTTCATATTCCCCCCAGATCCTATCATCTCACCCATGATAAAATAAAGAAGGAGGCTAGGTGCTCCCTCAGTGCCTCCAAGTTCCCTTTTTCCCATTTTCCCCCTCCAGAAATATGTTTCACACCTCTCATTCTACTCTGTTTCACAAACAAACTGGCTCTCTATTCCTTACCAGATCCCTATATCAAATGTGCTCTGTGGAGAGGGTTAAATCAGCCATTGGTACGTTAGCGTAAATGTAAGCCAAAGGATGTGTATTTTTAGCATTAGCATTAATTGTAGAGCTATAGACATTGTGCACTATTAAAAGTTTGTCAAATATCAGCAGAGAAGGAAGAAGAAAGAAGGGGAGAGATGGGACCAGGAGCAACAAAGCCAAATGCAAGCTTGAGTGAGTGCCAGGGACTCCATCAGAGGTAGCCATCTTGAATATCTAATTCTGACTTTCCTCTCTGGAGACTGAATTGCAAAAATGCTTGACGAGGTCCTCAAAGCTCATCTCAGGACGGCCACATCTACTCGATGTGTGCATGGCCTCTGTGAGGTCACTGAAGTTGTCTTATGATCCAGGCTGTCCATCTCAAACCCCTCCCTGCTGGATGATCGCGATCTGCCCACGTTGGAAACAGGCAGCCTGCCATCAGACAGATGGGAGTGAGGGCACGTGGGCCACAGACCACAGAAGAGTAAGAAATATGTTTTCTGAGGCCAGTGCTCCCATCTGGGACACCAAGGCAGCTGTCTGTGCTGACCTAAAGCTAATAAGCCAGGGGTGAAAATGATGCAATTTCTAAACATGACTGGATCAAACACATCATTCCACTTTCACAAGTAACAGTGCAAACTACTCACAGGCAGAGAGGCATCATCAGAGAGAGGGACAGAGTGAATGGTTACGGTTGAGTTCCTGGTCAAAATAAAGCTAGCAGAACAAGTCAAACAAGGTCAGTGCTGTTTGTGTCTGGAAAAGCTGACCGATCAGATGGTCTTCCAAATATCCCCTCCCCTAAATCCTCCAAATATATTCTCAAGGTTTAAAACCATAAAGCCATTGCTATGCTGGTATCCATTCTGAGGTGAAGAAGTTGGTGGTAGCAGCCCTTCTGTGGGTCCATTTTGTTTAATTTCCCTTATTTCACCCCCCTGAGAAGAGATGCAGCCAGGATGACCACTGTTCTCATGAAATTTGGGGAATGACTCTCAGATTTGACTGGGGTGCCTGCCTGGTCTGATTTCACCATTACCACGGTGCTTTCAAGCTTTCTGCATTGCCTGGCAATAGAGTTGGCTGAAGAAGCTGCCATCTGTCATGGCATTTAAGAGATAAAAATGGAATCATAAATAGCGCCAGCTCCTCAGAAAAAAAAAAAAAAAAGTCCAGCCGGCATGTCAAAATGGAGGACATTAGCATGTTCTTTTAGTACCCGGCTGCCAGCAGCTGAAGTCAGCTTGCTAATCACTCGGTGTCATCTGTCCTAGAACATGCTGCCAAATCTTTCTTCCAGGCCAGCAGCACCAAACAATGCAGGAGAAATTTATGATTCACAAAATATTTTTGCAGAAGGTAAAATCTGACTATTAAACTCCCCCATTTAATTAATGCTGCCATAGCTTACATTAAAAAGGGAAGGGGGAAAATCCTCTGCCACAGAATTTATCTCTTCTACCCAGCCAAATTCCTTGCCAAATTTAACAGCAAGCAACATAAATTTAGGTGATTAGATTGGTTGCATATATTTAATTTTTAAAAAGCACCATGATCACACTTTCATTAAAACAGGCTTTCAGCTTTGGTTTAGCGCCACTTGACAAACAACATAGCAGTCCGTGATTGGGTTAGTGAAATGACAAGATTAAAATTCGGGTCTTGGGCAGATGCTAGGCTCTTCCATTATAAATATGTAAAACTGCTGGCCAAATATCAGAATGACACATTGAGGAGGTTCCTTCGCACAAATGCATATTCTCCACAAATTTTTGGTACAACGAGGTATAATGGAAAGAACCTTCCACTGGAAATGAGCTCTGAGCCCCAAATTCAGCAGTGATACTCAGTTATATCAGTTTAGGTGAGTTCCTTTGCCTCTTGGAACCTTGGTTTTCTCATGTGTAAAATGGGAACACTACTGCATCTCTCGCAAGGTGGTGGCATAAGGCTTAAGAAAAATAACGTACAAAAAAGAGTCCAGGACATTCTCTGGTGCATTGCAGGTGTTCAGGCAATGCCAGATTTCCTATGTGTAAATAAGGGATTGGACCAAATCAATGCTTTTCAGCCTTTGTTGTTTATTTTCTCCCTAAAACCTTGTTTCCTAATCTGAAGTAATTGACATCATATTTTTGCCATATGCCTGTACTATGTGTACTCTTATTATAAATTAACTAGTTTGCTTTCTATCAATTCAATTTTTAACTTGAATCAATGTATTTGGTTAAAAGGAAACCTTTTAACTACTAAAAACTGAATATTAGCAAGCACAAAAAGTTTGCTTTCTTATATTTGGTTTTATAGTATTTATAGTATTGTTTTTAGTGTCAACACTCACATACTCACACACAACACATATACCTAAGTTCCATCAGTACATGGGGCTGAAGGCCCCAGAACCTCAATCTCTGGGAGGCCCTAAAAAGGCTTCTATAAATTCTTTTTTTTTTTTTTTTTTTTTAAGATGGAGTTTCACTCTTGTTGCCCAGGCTGGAGTGCAGTGGCGCCATCTTGGTTCACTGCAACTACTGCCTCCCGGGCTCAAGCGATTCTCCTGCCTCAGCCTCCTGAGTAGCTGGGATTACAGGCGTCACCATGTTGACCAGACTGGTCTCGAACTCCTGACCTCAGGTGATCCACCCACCTTGCCTCCTAAAGTACTGGGATTACAGGCGTGAGTCACCACCCCAACCTCAACTTCCATAAATTCTTGAGGCTCCTCAGAACATATTCAGAACAACAGACTGCACCAGACCATTGATGGCTAGTCCTGACTGCATTAGAATTACCTGAAGATATCTTTCAAAAATACAGATTTCTGGGCCTGAGACTGGACTTACCAAAGTTGCCTCTCTGGGGTAAGGCCCAAGAATATGCATTTTGTAGTTCTCTCTGGCAATTATCTGAGGATCTAGAAATGTAGAAATTCCTGGGATAAATGATTTCTAAAATGCCATCTAATAAGACTTTTTCTAGATGCAAATTAGGAAATTTTTACAGTATTACCAATCCTTACATATGGAGGTTTTGTTTTTTATTCTCACCATTCGATTAATATCTAACCTTCATTTCTCAATATCTTTATGCATTCAGTCCTGTGTTCTCCAGCAAGGTCACTGTTTTCTTCAAGACAGTCACTAATGTCTTCAGCAGACTGTCCTGTAGGCATTGACAGAGGGAAGCAGGAAAGGAAAGAAGCTAGAAGTTCCAGAAATGCATGTAAAATTAAAAGCCCTGGATCTGATACAAACGTATTAAGCCAAGAAGCACCCAGCCTCCATTAGCAAACAGGAAAAAATGAACAATCATTGCTCCTCTTGGTAACTCCTTTCCTCCTTCAAGATCATACTTGGTGTTTTAAAGATTGGAAATAAGAAGGTCGTCAAGGAAAGAACATAATGACAACAACAATGACAATAATAGTAGTAGCTAACACTTACTTAGTTCTTCCTATGCGCCAGGTGTTGTTCCACTAATACTTTACACGCATAAGCTCATATAAACCTCCCACAACCTTGTGAGGCAGGTGCTACGAGTATCATTCCATTTCACAGAAGAGGAAACAAGAGCACAGGAGGTTGTGTAACCTGATGAAGGTCACAGAGTTGTGAGTCACTCACGTAGCTCTTGCCCCCAAGCCTGTATCTTAACTTCACTACTCCACCTCTCAAACAAAAGAGCCAGCTTGAAAAGGAATCCCCACATCTCACGTTTTAGTGAATGCTTAGCAACACTCAAAGACTGAACTAGTTAAAATATTGATCAATTAAATGCTTACCTGCTTGTTAAAGGACATTTATCAAGAGAAAAAAATAAGAGATTAGTTCCAACTTTCTGAGACTTTTTGTTTTGTTTTGTTGGATTATCCAAATCAGCTTTCAAAAATCATTTTAATGCTAAAAAGGTGAGCAGCATCCTCTTTACTGACATTTAACCAGTGTTTATCAGAGCAGACATACTGAATTTAGATAGGTAAAAGATAGAGGACAGTGATATTTGAACATGGGTGTAACAGTGATACTTGATAGTTTATGGGAACCTATTGAATAATATAGGAGTATGCCCCATTTATGTTATTTTATAGTGCTCTTTAGAAGACTGTACTGTGACATGGTGAAAATTATACCAGGAGCCAAAAGTGTGGGTGTACAATAGACAAACCAATGCTCTCCAGGCCTCCTTCTGAATTGACAAAAACTCAAAACTGGATTGTGCACAATGGTTCGCTCAAAGTCCAACATTTCCCAGTCCTCATGCCCGGCCTGGGGATCTGTGTTTCTCTCCAGGACCTCAGGTTCAGCCAGCTTTGAGAGCTGCGAGATTATAGATCTTCTGGAGTTGCTCTTGCTTTATGTGACTTGAAACAAATTTCCATATTTTAAATGAATGTAGATTTTCATTAATGTTGTATCTTTGCCTTTTCACCAGATTGTTATTCATTCCAATGATTTATTTGATACAGAATTCTGGAACAGGTGCGCAGCCCCCAATTATAACATTGTTTCTGTGGGGAAATATAATCTACTTTATGACAACATGATTTATGATATAGTTACCAGAACACGTTGTGTCAAAAGGCAGTGTCTGCTTATGCCAAATGTTTACTAATAAATGCTTTTTCGTCAGACAGAAAAACATACTCCAAAAAGAGGGAAATTACTTTTCCAGGTCTATCTTTAGCTGGGAGCCTCAGCTTTTCACATTTCTCCTCGTAACAGAACTTGCATAAAGATCTGTTTACTGTGTTTATTTTTTGATAACAGGCCCGAATTTCTTGCTTTGCTGCTGTCATTTTAATTGTGTATCTTCACCTTACATACAACAAGGCAGTAAAAGAAAAACACAGCTGCACCAGAGCTGAAAAATGACTCATTTTTTTCTCCTTTTCTATCCTTTGTTTAAAAAACCAAATTTCATTCTATATATTTAAGGCATACAGCGTGATGTTGTAAGATACACATATTTTGTAAAATGGTTACTATAGTGAAGCATATTAACAGATCTCCTTTTCTGTAAGTATTAATCCAAAGAAGGGGTTTGAAAAGTTTCCATGGGGCTCACCTGAATCTGTCACTGGAGACAGTCACCTTGCTCTTGTGTACATAGCAAACGGTCTGCCCCGCTATATCCATTTGGCTGAAGCTTGTAATGGGAACTCCAGGATAGTGAACATATTCGACCTGACCATATTGTGGAGGGGAGGTAATGACATAGAGCAGTTCCTCAGGCTTGTCTGTTCCATCCACAGCCAGGAGAGTGGTGGTTGTTAAGAAACCTCTGTCACCTTTAGACACCACGAGTGGTTTTGTAAGGATGACAATATCACCTACATGACATAAGAGGTTATGGTCAAGAATCGTATCAAAAAATATATTGTGTCCAAGGCAAAGGCTGAAGACAAAGGCCAAAACTGTGCAAAAATCAAAATTAATATGACATAGAAAGGTTTATATAACTATTATGAATAAAAATAATTAACCAAAAGACATGAGCAGATATTTCACAGAAGAAGAAATTCACATGGCCAGTAAAGATATTTTCGAATGCTCAAGCTCATTAGTAATTATGGAAATACAAATATCATGATAAATTGTCATGTCATAACTTTTTGATTGGCAAGGATGTAGAAGCCTGACTGTACAAAGTGTTGAAGAAGACATAGATCAAGAGAGTCTTGCATACAATTTTGGGAAGACTGTAAATTGGTACAAGATTTGGCATTATTTTGTAAAGAGTCGAATGTTCACATATGCCTTGACTCAGCAATTCCACCCCAGCTATTTACTTCAAAGAAACACTTGCCCTGCTACCCTTGGAGACATGCACCCAAATGGTCATTGCAGTACTGTCTGTAATTGAAAGCATTACACACAACCCAAATGCCTTTGCGAAAAGTGAATGTATACACAAACTGTGTTCTATTCATACAACTGAATTTCAAGCAGTAGTCAAATGAATGAACTACAGCTACATGGAACGACACAGATGTAGTATATTAACATTCATTAGTTATATGAGCAAGCTGAGAAAACGATAAAAGTAAGAAAATAATACAAAATTTAGAACCATATTTTTTTCTGGAGAAGGTAGGAAGATGTCTATTATTAATATTCCAGTCCTTCAATTGTGTGGTAGTTGCACAAATGTTCATGATATATTTTTTAAATGTATATTTATACAACCATATTCATATCAGGATTGCTCACAATAGCCAAGAGATGCAAACAACTCAAGTGCCTCTTAACAGATGAGTAGATAAACAAAATGTGGCATACACATACACTGTAATACCACTCAGCCTTAAAAGGAAAGGGAGTCCTGGCACATGCTACAACATGCATGAACTTTGAGGACATTGTGCTAAGTGAAGTAAGCCAGTCATGTAAAGATATATACTATATGATTCCACTTACATGGAGTACCTAGAGTAGTAAAACTCATAGAGACAGAACATAGAACAATGGTTGCCAGGGAGGGGGAAGTGAGGAATCATTATTTAATGGGTATAGACTTTTAGTTTTCTGAGATGAAAAAATTCTGGAGATTGGATGGACAACAACATGAATATATTTAACACTATGAACTGGTACACTTAAAAATGGTTAAGATGGTACATTTTGTATAATGCATAATTTACCATTATTTTTTTTTAAATGTATGACTGAGGAAGGTAGAAGTGGGTCACACATGGACCAATGATGCAGTTTCACAAACTAGGGATTATAATTGAATTTTGTTCACCTGAGGCCCATTACAAAGTGATCATATCTCAAATACAGAGCTTCTACTCTGTGTCAGGTACAGAACGTTCTTGTGACGTATTGTCTTATCATATCCCCAGATTATAAATGAGGAAGCTAAGGTATAGAAATGCTAACTTACCTGCTTATGGTCACACTATTAATAAAACATTGAGTGAGAATTTGTACTCAAGCCATCTGAGTCCAGAGCACAGGCTCTTAAACACTGCATTATTTTGTTCCATGTCTTTAATATCTAGGGAGCTCTTGTGAACTAATACTAAAAGGGTGAAAATCCAAAAAGAAAAACACGTGATGTAAATGCCAAGCCATTTCTGAATTTAAAAACATAGTGGCCAAAAAAATTTTTTAAAGATATTCAGTCTCATGAGGAAATAAGAAATACAAATAAACCATCAAAGTGGTACAATTTTAACCAGTGGTTCCCAATGACAAGCAATTTTGCTCCCCAAGGGACATTTGGCAATGTCTGGAGACATTTTTGGTTGTCATAACTGGGAGTTGCTACTGGCTTCTAGAGGGCAGAGGCCTGGGACGCTGCTAAACATTTTGCAATGCACAAGGGAGTCCCCTGCAACAAAGAATCCTCCATCCCAAAATGTCAATAGTGCCATGATTGGAAAACGCTGTTTCAGATTACTAAATTGGTCTTTTCATATACTATGCTTTTATCTCAAAATGCTATGCAACTTCAGTCCTACACAGAATCAAAGACCATTCTAAATTTAAGTCAAAACCTTAGCCACAGATGCTACAAAGAGAAGCAAGATGAATACGTCAAGGAAGTAAGAAGAATGAATTAGGTGGGGGAAACAAAAAGCACCCAGGAGAGGTTTCACCAGGAGCAGGAAATGGACCTCAGGGGAGGAAGAGCAACTGGCTCTTGCCTTGATGCAATTTTTCAGCATTGTAAGGGCAGAGTATAGGTTAGAGTCAACTATAGACAATGTCCTCCTAAACTTATCTGAAAGATCTCAACATCATTTCTGCCACTGTGCAAATCAGAAGACACAGCAACACAGCAATTGGGAAGCTTAATGTTATTTATAATAGCTCCCAAATGGAAACAACCAAATGCTCAATTTTAAGGTTGTGATTAAATCTAACTCTTCAGTACAGTCTTGTTTAGAGATAAACAATTATGGCTACAAAGTTATGCAGCAACCTGCAAAAACTCATGTTAAGTAAAAAAAAACAAAACAAACCAAAACAAAAAAACTGTACAGTGACAAAACACCACTTTGTAAGAGGAAACAAAGAAGAAAAATTTTGAACTGAAAATATTAATAGGATAATGTGTCTACTTGGTATACGTTTTCAAAAATCCTTTTAGAAAATAATCACATGTCAATTGCAGCACAGTCTGGCAATGCAATGGCCAACTTTATTTCCTTTCTTCTTGGGTGCAAAGCTAAAGTTTCTATTGCCCAGCCTCTCTTAATGTGGCATGTGACTGTGATTCAGCCACTGGAATGTGTACAAGAGAGGTACACAACCTTCACACCTAGTGCATGACATCCCCTAATTTTCTTCCATATCTCACTTCCTGAGTGACTCTAAGGCCTTCAGAATAAGGGAATGTCTAGATATAAAGAGTTCCTAGATGACTATGTGGAACAGAGCTCTCCTATATCACTGTAAAGCTGTGTTGTGCTGAGCCAATGAGAAGTTGGCCTACTCTGATATACTAGTTGTCTGCCCTAATATATTACTTGTATTACATTTTGCCTGGATATATATTTATGATGAACATAGTTGTTTTGCAGGGAGAGATAAATGTGTACAGTAACATCTAGCTTATCTGAAGTCACTTATTAGACTTTAAGGAACACATTTACAACCAGGAAATAAGCAAATAAAATATATTATTATATAGCTCAAAGTAAACACCTCAAGATCAAACTGAATTAATTTTTTAAAACTTTAGAACAATTATAATTCTGCCACACATAAAGCAAGATTTTTTTTTTATTATTGCATTTAAGCATTCAATTTACCTCTGAGCTTCCTGGCAGCCAAGGCAAAAAAGAGAAGCATTCAGTCAACTAAGCATGTACTGAGGATCTAAGATTATGCTTCATCCTGGGACTATCTAGATCCTGGGATAACACAGATGAATGAGATATGATCCTCACATAAGCTGAAGCAAAATTACAGGGTAGTAACAGTTGGGTATCAAGAACTTCTACTCTTCCTTGCTGAGCTTTTTAAAAAAACTCTCCTCCATCTACCATTTAACTCTCCCCCATTCACCATTTATACAACTCATTCTGCTTAATTAACTCACAAGAAGCTTATCTTATAGTGTCTTTCCCTGTCCCTAAAATGTATATGTTAGCACTTTCAAAGTGAAAGAAGCAACAACTTCCAGCCTTTCTAATGACAAAGTTTATCTTTATTGTTTTTAAATTTTAAAATATATTTTTCGTTTATTGACAAGTATTTTTCCTTTGAAACTCCATTTTCCAGTGATAGATCACTTCCTGAAGATAAAACTAGAGTTACACATCAATTAGGTAAAATTTTACTTAAAGCAAAAAAAAAAAAAAAAAAATCCTAACAGTTAAAGTAGCCTGTATAGCCATATTGTATGCAAAGCTGAATTTCCAATAAACTTTAAAAAATAATGAATGGATTGGCTACTTCTGTGAACCTCATATGTCCCAGGCAAAGCAGGTGAGAAGCCAAAGGATCTAAACATAAATGATAGAATTTCAAAGATGAAGAGTGGCAGGAAAAAAGGAAAGAAGGGAGGGAAAGAGAGAGAAAGAAACAAATGTGGAATACTTATACCAGTTAGCAAAGTTGATCCCAGTAAACCTTGGTAGACACGCTTTTTACCTTTTTCCATGTCCTTGATGGTGATTTGACAGTCAAGAGCAGGGGACCTGTTGTCGCCATCCCAAAGGTAGAAGGTGAAGCTATCTCGATTCTGGGAATCCATTGCCCCAGTGTGTGTGTATCTCAGCAAGTTCAGATCCACTTCCTCCTGAGTACACTTCATGCCAGGGGAGAGAGGAACCCAGTCCCTCCCTATCTGGAAGGAGCCAGAGTTAGTCAGCTGCTCATGGTTTTTTCCCCCCGCCAAAGTATGTTAGTGGACATTTTCTGTATCCCCTAAAAACCTCCAATACAAATAATATTTCAGGGAAATTCCAGATTACTTTTTGCCATTCTACCTGACTTTTTTCTTTTCAAAGAAATATATTAGAATAATTTGAGAACTTGGAAAAACACTGGCTTCAACCAAAGGGTTTCAGACAAAGTCAAACAATACAACAGCATTGTTACTTCCAAGGCATTTATCATAAGCAATCATAGCTGATTAAATATTCCAATTAATGAGAGCAGGTGGGTAATCGAGCTCTTGGAATGGATTCTTTAGAAATTAAATGTGTTTCTTTTAGAGTTTCCATTTTTTAGTTCTTTTCGTTGTTCAACTAATCAAATACATTTTTTCATATCAAATACATTTTTTCAATAATGGCTCATTACTAGGCTTATCTGAAGCAGACAAAACAAAAATAGAACAGATGCATTTACTCCCCAGTATGTTTCCAGCCTTAGTAAAGAAAGAAAATGATGGGGATCACTATCACTCCCTACATTTATATCCTAAGTCATCAAAAAAAATAAACTGCAAATATCATATATTATTTTTATCAGAATCTTCTAAAAGCCAACATTATTTAAGCATATATTTTGTAGGGAGCTTGATGCAGAAATTATGGCATTTTGAATTTAAAAGGTTCTTATGCTGAGGGGGGTGGCTAAGAACTGAGAGTAGTAGAAAAATGTAATCATAAATCTTTATTAACTTATTAATAATCCTATTATTATTCATTTGTGGTACACAGCTTTCCCTGGGAATGGCTCATAAAAAGTCATTAGACATAATTTTTTAAAAAGTCATCTTAACATTTATTATATGATATTATCTTGTGGTTTTACTAATTTAAGAGTCTAAAACAGAAATGTAAATCATTTACTTTTTATTCCCCTTGATACTTTGGTCTCAGACTTTGCCCATTTGAACCTAAACAATAAGGGTTCTGGTACAGCAAGGGGAGGTGGGACTGCGGTGGAATGAAGACACTGATCTTTCATCTTTTAAGTTCATGTCAGATAGAACACAGATTTCCAGATTCCACAGACTCCCAGTTCCTGGCAAAAGAGCTTTGTTCTCCTCTCTTCCCATTGTGCTACCACTTGCCTTTATGTCATTCTACTTGATAACGTTTCTTTCTCTTTAATATGTTTATCCACCTGATATTTATAGACTTATGTTCTGCCCTCATGCTCACTGGATGGAAGTTAATTACATCATAATAATTAAGCTAGTGTTTCTTTCCATAAGATCTATTTGCCAATATAATTTTTAAAACAGACTCTTTCAGGTTTTAAACGGGAAAGCCTGCAATTCTATTTCACATTTTCCCTTTTCTAATCTTGTCTAAGGAAGTAAGCACAGAAGAAGACATATTTTCCTCTCTCTTGTCTCCATGTAATTCCTTACTTGCACTCCAAAATGTTAGATTGACTTAATAGAATCATTTGAAGACCCAGAAATAGAAAGAAAATAAAAGTCAGATTCAAGATGGGGAAAACTAAGAGAAGTCAACAAGAAAACAAGAACGCTTGGGAGACTCCAGGAGGGCTGGAGTGCTGGTCCTTGGTCTTGGAAAGACTCGAAGAACTGCTAGGGAGCTGGGAGATAACTGTGTGGAGCCATACTGGGAACCTGGACCCATCTGCATTTTCACATATCCAAAACAGTTCCGTTCCCAAGCCACCCAAATGTGTGAGCTTTCACTGCATTTCTGCTTCATTACTCTTTGAAATGAAATAAGGACACAGCTGTACCTCAATTTAAATCAGTGATTGCTCTTCACTCTGATTCTCTATGGTGCCTACAATCTACGACAATCAAGCTGTTCCACATAGAATGAATTCTTGCTGCTTTTCTAGGACTGTGCCTCCATTATATGTAAAGTTAAGCATTCCATCAAATAATTGCATTGGGGACGGTTGGTGGTTGTGGTTGCTAGTCTTAATCCACCACTGAAATAAACATTTGGACTGATTACTCAACTGACCTTCTCAGGTGACTGATCTATGTAATTCATGTTGGGCTGATCCTTGGACATCATGCACACAGTATGAATCAGACCGAAATTTTGCTATTCTAGGCCTAAAGTGAAACAAGGACATTTTATCAAACCACAAAGCCAGCTATTGGGTTAGCAGTAAAACCCAGGTGACCCTACCCCTAGTATCCCTTTATTGTTTCCATGCTTATTTGCTTTCCATTAAAGCATCTAATTTTGAGAACATACACAGTTCCAGGAATGTTAATTTATGGTGTCATGCAGTTCATGGGATTCAAGTTTGGCAGTTGTTAAAATCTGTTATGCTAGCGGGATGGGATGACTCCCACATGAAGTTTTCTCCCACACTGCCTTTTTGGTCCAAGACTTTGCCCATCTGAAACTAAACAATAAGGGCTCTGGTGCTGCAAGGGGAGGTGCGACTACGGTGGGACGAAGACACTGACCTTTCACCTTTTAAGTTCATGTCAGATAGAATACAGAACAATTTGGTATACGGTTTGTGGAGTAAGTAGTCTCCCTGGAGAAGACATAAGGATTGTCCTTGCTCAGGGATGAAGATGAGAAGCAGAAGGAAAGAAAGATGCTCACTGTGGCAAATCATTGAGAAGGCAGGAGGTGATAATACTCAGATAATGTTTTTTTGTTGCTGTTGTTTTGTTTTTTAAGATGGGGTCTCGCTCTGTCACCCAGGCTGGAGTGCAGTGGCACGATCTCAGCTCACTGCAACCTTTGCCTCCCGGGTTCAAGTAGTTCTCATGCCTCAGACTCCGGAGTAGTGAGTAGCTGGGAATACAGGTGCACGCTGCCACACCCAGCTAATTTTTGTATTTTAGTAGAGATGGGGTTTCACCATGTTTGCCAGGATGGTCTTGATCTCCTGACCTTGTGATCTGCCCGCCTCGGCCTCTCAAAGTGCTGGGATTCAGATAATGTTTTAACAGAGACCATTAGGGCCAGAGGAGCTAGAGGCAGCCCTCCAAGTTTCCCTGGACCTGATTGTCATGAAAAAATAATGAAAGTTTTCATTTTCCTGAGAATGATCTAGAATTTAGCTGAAATACACACACACACACACACACACACACACACACACAGAGAGAGAGAGACTGAGAGAACAAGAGAGACTGTAGACTTGAAGGAGTTTTATAATTGAGATGATGGATGCTAAAGAGGAAAGTTACATGAATCACAAGTGAAAAATCTGGTAGAAATGAAGATACCACAAAAGATCCTGGATTATCCTCAGAAAGCAGACAGCTTGCTTTACCCCAGTAATTCCCTCCCGCAGAATTTAGGGATAATCCCACAGGAGAGGGAGCAATGAAGAATCTTAATACTTGTTGAATTTACCCCATGTTGACAAAGAAACTTTAGAACAGCATGAATTCACCCTGAACTAGTAAAATTAAATTTTCTACTTCTGGGCAAATACATAGCTATCAGAGAATAAATCCCATCACTGAAATGTATATATTGAGATTTATACCTGCTACATTAGTTTTGAAAAATAAAAGTAAAAAGTCACTAACCTTAAACTGAAGTTGCCCATTTTGGGGAAGCCTTTCAAATACATAGTAAATCTTCTCCCTGGGCGAGTCTTCATCTATGGCTGAAAGAATAGCACTGGAAATAATACGAGTTCCACCCATATTCATTGCAATTTCAGCCTTCCTGTAAAAAGAAAAATGTCTGGGTTGATATAAAAATAGAAGATATTCCTTTAGTAGGGGACACTTATATTGACTATCACAGTTCCCAATCTTCAACAATTAAGGAATGATACTGAATATTCAAAGCACTGAAGATGACTAGTGAGAGGCATGAAACAGGCTCTCTGCCCTCACACATGAAGGTCTCAAAAGACAATGGGTCAGCCCTAATGAGTGTGGGAAGAGGTAATTAGGCACTTCTAATTGATTACATGTACCGAACTTTACAATTTTGTAAGTTATAATTTATTCTATAAAATGATCTTATTTCCAGTATTTCATTTTATACTCACAACAGCTCCATGAAGTAAGAGGGCTAGGTATGAGTGTTCTAATTTTACAGACAGAAACTCAGTTAAACAGATTCAATGACTGGCCTACAGATGTCCCAGTGCCATTGATGATATGCCATTCTGAGGTAATCTAGGACTCTCTAAATTACTCTTCCTCTTCTAAGTAATGTTCTGGGCAGTATGTGTTCTTGTTGCAGATTCATCTTTTCCCAGTGTTACAGATGCCAGGTCAGCTCCTGTCTTCTTGAACAGTAGGCTGGGGCCGAGCCGCTGCTGTGGTTTCTGCAGGTCCTTTACTGTGCGGAGCTGCAGCCTTCACAGCCTATATGGCCATTGTCCCTGGTCTCGCCAAAGTGAGATAGGGATCTCTTTCCACCAGTGTTTCTAGCTCTCAGTTGTGGTCTACTCATGAAGCCTAACTCTGTCCAACTTTACAGCTTAGTTTCTGAGAAAAATCAGGATGCCTGAATTTCTCTGGATTCAGATAAAGGACATTTGAGAACCAGCAACTGGCATCAACAGTGTTCTGCTCCTCTGCAGAGATGCCAAAACCTGAACACCTCAGTTCCAACAACTTTCACTCAGGGTGAATATCTTGCTTCCCTCGCAGTGGGAGGTGACTTCTGCACATCTCTTTACTAGAGAATGGGAATCCCATTATTCCAAAAAGCTAAGCAATCAGTTGGTTGAGGGCTTATGGAGATTAGCGGTTAGATAGATTAATCGAAACAGGAAGCCAATATGATTAAGAAGATGAAGAGTTTGGTAGGAAGAATTCAGAATTAAATTTCTGGTCAGAATGAAATTTTTGGAACTCAGTGTCAGAATTCAATGTCTGGAAGCCAAGAGAGGACAAGGTGTGTCATAATCTAGGTTTCCCTAAAGGGACCCTAGGACAAGGACGGTAATTTATTTGTGAAGTGATTCCAGGAGGCAGGAGAGAGGGAGTAGGAGAGAAAGGGAAAGAGAAAAAGGCCACAAAGGGTGTTTTACTGCTATGGGGAACTGGGGCTCAATCCTGCTGGGTATCTTGAGGAACCACATACATGCAATTCAAATTGTGCTCCTGATGGACAGGAAGCTGGAGCATTTATCTTATCTACTAGCTCCCAAGGTTAAAGGCTGTCCCCAGAGTGCTCTCTGCTGAGCCTGGACATGGGCTGCATGAAAGCCCTGAGGCAGAAAAGTAGAGTGAGGCACTGTGGACACCTGAGGTGGGACACTGACAGGCACACTCCACCACAATCAGGACCAGAATCAGAGATGGGCTGAGGGGCTGTGACCTGCAGGACCCAAAGCATCCTCTACAGTAGCTAAAAGGAATAGCAAAGAAATGGTGTTACATGCTCTCAAAGAGTCCAGGAAGGTTAGAAGAGCCATTAGATTTGGCAGGAAAGCCAAGAGTAACTTTTAAGGGAGATTCTTTAATAAAGTGGAGATTGGGCCAGGCACAGGGGCTCACGCCTGTAATCCCAGCACTTTGGGAGGTTGAGATGGGCCGATCACGAGGTCAGGAGATCGAGACCATACTGGCCAACATGGTAAAACCCCATCTCTACTGAAAATACAAAATATAGCCCGCATAGTGGCGGGCGCCTGTAGTCGCAGCTACTCAGGAGGCTGAGGCAGGAGAATGGCGTGAACCTGGGAGGCAGAGCTTGCAGCGAGCCAAGATCGCGCCACTGCACTCCTGGGCAACAGAGAGCAGACTCCGTCTCAAAAAAAAAAAAAAGAAAAAAAAAAAGAAAAAGAAAGAAAAAGAAGGAAAGTAATAAAGTGGAGATTGGAGAAAGTGGGCAGAAATGGAAGAAGCAAGCACAAACTACTCTTCCAAAAAGTTCCAAAAAATTCAGTGAAATGAATGGGGGACTAGCTTGTCTTTGTATTTTTACAATTAGGATATCTGCTTGTAATAATAACAATAACACTTAGGAGCACTTACCATGTAGTAGTCTTTCAAGCATGTTTACATATTTTATTTAATCCTTGTAACAATCCTAGTAAGAGGATATCACTATTATCCTCATTTACAGAGAGTTTAACAGAAAGATTGAGAGAGGTTAAACAACATGTTCAAGATCACATTGTTGGTAAGTGGCTGAACTGAGTCAATCTGACTCCAGCATTTGCTCTCTTAACCACAATCCTTATCCCTCTGTCTTGTTAACAGAAGAAATGAAAAGGGAGAGACTGAAGATACTGGAGGAAAAAATAATGGAGCAATTTCCGGGAGAAGGAAAGAGGTGATATGCCCAAGGACACACATGGAAGAGAAAGAGAGTACATTACTTCCTATCCACAGGAGACAAGGAAAGAGGAAGCACAGAAAAGGGAGGGTTTCTGAAGCAGGTTTGAAACAGATTTGATGATTCTGCAGATGTAGCTATTCCAGTGAGTTTAGTAACAACAGCATGGCCTTTGGAGTCAAATGGAGTTGAGTGGGTGCCTAGTGTAAGCTCTTTTACCTCTCTGGTCTATTTTCCTCAGTGAGGATGGTAACATGTATTTTCCACAATTTTGGTGAGGATTTAATGAAATAATATATATGAAAGAATCTAATATAGTGTCTGTCCTACAGTAAGCACATAATAAATGCCAGCTTTTACCCGTCTCCAGTGGATGCCCCGGGGCCCTCACCCTGCCAGCTTTCACCTCCCTATCTCTTAAAATGAGATCATCAAAAAGGAGGTACTGTAATACTGTGACAGCCTTCATATTTTCATATTTATAAATCAAGGCTATACCAACCCAACATATTAGCTAAGAAATAAGAAAATAGAAATTTTTTGGTGAATATTTTTAGTCAGACTGATGTATGAGATGCAACCCTCCAAAAATCTATCATCAGTATTTCCCACAATGCTTTTTAAGGACCTTATCAGTGGCTCATAGGGACCAGCAGGATATGTGGTAGATAAGGAAGGGACTTGTTTGAGGCCCTCCTTTCTGCAGAGTGGAGGAGATCTGAGGGGTTTGGGTGCTTTCAGGAAGTTATTCACTCCCTGATAAAAACCTAGACTATAACATGCCTCTTACTGCTGCACTATTGAATAAAGAGGTGAAGTCATCAAGGAAGTTCCAAGAACCAGATGCTTTTTTACTCCTAGCTCTAGAGAAGAGTCCCCCAAAACTCTGTTCAGTTCTGTAGACTGCGTACAGTTCTGTACAGCTGTCAATTGTAAAAGAAATGGCTGGGGCTATAGAAACAGAATTGATGAATACTTTGTACCCTATGATCAAACTCTGAGCAGTTACAGAGAAAGTGATATGGTTTGACTGTGTCCCCACCCAAATCTCATCTTGATTGTAGTTCCCATAATCTCCATGTGTCGTGGGAGGGCGAGGTAGAGATAATTGAATCATGGGGGCAGATTCCCCCATCCTGTTCTCATGATAGTGAGTTAGTTCTTACAAGATCTGATGGTTTTATAAGGGGCTTTCCCCTTTACTGGACACTTGTTTTTCTCTCTTCTGCTGCCATGTGAAGAAAGATGTGTTTGCTTCCTCTTCCGCCATGACTGTAAGTTTCCTGAGGCCTCCCAGTCCCTACAGAGCTGTAAGTAAATTAAACCTCTTTTATTTATAAGTTACTCAGTCTTGGGTATGTCCTTATAGCCGTGTGAGAACAGACTAATACAGAGAGATACTGAGAAAGTTTACAATTAATAATATTGCTCAAAATTTTAGAAAATGATCATTTTGATGTGAGGTGGGAGGGAGTGTTGACCCATATGGAACACAGTAGAGAACTGGTGGACAAAAAAGTACCAAGATAATGAAAGAAGTGGGTTGATTTATTTCCCTCAGCCACACTCAGTTACAAGTTTCAGCAAATCTGTTGTAAGGACTGTCTGCAGTTAATGTTATTAGACTTTAGTTCAATCTATATATTAATTGCACTTTGGTAGGTGTGCAGTCATGTTTGTGTATGTGCATGTATTTATATGTTTAGCAGACTGTTCATTCCATGCCGTGTGTTCACTCATTCTTATTCTTTACAACCAATTAGTATGTTTAGAAGAAAAGTAATTAAAGGGCTGATTGTTAAGAAGAGGTTACCTTAACTAACATTTGCACTAAAGGCTCCTCATGCCTGAGTGGCAGGGGCAAGCTGTGATAGCAGCTAGCGAAGACTTGCTTCTTTGGGAGACATACACCACATCTGTACCTAGTATTGTAGATTTCACAGAATTGTATAGAAATCTCAAAGGAACTCTTTTCAGGTAGCTTACTTGCTCAGCATTGGTTTTTCATCATTAACTGGGGTGACCTCTACTGAAATGGTTTTAAGTATCTTATGTTTCCCATCTGACAACTGGATTGTAAAATCATCAGCAAGGCTCTCTGAGTCATCATGCATGTATGTCAACCTCATTCCTGGAAGAAGGAAAAAAAGTAAGTCAATCTTCCTTATGATTAAACCATCATGACATATGTCACAGATAACGTCTTAATTTTCAAGGCAGGGGTATTAGCAAGAGTTCATTTATCAGTGCAGTAGGGTGAAATTAAACTTGTTTTATGAAGTAAAAGAGTGCCTTCTTAACCTGTTAAAGACTTTTTATTTAAATAATTTAGTATTTGATTAAGGGTGTTATTTAAAATGAGTTAGGAAAGAATATATTTTTAAATAAACTATATAAACAAAGGTACAGGGTATTTAAATAAAACTGAGAAAGTTAATTACTTGGGGAAAATTATAGAGTTATATCCCTACCTCGAGCCAATCATCAAAATGAATTCTTAATAGATCACAACTTAAATATGAAAAATGTAACTATTTTTTTAAAGCCTACCTAACATTTAAGTGGAAATGCAAGAGACTCAGAACAGCCAAAACAGCCTCAAAAAAGAGTAAAATCGGAAGCCTAACATTTCACATTTTCAAAACTTACTTCAAAGCTACTAAAATACTAGGAGATATGCACGCAGATTTATATAAAATGTTTACTGAAATATAACTTTTAATACCAAGAAAGGGAAAACTATCTGGATATTTTAAAATGGGAGATAGTTGTATAAAATTGTAGCACAGGAACCAGTACAGTGGTGAGCGCCTGTAGTCCTAACAACTTGTGGGGGCTCAAGTGGGAGGATCGCTTGAGGCCAGGAGTTTGAGGTCAGTTTGGACGACATAATGAGACCTTGTCTTTAAAAGAATTTTCTTTGAAACACTAGCTAGGTGATGCCTGTAGTCATAGCTGCTCAAGAGGCTCAGGCAGGGAGGAGTGCTTGATTCCAGGAATTTGAGGCTGCAGTGAACTATAATCACCCCACTTCACTCAAGCCTGGGTGACAAAGTCATCTCTTTTAAAAAAGTACAGCATAGTAAGTCTATATGATGATTTTATAATGTAATTATCAACAGCTACATTTTCAATAATAATGATAATTTTTTTGTGATACACTCTCACTCTGTCACCCAGGCTGGAGCGCAGCGACATGATCTTGGCTCACTGCAACATCTACCTCCTGGGTTCAAGCGATTCTCATGCCTCAGCCTCCCAAGTAGCTGGGGTTACAGACAAGTGTGACCAAGCCTGGCTAATTTCTGTATTTTTAGTAGTGACTGGGTTTTGCCATGTTGGCCAGGCTGGTCTCAAACTCCTGACCTCAAGTGATCCACCCATCTCGGCCGCCCAAAGTGCCGGGATTACAGGTATGTGCCACCGCTCCTGGCCTCAATATTTTAAAAGTAAGAAGAGGCCAGTTATGGCCACCCACTCCTGTAATCTCAGCACTTTGGAAGGCCAATGCAGGAAAATCACTTGAGCCCAGGAGTTCAAGACCAGCCTGGACAACACAGGGAGACCCTGTCTCTACCAAAAATGTTTTTAATCAGCCAGTGCTATGTGTGGTGACTTGTGCCTGTAGTCCCAGCTAGTTGGGAGGCTGAGGTAGGAGGATCACTTGAGCCCTCGAAGTCGAGACTGGAGTGAACTGTTATTGCACAACCACAATCCAGCCTAAGTGATAGTACAAGACCCTGTTTCCAGAAAAAAAAAAAAAAGTAAGAAGAAAAACAGATTATATAACATGGGAAGAGTTTTTAAAATGTTGTATATTTGTCTAGGGGGATGTTTATGACAACACGCTAAAGTTTTTTTTAAATGTAGCCATAAATGAACCACAGATAAAATAGAGGTGAAAATCTGATTTCTGAGAAAGTAACCAAAATATTAACCCAAATACTAATTTTTATGTAGGAAATTTTTATTTTTTCTTCAAAATAACTGTGTTCAAACTGCACACAATGATCATACAATTCTTACATAACTGGATAATAACCAACAAATGTTTAAAAATTAACTTTCTTGAGAGTAAAATTTGTATTATTATTTTTTCCTTGGTGAAATTTGAAAAAAAAAATGTAAACAATGTATTCTATTATTTGTACATGTGGTTATTCATTTGGTAATATCATCATTTATGCCCTAGAATGTATCTCTTTGCAATTGATAAAAGCTGAGAAATACATAAATGCACTTTTTAAATTTAAACCTGAGATGATTTTTGCAACAATTACAAAAAAACCTTTGGGGCAGAAAGCTTACACACTAGTTGGGGAAAGAAATAACTGAAAGACAGTTGGAAAAACGTTAAGCAAGTGCTAAAATTAAGCAAGCACAGAGAAGGAATGGTTTGGAGGCCTTAGGTGGGGCTCAAGTGGAGGTTAACAGAAAGGTGCGTTTTGAAGGCACAGCCTTGGCTAGCCTGTCAAAGGAGCGGGAAGGACCTTACAGGCTGGGAAAAGAAAACCTTAAGGAAGGAGAATGGGAGGAAGCAGTAATTCAGGAACTGCACACTTTTCTCAAATTTTTAAAAGTATTTTCATAAATGAAAAATGGGATAAGATTGGCCGGGCGCGGTGGCTCAAGCCTGTAATCCCAGCACTTTGGGAGGCCGAGACGGGCGGATCACGAGGTCAGGAAATCGAGACCATCCTGGCTAATACGGTGAAACCCCGTCTCTACTAAAAATACAAAAAACTAGCCGGGCGAGGTGGCGGGCGCCTGTAGTCCCAGCCACTCGGGAAGCTGAGGCAGGAGAATGGCGTAAACCCGGGAGGCGGAGCTTGCAGTGAGCTGAGATCCGGCCACTGCACTCCAGCCCGGGCGACAGAGCGAGACTCCGTCTCAAAAAAAAAAAAAAAAGAAAAAAGAAAAATGGGATAAGATTGATTATTTTTTAAAAGAGTAATTAAAAAATAATTCAGGCTGCTATGCAATGTGCCATTTCTCTAAAGAGCAAATTATCCCCTCAGAGAATAATAAGCATTATATGTGGTTCTATATTTGTTTCAACTGTGGAAATTCTGGCAGACCAATCTCTTAAAATGTAGTTTCATGATCTCAATAGTTTTAAAAAGGATTTTTTTTATTATAGCATTAAATGTTTGAGTGAAAATATAAAAAAACTCAAATATCATATTTAATGGTAGCCTAAAAGTGAAAGAAAGCATGTTGTTGCCTTTCCAATTACCTATTACCTCTACCTAGGGCTTCCTGTCCTACAATAATCCAGGCCTAGAGACAGCCCTTGAGGGACAAATGAATAAAGTAGGTAAATGCTATTTCTTCACCCCCTATTTCTGTGATTTATTATTAACTTCTCTAGGTTAAATTATTTTTAAATTTTTACTTTTTTAATTGGCAAATAAACATTGTATATATTTATGATATATAACTGGGTGTTTTGATGCATATGTATACATTGTGAAATGGGTTTATTCGGGGTTTTTTTGTTTGTTTGTTTTTTGACAGAGTCTCACTCTGTTGCCCAGGCTGGAAGTCTGGAGTGCACTGGCATGATCTCGGCTCACTGCAACTTCTGCCTCCCAGGCTCAAGAGATTCTCGTGCCTCAGCCTCCTGAGGTGCTGGGATTACAGAAGTGCACCACCACACTCAGCTAATTTTTGTATTTTTAGTAGAGACAGGGTTTCACCATGTTGACCAGGCTGGTGTCAAATTCCTGACCTCAAGTGATCCACCTGTCTTGGTCTCCCAAAGTGTTGGGATTACAGGCATGAGCCACCAGGCCCGGTCACATTGTGGAACGGCTAAATAAAGCTAATTAACGTATGCATTACTTCTCATACTCATTTTTTTTGATTGGTGAGAACTCTTAAAATCTACTGTCTTAGGAATTTTCAAGCATGCAATATATTGTTAACTATAGTCACTGTGCTGTACAATAAATCTCTTGAACTTACTCCTCCTGTCTAACCGAAATTTCATATCCTTTAACCAACATCTCCCCAATCCTGCCACCCTCAGCCTCTAGTAACCACCATTCTACTCTCTGCTTATATCAGTTTGACCTTTTTAGATTTCACATATAAGTATTGGTTAAATTATTCAATCAACAATGACAAATGCATGGAAGTGGAACATGCTATACCAGTCTTGAGGAGTTCCATGGAAAAGCTGTGAACAGGTTCATGTTTCCGCTCAGGGTTGGCTGGCTGCTCATTCTCAGGGAAGTCTTCGCTAAAACCCCTATTGATGAGGAGGCCATGGCGTGGCTTTTGAGTGATGCTGAACAGCAGGGGATCCTGGGGAATGTCCAGGTCCACAGCGCTGATGACGGAAGAGTCCAGCTCTTTCATCTGACCCTCACACACCTGAGCAAGAGCACATCAGAAAAGTCAAAAACACGTGAAAGACAACTTGTCTTTCTTTGGAAAACTGCTCAAAAGAAATCATTTGAATATATCCTACTTCAAATTTTATATGAGATTTATATAGGATGAGTCCTAAAAAGAAGTTGCTGGTTTAATAGGAATCTAAAAGAAACAGCAGATCTATTAATGTCCCTTACATTTTTTTCTTAAGATTTCACAGCACTTTGTTCATTTCCATGAAGGACAAAGGGCATATAATTTTTAAAGTATGTATTGTTCATAAGTCAAAGGTCGGGGAAAAAAGCAACCAGGACGCTGTTTGCTTTCAAGAAGTCAGGGAAAAGTTCAGTCATAAAGCTGAATCTAGTACCTTCACCTTCATAAACCAATCCTCGTGGATCTCCTTGCTTTTACAAGTCTTATGTTTCCATCTGCTTTACAAGTGACACAAATATCTGCTACATACACTAAACATATTTGGTGGTTTTTATTTTTGTTATTGCAGTAAAAACTTCTGTATTTCCATTGAAATCAACAACAATGCCAAAGGATGCTACTGGATGCATAACTATGTATATTTTCATTCTGGGTCCCTCATCTCCCTCCAATTCTCATACTTCCAAATTTCCTGAACTACTCTCCCCATTCCCTCTCACACCCACTTCAGGTTTCATAATCCTTTAAGCACAAAGACAACTGAATGTTTATCATTTCATGTAGTATCTAGTCAGTTAGAACTTGACAGCATGTTACTTAGCTGATTCAATCTTTTTTTCTCATAGTGAAGATTGAGAGAACAAAGAAGTATTTCTGTTTCCTATTTTGAAACAGAAATATTTCAACAACCCAATTTCTCAACAACCCAAGTCAGGTAAGACTGCAAAGGTCCACCAATAACTATAACTCAAGGAAGAAAATGTCTAGTGCTGTTAGATATTCATAAACAAGAATTACAAAAGGGCAGAGACCAGGATGTTTTCATAAATGAGAAGGCAATTAAGCCTTGAAGGACACGTATGGTTCGGATTTGTGAAAACTCCTTTCTTCTCCTTTTCTTTCCTTCCTTCATTCCTTCCTTCCTCTCTCTCTTTCCCTCCCTCCCTTCCTTTTTCCTTTCTCTTTCTCTCTCTTTCTCCCTTTTCCTTTTCCCCTTCCTCCCTTCCCTTTCCTTTTCCTTCCTTCCTTCCTTCCATCTATCCATCCTTCCTCATGGTCATCTCTGTTGCCCAGGCTAGAGTGCAGTGGCTCAATCATAGCTCACTGCAGACTCACCCACCTGGGCATAAGCAATACTCCCACCTCAGGCCCCCAAGTATCTAGGACCATAGGCATGTGCCACCAGCCTGGCTAATTTTTAAATTTTATTTTTATTATTTGTAGAGACAGGGTTTTGCTACATTGCCCAGGCTAGTCTTGAACTCCTGGGCTCAAAGGATCCTCTTGCTTCAGCCTCCCAAAGTGCTGGGATTACAGGTGTGAGCCACTGTGCCTGGCCTAAAGCTCCTTTCATTTCACCCTCTCTTACTGACTTTGAAGGGCACCCTCCTGTACCACGTTTTATTGAACATGTGTTAACAAAAAATCACTTGCCATATATGATACTTGTGCTAAAAGGATGCTGATTTTCTTTTATCTAGCCCTACTTATTAAAGATTAAAGTGGCATCATAATTTAACTTACAATGGTATACTTATGAAAACATTTTAAATAGGACCTTGCCTTTTTCTCCAAGAACTTTAATAAAGCAACTTAAAATATGTTGTAAGATCCTTCTTCATAGAGCTTGACTAAAAGTGAGGTTGTTTCTTGCAGATTGAATAGATTATTGAGATTAGGACAACAAAAATTTTAGATCAATATACATAAAATGCCAAACCTTATTAGTAGACAGGTTTGGAATGGGTTATAATAACTTAAACTAAAACCTCAAATCTTCTTGCAGCACAACTTGATGGAAGCCCAACTACCTACAAAATAAATGCATTTTCTCACAAGAAAGCAAAATATGGTTATCTAAAAAAAAATTATGTGAAGCTTAAAGTCTGCTTGCCCATAACACACAGGACTTCATGTTTTTCACTCTCCAATAGTCTCTCTAGGTAATGCAGGTAAAACCATGACTAGTTTCAGAGAAGAGCAAGGGACAACTTCCCAGTGGTCTTATTACTTCAGAAACCCCAACCCTAGGCAGATACAAAACAACTGAGGTAGGTATAGAGGAAATCATGTGTCAATTTTTTTTCTCTCTCATACTTACTGAAAGACTCTCCAGAGACAGAGAAACCCATGTGCCAACAAAACAGGAAAGGCAGGAAGATTAATAATTTTCAAATGATAGCATTACATGACACAGCCTTCCCCACTCCTCACCAATTCAATGTGTTAATGCACTTGGAGCAATGTAAATGGACTAATTGAAAATAAAAATCAAAATGATAAAAGAGAAATGGAACATTTGGATATGTTTCTTACAGTAATATTCTGCACTACAAAGTCAGGAGCTTCATCATTTGTGGGGTTGATAATAATAGAAAATGGTATCTCCAAGGAGCGTTGCTTCCCATCTGTGGCGTACACCGTGAACTGGTCGGCAGTTGGTTCTATCCTCAGATGCCTGGATTGCACATAGTTAATGTGAAAAGCGTTCATATCTTTCCACTGAAATGAATCTAGAGCACACCAAGATGGAACAGATAAATAAGAAAAACATTTTTTCCAGTTATTGGTCCTTAATCCTTAACCCAATAATAGCCAATTTCTCAGTAATGCAAAGAAGAGATCATAGCAGTTGACCTAAGTATCTGCTATCAAGGGCTGCTGCAACAGCCAACCATCAACATAAAGGCAGATATCCATAGATCATAAAGAAGAATAAAATTTTCATGGGGAACAGAAGAGTAATAATTTTTAACCAGTAATGCACAGGGACTTCAAGACTACTTCAGATACTTAGAATAAATGTCAGAGACCTATCCTTGATTAAATAACTACTTTTGCATAAATGGTTCTCTGTCATACTTGAGTGTAAAAAGAGACCACCTCCATTATGTAAAGGCAAAACAAGAGTCAATCAATCATATGCGTACTTCAAGACGTACATATCAAGCAAGGGGTTGGATTGAGTGGAATTAGCTAACCCACTGTTTTAGTATTTTGACATGGGTTTAAATCCAAAGAGAAAAATGCTCTAAGATGTGCATTAAGTCACAAGACAAATTGGGTAACATTGAATGCAATTAATCTTAAATTCAGTCTCTTTCATATTTAAAATGGACATTCTTCCAAAGGGGTTTGGAGAATCATTTATATGTCTTTGGAAGATTTTGTTTTTGCTTTCTGTTTTTGTTTTGGTTGGTTTGTTTTTGCCTGAAATACAAGAGCTATTTAAGTATCTGGGACACATTTTAGTTTTAAAATTAATGTCATCTGTTTCAACATTTTAGGCTTTCTCTCTGTTACACCCATAGTATATTTCCTCATCCTTTCCACCAATGTCTATTCAAAGTGCTAAAAGATTGTGAGAATGAGACCTTGTGAGCTACCACTAGATTCACTCTCTCATGGTATCCCGTGTTGCTGTGAGGGCCTTTTAAACCATTCTCTCTTCAGTGTTCATTCTTGTATTTTTCATAAGTAAAATTCCACTTATTTTGAAGTAAATTTGCATGCATGGGGAAAGTCAGAATAAAAATTAAAATGAAAAATAGTAAGATTCAAAAGTATCAGCTATAATAGTAATAATAATTCATTGAATACATATGGTGCTTTAAACTTTTTGTTTTGTTTTTTGAGATGGAGCTTCGCTCTTGCTGTCCAGACTGGAGTGCAATGGTGCAATCTCAGCTTACTGCAACCTCTGCCTCCTGGTTTCAAGCAATTCTCCTGCCTCAGCCTCCCAAGTAGCTGGGATTACAGGCATGTGCCACCACACCCGGCTAATTTTTTATATTTAGTAGAGATGGGGTTTCACGATGTTGGTCAGGTTGGACTTGAACTCCTGACCTCAGGTGATCTGCCCATCTTGGCCTCCCAAAGTGCTAGGATTACAGGCGTGAGCCACCACGCCTGGTGCTTTAAACATTTTGAAAGTCATTACCCAGTTATTAAGCATGACCTGGCCAATCACATCCATAAATACAAGGAAGGGAGTCATTGTTGGTCATGAAGCTACTACTTACCTATACTTATGCCAATATTGCTTTTTTCAAAACCCACAGAAGGGAGTATATTTTCAAGGTAGCCAAACTGGGGAGGAGAAACCAAAACAAATTCCAAGTCATCTGATGCAGTGTCAGAGTCAGTGGCGGACAAATGGTTAACGGTAAGGGCTGTTGAGCAGCCCTCATCTACAACAAACACGGGACCTGAATACAAATAAAAACACAATTACAACTTAGCATGAAAACTTTTAAACAGACTAGGTAGGACAAAATGCAGTGACAGAAATTCTAATTCAGAGAAGCCTCCCATGTGCAAAAACATTTCCATGGGAGATGTTCGTTTTCATTGGCATAATTCTCTTTAAAGTGAAAATCTTGAGTGGTGATGAGTGAATTTACTTTGACTTATGGAATTATATTTTTTTCTTGAACAGGCAAGCCAGACAATAATGGAAAGACAGCAGAAATACTAACTGCTCCAGCATAGCCCTTTAGTCATTCTCAAGGAACTCTGATTTCCCCTGGGTCTCTATGGAAGTGACAAATGAAAGTACGAATTGCCTAACTGTTTTAATGTTAAGCCACTAAACGTAGTTTATGTACTCTTCAAGATCAATTGGTACCTCTGTTTGTCAGAGCGTTAATTGCCTGAGAGCTATTATGAATTGCTCATAACGAAGATGTTTTTCATGCCTTGATGCTTAATTATTCTGCTGGGATAAAGCTTTCTTTCCAGAACACTGCTTGGGAGATAGTCTGCAAATTACAATAACATTCATACATATGCTTATCTTTTTTTCTGAGAGACAGAACATATACATAATGCCTATGAAGAGATGACTTTCTAAAAAGCAAATAAGGTTAAATGTATATAAATGGTCTCTCTGGTATACTCATCCTGTTCTAATAGAAATTGTTATGGATAAAATAAATTACTCTCTCTTCAGCAGGCAAATTATATTTTCCCATGTGAAATAAAATCAGAATATTTGAGGATTGCAATGTTGTCCTTGTCCCAACACACACACACACGCACACACACACACACCCCCCAATACACATATCTCTCCAAACAGAAATATTTAAATTTTTAAACATGTAAATTCTTTTGCCCTATAATCTTAACAGATTTGGGTTTTCCACAAATTTGTATTGAGGCAATTATTGAAGGACAATTCCGTATGGTGGTTTTCTTTTTAGACTATAAGTGAAATATATTATTTCACTGAACCACAAGTATGACACTAGGTCAGACAATAGTACTGGAACAGAAAAACACATTATCACCTATTGCAATGGAAGGTGGCTGGTTGTCTACTGGGTATACCGTGATGTTGAGATCATATACTGGAAAGGACGTATGAAGAGGAACGGATGGATTGGGTCCATTGTAGCAACAGCCATTCACAAAAGGGCCAGCGTCTCCATCTGAAACCACCAATGTAATGGTGTCAGAACAAGGCATCATGCCAATCTCGCCACCTGGAAGACACAACTATAGCTGAAACCTTACTTTTTAAAAATACAGAATGCCAAGACGAAATCTACTCACACCTCTTCTACAAGCATTGAAATGGCAAGGAAAAAATATTATGTGGATAAAATAAATGTAAAGCCCAACTTTATCACTATGAAATTAAATATATCATGAAAATAATGCAAAAATTCTTGCCCACCTGTTGCCTCTGGTGAACTCCCTACCAGCCATCTATCATGATAAGGAGGGACAAAACTGGGCTAACAAGGGTCTGACAGTTCATGAATGAACAAGGGCACGAAGATTCACTAGTGAAGGTTTCATTCTTCCCTTATAATCATTTCATGTTATGGCCAACCTCAGGGAGAGGGAGAAAGCATCCTTGTCCCTTTGGTAATTGTCTTTCCATTTGCATTAACCACCTTAAATGAACAACCATCAACCACAGAGCACTTATGAGAAAAAGGATGTTGGATAGGTGAAACACAAAAGTAGGCCACATTTTTGCCATTCCTTTCAATATTCTTCTTCTTATATATTAGCCAGGATGTTTTTAAAAATAGCAACAGTCTGTGGAAAAGAAGAGACATTTATTTTCGTTTTCTTCTTTTCACTCTTTAGGTCTTACATCTGTGGGATTCAAAGTGTCCCCAGTTTAGACAGTGAGAGGAAGAAGGAAGAAAATGTCAGTATTACATAGTTTATCAGCAACAGGGCAATCTGCTCTTGGGTTACCCACTAAGGGCATGGAGTAAGAGTGCCTGCTATCCAGGACACAGAAAAGTTTTGCACATGTGCTGTTGGTAATTCTCATGCATCACCATGAAAATCTCAAGAAGGGAGTGATATGGTTTGGTTGTGCCCCCACTCAAATCTCATCTTGAATTGTAACTCCCACAATTCCCACATTTCGTGGGAGGAATCCAGTAGGAGGTGATTGAATTATGCGGGCAGATCTTTCCTGCACTTTTCTCATGATAGTGAATGAGTCTCATGAGATCTGATGGTTTTAAAAATGGGAGTTTCCCTGCATGAGCTCTTTGCCTGCTGCCATCCATGTAAGATGTGACTTGCTCCTCCTTGCCTTCTGCCATGATAGTGAGGCCTTCCCAGCCACATGGAACTGTAAGTTCATTAAACCCCTTTCTTTTGTAAATTGTCCAGTCTCGGGTATGTCTTTATTAGCAGCCTGAAAATGGACTAATACAGGGAGGAATTAATGTTTGGAATTTTGATGAACCTAGGGTACAAAAGATCAGGGACATCCTCTCTTTTCACCAGACACTGGTCAAATCTGCAGAGTTCTGTGGTTGCCATTATTTCCCCTGTTTAAAAATGACCAGGAAAATCTAGAGATGATATTATTGAGCAACCAAGTGCTCAAAGGATGAGAAAACTGGGCTTAAAAGGAAAAACAGAATTGAAGTTGAGAGAATTAAAAAGAAACAATCAGCTGTCAATGTGAGAAAGAGTCAAAAATAAGAGACCTCTCACCTATTCATATATCTAAAATGCAAATTGTCTTAAAAATGTGTTCATTAGTAATTCACTCAGTAAATATTTATTCAATACCTACTATGTGATAATTAGTGTTTCCGGCACACCAGCAGAGAAAAGGGCACACGTTTTGGAACTGTCAAAAGACATTTCAAAAGAATGTCAAATGTCAAAAGATCCACTATACGTCAGGCACTGATACAGTCTAATGGTAGAGAAGGAAATGCAGTGTGGTCAGAATAGCACAGATGTATGTATGTATTATGTAGAACAACATGAAATTGCTACTATTAAATCATTTTTTACCTGTTAAATGGCAATTTTACGTATTCCAGCCTGATAATGTACAAGGTGCTGAGGGTGAAAGAAGATGAGAGTTTTAGCTGACAATGGAGTAGGGGCTGGGCATATGTGCCAAGGAAAGTCAGCAAAGTTTCCAGATGCTTTTGCTGGCTTTGTGCTGAGCATTAAAGGATGAGTAAGAGTTTGCCAAGCAGATAAGGGAGAACACTGGGGGATGGGACAGAAAATCTGCAGGGAGAAGCAACGGGGTAGAGAAATTAAAAGTCACTCTAGAAAGAGAAGACAGCTTTAAAAAAAGAGAAGGTAAATAGCAAATTGAGTAACCATAATTTCTCTGTAATGGAAGCATAGGATATATTTACAGAAATAGCTGGGAAAGCAGGCCAAATATTAAGCCACTAAATAGGTAGTGAACTTCTATGTACTGCAACATAGGTAGTGAAATTCTTTACCTTGAAATGGAATACAGCCTAAGGACATGATTTGTACTTACAAATGTTAATCAGAGTGTTATCAAAAAAAACATTTGAGAGAAGATAGGGTCTCACTCTGTTGCCCAGGTTGGAGTGCAATGGCATGATCATGGCTTACTCTAGCTTCCATCTCCCGGGCTCAAGTGATCCTCCTGCCTCAGCCTCCAAGTAGCTGGGACCAGATAATGTTAATTGGGAGAATAGCAAATTAATAATAGATTTTTATATAGTAAGATGTTATTCTCTTACTGAAACATATTTATAACTTTCTAACACTTAATATATATTTTAATAAACATTTTTAGGTGATAATCTAAATGATAAAAGTAATCTGCAAAACTGCATGTACAACATGATTGCAACTATGTTAAAATTATGGTCAGAATAAAGAGAATAAAATACTATAATACTGAAATATAAACAGTAACTCTTTTAGATATAAAATAAGGTGATTTTTCAAAACTTTATTGTACTTTTCCATTCTTTCCAAGTTTTCTGCAATAAGCATGTATTATTTTTATACTTACAGAAAGCAAATAAAGTAATGCTAATAAAATATTGTTAAGTGACCTCTAAATCAACATGTAGAAGCACGAGAAGGGCCAGAAAACTCACTGAAACCTCAGATCCTGCAAGACTGTGGTTCTTTATCCTGATCCCAGCACAGGACTGAGGAACTACCAATTGAGTAAGTGAATAATCATTACGAGAAAATGTTAACATTCAAATACCAAAATCCCCTTTGAATCGAGTATTCCTTCTAACTTAGTAACATAGCCAAAAGCCACCTGTTTGAAATAATTTGCCCCAAAGTCCTACTGGGTTTTATTTTTATTTTTTTAATTAGTTAACAGTCCTGTTTACGGCTGTTACACTAGAGGAGATTTAGAAATCTGTATACCTGTTGTTTAGCACTTAGAGGCACTGGAAAAGAAGACAGATTCTTCTTACCCCTAATTTACCTGTGCTGCACGAGCCTGCCAGAGATGTTAAATAATTAAGCAATAAATAACAGTCATTGGTCTTTGGATCCCTTTTCTGCCAGTCTATCTCAGACCCATTGCGGAAATAAAAAACAAGTACCTCGTTGTGAACTTCTGAGAGACATCAAACATATGAACTATGCTCCTCAGGACAAGGAAATCACCCATGAAATCTTTCCTAAGACTAAACACAGATAAGAGGATAGAGAGATACCATTTAAAGAAAAAAGATGTCTGGTGAAGTGATTAAAATGTCCCTTATTAACTAGTTGGTCACAAGACATCTGGTGTTCCAATAAATCATTGTTTTCCAAAGTATATAGGACAAATATTATTTCAAAATGTTTTCTCCCATCTCTGAATTAATCCTTCGCTATCTCCATTCCTCTTCCTTGAATTTCTTTCATGCTTCACTGCTTGAATTTCTTCAAAAAAGAAAATGATTTGAATTCTGAAAGTTCTTGTTTCCTATACCACTCACCTGGCCTTACATACTTGATCACACTTCCTGCATTGGAACTTGCAGTTTAAAGAGGCATATGGATGAGTAGACAGGAAATTGCACTAGAGAACAGCAAAAGCCAGCAGATGAAATATGCAGCATTGTTACCAAGGAAGTGTCCCCAACCTAGACCTCAGAAGATGTGCAAGGGGAGATGATGTGATGATGTGCGGTGTGTCAGTGTCAGTCACACTGTTATCTTTGCAAGCAAGTGGGTTTGGTCTGTCCATTTAAGTTCAAAGTCTTTCATAGCAGAGTCTAGGTCATATTCCTGTGTACCCCACAGTGCTCAGTGCTATAACCTGAAGATAACAGATGTTGAATTAATATTTTTTAGTGGAACAAATGCCACCTGGGTGACAAAATAAAGCCATGCTGAATAAGTGCAGTGCTAATAAACGAACATTTTCTGTACATCTAACCTGTGTTCATGCTGTCATTTGCTGTGGGCAAGTTACATACAGGGTAAGACATTATCGTTGCTTTTCAGGAACTCAAAAAGCAGACCAATTACTTCTTAGGAGCTAGTTGGTGATAAGTAAGCTTTGAAAATTAATAATATAAATACTTTAGGAGCTTAATTCAGGCATTTCTGTCATGATTTATAGATCCACAAACTATGATGGTCAAACTGACCAAAAAGGCTAAGGAGAATCACAGGGTGAATGGAAGGTCTGTGTGGTAGTGTCAGGAACAAAGCAGCAAGTAACATGTGCCCTTTCTCCACTGTTTGAAATTCATTATAATGAAATTCATTACAATAACACAATCAGAAATACTTCCATATATGGTGATCATGCTGGAAAAACAGAGGCCAGGCTGAAGCTGCTTCTTGTTTTTAACGGAAGCAGGCATTATGACTGATTATGGGAGCCCACACTGAAGAGTGGAGACTCTTCATGTTGCTTGCATTCCCTCACTGGTCACCATGCTGCTGCTTACCTGTGTGTTTGTATGTCACGGCCTCTGAGATAACATCTCCCTGAGAGAACTGATCCACTGTGACTCCAGCTCTCCTCACCACCCCATGCTGAGGTTCTCGAGCAATCACAAACATCAACTTCAAGTTATCGCTGTCCACATCAGTAGCAAAAATGTATTCAGAGGTGATGACCACCTCTCCTCCCTCTGAGCAATTCATGACAGGCGTGAGGTCAGCCTTTAGGACTGGTGGCTCATCATTGACAGGGAATACCTATAGGCAATGGAAAAAAAGCATGTTTTCAGAAAAAGAAAGAAACGACAAATTCTTTGACAGGTAATCCATTGCTCATAGTCAGAATGACAGGCATTTTCGATCTTACAGACACATGAAACAACAGCCGTGGAATTTGGCCAAGCAATCTGCATCTTTTAACTTTTCCCATGTAAACCATCTTGCAAGGAATGCCCATGTGAGAGACAGTTTAGGTAGGAATGGGAGAATATGGTTACAGTTCAGGACTCAAAACTCTCATTTGTTTCTAGACAGACAAAATACAAATGTAATATAAGGCATTTTTCGCCAAAGCCCCTATGCTCTTTCATTAAATTCACACATATTCCAGAAGAATTCTGGTCTTTGTGGTCTGAGGCATTTTCATTTACTGCATCAAAGTTATTTTTGTTTCAAATTACTTGGTGATTACTAAGCTTTCCTCCACCCTCAACTTCCTGCCACCCAGGAAGTTTCTCTGAACTTATAATAAGCAGCAGCTGCATTTCAAACAGTTTGAGTTAAATATGAAACTCCGTAACTATTCAATCAATGCCAGTTTTCAACTTGACAAAATGTTTTTCTCTCACTTTCACGAAAATAAAACTCCAAGTAGAAAGGAAAGAAAAGCAACATCACACTGGCACTCTAAATTTAAAAAGATCGTGTAGAAATCTGGAAAAGCATATCTTCTAAAACGGAGTGAGGACAATCCCCCTCTGAGTTCACAGCCATAATTTGGTGTGTGCTGCAAGGCTGCCACGTCTGCCCTGCAAATCCTCTCAACCCTACACCTTCTTCCCCAGTGCTTAGCCAAAGCGATCTTTTTTAACATGTGGATTTTAAGTCACTGCCTTGCAGAGACCTTCAGGGGCTTCTCATTGATTCTGCTAGGATTTCTCCAGCCTTATCCCATGCTATGGGGTGCCTTTGCCACTCCACTCCAGCTTTACCCCAACACACATTCCCCACCATCACAGGGTCTCTGCATCATCTCTCTCCCCACTGCCCATCTCTCTTCCCCCTGGCTATTCTTTCCCCAACTCTTTGCTTGGTTAACTCCTCTATCAGGTTACATGGGGATTCCTCAGGAAATCCTTCCTTGACTATTCAGCTAATTTAGGGGCTTCTATTATTTACTGACTTTTAGCATCCTATTTATGTATAGCACCATCTAAATTTTAATCACTCAATTATTTCAGTGATAATCTGTTTAATGCTTGTCTTCATCCCTGGCCTGTGACCTCTAGAAGAACAGTGACTTTGTTTGTCTTGCTCATCATCGTATTCTAAACATCTAGCCTCAGGCTTGGCAAAGAGAGGCACTTATTAAATATTTGCTGAATAAATGAATGAGTGAATGCAACTATGCATATATGTCCTGATTACCTTGTTATTTAAACAGGCTAACAACTCTAAAACAAATATACATGAAATTGTTTCGATACTTCCTTTAATGGATAGAGGAATGGGTAATGAAAGCTCCAGGCTAGTTATTTAATTAAAGATTTTAAAAGCCTACAATATTCTCTACTTTCCTATTGGCTTATTAAGGAAAAGCATCTTTGTTCAAGTCCCCTGAGTGAATTCATTTAAGACCTTCTCCAGTATTGTTCTTGACTCTCAGGAATATCACCAACGAATTCAATGATGACCATCTTGCAGCAGTTCACAAAACAGCCTCAGCTTTCAAATGAAAATAAAGTCCAAAGGCAATAGAATTAAGAATATTCCTTCTGGGTTAAAAAAAAAAAAAATCACAAACACTTGTCCAAAAATTGGCTGTGCCTCTGTTTGGCTTTTAAAGACCATCCTCTTGTGTTTAAAAAGAAACAATAAACAGATTGCTTTCCCAAAATGCACTGCCTATTGTCATGGATGGAAGATAGGGTTGGGGTTTTTTTCCCACAAATTTGCTTTTCAGACAAAAAAAAGTAACTCAGAAATTCTTTGTCTCTCTGTAAGTCTGCCAACAAAGAAAACTGTCCTTTTTGAAGCTGCAATAACATACTGCTCTTTGTTCAGACCCCAAAGGCCATTATGAGGACTAAGTGGGAAAAAGAAAGGAAGAGATTGCCTTGTTCCTGTCACAGAGAGGTGCACAGGAACTGCTGGCCAGTATGATCATCATAATCACCTAGCGATGTAGAAGGGTGGCAGGGTGAGGAGGAAAGAACACTGACCTAGGAAACAAGGAGTGGAGATGCCAGCCCAAGCCTACACTGTCCAGTCAATGATTTGGGGCAAGTCATTGAACCTTCTTGGACCTAAATATCCTTAGCTATAAAATGGGGATAACTCCTTCACTGCTTCTTAAAATTATAGATGTATGTGAACATTCTTTATTAGTCACTAACTAAAATACCTTACAAAGATATTATTATTACCAATATAATAATGATTTCATATCACAAAGATCTGAAAAATTCCAACAGAAATAAATAATCTAGTACAATGAAAGTTATTAGTGGCTCTTCAGGGAACATGGTATATTTTTCTTCACACCTTCTTTTGTCACCAAATATAAATACCTGCAAACCCTCTGAGTTATGCTCTTGGACTTGCATGCCACTCAACAAAGAAATTCAAAGGGTTCCTGTAAGTCCCTCGGCCACACACTCAAATTTTTTTTTTTCTTGAGTCAGAGCCTCACTCTGTTGCCCAGGCTAGAGTGCGGTGGCACGATCTCGGCTCACTGCAACCTCTACCTCCCAGCTTCAAGCGATTCTCCTGCCTCAGCCTCCCAAGTAGCTGGGACTACAGGAGCAAGCCACCATGCCAAGATAATTTTTGTATTTTTAATAGAGACAGGGTTTTGCCACATTGGGCAGGGTGGTCTTGAACTCCTGACCTCAAGTGATCAGCCTGCCTTGGCCTCCCAAAGTGCTGGAATTACAGGTGTGAGCCACCTTGCCCGGTCTGCACTCAAATTTTATGTGCAGATTTTTCTTCATTTGTCAAGAGGGGGAAATATGATCTCAAACACTCATGCTAGGACTATATGGTATAGGAACTCACAAAGAAGCACCACACACACACATACATGGCTTTTTCTGTAAACAGGAAAACCCCAGTGTTACTAGCCTAACCTGCCCCACCACTAAATAAGTATTTCTGAGTTTTATAGTTCAAAGATATTAGAAATAATTTATACATAGAATAAATTACTTTTTAAATTAAATATCTATGTTTGAAGTCAGAGTAATTCTGTCTTTAAATAGATTAGAGAGAGATAATAATATAGTATGGCTACTTCACCATTATAACTTTGGTTTCTATTGGCAGGCCTGAGACATACAAGGATTGAAGCAGGTATTCTCTCACTTTGGAAGCTGTGGGTTTCAAGTTCTGTCAGGACCTGAGAGTTTTCCAACAAGATGCCCTGTGTCTATATGACTGTTATGATTTTAATGTGTCCCCAGAAAAGCATGCATTGAAAACTTGCAATAGTGTTGGGAGGTGGGAGGTTTATAGGTCATGAGGGCTCCACCCTCATGAATGGATTAATGCTGATCATAAAAGGCTCATAGTTCAGTGTCTGGCTCCCTCTTGCTCTTTTTTTGCCCTTCCATCACGGGCTGATGCAGCAAGAAAGCCCTCACTGCAAGCAGCTACCCAATCTTAGACTTCCCAGTCCCCAGAGTCATAAGCCAAATTTCTGTTCATTATAAATTACCCAGTCTGTAGTATTGTGTTATAGCAGCACAAAACAGACTAAGACAATAACTCAAGGAGGAAACTTTCTACCCACCTTAACATGTAGAACAAATTCTGCTGAATTTGTGCCATCAGTGACCTCCAAGAGTATGTCATCCTGAAGAACCTCAGATCCATCATGTTGATACCTGTGGGGATAATATTTGTCACTAATATCTTAGGAACAGTGTGAGAGTAAATTGAGATGCATGACACATGAGCTCTTCCAAGGCATTGGCCATGTGTTCACTAAATAAATAAATAGCAACAACAACAACAAAAACCCAACGTAATCCTGAAGTCACATATTTAACTACTCATATATTCTTGAATGTAAAATTGCTCCACTCTGGAAAAAATGTGCTATATGCATTTCTAATTTGTCCTCAGATTAAAAAGCAGCCCTTCAAATGCCACTGTGACAACAGGAACCATTTGGTATAGGTCTGTCCACTTGCAGAATACACTGACTAGGGCCAGGAGAACCCTCAGACTGAGCGGTAGATGAGGAAAAGTGGGACACTGTGGATTTGATTTTTCTCTTCCCTTTTCTACTTCTAAGGCTAATCCTTCCACCTGTGCTGTGGATCTATTCAGCTTTTCTCTAAAACCCTGATCAATGAATTATGTATTGCCTCTTTCCTGTCATTTTTCCTCTTCTAGTGACTAGCTATCTTCCTCTCAATCTATATAGATTCTTAAATCTCTCTTAGACTTAAAAAATACCTTTCCTTTGTCTAGCCTTGGTCCTATATTCCATTAATTCTCAGTCACATTTCTTGAAGGCATTGTCTAATTCTAGGCTCTCCACATACTCTCCAGCCCATTGCAGTGATGCTTGGAAAGTTCTAAGGAGCTGCTGAAGTGAACTGAGCCAAATTTTAAACATACCAATGAGCCCTAGGAATGGAAAATAAAAGTTGTACTAAAAATAATATAATAGATTGAACATATATAATCTTTAACTATGGGGAAAAAATCAGAGCTGACAGATATTTTACTGAGGACTCATTTCACCCATAGGCTGGGTAGCAACTCAGGTTGGGGATTCCCTTCCTATGATGGGGAAGTCCCACATCCTCCCCACCCTCCATGTTCCTCTTATGCACTACCTGCTATGCTTTATTGTGTCATGCTCCCTGCAATTTCCATCAAAACTATATTGGTGAGTGATAATGTGCTAATTCTATTTTACTATGGTGAAATCCCTAAAAGATCAAATGGCCCTAAGAGTACACATTCAAAGATGACTGGAGTCAAGCAGATATTCTTTCAAAATCTGACCCCTCCATATAGTAGCTGAATGAACTTGGGCAAATTCCTCAACCTGTTTGTGCTTAGTTCTTCAATTAAAATATGAGAATGGATACCTTGTCAGACTTGATTACTATGAAGATTAAATTAAAAAAAAAAAAACATAATTGTAAGCCTCTGACAGTAAGCTTGAACAGATAGTTCTAGCAAATATTGGCACTGTTTTTCCTATCCATCATTCACTCCCTAGCAAGAATGACCTAAACAGGGCTCTCTAACAGATAGCTGAGAGTTGAAATCTCAAAAAAAATTTTTTTTAACAAGAATAGGAGTGCAAGTGAAATGATCAAGATATAGTGGACTGTAAATCAATGATGGAACTGAACGGTCAGGATTAAACTGGTCTTCTTGTGCACAAACCTTAGTTTCTGGTCAACTCTCTAGTCAAATGCAGAGCTAAGCATTTGATGTATAATATCTCCTATCATACTTTATCTGAAGGGCTAATGCTACCATTTACAGCTTGAATTTACAAGTGAGAAGTTAGTGTGTGGGCCTAACCCGACCATTGCTTTTGAATAGCTTGTATTGTTTTCCAGAGAAGTTGTTTCACTAGATTTTGTAGAAAAGTTTCGTACAGAACTGTATTAGGTAGAGGAAACGAAAGACCTTAAGGTGAGGGCAGCTTCTCTAGGACCATGAGGCCAGGGATTGTGCCATCCCTGTTGGAGACTCAAGTATTCGTTTACGCCCTACCTACTCAGCTCACCCTGCTTGTTTGCCTGCAGATCCCTGCCCTAGTAGAATGGAATAAGGTTACATTAAGGACATTGATCAACAGAATTCTATCCCAGTTTCCGGGTTATGAAATTTGTTTCTCCGGGAGACAAGTTCAATTATGTACATTAGCCTCACAGATTATTTCAGTCTCTCTTTATCTAGTTTGACTATTACCTCTTGTGATATGCGCAGTTACCGCCAATTTAATATTCATTGCAATTAAAATTTTATTGTTCAAATATCCATAAAGTTATTTCCACTGGTATAGCAAGCCAGACGGAAATAAAATGTCTGGAGGGAAAGGAAAAAACTGATCATTTGTAATTTTCAACTGACCCGCTGAGTGTGTTAAGTGGCATGTTGGTATCCTTGAAGAAATTGGACAAACTTCTTTCTCTTACTCTGCCTCACAACTGATCTAGATAAGAAACTAAAGCATGTAAATAAAAAAGCCATGAAATGTTCTAACCTAACTTTTAAGGTATGGAGATCGGCCCAAGAAAAAGTGCCCCCTGAATTTAGAGGAAATCCATTCAGCTCCACCCTTCCATGCAGAGGCAGTCCCCGCAGGGAGAGGTCAATATTGTCCAGCTTGGTATCTGCATCAGAAATCAGAATGTGCTCTGTGCTGATGATGCATTGACCTCCCTCAGTCACTTTCAGAGGGTTGGTGAATACCTAGAGAGAAGAAAGGAAAGAAATATTCAAAGCCTTTTTCCAAGACCCCTGAAGACAGAGTTCATTACATCCCTATAAAGCTTCCAGTACTATCTTCACACGCCAACTAAGTTTTCAAGAATGTGGTAAGAGGATAAGTTCATAGCTAGACATTTTGACTGAAAAATATTTTTTTACTATTTCTGATTCTAAGCATTAATGTGTTACAAGGTAGCAAGGCAGATCTCTAAGACAGAAAGTATCTACTTTTCATTTACTGTATAGCCTGTAGAGTAGAATCAGCAATCATTACTACCTGTGCTGCTAAACTGAGGAAATAATAATTTTCATCCTCATGTCCATTCCCAACACTGTTCAATACACATACAGCTTAGTCTAAAAAATACACAAAATCTTTGTCAAATTCCCCTGGAGGAAAGGTTGCATCTATTTTTCATTCTAAAAATTCTTAAAGGCTTGGGAAATGGATTGGAGCTTTAAAGCTTCAGTCACAGTGAATATTTTAGAAATGGAAGTAGTGTGACAAAATTGAAGATTCCAGAGGAAACAGATTTATTCAAACATTAGATTTAAATATTAAAGCCACAAAGATAATTTGCTATCATAGAAAAACTCACAGCTCGACTAATAATTCATTTGTAAATAAAAAGCAAGTTAAATGGCTTGGGATATTTTATCACCCCATTGGGAGGGGACAATAAGTGCTCTATGGTCAAATAAGTCTAGAAAAAAGTTACATACAATATCCTCACCATGGAGGTTTATAAGGGACATAAGTATATACAAGGCTCTGAGATCCTGCAGGAGGAAAACCTGCTAACTTTGTTTAACCTATCTCTACCCCCACTCTTGTATTACTATGCAGACGTGAAAGCAAGCAGATACAGTGGGGTACCAAATCACGGGCTCTGAGGACTCCTCCCAGGTGGTCTAGGGTGAGGTGCCCTGCCCATGGGAGGATGCAGCAGTTCTCCTAGTAAGCACCTACTCTTCTCAGAGCAGCTGCTGGTCCCAGCAGGAAGGATGTTTCCTGAAGAAAGAGCTGGTAAAGGAGGATGACAACAAATTGGCAGAGGAAAGGGAAGGAAGCAAGTGAAGCTGCAGCCTCTGTTCAAGAGCCCGCTCTGTCCTTCTGCACACCAGGGCACAGTGCTGGTACCAACTCCAGGCCACAGCCACGTGGGGCATTCATGGAGCCACAAGGGCAGCCCCTTGCATCATGGAAATTATGAGACCTACAATTCTGAGACCGCTGCCTTCTATTCTTTGAGACTTCTTTCCCTACAACTACCCCCACCTGACCCCTCCCAAGTGTCTCACTTTCACTTTGCTGAACCTATATTTTCACTGTTTGTAGGAGAAAGAAAGGGAGGGAGATCTTACTCAGAGAGGAGCGTTGTCTTTGAACAAAGGTCCAAGCTTGCCAACCTCATTTTTCTGAGCTGTATTGAATTAGTATCCCAATATGGAATCTTCAATTTCCAATGTTTCAAGGAATATAACTTTGCTATATTGGATGATTTTTTAAAATATATATTTTAGGGCAACTTTCAAAAAAATAAAAGCATAAGGCTAATTCCCCCCACTCATCAGTCATTAGCTTTTTAGTTCTTGTCCAAATCCAGTGCTCAGGTTTCTGGGACTCAGGTTAGCATGGTGTCAACATCCTCCAGTAGTTATCACTCAGGCAGCTCTCTGCAGGAATTCTACATCAGGGAACAACTCCTGTGGTGGGTCTCACTGAAGCTGCTAATTTAATTTTATTTGTAATATCCTCAGTTTTTTGAGGGACTATTTCATTTGCCCCATATACTGTAAAAGGTAAAAATTTTAAAAAGGGAAGCTACCCTGCCATTCTTTCCCCAACTCCTCAAAACTATTCAATGAAATTTTTCCTTTACACTTTTTAATTTCCTCCTCAGATCATCCTTCTCCAGCAAGAGGCTTGAATTACTTTGCATAAAAGAGCATTTCTCCATGATTGTTTTAGAGAAAGCTTTGGCTTCTTTAATGCTAGGCCATTTCATGGCCTGTATCTCATACATAGAAAAGAATGGTCTGAATAAAATCTTATCAAGTTAACTCCATAGGTGTTCTAAACTATTTCACCACCAGGAATATGATCTGGTTCCTAATAGGAAAGCTGTCAAAGAATGGAGTTAGTTTAAAATCCTCCATGTGAGCCCTCTGGCACGTTTTCTACCAAAGGTGACAAGTCCACAGGCGTGGGAGGTCAGGCCAGTGATAGAAATAAGTGTGGCGAGTTGGGTGGGGACTTAGATGGGCTGGAGAGCACGCCCTATGCAATGGCTGCTGTGGGGTATGCGGGTTCAATTTTGTTAGAGCTGCCAGAGTTTCAAGGGAAGCTAGGAATCAGCCTTGATAGACAATCTTCTGATCTTTAAATGTTGGCAATTCATTATTCTCATATATCGTTTTGACCTATTGATGTGGTTTGGCCATGTCCCCACCCAAATCTCACCTTGAATTGTAATAATCCCCATGTGTCAAGGGCAGGGCCAGGTGAAGATAACTGAATCATGGGGTCAGTTTCCCCCATGCTGTTCTCATGGTAGTGAATACATCTCACAAGATCTGATGGTTTTATAAATGAGAGTTCCCTGCACAAGTTCTCTTGCCTGCCACCATGTAAGAGGTGACTTTGCTCCTCATCCCCCTTCTGCCATGGTTGTGAGGCCTCCCTAGCCATGTGAAACTGTGAATTTGTTAAACCGTTTTCCTTTGTAAATTATCCAGTCTTGGGTATGTCTTTATTAGCAGCATGAGAACAGACTAATACACCCATCAAAACTTCTGCAGGTTGGACAGCCCTTTTAGGCCCTCAGGGTAAGACCTCTGCCCCACAACCTTGGGCAGGTATACAGATGATGAGGTGTCAGGAAAGAGAACACCAGTGCAGGCTACAGTCCAAGTAGGCACCTGGTGGGGTGACCTCTTTCCTTAAGGATGAGGCATGCGTAGGTTCTGGTCCCTTCTGGATCATAATGAATGGGTAATGTCATTTTGTCTTCCTGCTTTTAAGGGAAATAATAAGAACAATAATGACCATCCTAATTAAGTCTAGCATTCTGAAGGTGGGCAGGGGAACCAGGTAGGTATGGGACAAATTCTCAATACAAATCCCAGCTTCACAGATAAACTGCACAAGGTAGCAAAGCCTTTGTAGTTTGGTTCTAATGAAAGACCCAAGTCCTTTTAAGGCTTACACAAACACTGGGCAGTGGGACAAAGTACAACAAGGGTCCATCTTAATTCAGTTTGGAAAATTAAAGAGCTTCTTTAGATTACAGAGCAGCATAGTCGGGCTTGAGTGAGGGTAAATAAGCCCTTCCAGTTGCTAAGAGACCCATAATTTAATCCCCTTCCCTTGATCAACATGTGTAACTCAGCAGAAAGAAGAGGAAGTAAAAAAGAATTTGATAAAGCTTTGAAAATAATGTTAAATTTAGTAACTGAAAAATCTCACCTTTTACATAGAAGTCCCATGGGAAGTAAAAGGTCCCCTTCCTCCTGCTTTTTTTTTTTCTTTTTTTACTACACCATAAATGGAAATTTCTTTCGTTAAGTTTAAAAAACTAGCCTAAAGGAAAGTTACCATTTCCAGTAGGTCTTCAAGTCTCTCCTTTCTTTTCCTCCTTTTCATCCTCTATATAGAACATTGTACATACCTCAGGAACTTGATTGTCCACTGGGAGGACTGTAATGTTAAAGCAGATCCCATGCAAAGTGCCGCCATGTTGGTTACTGACGGAAAATGTGAACTGGACATCTCTGCAATGGGGACCAATGTCTTGCATGGGGGGCATGTAGGCCACTTTCATATAGTTCACAGCATGCTGCAAAGTAAGTTGAGATGGACATGTGGGTGTTGATTTGCAAGGATCAAAAGCTTTTAGAGGACCATCATGTTAATTGATGTTGAACATTGTAAATGCCACCATCATCACTTTGAAGATTACCAAAAGCTCTTTTTTGACTTCAGTGGCAAAAACTACAATAACTTTTGCACCAAACTAATAGAAACAAGGAAGAATTCTCCTACAGGGTTTCAGAAGGAGCATTGCCCTGCCAACACCTTGATTTAAGACTTCCAGCCTCCAGGACTATGAGAAAATAAAGCTCATAGTCCTTTATGTCCTGGGGGTTTATTTTAAACCACCCAGTTCATGGCATATTGTTGTTAGCCCTTGGAAACTAACACAGTAAGATATTGAATAAATTGAATTTTGTGAAATAAATACGTATACACCAGATACCCAAATTACAGTCCTGCTGATGGCAAAACAATACAAAAGTCTGTTTTGTAAAATTACTGAAGAGATTCTGAAACCACATTTAACTTGATCAAATACTTTGAAATAGATGCCACACGCTTAATGGAAACATACAAGCAGCAAGTATAAAGACATCAAGCCTTTGTGGATATCAAAGGCCAACATTCTCAGGCACAACACTAGGCATGCCATACCTTCTAAGTGCACACTTGCATCATGTTTGTCAGCATTTTAACATATCCTCATACCTGAGTGAATGACCTCAGCTCCAGGGCCGTAGGATTCTTAACTACTTTTGGTATGCTGTCCACCAGGAATAATTTCCCAGCATCCAAGTGTCTAAAGAGAAATACAGAGGAACACATCAGCTCATTTTTAGGTAAGAAAAATGAAATCAAATAGCCCAGAATCAAAAACTGAAAGACCTCATTGTGAGAAGAAATCAGGTGCTCTATCTTTATATTTTCTCTTTACGTTTGGAGATTCTAGCATTAAGTCCAGTGTCATCAATGTCATCCTTATCATGACTGCAAAATGTATGTACAGAATCTTTTGCTTGGCATCATGTAAGGGAATTGTTACACTCATGTTAAAAATGCTTTCCTGCTCTCATGCATACGATACTAATCTAACGTATATTCGTGCCATTTTTCTGGATTGAGATCATAGAATGCAATGATTTCATGGCAGTAATATGCAAAACTAATGTTAGGAAGATCTCAATAAATTGTACTAAAAAGAAAAATAAGCATTGTCTTTCAAAAAGGGATTAAAGACTGTTAAAAGCCTACCAATGCTGAAGACACGACAAGCTGCAGATCACTTACCCACTAATACAGCTTTCAAAGGGAGATACGAGGTAAGTTTGAGATAAAAGTAAACACTTAATTGAGTATAATTTCATCCCTGACCAATGGCGCAAGTGAACCACAGTACTACATATATATTTCTATATACTGACACTTTCAACTTTGCAATCCTAGAACTAGCCCAAATGCTGACTTTTCAGATACCTGTGGCTGAAGGAGAAAAATGGAGGAGTAGTTATTGTGTAGACCAGCTCCCTGTCATATGATTCTGTATCTATAAAATGTAGCTGTTTCTTAGTTATATAGGCCACCTCAGTTTCCTTGACAACCAAATGCCGAGAAACTCCAGGAGCCTCTTTTGGAAGCTGGTCATCCACTGGAGTGATATGGATTGTTGCCACCTGGAATAAAAATGTCTGTACCATTAATTTGAAATACCAAAAAAAAAAAAAAAAAAAAAAAAGGCAAAGAAAATGCCACACAATCACCTAGTCACAGTTAAGATAATTTCAAAAACGTCATTTATAATACACTTCTGTCAAATGATTCAGGAGCTATTAAGAGTGTGGGCCAAAAAATGGAAATCTTTTACTCATTTAATATTATATTTTAAGAAGATAATTATTACAGGTCAGATGCGGTGACTCACCCCTGTAATCCCAGCACTTTGGGAGGCCAAGGTGGGTGGATCACCTGAAGCCAGGAGTTCAAGACCAGCCTGGCCAACATGGTGAAACCCTGTCTCTACTAAAAATACAAAAATTAGTTGGGTGTGGTGGTGGATGCCTGTAATCCCAGCTACTCGGGAGGCTGAGGCAGGAGAACTGCTTGAATCCCAGAGGAGGAGGTTGCAGTGGGCCGAGATTACGCCATTATACTCCAGCCTGGATGACAAGAATGAGACTCCATCTCAAAAAAATATATATATAAAAATATATACACACATATATATATTTCACAATTATAGTGAATCCAGTCATGAGTGCTACAGAATAGACGTATAAAACACAAAATATGTTCTTGGTTTTATTTTTACATCTCTCTTCTACCAACAACCGGTGCTTTCTTTGATACTTCCCTACATTCAGTCATCAATCTTAGAAACGTTGACATGAATTTTGGTTCCTCCTTCTCCACCCACATATAACACATCACCCAGTCCCAGAGTTTCTACTTATAAAATTTCCTATGCAGTGACCATACTCTACATCCCACGCCCAAGTGTCATTCCCATTGCTACTGGCCTACCTTTCATAATTTCATCCTTACATTATTGCAATAGCTGTCTGTTAGCCCTAAATCCAAGAGCTAATCTAGACTTTTCATACCTCTAGTGTTATCTTCAAAAAAGTACAAATCAAATAAGTTAATTCACCCCTTAAAAAATCTTAAAACAACTGCTCAAAAACTGTGGAATTATTTATAGAATATCCAAACTCCTTAGCATGGCATCCAAGACTTTCCATATACACTCTGTTTCTCAACCTTATCTCTTTTTTTTTTTTTTTTTTTTTTTTTTTTTTGAGGAGTCTCGCACTGTCACCCAGGCTGGAGTGCAGAGGCGTGATCTTAGCTCACTGTAAGCTCCGCCTCCCAGCTTCACACCATTCTCCTGCCTCAGCCTCCCGAGTAGCTGGGACTATAGGCGCCCACCATCACACCCGGCAAATTTTTGTATATTTAGTAGAGATGACGTTTCACCATGTCAGCCAGTATGGTCTTGAACTCCTGACTTCAAGTGATCTGCCCTCCTTGGCCTCCCAAAGTACTGGGATTACAGGCGTGAGCCACCACCCAGCAACCTTTCAACATCTTTTACTACCTTTTAAAATCAACCCAACACTCTATTTGCACACAATGGACTGACCATGTACTGGTCCTCGACCATACTTCCATGGATCATGTTGCTTCTTCAATCGAGAATGCTTTTCTCCTGTTTTATCCAGCAATCTGAGTCCTTCTCACCCTTAAAGGCTCTTCTTAGATCTTTCTCCAGTTTTTCAGTTGGAATTATTCATGAATTTTACTTACCCCTTGGTATGGTTTGAATGTTTGTGTTTTCTCTGGAATTTATGTTGAAACTTAATTCCCAACACAAAATTAGTAAGAGGCAGGGCCATTAGTAGCGACTGGACCACGAGGTTGAATTCACGAGCATCTAATCACCCTCATGAATCAACTCGTGCCTTATAAAAGGGCTTGAGGGAGTGAATTCATCTTCTATCCCTTTTGCTGTGTGAGGACACAGCATTTGTTCCCTCTGGAGGATACAGCAACAAGGCACCATCTTGAAAGCAGAGAGCAGCCCTCATCAGACACAAAACATGCTGGCAACCCGGTCTTGGACTTCCCGGCTGCCAGAACTGTGAGAAATAAATTTCTATTATTTATACATTACCCAGTCTCAAGTATCTTGCCATAGCAGCACAAATGGACTAAGACAGAGATAGGTACTGAAATACCTGAAAATGTGAAAGTGGCTTTAGAACTGGGTAATGTGTACAGACTGGAAGAATTTGGAGAAGTGTGTTAGAAAAAGCCTATATTGCTGTGAATAGATCATAAAGGGCAATTTGGTGAGGACTCAGAAGAGGTGGGCTATAGACAGAGCCTCAGTCTTCTTAGAGATTACCTAAGTGGTCATAATCACAACATTGGTAGACATACAAATAGTAAAGGCCCTTCTGATAAGGTCTTAGATGGAAATGAGGAATGTCTTATTGGAAACTGGAGGAAAGATCTTGTTATAAAGTGGCAAAGAACTTGGCTGAATGGTGCCTGTGTTCTAACACTTTATGTAAGGCAGAACTGAGCAGGGATGAGGTAGGATATGTGGTGGAAGAAATAACCAAGCAAGAGTTGAGCATGTTGCATGGCTTTTCTTGACTTCTTATAGTAAAATACAAGAAGGGAGAAATGAACTAAAGCCAGAATTTTTCATCAAAGGGAAAGCAGAACTTGAAGACTGGAAAAATTCTCAGCCTGCCCATATAAAGAACAAAAAAGCATCTTTAGGAGAGGCCACAAAACGTGTGACCAAGTGCCTATATGATAAAGAGATTAGTATGAACAGAAAGAAACCAGTTGCTATTTACCAAGACAATGGAAAAATGACCCTGAAGGTATTTTAGACAACAGGCCACCATTCCCATCACAGGTTCAGAACGCCAGGGCCTTGAGGACAGAATGGTTTCAAGGGAGGGACCTGTGGGGTCTCTGCCCAGCACTGCCTCAAGTTTCTGCTCCCTGCATTCTGATGCAATCGTCCCTGTGGCTCAAGCAGGCCCAGGAACCACTTGAGCCACCACTCTAGAGAACACAAGCAGTAGGCCTTGATACAAATACCAACTCTGCTTGTGTGCAGAGTGCAAGAGCTGTGAAAACAGAGCTGCCTCCACTTAGATTTCAAGAGATGCCTCAGAGAGCCCTGGGAATCAGGCAGAGTTGCCTCAGGTGCAGGGCTGCTGCAGACAGCACCCACTAGGGCAATGCCCAGCAGAGCCATGGGGTCAGGGCCACCACAGAGACCACCAATGTGCAATGCCATCTAGGAAAGCCTCAGGCACCTGACGCCAAACTCTGACAGCTGTTGCATGGGCTATACCCAGAAAAGCCATAAAGGTGGAATTAACCCTACCCCAGCATGTCCAGAAGGCAGAACATAGAGTCAAAGAAGATTATTCACAAGCCTCAAGACTTAATGTTGTTTGCCCTGTTGAGTTTTGGATCCTTTCTTCTTTCCTATTTCTCCCTTTTGGAAGAGGAATGTCTATCCTATACCTGTCCCTCCACTGTATTTTAGAAGCATGTAACTTGTTTGATTTTATGTACTCACAGCTGGAGGGGAACTTTGTTTCAGGATGAGTTGTACCTGAAGTCTCACCCATACCTGATTTAGTACACAAATATATACTAAATGAGATTTTAGACTTTCTTCTTTTGTGTTGAATAAATTTCTATTATTTCTAAATTATGCAGTCATTTATCCTGTTATAGCAGATTAAACAAACTTAAGCATCCCCCAACTAGCATACTTATTCCATTGTTTTGTATTATTAGTTAGTTTACAAATGATTCTCTCTCCCAGACTGAAAGTTCCATGAGACCAGCATTACAGTATGGTGTAAACCACATGGAATTTGACAGTACAGTTACAGTCCTGAGTATACCACTTACTAGCAGCTATTTAACCTTGAACAAGTTACTTATCCTTTTAGGGTCAGTTTTCTTATTAGTAAGTTAAGCCTAATACTAACAATCTCACAGAGTTGCTATCAGGATCAAATATTAATATGTAGGTAAAATGTCTGGCACATAGTAGGTGCTTAATATTACATTCATCTGTGTATCTCCACAACATCTAGCACAATTTTTTCATAGGTAGGAGGCACTTTATTAATGTTTGCAAACTGAATAAAGTCAACATGTCCTGTTTGAGATTTTAAGTCTTAAAACTACACTCAGAGGTTTATAGCATGCTAGAGGGTAAGGAGGACTCACCAAACAACTTTTATCATCACATTTCTTTTTTACAATAATCCATGATTGGTTGTGGAAAAGCTATTAATTACTCTGTCCAGAAATGGTACTTTGCCTGGCATCATGAGTCTTTACAAAAGCCTGCCCCATGAACTCTTTCTATCTTGGTTGCCATGACTGTCATGAGGGCTCCACCCTCATGAATGGGTTAGTGATCTTTATAAAAGGACTTGAGTCTGCAAGTTCGAGCTTTTGCTCTCTCTCACCCACATGATGTTTTCCACTCTATTAGGATGTCGTAAGAAGGCCCTCACAAGATGTAGTTCATTGATCTTGGACCTTCCAACCTCCAGAACCATGAGCCAAATAAATTTCTATTGTTTATAAATTATCCAGTCTGTAGTACTCTGTTATAGCAGTACAAAATGGACTAAGACAGCTTCACTCACTCAACTTGCTTTTGAAAAACATTTCCAACTCTATTCTACTTGGTAGACAGCTTTATAGAGCTTAAGCCTTAAGAGATCTTAATCCAAGAGAGAGCAATATTAGGAGCAAAAGGGAGAATAAAAATAAAGATAGATGAGAGATGCAGAAAGAAGACTAGAAAATGAGGAAAGAATGGAAGAAGGTGACACAAAAGCACACGGGTGAAGTGGAAGGGAGAAATGAAACGTGACCAGATGAGAGAACAAGCACTGGGGGTGCACATTTACCACAAGTCACAGAAGAAAGTTGGTGGGCAAAACTAACAGTGTAAGTAGTTTCTGGGGGTGAGAAATAGCACTGGATAGCTTCAAAGGAAGATGCAAAAGAGCGAGCTAGCAGAAATCAAAGAATCAGGGCAGAGAAGGGATGAAGAACCCATTCCCACAATAAAGTCAGATACCAGCTGGTGGAGTATCACATTGTGAGCCTGAATATGAGGATCAAGGTCAGGTTTTGTCATTTTGTATACGGATTTATCACTTTATATTCTGATTCCTTATAAGTCTGTAGCTATAAGCAGGCTGGAGGGACATGGGGGACGCCAGCAAGCAAGAGCCCAGCAATTGATTTGAGCACTAGTTTTCTACTGTTTGCCTGGGATTGGGTGTTTAATAATGCTTTTATTACAATCAAATTTCAGTACATTGAGAACACTTTCCTTCTCAATGGAGTTTGCTGAAATGGGACTTTTCTCACCCACAGAATGATAACTGTTTGAACATGCATAAATATGTAAAGACATATCAACTTAGGCCATCATCAAGCATGTTTAAAAAAATGTGCCCACCGGGAGACCTCCTCTTTCAGCTTTGGAGCCCCGCCGCTCTGTTTCTGTATGGGGGAGCTTCTTCTGTCTGTCTTCTCCCTTCCTTCTTGCCTATTAAATGCTGCACTCCTTAAAATCACTCCACGTGTGTCCATGTCATTTTATCTAAACTAGCATGAGGACCAAGAACCTTGGTGTTCCTTCACTCATCAAAGCCATATCACTTTGGTGCATTGACCGGGAATCTGAGGTACAGCCTTCATCGGAGAGGTGAGTGTGGGAGCAAGCTTAAAATCTGTTCTGTCATTCTGAGGCACTCTTTGCCTCTATATTAAAATAAATCAAATAAATCAACAGGCATCCGTCAACCTAGTACACACACTTAGTGTTGGCTGCCGTACTCAAGTCACGGACATAGGCTTGCTAGGGAGAAGGGGCAGAACTCCCCATTACCCACAGGTACTGGGACTGTTGGCCATGCTTGAACTAGCTTCTTTTCACGGGAGACGTTGCCATCACACGAGGCTGGGAAAAGTTCTGAGGCAACTGAGAATTTCTGGCCAGGTGTGATTCAAAGGCCTCTGGACCGGACACAGCCTCCAACAGCCCATTCTGGGTGTTGGCAGAGAACCTCAACTATCCTGTTGCAAAAGTCATCTTCCCTTTCTATCTGCAGCCTCTTACTCTTTCTCTGCGTGAAATGTGCAAGGATTTTTATGGTCTAGGAACAGGGTTTTCTTCTTTTCCCCTGCGGTGAGGTTACTTGATACCACTTCTCCGGCGAGCACATGGTATTTCTAAGCCACCTAGTAGAAATCAGGCTCTAGGCCTCTTCTGTGAATGGAAAGTTTCTGCTTTTAACAATTAAGAGTAAAACATCTTCTGTAGCCAAATTTTAATCTCAATATTGTCCCACTGGCAGGAAAACGGCCATTCGGTTCCTACGTTCCTTTAAGGTACCTATTTTGTCTCCTATTAAGACAGTACTTAATTAGTAAGGGGATTTTAAGTCTGGAAGTTAACCAGAACCATTTTTCTATGCGTAAATGGGCTATTATAGCATGGGCTATAATAGCAGGATATAGAGTTCAATCTAGCATGCTCCCTCCCTTAAAGGGGCCTTGCCCAATTACATCATTTTATTGGAATCCATTTTTTGGAAGGCACATAGGCCATGCAAGTCTAGGAAGTCAAAGGGAAATAAAAGACAGAGAACTGATTGCTTGGGGACAGCATGACTAAGACCCAACACTCAGTTCCTCTGGTGCCATGGCTTGGAGGGTCACGCCTGCAGTCACATGCAGCACATTTAAGCGGGTGCTGGGAATCCAGGAGTGACGGACAGAAAATAGTTGGGGGGACGCCCTCTACTGTTTTCATCTCCATCCTGGATCACATACCAAAAGGAAGGAGACTAAAAGGATGCTTTTATTCTCACTTCTCTTTCTAGATGAGTAACAGATTGTCTTCGACATGCACTCCCCTAGAGTGTATTTTGAAGCACTGGGACTCCTTCGACCTTGGAACTTTGAAGAAAAAGTGGCTTATTTTCTTTTGCAGCCATATCAGGCAGGCCCAGGGAAAACAGTTTTCTAAAATTAAAAAGGTAACTTTCAGGGAAGTCATCTGAGGGGCCTCTTTATGTGGGGCCCCTTCAAGTTCCCTTCTCATTGCAGGACCTTAGGCAAGTAAAGGGAGACTTAGGCCAATTTTCTAACAACCCTAATAGGTATATAGAAGCTTTCTAAAATTTAACTTAAGTATTTGACCTTACACAGACTTAGCAAACCCTCACTGCAGCTAAAACAGGCAGCTCCGTAAGCAGAAGAGAAGTTTGGAGATAAGAAATATGTCTTCTACAGTAGGCCAAAAGGGAAAAGAAAAAACAGGGAAGGCAAAGAAATAGGGGAAACACAATTCCCAATAGGAAGAGAGGCAATACCTCTTAACAGCCCTAATTGAATTCCTTTCTACGATGTTTTTCCTTCTTTTGTAGTTTAAAATGGCTTCTATCTCTTTTATCATGTTCTTACAACCTGGGAAAAATTAATTTTCCAAACCTTAAAACACTTGACATAGAGTTGAGCTGGGGGAAGGGAACCCAGAAGCCTGAAATGCTGACAAAAAGGTAAAAATTTCTTACCAGTTGGGCTTTTGGTTTCTCTCCCTGTGCAAACCAGAACAAGGGATAATAAGGATCACTGTTGATGTTCTCCATAAATGTATAATTAATAAAAAAGGATTTGTAAGGTTGGTCTTAAGCTGTAAACAATCTTGTGTGCTTTGCGTGTCTTTCTATATGGTTCTATCAAAGAAAAGGTATCTTAGGTTAGGATGCAGGCCCAGGACCCCATAGGTCTGCTGTTCAAGCCAGCCCAGCAGAACGGTCAGTAACAAACTTGGCTACAGGCGTCCATCTTGCTTCATGTCCTTAGGAACATAATCTGTAACCACGTGGCAATACTTTGTTTTAGTCTGTGCCATTTTACAGTGGTGGCTGTCTTCTTGTGCTGTCAGTTCCTGGGTAAGGGCCACAAAATCAAATAAGCCAGTGTGTCAATCTGGGTGGTGCCAGCTGATCCATCAAGGGCAGGGTTTACAAAATATCTTAAGCCCTGATCTTAAGAGTGGTTTAGGGAGGGTCAAAATCTTGTAGCCTCCAGCTGCATGGCTCCTGGGCCATGGTTTCTAATCTTCCCCAGGCAAGAGGGAAGTACATCTTGGGAATCAGCTGTTACCATCTTTGTTTTAGACTACAGACTGTAAACCAGGCTCCTTCCAAAGCTGGTTCAGCCTGCACTCAGGGATGGTCAAGGACAGCCTAGGGGCTGAAAAAAAATGGAGTTGTTTGGGTCAGATCTCTTTCACTGTCTCAGTCGCAATTTTGCAATGGTAGTTTCAAAAGCTGCCTATCACTCCTTTGAAAATACCTTATACACTCATGGTTAAGTCATAACCTAATTAAGGCTCATTGATTTCATCTGCAAGGTTACTTTTTTTGTAAAGTTCAAAAGCTGAAAATCTTAACTGCTTGGTATAGATAAAGTCAAGTAACAAGGGATTTAAAAGGATTTTCTTAAAGAGTGCTCAGCTTAATTAAGAGTGGATATTCAAGTTATAGGTATATTTAAAAGGCCTTTGTGTTTTTCTTTTTTTGGATGTTGCTTTTCTGGAAAAAGGCTCTTTTCTTCTCAGTCAACTGAGTTATTTTTCTCCATTTTTTGTCTTATCACTCTTAATGCATGCCTGAAAGGCTCTAAGATAACTTCTGGTAGCATGGGACTCCTTGGGAAAAACAGAGGAGGTGCCACAGACCCTGTTTTGGGAAAAAATAAACAAATAAATAAACAAAAACAAACCTCTGTTTTCCTCATAAAACCCCAGGAATTAAAAGGAAATTATCCCTCTCAAAATCAAAGGCTCTGTTCTGTTTTGCATTGTGTTATCTGATGGTTTGAGTTTTGGGAGTATCAGAAATTACTTCGCATTATGAGAGAGCTTTGGTAATAACTAGGTAGAAAATACACAGTAAGGGATGGCTAATAGTAGTTATAAATCAGACAAGCATGCTCTCAGCCACCTGGAAAATAAGGCAATATCCCAACCCTACATTGAGAGATGAGACTCCCATCAGGGATGGGCTGATTACAAAATAAGCCAATTGGCTTTGGTTTGCCTCGAAAGGAAATGCATGGTAGAAGCATTACACCATCTTCTCCCATGGTATCTATATGGTCTTTTCATACATTAACCATTGAAATAAAAGCACAGTAAGAAGTCTTAAGACACTACTCTGCCCTTTAGTAAAAGGGTTATAAAAGGTTGTAAAAATTTCACCTCATGGTCAAACTGATTAAGATAAAATGGAATAATCTATAAGTTTTCATTTGAACAAAAAACTAATGCAAGGGTAAAATTTAGCTTTAAACAGAATTTTCATGTCACAGTAAAGACTAATAAAATGTTTTTGCCTTTTGAGTCATCATTTTGGCAAAATAATTTATGGCAATCGGGAAATTATCCTTCCTGATGCCTGGCTTTTTGGATGGTTCAGGGGCCCCTGAAACCTTCAGAAAAGAGGTAAACAGGATTATTTGACATGTTTAGTCACATAAGATTGCCAAAATGATGTCCAATCTTCTTTAAGTTACATTTTGGTGAACACTAATATATGTTCAAAAATTGTATGGGTTGTCTAAAATTCTAATGCCTAAGTATATGCTATCAATCATAATTAAGGGTAAAGTTATTGTAAACCACAAAGATAAATAAAGTTCTTTCCCAGTCATGTTTTTAACTGTAACTATCCTGGAAATGTTGCCATCCACAGACAATTGTTGTCTTGCTTTGTTCCTTCTCAAAAGATGGTTTATAATCGAGCTATATTAAGGACTTTAACAGGTGTTCTCAAATGCAGGTTATTAATAGCTTTGAAGACTGTAACACTGAAATAGAGGGAGAATCTACGGGACTCCTAAAAACCTGACATGTTCACAAATATCAAGCAAAACAAAATTTAACTAAGCACTGAGAAAGTTAAAGCAAACTTTTTGACTTTTGCTTGGAATACTGCTAATCCTTGTTTAGTTTTTCAGAGTCAAGGAAACTTATTTTAAACAATTTACAACCTTTAATAATTAAGTAAGGTATTCTCCTGTAAACAAAATTTGGAGCATGTTCATTTTTCTCCGCCTGGTTCCTCTAGAATCTGTAGACTATCTATAAGTACTCTTGTGGCAATAAAGTTGTTGGCATCAGTGCAGTAAGAATCAATTTTTCTTTGTCAACAGGACACAACTGGAAAACCGGTTATTTTATCAAGGCTTTGACTGAAAGGGTGTGTTTCCCTTTAAGGAATCAAGTTTGACATGTAGAGCTAATTAAAGCCCCTTGGGGAGAACTGGCCTCCTACCTTGTCTATACAGTCCCCGCACAGGGTTCCTGACCTGTGGTCAGTAAAGAATGTCACTTTCTAATAGGTCTGGAAGCTCTGAGTGTATCTTGGGACCTCAAGAGGAAAGGATCACCCAACTCACAGGTATTAGAGGATACAAACCCATGGCTGGGCTTGGCTTTAAAAGTCTTATCTGAAATTCCTTGTGAAACAGAGTTTCATCAAAGCCAATCCAAAAGGCCTATGTAAAAATAACCATTCTTGCTGCACTTTATGCAAATAATCAGGCCAACCATAAGACTAAAGTTCATTCATAATTACTTTTTACCAAAAATGAGGACTGAAGAGAAAAATTTTGCTCCAAAGCTTATCATAAATTTGTCATTAAATCCTAGTCTCATTGTTTTTAAACTTTTTGCCTGCATTTTAGACTAATCTGTGAATCAAGTGATGATCTGCAGCTTAGAAAAAAAAAAAAAAAAGGATGGGTAATGTAAAAATGTGAATCAATATGCTAGTTCTGGGCAACTACTTTGCAAATTCTGCCAGGTAAGGAAAGTGAGTAAGGTGCCCATAACTCTGAGCTTTCTTTGTTTGGGAAAATAAAAGCAAGGAACTTCATAGACTCCCAAAGGGGAATTCTGTATCTTGGCAAGTAAAATTTTAAATGGAAATTGTCTACCACACCACACTTGTGGGAAATGCTGTCCTCACTCTACTATTTGCAATAGAGTTATACATGGTAGCAGCACCTTCTAACTAAAATATCCGACAGAGTTTTCATTGCTGTTGTATTTTGCTTTATCATTATCCTTATAACCGGGATAATAGTTACTGACAAAAAGGAAGCATAAAAGTTTTACTATCACTAAGTCTCCTAGGATTTTTTATTGGGTTTAGTGATGCACTTTTAAATGAAACATGCTGCTTTTGGATTAACACCTAGTAAAGGAAAGGAAAATCTACAGGTGCTTAAAAATCAAATCAAAATTATTAACAGGCTCAGGGGAAATGCCGGCTTCAGCCCTGGGTGGCTACAATCCCTCTTTAAGAAATTCCAGTCTTCTTCATGGAATTGGTTAACCCCTTTATTAAGCCCTCTCTGGCTTGTATGTCTTGAATTGATATTTGGACGCTGTATTTTCAGTACTATAACTCAAATTGTTTCTTCTCGCCTAAAAGCAATCAAACTGTAAATGGTGCTGCAAACTGAACCACACATGGACATGCCATTCTTCCCAGGACCCTTAAATCAACCCCAGGAGGAGCCCTAACTGCTGTTCCCCATTCCACACCCCTTTTAAATTGGAAGTAGCCAGAAAGAGTCTTCGCCCAAAACCCCCCAACTGCAGTTAGTGTGATATCACCACAGGGAGGAATGTGGTAGGAGTTACTAAGAAAAAGAAATTATTTTAGGCAGTTAGAGAGGAAAAGGGGTCCTTGAGTAGTTTTCATCTTTTTTTTTTTTTTTTACATTTTTTTTTTTAAATTTATTTATTATTATTATACTTTAAGTTGTAGGGTACATGTGCATAACGTGCAGGTTTGTTACATATGTATACTTGTGCCATGTTGGTGTGCTGCACCCTAGTTTTCATCTTTTAAAGCATATCCGGAAAATTTTCTTGTAAAGCCCCAGCTCTTAGAGCCAGGTGGGAAATCTTTTATATGCCAATGCTGACTATTAGAAACTGGGTCCACCCAACATGGCAATTCCCTTGGCCTTCTTGTCCCTGGCCCACATACTCTTGGCAACACGGCCACCCCCACATATCCCCACGTGTGTAGAAATCATGGCACCCTGCATTTGCATATTAAAAGGTAGGGTGGGAGGACCAGCTTTTTTGCGGGCTATGTGAATGATATGCCTGGTCAAACTTATTTCCTGAGCCCTATGCAAATCAGACACCGCCTCCTCCAGCCTCTGCATATGTACCTGGCTGGTGTCCACGACACCTGGGGATCTCTTCTTTCAGCTTTGGAGCCACTCCCCCATCTGTCTCTGTACAGGGGAGGTTCTTCCTTCTGTCTTCTCCCTTCCTTCTTCCCCGTCTTGCATATTAAACTCTCCGCTCCTTAAAACCACACACACACACACACACACACACACACACACACACACACACACAAAAATATGCCCACCAAAAATTATTACAGGAGTATAAAAAAGCATGCTGTACATTCTTTTTACACAAAGAACACATTGGAGAATAAATTAGCATGGAAAATGGTCTCTTTGCAGGCACAATAACTATTGTTTCCTTATTAAATCCCTTCTCCAATTAAGTAGAGCCTCACTGATCCACACTATGGCTGGGAGGTCCCGCAGAGAATTTCTGAACTTTGGAGATTAGTGAAACACTATAATTGGGGGGAAAAATCATGACACTGACTCCAGGAGAATAGAAAAATGACTGCCATTGTATTTATTTTGATAACTGGATTTAATTTTTAATTACTGAAATGCTTCATAATGGATAAACATGCCGTAAACTTTGGCAACAGTCATGAAAGGATAGAGACAGGGAATTAATTTATTAGCACCTACTAAGTACTGTGTACTCACTGTTCTACTAGCTTTCTTGTGTGATCCAGATAGCACTTTACTAATAATAGCCATGGTTATTATTCCCAATGTTCAGAGAAAAAACCTGAGCCCCAAAGGGGTTAAGTGATTTGCCCCAGGGGGCACAGCTTGTAGGTGGCTGAGCTGAAGTTCTAGCCTTTTTTATGTCATAGAAAAAGCTTAACCATATTTTAGTTTTGCTTTGTGTGTCAATTTCAAAAGGAATTCTCATCATTTTCAAATTGCGTATTCTGAATGCCATTGTTGTAGACAGAATTGACATTGCTCATCTGTGCTTCCATTACGTCAAAAAAAATCAAAACCATGGAATCTTCTGATCACAAAAGCAAGTAATCATCTTATCTGGACTTCTAGTTGAGCAGCTGAAAGTTACTAATTTTGTTGAATATTTTAAATCTATTTTTATTTGTAGGACATGACTAGACACTTGTCCAAATTGAGAATGTAAACATCAAATAGATCAGATAATCATTTGAGCTCCTCAAATATTGGAGTTTCACTGATAATATCGGAGCTTTAAATATAAAAATGCTTGCTAGCGCGCACACACACACACACACACACATACAATACTTGTTTCATTGGCATGCACGCACTCATTTCTAGAAACTCTGAAGAATAAAGCTTTACACTTATTACCTCCCTATCTCACTCCCTCCCTAGTCTCTATCAAATATTTGGGTTTTATCTCCTCCCAGTTTCAGTAAAAGTTGAAAGAACCAGAACTCATTTTGTGATCAATAAGCAGTTCGTCAGGGTCTACACTGAGTCAGACAGCTAGGTCTAGAAACATTGAAATGAATAATTCTGGGTCCCTGCTATCAAGGAGATCAGAGTTGATCCAATAAAAGAAATCGTGGTCTTACTTTATAGAAAGTTCAACAACAAAGATACGTGCAAACAGATGCCAGAGCATATAAAAGGATAAGCTGATCCAGCTTGAGGGTTTGTGGAATGGGGTCGTCAGAGGATTCTTGGAACAGGTGATGTTAGAGCTGAGAGCAAGTCCATAGTCTGGAGAAGAACTAAGACAAAGCTACCACCAACCAGAAGAGGGAGAATGGGAAAAACAGATGCTAGATTAATTTCACTAAGAATACTCCTATTATATTAATGAGCTTTAATTCATCGCAACTATAAGGATTTGGTTAATCACCTCTATTTGTAAAAGGCCACGGGAGGGGTTCTGAGGATAACCTAGTCCAGAAAAGATGAAGGCTGAGCTGAAGCAATGGCAATGCGGTGGGGAAGTAGAGATAGATCAGAGAAACTCATCAAGCAGATTTAGTAAACCTGCTGACTGATTGGTTGTGCTGACATTAGAGAAAGGAGTCAGGGATGACTTCAGAGATTCCAGCTAGTTATCTTGTGCAAGTTTTTAGGGACACATGCTAAATGTATTTTGGTCATAATGAATTTTAAATGCTGAGGATACATACACGTAAAGATGTCAGGTAGAGAAGTAGACACAAGTCTGAACTGGATAAATATTTAGGGGCCAAAGATACAGGCTAATGAAGAGAGCAAATTTGTAGATCTCCCTCTGCCCCACTCTCTTTCTCCTTCTGACATAAATTAAGAAGATGAAAGCAGAGAAAAACATAAGCATCTTTAGAAACCTATCCAACACAGGGAATAAACTTGTAACTAGATCTACAGTTTAGTTCGACCAATTTGCCCAGATTCAGAAATAATTATGTTGCACTAAAGTTTTCATTACAGAGAAATCTGACATCTATATTTGTGTATATGAAGAACATGATTTATAAAATACATAACAACAAAAGAATAAAAAAGAAGTCCAGAAATTTTCATTTTTAAAAAGGCCCCTAGGCTGCTAAAAGTGATATGGTATCCTTGTCAGAAACATAACTCAGATTGGATACACAGAAGATTTAGAAGTAAATCCTATTAACTGTTACCATTTTGAACTATCAAATCAACTAAGGTTTCAAACAAAAATTTAATCTAGAAATGACATATAATACATTGATAAAAAGACGGAGGTGTTATTTGAAAAGGAACTGACCTGTTAGTCAAAGAGCAGATGAACCGAGTTTTCTCATTCATTCTCTATTCCTTCTTAATAGGGATCACCTACTGCCTTCCATTTCTGAGCTCTCTGAAATCATTCTTTCTGATCATCTCCTTCTGTTACACTCTTCTTAGCCACAGATGAATAGCTCAATCATCTATGCATTAGCTAACGTCAGTGTCTGTGACATTATGGGAAGGCATTATGTGACAAATAGGACACTTGCTTTAAGCAGTCATTCTAGAACAGGTTGGAGATTTGCTTGGATCCATACACAGGCTATCTTCCAAGATAACAGGTACAAAATGCCTAGCAAAAAGTACTGTACATAGTAGGTGTATTAGCCTGTTCTCACACTGCTGATAAAGACATACCCGAGACCGGGCAATTTACAAAAGAAAGAGATTTAATGGACGTATAGTTCCACATGGCTGGGGAGGTCTCACAATCACGGCAAAAGGGATCAAGTCGCGTCTTACATGGACGACAGCAGACAAAGAGAGAGAGCACGTTTGCACAGGGGGAACACCTGTTTTTAAAACCATCAGATCTCGTGAGACTTACTATCATGAGAACAGCACAGCAAAACCCGCCCCCATGATTCAGTTACCTCCCACAGTTTCCTCCTATGACACGTGGGAATTCTGGGAGTTACAATTCAAGATAAGATTTGGGTGGGGACACAGCTAAACCATACCAGTAGGTGATTAATTAATTTCAGCTGTTGTTTTTTAAAATCTCTAATATCAACTAGCCTCTCCTTTCAAGGAGTCTATTATAGTTGTCCAGACACTACCCTGACTCCACTTTCTGTAATTTCTATATGGCAATGTTTGCTTAAACTTATTTCTACATTCTACACATTTAAATTATATCCTTTAGTGGTAGTAAGAGACTCTTAGATCTTTAAAGACAACAATAAATAATAGCTAAAGTATTTATTGAGTGTTTCCCATGTACCAAAATGTTCTCAGTACTTCATATGTATTATCTCACCTTCACAATAACTCTAAAGGAAGGTTCTATTATTATCAGTTTTACAGACGAGGAAACTGGGGCATGGGCTGACCAGTCAGTCAGTGTCAAGATCAAGAGGGAAACTCAGGCAGCCTCACTCTGGAGCCTATAATTTAATCATCACATACAGAATAAATGTTTTCTTGAGTGTCTGGAGACAAGCAAATTTTGTGAGCTGCTCTACATAAAAGGGTCCCATAGTTCAATGAGCTGGAAACACTGAATACATACATATATATAAAACTCTTTCAAAAAGGAAACATCTGAGTAGTCCTATTGCAAAGAAGTCTGCTTAATTTTGTTTAATCGATTGTTTTTCAATTTTTAAACCTTGAAACCTGTTTTCATGTGGTTTCTAACCACATCTCCTAGAATTGATACCTGTGCACAAGACTTTGGGAAAGTGTTCAGAAACGGTCTCTTACCTGTGGCACTGAAAGATTTGGAGGTTCATGGCTGTCCCACAGGACAAATTGAAAAGAATCTTCAAAGATTTCTCCACCAAAGTGACGATAATAAATGATTCCATTAAACAAATCCCTCTGAAGGAAGCCAGGCACAGGATAGCCTATTGGGTTCATAAAACATCACATACTTTTGTACAAGCCTATCAAATATCGAGGGACAATGATATTGGACTTATCTTCAAAAGTCTTATCTGTCTAGTATATTATATGTCCCCAAGGAATCTGCATTAAATGCTTTCATCAAAGATAAATAATAAAGCAGAAAAATAATAAATAATAAAGCAGGAAAACTAAACTTGCTACATCTGTCTTGATATATGGAAAAATTAGCATTAGAAAAATATTTTCAAGAAACTTACTCTTATTTCAAATATACAAAGTAACACTAACTACTTATTTGATCCCTATTTTGTCAAACTCTGGATCTACCCACTTTAAGAAGTAGTTACAAAATGATTCTAACAAAATGTAAACAAATGTTATTCATGAAATTATCAATAATCTAGAATATTCCAAAAATCTCCTTTTAGACTAATTTGTTCTATCACCTTGCTTGGCTGACTTAATTTTTCATACAGTAATGGTTACTTTGAGGCTCAGCTCTGGAAATCTGTAGATGCACAACCTTGGATAGATCAAATTAACTTTCCTAAATCTCAGGCTTCCTCATTATAAAATGGGAATAAAAATACTATCTTACTTCAGAAAATTGATGTTCACCTTAGCACAAACTCTGACACAATGTCAGCAAACCCAGAAGGGTGCATAGTAGGTTCTCCACGGAAGAGTGAATTCCATTCAAATGATCTTAACTACCCAGAACTTACCTATCAGTCCTGGCCCTGGCTTCTTCATGATCTCTCCAGCCTGTGGAGGTTTCGTGATATTGAAGAAGATGTAGTCATCACTGGCGTCCACATCTGAAGCTCGCAGCATGGATCCCTGGATCAGGATAGTCTGCCCCTCTTCCAGTTCAATCACAACATTGGTTATAAGGAACGGGGGACTATCATCTTTGGGCAAGATGTTGATGGGGAATTTGTGACGGATGCTGTGATGACCATCAAATATCCGGAAGACCACGAAGTCTTTGGTGGAATCGCTGTCATCATGATGATAGCGAACAACTCCAGCCTGGAGATCAGCCACGGTGAAGAGAAATCCTTTGCCCCCTGAGGGAGAGAGCAGAGATGGAGCAGATTGAGCAAGGGAGTGCAGAAGCAGCAGCTGTGGGGAAAGCATCAATACAACAGAGGCTGCTAAGGAAAGTGTGCAGCCCGTATTTCCCTCACCTGGAAAAACTACAGATTGTTAGTGGGTTCTGGGACAACACATCTAGTTTTGAATACTGGCTCCAACATTCATCAGTTGTGTAGATTTGAGCAAGGTATTTAATTTATAAAACTTATCTATAAAACATGGATAATACTACTGTGATGGTTTTAACTTTTTCCATCAACTTGACTGGGCTAAGGAATGCCCAGACAACTGGTAAAATATTACTGCTGGGTGGTTCTGTGAAGAGGGTGTTTCTTGAAGTGATCAGCATTCGAATCAGTAGACTGAGAAAAGATCAGGCTCATCACTGTGGACAGGCATCACCCAATCCATTGAGGGACTAAGTAGAACAAAAAGGAAGAGGAAAGGGGAATGCTCTCTTTCTTCTGGAGCTGAGACTTCCTTCCATCTTCTTCCCTCTGACACTGGAGCTCCTGGCTCTTGGGCCTTTGAACTCTGGAACATAAACCAGCCACCCTCTAACACCCCCATTTGTCCCTCCACCCTTCACCTTCCCTACCACACTCACCCCTCTCCACTCCCCTTGCCCAGCTTCTCAAGCCTTTGGCTTTGGACTGGGAGTTACACCATCAGCTTCCCTGGTTCTCGGGCCTTCAGACTAATACCCACGACTTCATGGGCTTTCCTGGTTCTCCAATGGCCTAACATGGAACCTCTCAGCCTCCACAATTACATAAGCCAATTCCCATAATAAATCACCTCATAGATAGGTAGGTAGGTAGGCAGGTAGGTAGGTAGATAGATACATAGATACATAGATAGACATTCTGTTGGCTTAATTTCTCTAGCGAACCCTTACTAATACAAATACTTACCTCATAATCCACAGCAAGAATGAGAGAACTTAAGCAACAGTAAGCCTACAATAAATGTTGGTTATTCTTCAGCTAATTGCTACCATCCTACATGGCAGCAGTTCTTAGAGGAGTGGTCTCAAACCAGCAGCCTCAGTACCATCTAGAAAGTTTTAGAAATGTAAATTCTCAGGACTTACCCTGGACCTGCTGAATCAGAAATTCAGGGGTGGGTGGGAGGGAGGCAACAACCAGTGTTATCAAGCCTATTTGAAAATTACTGGCTCAAAGACCAAGAGCTAGAGCTCTGATATCTAATAGACTGGGTTCAAATCCCAGTTCTGTCATTTTCTAGGTGTGTTACCTTAGATAAGTCAGTTGTTCTAAGTCTCAGGTTACCCATTTGTAAAATGGGAATAATAATAGTATCTAATACCATAAAGTTGATATGAGATAAACAAGATAAAGCATACAGAATGCTTTGCACAGTATCTGTCACAAAGTAAATGCTTAATAAATGGTTATACTATTTTCTATCTCCTCTGAACCCAGACCATCAATGCATTATGTTCTCCCACTCTTCATTTCATCTGTATAGTATTAATAAACATTGCTTTCTTTTCTTCAGAGACTTACAATTCTTTTTGGTTTTTTGTTTGGTTTTGTTTTGTTTTGTTTTGTTTTTGAGACAGAGTCTCCCTCTGTCTCCCAGGTTGGAGTGCAGTGGCGCGATCTCGGCTCATTGCAACCTCCACCTCCTGGGTTCAAACGATTCTCTTGCCTCAGCCTCCAGAGTAGCTGGGACTCAGGCACACACCACCACACCGGGCTATTTTTGTGTTTTTAGTAGAGATGGGGTTTCACCATGTTGACCAGGCTGGTCTCGAACTCCTGAGCTCAAGTGATCTGCCCGTCTCAGCCTCCTGAAATGCTGGGATTACAGCCATGAGCCACTGTGCCCAGCCAGAGACTTACAATTCTTAATGGCAGGTGCACCCCAGTACTCTCTTCACACCATGTGGCTGTGTTAAAGACCTTAGAGGAATAAACTATTTAACACTTTCTTGCCCAAGAGCCACTTTATGCTTCTTCCTCACTACCAGAATCCTAGTTGTATTTGGCATAGCAATACAGTCATTTAAAAATACTCAGACTTCTCGACTAGCTTGCACTGAGGAGTTGTATGTGACATAGTTTGATAAAGAAATCTAAGTGGAAATTGTTGTATTGTGCTCCTAGGAAAACTTGTTAAATAGAGCAAACTTAGATGCCATAACTTCTTTCATTGTTCCTTCTGTGTCTTCCAGCCTCAAAGACATGAAGAAAATAACTAATTTTCAAGCCACTACACTTGGATTTCTCTTACGTACAACTGAACACCCAACCTGACTGGTATACCCAGATTTAAACTGGCCTCCCACTGTCCTGGGATTAAGTAGTAGGATTTATCACACATTTATTATTTTGTTTTTGATTCCAGAATTCCCTGATAACTTTCCCTGAGAGTTATCTTTCTGCTTTACAGTTAGGGAAACTAAGAAGATAACTGAATTAAATCCTCTGAGCTCATTATAAGGAATGACTTATTTTATCATAAAGTGTAAATATTGCTTTTATTAGGATTATTACCTTGTTAACTATCATCCCATAGAATTATAAATTTATTTCTTTTAAACCGTGACAACTACTACTAATAACATAACATCATTATTACTGAAGTATTCATTAAGCATTAATTTTTCTTTTCTTTCTTTTTTTTTTCTTGAGATGGAATCTTGCCTTGTCACCCGGGCTGGAGTGCAGCGGCGTGATCTTGGCTCACTGCAACCTCTGCTGCCCAGGTTCAAGCAATTCTCCTGTCTCAGCCTCCCAAGTAGCTGGGACTACAGACGCCTACCACCATGCCCGGCCAATTTTTGTATTTTTAGTAGAGACGGGGTTTTACCATATTGGTCAGGCTGATCTCGAACTCCTGACCTCAGATGATCCACTCACCTCAGTCTCCCAAAATGTGGGATTACAGGCATGAGCCGCTGCACTTGGCCTAATTTTTCAATATACTTGTTTGAAGCAGAGAAAGAAAAAACATTTTGTCCTCCAAATGGGAAAAAAATAACTAGTTAAGGAGTATACTTAGAAGGAGTCCTGCATGGCATCCTGAAAGCAAAACTGAGGTTTAAACAATGAGCCACGCACAAGGTACTGTTCATAAATGGTTAGACATTGATCTGAGCACTTGAACACAAAAGTCAATGGTTTCAAGATCTCCAGATTTTCTGCATTTGACAATTTCATTGAGAAATGGGGCCCAAGAGATGCTACATATATCCGTTAAATACGTGTACTTCTGAAGAAAATACTTTTGGATTCTTTGCTAGGTTACCAAGTTGGATCATTCACCTCTTAAAGTCAGCCATCCATGCTGCAGGCCACCAACAGTGACTAGCCGGACAGCACCAATGTCGTCATTGTCGACAACCTGAAACTGTTCCCAAGTGATGGCTCGAGACTGCCCCTCAAGGAGATTCAGACCTGTGAAAGAAAGGAGAAAAGGGTTTTGGCCTGATAGACTGGATAAAGAAAATGTGCACATTGGACCATGGAATACTATGCAGCGTAAAAAATAGTGAGTTCATGCCCTTTGCGGGGGACATGGATGAAGCTGGAAACCATTGTCCTCAGCAAACTAACACGGGAACAGTAAACCAAACACCACATGTTCTCACTCATAAGTGGGAGCTGAACAATGAGAACACGTGGACACAGGGAGGGGAACATCACACACTGGGACCTGTTCTGGGGTATGGGGGAAAGGGGAGTATGGGGGTATGGAGGAGGGAGAGAGAGCATTAGGATAAATACCTAATGCATGTGGAGCTTAAAACCTAGATGACAGGTTGATAGATGTAGCAAACCACCATGGCACATGTGCACCTAGGTAACAAACCTGCACGTTCAGCACATGTATCCCAGAACTTAAAAAAAAAAAAAAGATAAGAAAAGGGTACTGGCAAGTTCTGTGACATGCCAACGTGCCTGCTTAAGAAAAGATGAATGAATTTCCACTCATGAAACCATGTGAATATTGCATCTTTAAAAGCTTTTCAAGAAACTGGAATGTAGCTTTTATTTTTAGTACTATTTTTATTTTTAGTACTATTGACTCCAATATTACAACAGATTACAGAAAATCCTGAAAGGGAGCAGAGCAAGCTAGTCGAATTGCAAGGTAGCATGCTGCTGGACCTATCTTATGCTTCTCTTACATCTGCCAGCTTCACCCACCACTCTGGCCTCGACCAACTGACTGTTCTCTAGCTGCAGCCGCCCCATGAGGATTCCCAGTTTCCAAAATTGTAAAGCCCTCCTGCCACCACTGCCTCATCTTCTGATGCAGCCGGCTACCTCCACTGCCCTCTGGTGGCGGCAGGACCAACCTTGTGGCTTATCAGGCCCTGCACCAGGGGACCCAGGGAATATGTTCTATGGCTGCTAAGAAGGGCCAGATAACACCCTCTGGGCATGTGGGGAGTTAACAGCCACTGAAGTAAACTTTAACCCATTAAAGACAGGAAATGGGAAAGAACTGACCATTAATAGATTGTTGACCTTTTCCCCACCCCACTTCCAACTCTTCCCAGACACAGCGGTTGCATCTTCTCCCTGGAGACATCAACATTACAGAGCAATCTGCTTTATCTTATTGTAAAGCTGTGACCAGCTCAGCTATGCCACCTTTTTATTTGCTTCTCCCCTTACTCTTGCTTTCAGTATAGGGTTAGTACATCTGGTCTGCCTCGGGGTCTGTTTTCTAGGGAAATTGGGCTAATACATATATAAAGGAGAGGGAGAGAGAAAAGGAAGGAAGGAAGGAAGGAAGGAAGGAAGGAAGGAAGGAAGGAAGGAAGGAAGGAAGGAAGGAAGGAAGGAAGGAAGGAAGGAAGGAAGGAAGGAAGGGAGGGAGGGAGGGAGGGAGGGAGGGAGGGAGGGAGGGAGGGAGGGAGGGAGGGAGGGAGGGAGGGAGGAGGGGTGCATAAGAAGAATCTCTGTGACTGGCAATACAATAAGGGTTTGGAAGCCAGGAGTGCACAGGACAAGGCATCACGGAGCAGAGCAGAGGAACAATCGAGAAGCCTAGAAATACATACAGCAAAATATCAACATTGGTTATATCTTCATGGTGAAATAATAAATAATTTTAAATGTAATATATTCTCCAAATTTCAACAATGGCACAGATCAAGTTCCTAATAAGCAAACGCTTATTTTAAAAAGGATTCTGATGTTCAAAGCAGCCAAAATGACATTGAAGAAACCTGGGAGTCACGGATCACATACACACGTACAGACAATTCCATCTCTACACTCAAGCAGGAGTCCATGCAACATGTGACTATTCCTAAACTTTAGGTTACTGATTCCATCTTTTCTCTCATTACCCCCCTGACAGATGTCGAATAGGATATAGAGCCAGAATTATAAATCAAGGCTGCTCACCTGATGTTCTCTATCTCTACTGAAACTCACATACATACAAACACGTACGTATGTGTACACGCACAAGGCAGCTTGTTTAAGCTGCCACCTGAGGATTTAAATCAGACACAGACATTTTTCCCTTAATACAGTCTACCATCACTGCTTTTAAGTATGTTTCAAATGGTATTGATGCGATCAGTGAGAAAGGAAAAGATCTCCATTTACATTCCACATTTACATCTGATCAACATATATACATCACATAAGTCCACTCAGAATTAAATATGGCATAGAAAGCCATATTTTAAAGCAGTTAAAGTTCTTATTTATGTTTTTCAGTTTCCATGTAGCCCAACATAAAAATATGGATTATAAAAGCTAAATCTTTCTCCAGTCCCTTGTAACAATCTGAGTTGGAGATTTCAGTCCCACTACAGCTCAATATCACAAATAGTCACTTTTTTGCTTTATTCAGTTGAAAAGTGTCCCTTTGTCTTATCTCCAGCAGAAGAAAGAACTTGGCCACAGGACACAGAAATCCTGGATTTAAATTTCTCACGCTGCCAGGAGGAATAAAAAAACAACAACAAAAGCTACAGTCTGATGCCCTTCATCTGTCTGGGTTTCAGTTGCCTCATGTATGACACAGGAATAAAATTACCTTTCTTTCCTGACCCATCTTTCTTGTATTCCCTTCAGGGCTATGTTGTTTTATGCCTCATATTGAGCTTTACCTGTATTCCAGGATACACGGGGGGCATTTGTGTCTGCTGTTCTGATGGAGATGTGGACTGTCATAGGTGCACTCCTTTCAAAGAAGAAGTCGTATACCTCCAATTCTACCTATAAACAAACAGAGGCAAATGAACCACACACTGAAGCATTAGAGGGTAAAATAGCATTAATTCTGGGGTACAGCCACACACAGAGGCAAATGGGGATTCAGTTTCTGCGGTTCCCACATCTCATTTTAGACAACCTGATTTGACTTTTTCAGGTTCTAGATCTTGCTCCTTACTTTAACAGTATTTTAAAATTTTCTACTACATAAAAGAAGTTATTAATCTAAAAATGGTAATATGCTGGAGACGTGTCTCTGCACTTGTTCAGGAGACCAACTCCTTCCCACTTTCAGTCACTTAAATCTCTCTCAAAGGTGGAGGATCTAGAGAAGTGGTTTTCAAGTAGGGGTGATGCTGTCCCCCTAGAGGACTTTTGGGAATGTCTGGAGGCATTTTTGGTTTCAGAAGTGGGTGTGTGGGAGAATGCTATTGTCATCGCGTGGGTAGAGGCCGGGATACTAACATCCTACTGTACACAGGACAACCTCCCAAACAAAGAATTATCTGATACAAAACGGCAATTGTCATACTGCCACTATCAAGAAACCCTGATCTAGAGACGTCTATTTCACTAGACATATTTTTAAATATCTCAACTTTATTTGCTTTCATGAAATTCATAACTAATAAGTAGGGGCTACGTGACAAGTTTTGGTCCTTATTATGTGCTGTGTTTGTATTCACCAGATGTTGACAGAGAAGAATAAGGTATAACACAGAAATGCAAGGCATACTCCCTACTTTTGAAGAACATGTGGTCCATGGGAGAGGATAAGAGAAATAATCAAACAGCACTATATCAGCAAACACTGAATGACAAAAGAAACTGATTCAAGGCTGCCAGAGCAACAGACGGAACATGAAACTACATGGGCAAGATGTGTCTTTCTTTGGAGGGGTAAAATGTAAATATCCACTTGGTTAGGCCCCTGGCCCAGGGCTTCCAGTCCACACAACCTGAAAACTGTGTGATCTCCACTGAAAAAATTGTGAGTTACCGTCTAACGAAAATAATCACACATTCACACAGGCTCTGCTTTAAGAGTACATTATACAATGCCAGAAACTACACACATGAAGCAGCCAGAAAAGTAGTGCTCTACTTGTGAGCTCGAAGTAAGACTGAATGTGCAATGAGAAATTGCAACCTAACAGGGAAGGCATGTGGGGACCACAGACTCTGATGAGAGGGGGAAATAAAAGCAGAAGGCAAAGCATAGCATTTATAGCCTGAAGTCCTTTGTCTCCCCTTGAGGCTACATGCTGAAAATGCCTAAATTACAATAGAGATAACCCCAGGAATACTCATTTTCCTTAATGAACCTGAACTCAAGTCTGTATCCATCTGCACGTTTAAAATTTCCATCCTGTTTGAATCAAGTTGCTGGGAGGTCTTTAAGCATGTGATGCATTATTATGTGGAAGACTTTAACCAGTTGTCCTCCCCTCCCACTAACTACAAAACCAGAGGAAAGAAGTTGAACCTGCAGCAAAAGGAATTTAGATAGAAGTAGGACCTTCCTGATGGACAGTGTTTCATTGTGAAATTAGTTATCAAATAAGACTATGGAATGCCCTATCCTGAGTCTGTGTTATTAATTAAAATTAAGGATTCCCATAAAAAGCTCTCACAAAAAAAAAATAAAAGAATTTATTAATAAAAGAATTGTGTGCTCGCCTTGGCAGCACATATACTAAAATTGGAATGATACAGAGAAGATTAGCATAGCCCCTGCACAAGGATGACACACAAATTCGTGAAATGTTCCATATTTTGGGAGAACAACACACACTAGGGCCTGTTGGGGTCAGGGGTGGAAAGAGAGAGAACATTAGAAAAAATAGCTAATGCATGCAGGGCTTACTACGTTGGTGATGGGTTGATAGGTACACCAAACCACCATGGACATGTTTACCTATGTAACACACCTGCAATTCTGCACATGTACCCCAGAACTTAAAATAAAGAAACACATCAAAAAAAATTTTTGTTAAAAATAAAAGAATTGTATACAAAAGTCATCTCTAACTTCAATGGTCTCTGTGACTCAGGAAGGCTGGCAAAGGCTGCTGCAATTCTCAAGCTGGTGAGCCCTGGGTCAAATGCGGCCCTCAGAAATATTTGGTAGCTAACACAATACGTTTCACTACAATTTTTAATTGTTTTCTATATTCAAGAATTTAAGCATTTTATCAAAAAGTATCATTCTCCAATTTCTCTTGGCATGAGTGCTACAGCAACAGTGGGCACACTTGTATCCTTGCAGGGCAGCGGTGGGCGCGAGCTGAGTGGCAGCTGCTTCCTGAGCAGCTGGCTCTTTCTTCAGTTTGCCACAGTGCCCCTCAGTGGGGTTTGCTCATTGACCCTGCCTGCCTGGCTCCTCTGGGCAGTTAGCTTGCACCATGATTTACAGTGATTGATTCTTTTCTGAGGCAATGAAGGTACAAAGGAACCTGAGGGTTTAGGGTAGGGGGTTCTTAAATAACCCTGTGACTTCTCTAGGCTGGAAGCTTTGTCTCTCCTTCTTACCTCATCATGTCTCCTCTCAGAATGACTGCAGTTTGGTGGCTGATAGGCGATCTGCATGTCACTGAGATCTTTCCAGGTGAATGAGGAGATTGGTCTGGTGTGATCCAACAGGTGAGTCACATAGCCCTGGAGCGGGGCTTTAGTAATGTTGAACACCAGCAAGTGTTTAGCAGTCTCATCTTCTTCACAGTCCAGAACTGATGTAGTCAAGGAAGTCAGGATGAACTGATCCACTTCCAGAATAAACATGGCCATGAATGCAGCCTTTGGAATCTGATTCGGAATTCCAGCTCGGATATAGACAGGCAGCCACGCACTCTCTGACTTTTGAAGGACAGAGAAAATATAAAGGAGGAAATAATATGATTGAGGTGATATAATACAGGGCTAATAGCCTAATATTTAATACAGCCACAGCCTAGCATCTAGCGGTGACCTGAAGCTGGCTGCATACTAGAATCACCTGGGGAGATTTAAACACACGCTGGTACCTAGGATCCGTCTCCAGAGGTTCTTGTTTAATTGTTCCAAAAAGGGGACCAGAAAACCAGTATTTCTCGAGCTCCCTGGTGACTCTTACATGCAGCCAGGTGAAGAACGGAGCACCTACTTTGGCATCAGAAGGAACCGTGTTTATCATTCTATCGCCAACACTTTTAATTTGTGTGACTTTAGACAAGTTACTTAACTCTTCATTCTCATTTTCTTTCCAGCTGTAAATGAAAATATTAATACTAGACTCCCAAGTATCAAGTGAGGACAAACAAAATAGCCAAAGTAGGCACTTAGCAGTCTGGCACCCATCAACAACCTTCTGCAGCCACCTTCCTCACCTCCTGGCATGTAGTTTTAAAGGGGGCAGGAGAACGATGAAGGAAATATGTCTTTATGATTTGGTTCTCATGCAAATGAAGAATACTTGCTTGGTTGTCTGGTTAGTTAAGACCCTGGATCTCCAAGCAAGGGTTGGGCATTGGGGATTGCAAGTGAGCACTGAGGCTAGGCATGCATCCTCCAAAATAAGAGCACTATGAGCAAGAGACCCTCCAAAGAAACCATGAAACTGTGCCACAAGATCTAAGATCTCAACAAGTGCTATGGGCAGAAAGAATCCTCACAGGGCGAGGTGTGGTAGCTCATGCCTGCAATCCCAGCATTCTGGGAGGCCGAGGCAGGAGGATTGCTTGAGGCCAGGAGTTTGAGACCAGCCTGGGCAACAGAGCAAGACTCTATCTCTACAAAAAAAGTAAAAATAATAAAATTAATCAGGCATGGTGGTGCACACCTATAGTCAATTACTCAATTGGCTGAAGCAAGAAGATCACTTAAGCCCAGGAGACTGAAGTTATGGAGAGCTCTGATCGTGCCACAGCACTTCAGCCTGAGCAAGAGAGTGAGACTTTGTAAAGAAAAGAACCCTCATAGCAGTAGATGCTAATTCTCATAGGATTTGATCTATCCCATTGCTGAGAGAACCAGGCTCTCAGCATTAGTCCCATACTGCTAAACACTGGCCCTTGGGCTAGGAGTTGTAATCTGTGTACAACAGAATGCTAAAATTCCAATAAAAGATACTAGATTTGCAACTGAATGTAAGACAGGTAGTAAAATACGCAGAATTTACACAGCAAGTTGTCTGGAACTAGTTCCAGACTCCAGAACTTTCTTGCTCATATAAGAATATAAAAAGACTGAGAAAGGTAAGAAAAAGATTGATTAGGAGACAGGAGTGCTTTGCTGTGTTGTGTTCAGTCACTTTCCTGACCTTTAACACCACATGTTGGCATGCAGCAGGAAAAGCAGAGCAATGCCATATCTCCTGTCCCTTAAAATGTGTTTCTTGCAGTTGAAACACACACAGACAGCTGATACAGGGCTCATATCTGAGGAAGTTAAGTGGCTGGAAGCAGAAAAATAATGATGGCTGCGCCAGAATCAGTTTGTTCTTGTTTGTGGCAGCAAGGGACATGTAAATGTTCCCAGATATGGGCCAAGTGGGCAGAGGGCTGGTCTGAGGTCTCCTGGACCATAAACTTCAGAGAGTACTCTTGAGACGACAAAAATCCAGTAAGAAAATGCTGGAGATAGAATCAAATTCTAGGAGCTGCAGGAGAAATCGCAAGTGATCACTCAGGCTAGAAATACATCCTCTTAAGAGAGCGATGAGTGATAGACCAATGGGGCTCTCCAGAGAAACCATGAATTTGTCCCTAAGACAAAGATGCAGCTTGAGACATCTACCAGGCTCTGACAGCATGAAATCATATGTCATCAGTGCCTGATCAAATAAGATCCCTCTCTCCCATTCCCCGAAACCACCCCTGCCACCAGCCTGAAAATTAAGAAACTAACCAGCAATGCGCAGAGAAGAGAGAATTGCAAGAGAGGAACAGAGGAGAAGACAATCAACCCCCTCCCTTCCCACTGCATGGTTGATGAAGGCAGGTAAACGATATACTGAGATGTCCCAGGGTTTAGAGTATCTACTCTTCACGTGTCACTGGGAAAAAATGTTATTTGAAGATGCATAATTAGAAAACTCAAGCGGGGTAAATAGTGATTTAGAAGGACTGGTGCTTCATGCTAAGACCAATTGAGTCTAGAGTTAAGTCTAAATAAGTATGTTATTTTAAACATGTTAATAAAGTGGATACAAATGATGAAAGAGCTTACTGCTTGTAATAAAGTATAACAATCATATGCTAGAACTGAAATTGCAAATTATATAAACAAAGCAATTGCCACGAGAAAGGATCACTTGGATCCATTATCATCATACACAGGAAGGAGCCAAGAGAGCTCACTTCATTTTTTGACTGTATATATTACAAATATAGGCTTAAGAATATTTTTAAGTTTAGAATTAAATCCAAATAAAACATAAAGTGTGATAAGGAATTGTCAAATAAATAAAGATAAAGGCAAAGAAAACGTGATCTATTTCACAAGACAAATTTTTTTAATTCGCAAGAAAGCATAAAACATGAGAGAAAAAAGTGTATCTGTTACTCCCACAAATATAAAGTTTATATTGCCTTATTCAAGACAAATATTCTGAAATTCAATAAAAATGTCCAATTATATGTACCTTACAAGAAAGGCACTTAAAATAAAATTACATAGAAAGATGAAAAAGAAAAGGGTAATACAAATTGATCATTAATGGAGAAAGCAGAGAGACCACATAATTTCAAAGATAAATTCAATGTGGGCAGTTGATATTAGTAAAACATATAAGACAAAGATTCTTATAAATAACATTACATTTAATACTGTTCTTCTCAAACCAGTGGGGAATAGAGCAAAAATAAGAATAATAATTACATAAAAAGAAAGAACAAAATTATCATCATTAGTGAAAGATATAATTATGGTCTTTAAAAGCCCAAATAATTGAGAATTTCTTAAAATAATTGAATTCAGGAAAGAAGCCAGATAAAAGAAAATTATTCCAAAAATAGCTTTTCTGTTTATCATCAATAACCAATGAGAAGATATAATGGGAGAAAAATATTCTATTCACAATAGGTTCACAAAAACAAAGTGCCTAGGACTGCACTTAATAAGTATGCTCAACTTATGTGAAGGAAACTATGAACTTTACAGAAATATATAAAAGAACCTTTGTCCAAATGAAGTGAGATACTTCATTTCTGGATGAAAAGATTCAATATGGTAAACGTTCCATTATTCTAATTTTCCCCAAATGATTTATAGTTCTAACTGGATACTGATAAAAATCCTTAGGGGCTTTTTTTGTTTTGTTTTTTGAAACTAACATAAACGATTTAATTATACTTATTTGGAACTAAGTCTAGGTGAGAATGACTATGAAAATTTTGAAGAGAAGTGATAAGGAAGAACTTGCTTGTAAGATAATTATAGGCCTGTTGCGTTTAGAATAATATGAGACTGACAAAGAATAAGTAGGCAAATCTAAGAAATAAAAGAGCTAGCCTTGAAATTGTATATGCTATATCCTTCTATACAACAGAAGATCATCTAAAATCAATTGGGAAACAAGTTAATTGTTCAATGAATAGTGTTGAAAATTTGGGCTATTTGGAAAAAACTGTTCCTTGTATTTCATCATATAATAAAATTTTATTTCAGGTAGATTAAAAAGGCAAATGTAAGGAAGAAGACCTTTAAAAATCTAGAAGAAATTATGAATGAAGGGTCATTTGGTCACTTGATGAGAATTGACTGTACAACCACAAAAATAACAAAAGAACAAGATATAAAACTTCACATATAGTATAAATGTGATTCCATAAAACAAAACCAACTCTGGCATGCACTCGTGCACGTGTGTGTGTATGTAAAAATAGTAGAAATAAAGCTGTATTTATTTCCTTCTTATCTTGCTTTCTGTGTTTTTTTAATATTCCCTGCAGTGAGCCTATTACTTTTATATTCATAAATGAATCTGTTTTATGACATGCCAAATAAGCTATGGAATAGGTTAATGATAAACAAAGCAGGAAGGTAAAGGGATAAACTCCCAATAAAATAGATTTTAAAATATAAACAAATAAAGCCCTATTCAATATAGTAAGAAAAAAATGAGAAAATTCGGTGAAAAAGAAAAATGGCTTCAATTTTTTCAATGGATATAAGAAATCTTTAAAAATGAAAGGAGTTTTGAGTTAAAACAAACAGAAAGCATCTACTAGTTGTCTATAGACCTAGTGTTTAGGTCTGTTTGAACAAGGTATGTCACGGCTCGGAGCCACCACTATAAAAAAGGAAGCTTGAGCTAAACCTAGCCTGGGTTTGCAAACCTGGCTAATGAGCTTTTTACCAGGTGACTTTTAAAACCAGCAATATGCATAGTGCTACCATGCGCCAGGTTTTCTGTCAAGCACATAATAAGCATTTTCTCATTTAATGCTCTCAGTTACTCTAAGAAATAGGTACTATTAACCCACTTCAAGTTGAAGAAAATGAGACCAAAAGTCACACAGCTAGTTAAGTGAATGTTTGAACCCAGGCAATCTGGGCCCAGTGTCCATGCTCTTAACTATCAGTTGGACTCAGAAATTTATCCTTGAAAAGCTACCCAAGTGATTTACCTGATCAATTTGACTAGTCTGCCTCAGAGGTTTTTTCCAGATCTTAATTCTATGATTTTGTTTTATTATTTCTTTATGATTTCTTGTCATATCAATTCCTTGGGGTAATAATGTTCAATATTTGACTGGGCCCCTTAAGAGAAATCCCAGTGAGAAGCCAGATTGTGAAAGATAGAAGTATTTCCAAACATCATCTTGGATCATCTTTCCTCAGCACAAAATCTCAGCTGTTTCAGCAGGTACACAGTTTCCCCAGTTTCTCCAATAAACAAATTATAGAGTTCATGAATCAGCAGCACTGCATGTTCAATATTTTGAATAAATGGAATCCACTTTCTGTCATTATTGCAATATATAAGGATCAATAGGAGGAAAGACAAGATAATTAAAAGAGATTGGAAGATGCAGGAGGTCTTTGGGAGCCTGTCTCCTTGATGAGCCAGCCCTTCATTCCAAAGTCTGGAAGAGTGACCAATCTGTGACAAATATAAACATGGGACTGAGATTCTCCTCCCCCCTAGTTTGCTGTGACCTTGCAGAGTGGACCCCCTGATTTCAAGAGGGACAAAAGGAAGCATGAAAGAGAAGGTGTTACAAAAAGGTCAAATGACAAGCTGAAGAGTATTGGAGGTAAAGGAGGAAGAAAGTTAGCACGTAACTGGCCCCAGTGCTTCCCAAGTTGCCATAGTGATGGTGGACCTAGAAGAGAACCAAAGAAGGGAAATTTTATACAAAAGCTACTGTTTTAAGCACTTACTAGCAGAACCAACAAGCCTGCAGTTCCAATGAGTCACTGGCAGTTTCATCCCCAAAAGCACAGGAACTCTCCCTGGCATGGGGCCAGCATGAGTAGCCCCGTGTAACTGGCTCTCCTACTGTGAATCCTGGAGGCATCCACACATAACCGCAAACTCTACCTTGTACACGATTTTACTCCTGGTATCTGTGAGGTCCAGTTGGATGGAGATATAATCAATGTTGGGTGAAGGGGGATCCAGATGCTGATAACGAAGGCCCATCAGCAGGAACTCCTCACAGCTCACTTTGAGACTTCCTATTTTCTTTAATCCTGGGGTACAACTTCCACCTGGACACTTCAGTTTTGCTCCCAGTGCTAGAATGTATAGCATTGGATTAAGATAGTCACTTAAACATAACAATTGTAAAATTTAAAAACCAGTACTCCGTCCCATGAATACTTATTCCCTCTCACTACCTCAAGAACACTCGTGTACCCTCCAATCATTCACTGAGTGGGTTGTCATTATTCTGAAAGCTTGTAGTTTCCTTTACTGAAAAATGGTTGAACAGTAGTCTCATCATGTTCTCACCCACCAAAAGTTAAACCGAGAGAAAAAATAAAAAAATATGTTGTCTGAGGTTTGAACATCTCTGACAAATAGACCAGTGACTCACTGCAGGCCTTCCACAGTGTAGCTCCAGTCTTTCCTTTACAGCATCAGCGTCCATGTCTCTATCATACAATCTCCACTGGTCTGTCTACTCAGTGAAATCCCCTCCCCATGTGGCTATCACACACTCAATTTCTCCATATCCTTCTAAGTCCACCTGGTCTTTTTACTAAGCCTTCCCTTAAACATTCTTTGACCACCTGAACCAACATGTTCTTTCTCACTGAAAACCATAATTGTCTCTCCAACAGTCTTTACATCTCTAACCAACTGTATTTTCACTCTTGTTTGGTATTTAATACTCATAAGCCACTTTTAAATTAAAAAAAAAAAAATTGTAGAGATGGGGTCTTGCTAGGTTGCCCAGGCTGGTCTTGAAACCCTGGCCTCAAGCAGTGTTCCTACCTCAGCCTCCCAAAGTGCTGGGATTATAGGTGTGAGCCACCATGCCCAGACATCCACTTTTTTTTTTTTTTTGAGTCTCATTTCTCTGACATACAAAATAGAACAAATGTGCCTTTAACTGTCATTCTGTCCAAATTCAAAGTATTACTACTATTGCTATGATTATCCCTTATATTTCTTGGTTTCTCATGGTTTCTAGAGAGAACGGGAGGTGCCCAAAATAGACTGATTGAGTGAATAGCAGAAGGAATGTTATCCATCAACTCTTCCTAATCTCATCTATCACTTCTACCCACTAGCTTTATTTCAGACTTGCCCATAATCCAATAATACTCCATCAATGCACCAACTACTACTGTTGCTATTACTAATAACAGCTGACAATTAATGAGTACCTACTGTGAACCAGACAGTGTGCACCACTGTGTTTATGTATAACCTCATTTACTCTTATCCTTACCCAACCCTACAGGGCAGCTATTATCCTTTCTCATTGTAGAGAGGCCTTAGACAGGTTAATAACTAAAATTACACAGAAAATAAAGAGCAGAGGAAGTTCTCAAAACCAGGTCTCTCTGATTGTAAAGTCTGTGCCCTTAACCACTAACCCACACTGTTCAGCCAGCTAAAATGTATACTAGTTGACTAGAACTCTTAATCATGGTGGAAGGTGAGCATGCATGGATATTTTTGTCAGTTTTAGTAATACCCAGATAAGCATTAAAAGACATCATACGGGCTGGGAAAAAACTGTGTGGCTGATCTCCACGAGGTTCTTCTGGTCGAGGCTCCCCCAAAACCATCTGGCCATGGGCTGGCAGCTGAGTTCTCGCAGTGTCCAGGCTGACCGTGCATTCCAGGCTAGCCATCCTATCATAATCGAATCTGAGCAGATTTTTATCAATCGCTTGGGACAGGCCATTGAATTCAGGCACTTCCAGCACATTGTTACTCATACGGATGATGTTACAGTCTGGTTCCAGGAGATAGACCCGCAGGATAAAGGTTTCTATGAAGGTATCTGTTTCAGTAAATCTGTGGAGAACACAGGGCAAAAGTAATATTAATTGGTGCTCAGGTATTTCTGATACCTGCATACTCAGCTGGAAGCTTGAAGGTTGGCCTTCACAAAATTTGTGCCACAGGTTGAGTTTGGATTTTGTTTCATGCTCTACTCCCAGCCTCTCTGTTCTGTTCCCTTCATCTCTTTACCCTGGTGTCAACACCTTTTCCTGTCACTTCTTCCTCCCAACATCTTTCTCTCAAAACCTGCTCTCAAACTCATCATGCATATGGATATTTAATGACTGCTAAGACCTCAGAGTCTCACTTCTAGCACATGTGTAATTTAAGAGTATCAAGCCTGTATAATTTCTGGATTGAGTTTTAATTCAGGAGTGAAGGGGTGAGTGGCTTCTGAAGCATTCAGGCCTTTTTGCCCTTCAGAAATACCACTACGTAGGCGGTCATTTGCAGCCTAGTTTGGGTGCCCAGCTCAGTGCTTGGCATGTAAAGGGTATTCAGCAATTGCCACTTCCATTCCCTCCATCTGCTTAGCAACTCTAATCTCAGGTTGTTTGAAGAGTCTAAAAGAGAGGGGTGTCATTTTTTTTTTTTTGAAGGGATAAAATTAATGAGTGATGAGCATGCATCAATAATGCAGCTTCTAATTGATGTGCTCTTATTATGGTGCAGGCATTATGCTAAATTCTCTATGATAGTATAAAATTCAATCCTTATAAAAACCTAGGATAGATATTGTTAATCCCATTTTATGGAAGAAGAAACTGAGGCATAATGGGCTCAGGTAGCTTGCCAAAGGGGCTGGAGAAGGAGAAGTGGTAAGAGGGGAACAAACATGCTCCCTGATTTTCTGCTGCCTACTACTCTGAATATTTTATTTCAAATGTGCTTAAGACCAAGAGGGGAAGAAGCTCCTCTAACCCTGCCTTTCATGTGTACTCTTCCAACCTCCCAGCAGCCTAGAAACCCAAGGAAGGAGTGGGAGCAGCAAGCATTCATCAGCTTTTTTTCTTTTTTAAATTTATTTTCATTTTTAATTTTTGTGGGTACATAGTAGGTGTGTGTATCTATCTATCTATCTCTCTATCTCTCTCTCTCTCTCTATCTATCTATCTATCTATCCTTTGTCTATCTATGTAATGGGGTACATGAGATGCTTTCATACAGGCATGCAATGTGTAATAATCCCATCTTAGTATCCATTTATTAAGCATTCCCTCAAGCATTTATCCTTTTTTTTTTTTTTTCCTTTGAGAGACAGAGTCTCACTCTGTTGCCCAGGCTGGAGTGCAGTGATGTAATCTTGGCTCACAGCAACCTCCGCCTCCCAGGTTCAAGAGATTCTCCTACCTTAGCCTCCCGAATAGCTGGGACTACAGGTGCCTGCCACCATGCCAAGCTAATTTTTGTATTTTTAGTAGAGACAGGGTTTTGCCATGTTGGCCAGGCTGGTCTCAAACTCCTGACCTCAGGTGATCTGCCCACCTTAGCCTTCCAAAGTGCTGGGATTACAGGAATGAGCCACTGCGCCTGGCCCACTTATCCTTTTTGTTACAAACAATCCAATTATACTCTTGTAGTTATTTTAAAATGTGCCATTGAATTGTTACTGACTGTAGTAACCCCGTTGTGCCATCAATTACTAGGTCTTACCCATTCTTTCTAACTACTGTTTGTACCCATTAACCATCCCCACGTTCCCTGCAACTCCCCACTACCCTTCCCACCCCTTCCATGCAAGCTCTTTGAAGTTATTTGTTTTTTAACTCTAAAGTGTTAGAAAGATCAAATGGCCCTGTATGCTGATTTCATATCTTCCTAAGGAATCCTTGGGTGCCGCTTCATTTTCTAAACACAGCATTTTGTTTGTGTCTCTCTTTCGGCACTTGTTCTGCATCATAATTACCTGCTCATCTTTTGCCTTCGACTACAGGCACTAAAACAATCTGAGTATTCTCATCCTTTTGTTTCTTATGCTCAGTGTACAGCCTGACCTGTAATAGGTGGTCATATATGTTTGTAGAAAGCTTCACTGTTCCAATGTCGTCTACAAAACTCTTTTACATTAGTCTAGTGCTTAAAGGAAATTCACACCAATGTATTTTAACCAAATATTCTTAAAAGCAATAAAAACCAAGGAAAAACCATAAAAGGCCTACTCCAAATACACGAGTTCTCAGTTACTTTTATGAAGTCAGATATACCATAATCATGAGCTTAAATTTAAAATTAATTTTCATTGGGATATAATTCATATACCACAAAATTCATTTTTTAAAAATATACAGCTCAGTTTTTTAGTGTAGTCCCACAGTTGTACAACCATCATGACTACCTAATTCCAGAACACTTTCATCACCCCCAAAAGAGACGCATTTCCTTTCCCCAGCCTCTGGCCACCACTAATCTACTTTCTGTCTCTATGAATTTGCCAGTTCTAAATATTTCATATAAAAGGAACAATACAATATGTGGTCTTTTGTGCCTGGCTTCTTTTACTTGGTATGTTTTCAAGGTTCATCCATGCTGTAGCCTTTATCAGTGCTACATTCTTTTTTTATGGCTGAATGATATTCCATTCTATGAATATACCACATTTTGTTTATCCATTCATCGGTTGGATTTATTCCATTTTTTGGCTGTTATGAAGAATGTTGCAGTGAACTTCATGCGCAAGCTCTTGTGTAAAACATAAGTTTTTATTTTTCTTGTGTATATACATAGGAGTAGAACTGCTGTCTCCTATGGTCATTCCATGTTTAACTTCATAGTTGATTTTTAAAGAATTTTAGGCTGGGCATGGTGGCTCATCCCTGTAATCCCAGCATTTTGGGAGGCGGAGACAGGCAGATTATGAGGTCAAGAGATCAAGACTATCCTGGCTAACATGGTGAAACCTCGTCTCTACTAAAAATACAACAAATTAGCCAGGCGTGGTGGCGGGTGCCTATAGTCCCAGCTACTCAGGAGGCTGAGGCAGAAGAATCGCTTGAACCCGGAAGGCAGAGGTTGCACTGAGCCAAGATTGCACCACTGCACTCCAGCCTGGACGACAGAGTGAGATTCCATCTCAAAAAAAAAAAAAAAAATTTAAGTATTTAATATGTTTAAAAATAGAAGATACTGCACTTTCTATAACTAAAGCAGCTGGTAACAAACAAGAAGAATTTCATTCATTTTTGGAATATGTTTTCCCCCCATTCTCATGAAGAATTTGTAGTTTATAATTTCCATTTTCCACCATAAGTGGTGGGTCGGAACCCCACAGATACCTATATAAGGACACTAGAGGGAAACGGGATAGGGCTAAAAATTTGCCACAGAGGAATCCTAGGGAAGATGACACAAGTGGAAATAAGTGAAAGCTGACTACAAATCTTGCCTTATCCACTCAGGCTTCCAGTTTCTGTTGATTACTTGCTTGTCTGGAATCTATTAACTCCCCTCATGACAATACATATCCACAAGAAAAGCCCTCAGAAGTACACAGAATGGTTACTTGACAGCAAATGACCAATCTTCCCGTGCCACTTACCTGTAAAGTCTGAGCTTCACTGTGTCTTCATCAAGAATTGGACAACCATTGTGAACATACTTGACTTCATTGGTAAGGAAATGGCAGTCAAAGACCTAGTTCACATGAAGAATTGGATAAATATCTATGAGAAAATTGGTACAAGATTTAAGATTTTGCCAGGAGAGTACTGCCTGGAGAAAATATGGTCTGTCAGTAACGTGTGTATGTGTGTGTGTGCGTGTGTCTTCACCACCACCACCTCTACCCTACCCCCATATCCAGTCGCCATCCTACTTAAACAGCTGTCTCTTGTTTTGAGAATATCTAAATTGTGAAAACCAAAGCAGATCAAGAAAATTAGTTACAGGATGATTACCTCTCTAAATAAGTGTCTTTTTACCATCTAGAGTGCCTTTAAAACATGGTTTCATTTTTCAAAATTTTATTTACCCCCTTCAAGGGTTCACAGCAATTGAGTTAGAGAGTTCTTTCTGTATGTCTGCATGAAAAGGCATGCTTCAACCCACCCACAGACACACTGTATTCTTTCTGTATATCTCTGTTCTCCTTTTATTTCTTTTTTTTCCGAATAGTATTCTCATATTCAAAGATGAAGTCACTGACTATGGACACTATTGTGGTTAATCAGAGTCCAACATGACCCAGAGTTGTGTCTTATATACTTGCAAAAGACTGCTTTCATTAGTTAAGCAATAGCAGAAATGGCAGATGAGACAAATAGAAATCTAAAAGCAATTTCCTCTTTTCAAATAAAATTATAATAGACTGTCTCACCTCACTCAGAATTATTAGAAGATTGTTAACTGTTATATTTTGGGAACCTGATTTTTAGAGGAAGAATCATCTCTCCCACCCATATCATGCCCCTCATTCTGCCCGATCTGACTTTGGTAGAGTTCTAATACCCTTGAGGTATGCATGCATGTCCACCATTGTGTTCACGGTGTTTCATCTGTACCTTTTCACAGCCTCAAACATTTTCAGACAACGTAATTCACTCAGAGAAGACTTTAACACTAATACAAATGATTTTCTTTTCCCACAGATATCATTGGTTCCTCTTTTTAATTGACAACTAGGAAGGAGATAAAGCAAAGACCTTCCCCATATCATTGACAAATAGTCATGGTAATAAAGAGACAATCTGCTTTGTTAAAAGAAACATCTGTTTTATGTTTCATACTATGTTTTCCTTTTATAAAAGGCGACAACCATAATTGTCCATAAATTTACTAACTAAAACAAAGGAGAGCTAAATCCTTTTCTAATTACTGTCTAGCTTTGTTTTTTTCCACTTCAACTCCTTTTCAATTACAATTTATAATTAAATTGTCACACATTCCTAACTCATTACTCACTTTAATGACAGTAAACTGGTTCAAACTAGAGATACTTCCTTATCGCTGTATTTCCTATTCAAAAAAGCAAGTTCAGTGCTAACCTGGGGTGCTTTCCACCCAGCAAATTTCTTGCTTTGGGCTAGGTGTGAGAAGTGCCATGTGTGAGGGAGTCTTGTCCTAAAACATGAGGAAAACATATTGCCGTCAACCTCATCTAATTGACTACATCAAGAGGGTTATCTGAACAGAAGGCACTGGTGTGCATCAATTGAAATCCCTTTCCAAATATTCAATAGGAAAGTGAACCTGTTGGTCCTAAGACAAACTTCAGTAATGAAATGAAAACACTAACTGAACAGATGTTAAACAAAACATTTTCTGTGCAAGTCACATGAAACTGTTCATTACACAGCAGGGTGTTGTTAATATAGTCGTCTTGCTAGAAATGGGTTCATGTAAGCTTGGCTTTCAGTTTATTACTAAGCGCTATTAAAGAATAATGTTTAGGCTGTGTGTGTGTGTGTGTGTGTGTGTGTGTGTGTGTGTGCGCGCGCGCGCGTGTGTGCATGTGCACTTAGCTATGCTTGATTTCTAAAACTCCATAAGAAACAAACCCCTAGGGAAGGACTGAACCAGCCTGGGTTAAAAACCAAGCACAAATTCAACAAAACAAAACAGACTTTACTTGGGAATCTTATTTTTGTTGAAATTATGAGAATAACCAAATAGGAACGATCACCTGGCAGTTTGAGAAACAAAGTTTTCCCACGATATAGTTTTCTCTCACACAAAGTTTTAATATTTGGCCAAAAAAAATGATGAAACTCCATATTTTAATGAACTCCTTTACCACAGAATAAATATTAGAAAATATAAATCCCATACCAACTTTAGAGGCTACAAATCCATTTGAGATGTCATATTTGCCTCTGGAAATACCTACACTAAGTATTCACGACTTGATTCTACTTTTTCTTAATGAGCAACAGCAGGTTAGGGAATCTGTGTATTCAGAAGTGTTTCTCAGCAACCAAGAGTTTCCTAAATCAGCCTGGCAATTTGTGGTTTCTTCTCTATATTGACTTTCTAGTAATCGGAGTTTTACCTTAAAATCAGAGAGTGTGAGATGGAGATGACTTGCAGGCCTATTCCAATCCTTGATTCTTGTGACCAAATGTTTTTTACCTAGTTCTAGTCACTTGGATCCCTTTTTGCTCCTCAGTGCCATGGAGCAGGCCAAGCAATCAGGACCATTAAAACATCACTAAAAACATATAATGGAGACAATTTTATTTCTCTCAGAGAGAGTGCCATATATGGTAAGGAGTCATAGGCCATTTGGGGTAGGGAGAGGAGAGCGCTCAGAGGCTGGCTTAGGTAACAATAGATTATCTCCAAATTGCCTACTAAGGAGGAGAATCTGGTCATCTGCAGGGCTTTTGTTTTTGCTCAGTTGGGCATGCATGTTTGAGGTCCAAACTGGAAGACAGCTTAGACAGCTTGCTACTGTGAGCTACCAGTGGGAATTTTGCTGCTTCTCTTTTTCACAAAATACTCAGTCCCACTTGTAAATAATTGTTGAATGATTTTTAAAAATACATTGATTGGAAGAGGTACCATATTATCAATCATCAGTCTTTATAAGACACCCATGTGTGCCAGTACAGCCCTAGGTTCCTGCTTTATCAAAGACCCCAGTCCTCTAGGATCAGGGGTCCTATTTTGCCCTCTCTCAAGACTCAAAGGGCTATATTTTCCCTTTTTTTTTTAAAGACACAGTCTCATGCTGTCACCCAGGCTGCAGTGTAGTGGCACTATCTTGGCTCATTGCAACTTCCACCTCCTGGGTTGAAGCAATTCTTGTGCCTCAGCCTCCTGAGCAGCTAGGCTTACAGGTATGTACCCTATGCCTGGCTAATTTTTGTATTTTTAGCAGAGATGGAGTTTCACCATGTTGACCAGGCTGGTCTCTAACTCCTGGCCTCAAATGATCCACCCACCTCAGCCTCCCAAAGTACTGAAATTTACAGGCGTGAGCTACTGCAACCAGCCTGCATTTTCCTTTGCACCCCAGTCCCTGTGGTTGGGTCTCTATCACCCACTACTGAGCTTATTTGTATTGCTTCCTCATCCTATTTAGCACATTGAGGTTCCAGTATGAGCAATCCCAGGTATCTTCTTTTTCTCTGACTCGTAAGTGCCAATCAAAACACGTTCAGAATGCAAGTATAATTGGGAGTAACTGAGGAGACATTGCAACTCCCAAACACTTGGGAACACAATGTCTAATACGTGGAGCCATTGTTGCGTTCTAACATGTTTCAGATACCCATCTAAAGCTCTTTGACAATAAAATCTTACAAGCAACTAGGCAGAGACATTTGGTTGCTACCACATCAGAAATACCTGCAATGTGAGACCCTCTTCCAAAGAATTCTGATGTGTTTCAGAATGGGTCTATAACTTGAAGTGTGGTAAATGGAATGTCTAGAGATACCACTTGAGTTAGTATCCACCTAAGTCTTTTTATTCTCTCTCTGCAACACCTAGTACCACTTTTGAATAACCTCATGGATTATGTTTCTTTAGCCAAATGAAAATGAAATAATGTTCATAGTTCAGCAAAAGAGAATGGTCCATTTTTCCAGAAGCAGCAGCAGCATCTAGTGTTGAATATTCTCAAGATTGTTTGCACTGGGAGCAAAGTTACAGCACAGTGGGAACAAGTAATAAAATCAGAAGCAATTTTTTAAATTATGTATAGTGGTAACTCCTACTTTAAGCCAAAACAGTGTAAGAGAATATAGACTTTTTAAACCCAATGAATTAGGAGGTAACTCTTCCCTCTACAAAAGGATTGACCAGAGAATACCCTTACATATAAAGGTCTCCAAGATTTTGATTAAAAGGAAAACAATTAAGCAGATATTTTCAAAGAACAGTGAATATTTAAAGTGAAGTATCTTCACAACTCTTTTCTACTTCTTTTCCCTGACTCATAAAAAATGTTTAAGTGATGTTAATAGATGAAACATCTTCAAATTTTACCTTTGCTATGCTAAGGTCACAGGTATGTCCTAAAAATGTTTTGAAATTTTGATCTCTTATCCAAAGCCACTCTGACTGGCAATGGATGTGATAACCGCGGGCAGGAATAACTCCAGTGTAATTCTCTTACATTATGCTTTGTGCTTTTTCCTGTATAATTAGCTACTCTATAAGGTCAAGCAGCTGGTAAGATATACCAGAGTTATCTTCAAGAAAAGAGGAGAAATTGGAAAGACTTACTGAAGTAGTGCATTAAGAAAAAAAAAATACATGAATCCATATTAGTTTGAACCTGATTTCCTCCATAAGTGTTATAGTAATCAGGATTAAATCCTGCTGGTTTCAGGCTTGTAATCTGAAGTCATCCAAGAATGTTTAAAAATAGGTTTCACCTTACATAGAAAAGCAGCGCAATACTATGCCTGCTAATTGCAACTCCACCATTTCAAATGTGAACATCTTCGATTACTCATCTTGGATGGCTTGAGGAGAGACCCTTTACATCTCTGTTCTGTCTTTGTCCCCCCGAACACTTTTTTTCTTTTTCTTTTTTTTTTTTTGAGATGGAGTCTCGCTCTGTCACCCAGGCTGGAGTGCAGTGGCTCCATCTTGGCTCACTGCAAGCTCCACCTCCTGGGTTCACGCCATTCTCCTGCCTCAGCCTCCCAAGTAGTTGGGACTACAGGCGCCCACCACCACGCTTGGCTAATTTTTTCCATTTTTTAGTAGAGACGGGGTTTCACCGTGTTAGCCAGAATGGTCTCGATCTCCTGACCTCGTGATCTGCCTGCCTCAGCCTCCCAAAGTGCTGGGATTACAGGCGTGAGCCACCGCGCCCGGCCACATCCCACACACTTTCATACACTTGCATTCAAACACATGACTGAATGGAAAATCGCAGACAGGACCTACCTGTGGAGTGAGTTTCCCAACTCTCTGGGTTATTGGCTCATTCATCACAACTTCCACTTTGCAGGCATCTTTCTCTTTGGGGATGGCAAACTTCAGGTCATCTCCTGACAGGAAGGTGGAGTGGCCCTTCATCACCCTCACCCCACGGTTGACGCTGATGAAGGTGGGGCTGGCCCAGGCCAGGAGGAGCAGCAGCAGCAGGGCATTCACTGCCCCCCAACTCAGAGAGTTCATGCTGACAGGGCCCAACGCCTTTCTGTCCACCGGCGAAATCCCTTCAACAAAGGAGGGCTTCTGTGCTTCCTCCTGGAGGGTCAGCTCATAGTCCAAGGGGCAGGGCGAGGGGTCCTGACAACGTGCCCCGAGATCTTACCATGCCCCTTTCATTTCAAAGTCAGACAAGGAGGCCTTTCAGGCAATCCCAGGGCTTTTAATAAAACTCGCTGATCACTCCTGACAACGCCGGCAAGATTAATGGGCCTCCCAAGTGCTTTTCTAATCCTGCAAATGGGAGAAAGGGTTGGAGTAAAGCAAGAGAGAGACCAGAAGGTTTGTGTGGCTGTTCAAAATATTGCTACCAACAAAGGGATCTTTCAACCAGCCTATGAGTTCAGCTAAATTAAAAACAAATAAACTAACTTGACCTCTAGACCCATCTGAAAGGCAATGCAGCCATTTCATTACCCTGCTTATAGCTCCTGTTTCCGGACTTGACATACCCCAACTGGGATGCCAATTGTGTGGTCCAGTAAGAAACAGCCAGCCTCATTGCCAACAAGTGTGGCTTTTGGTTCCCTGAGTTCATAGACAGTTGTCAAACTCTTTGCTTCTCTTTCCTCATTTGTTAAGTGAGGATTATAATCTATTTTTTTTCAGAGAGCTGATAGGATTATGAACACGTTATTTGAAAACATGATTAATTCTAAATCAATTCTACCCAGATAAGAAAGAAGTTTAATGATTTGTCACACTGGGCACACTTCTAACTTTGCTGGGCAATGAAGACACCTAAGAAACATTTGAGTGGAAATTACAGAAAATATGCTTTTTTTCTAAGTGAACATTCAAGTTTTTGTTTATGTGTAAAAGAGACTATGAATGGGGTGACATAGCTTCAGCACGCACAGCTAATGACACAGCATATGGACATGCGTATTTATACTATCTACAATGCTAATTACATTCCTATGTACTCAACTTGCACAAATAGTCTTTGTTTCCACTTTATCCACTTAGAATTTCATGACAATTTCTCTGTGTTTCATAAGAACTGAAAAGATTATATCTAAAGTAAAATGCACTGAAATATATCCTTAAATTCAGAGTATAATTAGGTGAACAAATGGTGGTTTGTTATGCCCAAAGAAAGGCCTTCCATGTTAATAATTTCAATAAATTTCTGTGCATAACCAGTAGATACCAAAATGAATGTTTGTCAGAAGCTTGTAGAGGAACAAATGCCTCCATTATCCACATCTAATCTATTTCCATTCCCTTGTCATTCTTTGCAACTTTTCACTTTTGAGGCCGTGCCTGACATGTGTCACCTGATACCTGAGGGGGTGTACACTTTACAGAGCAGTCTGTTTTTTATGGTATCAGTCCCAGAGTAAAACTCTTCACACACCCCCACTGACTCTGTTGTCCACAATCAAGCTGATTTAGGTTGGCTTATATGGGCAACCATGCACATCTGGTTGTTGAACTTTGACAAGATACAATATTTTTTCCATTCATATTAGGCATCTAAGATAACAGTACGTTCAGGGAGAGGAGAGGCAACAAGATAGGTAGGTGTCTCCCCAAACTGGGAGGTAAGGGGGAAACTTTGCTTTCTGAGATTTAAACTAGTTAACACACGGAGGCTGTAAGGACTCCACACTCCTGCAGTCCTCTCATCTCACTCCATCTCACTTTGTCTCCTTACCTGGTTCTTTCTAGACTCCCTGAATCTTTAATGCTGGGACCCTAGAGTCCAGTTGTAGGACCTGTTTTGTATCTACACTCATTCCCTAGTGATCTCATTCCTTGACTTAAATATCACCTATGTACTAATGGACCTCAAACTTACACCTCTAGCCTGGACCCTCCTGCTTAACTCTAGATTTGCATATGCAACTGTCTGCTTGTCATCTGTGGGTGGTGTATAAAAGACATCTCACACTTCATGGAGCCAAAATTGAACTCTCAATCTTCCCTCCTTCAGTCTTCCTTACCTTAATTAATAGCAACTCCAACTTTTCAGTTGTTCCTTTCTTCATCACACATTCTACATCCAGTCAAAAAATCCTGTTGTTTCTTTATGGTAGACAGATCTTAGGTGACCCCTCAAATAATTCCAGCCTCCTAGTATCCAAATTTCCTTCCCCTTGAGTGCCAGCAGAATCTGTAACACTTCCAACCAACAGAATTCCACAAAGGTGATGGGTGTCACTCCTATGATTACATTTTATTATACAGGAGACACTCTCTTAGCAGACTGGAATCAGGGGCTCTCCTGCTGAACATGAAGAAGCAAGCCTCCATGGGTTCTTCTGCCACAAGGAAATGAATTCTGCCAACACCCTGAATGAGCTTGGAAGTGGTTTCTTCCTAAGTCAAGCCCCCGGATAAGAATGAAGACCGTCAACATCTTGACTGTAGCCTGGTGGCAACCTAAAGCAGAGAACCCAGCTAAGCCATAATCTGACCCCAGAAACAAGGGAAACTGTGAGATAAATTTATATTGTTTTAAACCACAAAGTTTTTGTGATTTGTTCCACAAAAATAAAAAGTTAATATGCTCTTCCTTCAAAACATATCCAGAATCCAGCTGCTTCTTACTACCTCCATTGTGATCCCCCTGGTCCAAGCTACCACCAAGTCTCCATGAGATGATTGCAATAGCATCCTATTTGATCTCCCTACTTCTACTCCTGCCTTTCCTGTAGGCATTTCTCAGCATCACAGCCAATATTCTGATTAAATGTTACTTACGTCACTGCTCTGCTCAACACTTCCAGTGGTGTCTCATCAGAGTAAAGCTGAAGCCCTGGTGACGACCTTGAAGACACTATGTGATCTGTTTCCCTCTTACCTTTCTCAGCTCATCTCCTGTTTGTCTTCCCTTTGCTGATTCTGTCCCAGCCACACTAACATCCTTGCTTTTCCTCAAACAAATCAAGATCCACCATTCCTCCTTCCTCTCACCCCCACTAAAGCCTCTCACTTCTGTTGTCTCTGACTTGAATGTTCTTCCCCCAGATATCCCTCCTTCCACCTCTCCACTCTCAAGTTCCCATCAAATGTCACACTTGCAGTGTGGTCAAACCTAACAACTCCATTAAAATTATGTCAGTCTCACCCCCTAGCATTCTTTACCACTTTTCTGCTTTGTTTTTAATCTTAGCGCTTTCTAACCACCTAACATAATGCATTTGATCCTTTATATTAGGTTGTTGCAACAGTAATTGCAGTTTTCACCATTACTTTCAATGGCAAAAACCACAATTACTTTTGTACCCACATTAATATTAGTCACTGCCATGTCCCTCACGAAGATGTGAATTTCTATATTTTTTACTCATGGATTTAACCCCAGTGTCTAGAACAATGCCTGATACATCAATAAATATTTGTTAACTAAGTGAATAAATTGGAGAAAACAATGCCTTAAATTCCCTTATAGTGATTATAGTTTAACCCAGGAATGTTAATATAGCTAAAAAGAAAAAACAAAAACAAAAAGGCCAGGCACGATGGCTCATACCTGTAATTCCAGCACTTTGGTAGGCCGAGGCAGGCAGATCACCAGAGGTCAGGAGTTCGAGCCCAGCCTGGCCAACATGGTAAAACCCCTGTCTCTACTAAAAATACAAAACTTAGCCAGGCGTGGTGGCAGGCACCTGCAATCAGAGCTACTTGGGAGGCTGAAGCAGGAGAATTGCTTGAACCTGAGAGACAGAGGTTGCAGTGAGCCAAGATTGCACCACTGCACTCCAGCCTGGGTGACAACTGCAAGATTCCATCTCAAAACAAAAAAAAAAAGAATTGGCCTCATAAGCAGGCACCATTAGCCATGGATCAAGATGCCACACGAATTCTGTTACTGAGAATCTGTCACAAAAAGGCAGATCATCCTGGGATATATGGACAAAGTCTGTTTTCTGTGCCCATAACACTGAGGTTGAGAGTCTTGACTCTGGAAAATGCCACACTATGAGACTTCCTGATGATTGGCCAACTAGTTTTTCCCAGGCAGCACCTCCAGTCAAACACTAAAAGAAGTAAGGTAAAAATCAAAATCCATCACCTTTTGTTTCATTATTGCCACACAACACTGAGAATCTATCCAACAGAGATAAAAGCAACCTCTACAAGAATACATGAACAAGAATGTTGATTGCAGCAGTGTCCACAGTGGAAACTGCAAGCAAAGTAAATGTCAAGAAGGGGATGGTTAAATAGCGTAGGTATATTTATACCATGGAATGGAATGTAACTTTTAGAATTTGAATTAGAGATAAATCATTCAATGTGAAGGGATTTCTACAAGGTATTGTAGAGTCAGAAAAAATTAAATGGAGAAAAGTATGCTTCCATTTGGTAAAGTAACTCTAAAAGCTGCGTCTGTGTATATGCATATATGTAGATGGACACATATGTTGTATTAACATATAATTAAATGGGCATGGAGAAAAACGGACAAACATTAGGTTGTTGGTAGGGACAATGTGATAGGGGCGATATAGTATAGATAGACTGAAAAAAGATGAGGGGGGGGGGTGTTATGTCTACATGTTTGTGTCCCCTCATCAAATTTATATGTTGAAGCCCTAATTTCCAATGTGATGGGATTAGGAGGTGGGGCCTTGTGGAGGCGTTAGGTTTACATGAGGTCATGAGGGTAGAGTCCTCATGATGGGATTCTTATAAGTGGATGAAAAGATTAGAGCACTCTCTCCCTGGCCATGTGAGGCTTAGAACAAGAGGGTTTCCCTCTGCAAAGCAGAAAGAGGTGATCTTGGACTTCCCAACCTTCAGAACTGTGAGGAATAAAGTTCTATTCCTTAAGCCACCCTGTCTACGGTATTTCTGTTATAGCAGCCTGAGCAGACTCAAATAGCAATATTTTTTTAAAAAAAGGAAAAGAGCATGCAATGAAAAAATGCAACAACCGGTTATGCGCAGTGGCTCATGCCTGTAATCCCAGCACTTTGGGAGGCTGAGACGGGTGGATCACCTGAGGTCAGGAGTTCAAGACCAGCCTGGCCAACATGTCGAAACCCTGTCTCTATTGAAAATACAAAAATTAGCAGGGCCTGCTGGCATGCATCTGCAATCCCAGCTACTCAGGAGGCTGAGGCAGGAGAATCACTTGAACCCGGGAGGCAGAAGGTACAGTGAGCCGAGATTGTGCCACTGCACTCCAGCCTGGGTAACAGAATGAGACTCTGTCTCAAAAAAAAAAAAAAAAAAAAAAAAAAAGAACATACGTACGAAAATTACATATGAGATTCATGTAAAATTGCTTGTGTATCGATATAAAGAGAAACTTCGAAACAAATTTTACTGTGTTTAAAGGCTTTTTAAATATATGTAGATAACTTGAAAATAAACATTTTTATAAACAAATTTTTTATGGACAAAATATACTAACTCATTAAAGATGCATCTTTTGATAGCCAGAGCAAAGCAAGCATATCTCAGAGGTAAATATGTCATCATGTCATTATGTTGCTTAACCGAAAATAAACTGAAGAAAATCATCAATATAATTAGTTCCCTGGTATCAGCCCATCAAGGTATACAAAGCACAGATATATCTTTCTTCTCAGGTATGGCAATCTACCTAGTGGGAGGACTATTCATTCCAAATAAAACTGAAGAAAATGCAGCAAAATAGAAAGGCACTAGTGGGATTTCACCCAATAGTTATCTCCAAATGGTTGGTCAGCAGTGTGTTTCAGGCTCTGAAAGAACAGTCCTTGGCAGAGGCAGGCATATGTATGTTGTCCTGGAACTCTCTTCTCCTGCCACCCCCACTCAGCCAACAGCTGAAACAAATCTTTGAAACCCCACGGATAGCTTGTATTATGCAAAAGCACGTAAAATGAAGACTTTGATTCAGAGCTAATTTCCTGGTCTTTGTACATGTTGTGTATCACTGGTCAGCCTGTCTCTAGACCAGCCACACCCCTTACCTTTTATAATTGATCATAGCTCAGTTACTCTCCCACATTTTTACAGCCAACCTGGGTATAAATAGGAATAAGCCAATCTCAACAGGAAAAAAAAGCTATCTTGGAGGCTTTGCCATATTTTACAAATTTGTGTTTAATGAATTCAAATATGTTTTGGTTTAGCACTGACTTAATAAGAAAGGCAATGTGGACCAAAATGGAACAACTTAATCAAAATCTTCTATTTCATGTAAACAATTTAGAATACCAAATAAGCTCCTCTCAGATAGATTGTTAAAATAATACAGCAAATGTTTCCTTCCTTTCGCTTATGTTAACTTAGTAACTCTCTTCCAATATCTATCTCTGATAGGAAAGTCTATTTGTCCCACAACATTCAACCTCACCTTCCTCCATAGAAATAAAAATTTTAACTAGGTATATAGTGACCCAGAACAAAGACTATATTTCACAGCCTCTCTTGTAGCTATCTGAGGCTATGTGATCAGATTCTGGCCAATGGAATTGAAGAAGAACGGTCACATGGCAGCTCTGAGAAACCTCCTTTAAGAGGTAGTTATGGTGTACCTCTTCTCCCTTTTTCTTTATGCCTCCCTCCATCTTGCTGCCAAGATGGAAGGTGCTGCCTTGCACATGAAAAAATGAGGCTATGCCATAGGTTGGTGGAGCTGTGAGCTAGAAGGACGCTGGGTCTCTGGGCCTTTGCAAAGCAGAACCACCATACCAGTCCATTCATCCAGAATTTTACACAGCACAGAATGTAAACTTCTTTCCTATGTAACTCACTGTTATTTCGGTTTTTTTTTGTTTTTTTTTTGTTTTTTTTTTTTTTGGTGACTCATGACTGAACTTAACTATACCTTTAATAATCACTTCTTCCTCAAGTTTTTGTATTAATTTTGTTTAGTCACTAAGCAGCTAAAGACTTAACTTCCTACCTAACAGCATGTGGGACAATAGCTCATTCTCTAATTACATCATAGTAAACCCTTAACTGAGAGATAAGATCAAAGTCCAAGATCCTAATGTTTATCTACCAGGAAGAGACGAGAGAGAGGAGATATCTATTCTTATGGCTCCCTGCACCACAATGCTGTGGAAATAATAGACTTGAATTTTGAAGATCTGGATTCTAATCCTGATGTTTTTAATTTTTTATTTATTTTCTTTTCTTTCTTTTTTTTTTTTTTTTAATAAGACGGAGTCTCATTCTGTCACCCAGGCTGGAGTGCAGTACCACAGCCTTGGCTTACTGCAACCTTCGCCTCCTGGATTCAAGTGATTCAAGTAATTCTCCTGCCTCGGTCTCCCGAGTAGCTGGGATTACAGGCGCCTGCCACTACGCCTGGCTAATTTTTGTATTATTTTTAGTAGAGGTGTGGTTTCACCATGTTGGCCAGGCTGGTCTCAAACTCCTGACCTCAAGTGATCCACCCGCCTCAGATCCCAAAGTGCTGGGATTACAGGTGTGAACCACTGCACCCGGCCATGGATTCTAATCCTGATTTTTATGAACATCACTTTCCTCTTTCAAAAATGGGAGGCTGAGGCAGGAGAATCGCTTGAACCTGGGAGGCAGAGGTTGCAATGAGCTGAGATCACGCCAGTGCCCTCCAGCCAGGGCAGCAGAGCGAGACTCCATCTCAAAAAAAAAAAAAAAAATGGAATCACCCATCCTGCCTCCTCCAAAGTTCCCCTGTCAGACCAATAATCTACGTGGAAATATTTTCTTAATTATAAACTCCCATACAAATGTAACATTATTATTACAAAATATATCTAAGAGACAAGAAAGTAAAGCTTTCTCAGGAAAAACAGAATAGAAGGAATTGGGCCTGGATGAAGGTGGCAAGGTGGCAAAATTAAGTTCAATAAATGTCAAATCGAGTGTGTTTTATTTACATTCTAATTTTCTCTTTCTCATAGTCTCAAGACAGAATACATATTTAAATAACTAAATTTTGATATTTCCAAAACAACCTGAAGCAACACAATTGCGGGGGGGGGGGGAGTAAAAGACTAACAATTTCCAAATTCAAAATCAAACAAAACTCATCCTTCAATCAACTGAGCCTAGACTGAAGGCTGCAGAATTAGGAGCAATAAAGATGAAAAAGGGTATGCTTTGTTTGGTTTTATTTGCATTCTAATTTTGCTCTTGTATTTTTCTCTTGGTATTGGGAAACACTAAGTATGTGGACATTCCATGGAAAATACTGCTCTGATTTTTGGCTTTAAGAAGGTGGCATGGGAGGTGAAAGAGAAAAGAATTCAGATGAGCAGACTGAGAAATGGCCAGAAGAAAAACAGAACAACAGCAAAGCAAAGCAAAGTCTGAAGCAAACAAGATTTCACAGTGATGACGGGTCTTTTAACACCTCAAAATGAGATGGTAATAACTGTCTTGTCTCTGACACAAAATTACTATGTCCAGTGACAGCCAACTTCTACATGAAAAACAATACTCTAATGGGAAGCCTAGCACATCTTGAGAATTTTATTTTCTTGGTCCCAACACAGGGCTAAGTCAGAGCCTCAGAATCCGTCTGTCCACAGCTTGCTCTGATTGCTAGTATGGGCACCCTCGGGGTCAGCAGAATTACTGGGAGCAGCTGGAAGTCGAAGGAGAAAGGGCACCTGGCTATATTCCCCAAGGGAGCTTGTAAACTGACTTTTAGCCACCTCAGACTTGATTCTGCAATAGAAACAAATCCTGGCACTTTGGGAGGCCTAGGCAGGTGAATCACCTGAGGTCAGGAGTTTGAGACCAGCCTGACCAACACGGCAAAACTGTCTCCACTAAAAATACAAAAATCAGCTGAGTGTGGTGGCAGGTGCCTATAATCCCAGCTACTTGAGAGGCTGAGGCAACCTGGGAGGTGGAGGTTGCATGAGCCAAGATCGCGCCACTGCACTCCAGCCTGGGTGACAGAGCGAGACTCCATCTCAAAAAAGAAAAAAAAGAAAAAAAAAAACAAAAAACAAAAAAAAAAACAAGGAACAAATCCTGTCTTGGCTTGCTTGTGTGGCTCAGCTGTTTCTCAGCATTTCGAAATCCTCCTGACATGACTGCAAATCAGTTCTGCTCTCCCTGACCATTTTCCCACCATTGCCTTTTTTCTTTACATGGTAATCATGTATTCTAAGTACAGTATATCTGTATAAGCCAATAAACGCCAATAAAACTGTGTGAAAATTCTTTCTGAAATGTGAAAAAATGCCCTGTTTTGAATTCTTCCTTATGAAAATTCATAAAGATTTCTTCAACCAAACTTTCTTGGAAAATTTCTTGAACAGAAGAAAATAATTTAGTAACATAAATGGTGGAGGGGAAATGTATTTATTTAATAATTACACATTCAACTTAACTATATGAGTGTGTATTCTTCATGTTGATATAAACATGATACTTCTGTCACTAATTTGAGATAATCTTTGCACAACAAGAAAAAAAAGTGGATCTCAGCTGTAGAGCTCTCAATGCAAAGGAAATTCTTAACAGTCAATGGTAATGATGTACCTTGATGAAAATAATATTTACTATTCTTCCTCTCTGGAATTTTGCAATGGTAGCTACACAACACAAGGCAAGTGCCTTCCCCGTCCTATGCCCAGCATAGTATCAAGATATCCATAATTCATCATAGCTTTTTATTTGCTTTGCTTTTTGCAGAATTCATATGTGGCCCAACACTCTTCTCATCAGTTATCTAGGTAGTCACCACCATTTGACTAAAGATGACATAAGCAATGGAACATTTTTGTCTTCCCCGGGCTTGCAGTTATTACCCCTTGACTCACACAATTATTTATTTTTAATTTTTACTTATTTTTAATTGAAAAATAAAATTATATATATTTATGACATACAACATGATTTTTGTTTGTTTGTTTTAGAGACAGGGGTTTCACTCTGTCGCCCAGGTTAGCATGCAGTGGTGCGATGATAGCTTACTGCAGCCTCCAACTCCTGGGCTCAAGCAAGCTTCAGCCCCAGCCTCCCAAGTACCTGGGACTACAGGTGTGCACCACCACATCTGGCTAATTGTTTTTTTTAATTTTTGTAGGAATGGGGGTCTCACACTGTTGCCCAGGCTGGTCTTGAACTCCTGGTCTCAAGCTGTTCTTCCATCTCAGCCTCCCAAAGTGCTGGGATTACAGGTGTGAGCCACCAGGTTAATGACTTAATTTAGCTGTTTTGCAGTATATACATACACTGTTGTGCCATGATGTTTTGCTATACATATACAATGTGAAATAGCTACATCAAATAACTAACATATCTATTACCTTACATATCTTCTTTTTATGAGGAGAACATTTAAAATCTACTCTCTTAGCAATTTTCAACTATACAGTACAATGCTGTTAACTATAGTAGTCATGTTGTACAATACATCTTGTTCCTTTGGACTAACTGTAATTTTGTATGCTTTGATCAGCACCTCCCCAGTCCTCCCTCCTCCCCAGCCCCCCATAACCACCTTCTACTCTCTACTTCTATGAGAAAAACTTTTTCACAACCTTAGGTCTTACAAGTACCCTGAAGTCATTTAAGAAATAAAATAAACTGCTGGGTGCGGTGGCTCATGCCTGTAATCCCAGCACTTTGGGAGGCCAAGGTGTGTGGATCATGAGGTCAAGAGATTGAGACCATCCTGGCCAACATGGTGAAACCCCGTCTCTACTAAAAATACAAAAAATAATTGGGCGTGATGGTGCACGCCTGTAATCCCAGCTACTCGGGAGGCTGAGGCAGGAGAATAGCTTGAACCCGGGAGGCGGAGGTTGCAGTGAGCCGAGATCGTGCCACTGCACTCTAGCCTGGTGACAGAGTGAGACTCTGTCTCAAAAAAGGGAGGAAGGAAGGAAGGAAGGAAGGAAGGAAGGAAGGAAGGAAGGAAGGAAGGAAGGAAGGAAGGAAGGAAGGAAGGAAGGAAGGAAGGAAGGAAGGAAGGAAGGAAGGAAGGAAGGAAGGAAGGAAGGAAGGAAGGAAGGAAGGAAGGAAGGAAGGAAGGAAGGAAGGAAGGAAGGAAGGAAGGAAGGAAGGAAGGAAGGAAGGAAGGAAGGAAGGAAGGAAGGAAGGAAGGAAGGAAGGAAGGAAGGAAGGAAGGAAGGAAGGAAGGAAGGAAGGAAGGAAGGAAGGAAGGAAGGAAGGAAGGAAGGAAGGAAGGAAGGAAGGAAGGAAGGAAGGAAGGAAGGAAGGAAGGAAGGAAGGAAGGAAGGAAGGAAGGAAGGAAGGAAGGAAGGAAGGAAGGAAGGAAGGAAGGAAGGAAGGAAGGAAGGAAGGAAGGAAGGAAGGAAGGAAGGAAGGAAGGAAGGAAGGAAGGAAGGAAGGAAGGAAGGAAGGAAGGAAGGAAGGAAGGAAGGAAGGAAGGAAGGAAGGAAGGAAGGAAGGAAGGAAGGAAGGAAGGAAGGAAGGAAGGAAAAAGAAAAGAAATAAAAGAAAATAATACAGAAATGGCATTTTAAGTGAAAATAGCCAACTCAGGATCAACCCACCCAAACGGAAGACATTTTTTAAATCCTCAACAAGATGGTGAAGAAAGTCAATGAAGATTTTCTGACTTCTACTCCACATTAAAATATTTAAAATGCTAGTCAGAAGCTAAACTTAGAAGTTATCAATGGAAAGTACAGGTGCGGTGGCTCACTCCTTTAATCCCAGCATTTTGGGAGGCCAAGGAAGGTGGATGAATCCCAGCATTTTGGGAGGCCAAGGAAGGTGGATGACTTGAGCCCAGGAGGGCAAGGCCAGCCTGGGCAATATAGTGAAATCCCATTTTTACAAAAACAAAATTTTAATTAGGTTGGTGTGCTGGCACGTGCCTGTGGTCCCAGCTACTGGAGAGACTGAATTAGGAGGATCACCTGAGCCTTGAGATTGAGGTTGCAGAGTGACACTGCAGCCTGGATGAAAGAGTGAAGTGAGACAGCGAGACCCTGTTTCAAAAAAAGAAGAAGCTATCAACTGAATTTTTATGATGAATTTTTTAAATAATCAAAATTTGCATACAAATGCATTTCCAAAGTTATTCATATAAATCAAATTTAAAGTTTTAAGCATAAACTTGCAGCTGAATATAATTATCTACAGGACAACTGAATTGCATCCAAATCACATGTGCCATAAATTGATTCATCAAGGGGCAACAAACTGGAAATCAGGATAACTGTGTCCTCAGGGAACAACCAGCTGTCTAAACTTGGAGAAAGTGGTTGTCTTCTTTGTGTTTTAGTTGAGGAAATCAAGATTTAGATTGTCTTTACCAAGACTTCAGAGCCATGGCACTGGCTGACCTTACAACTCCCTGAGGTTATATGGGCAATAAAAAATAGACATTCCAAGTGACTTGCCTGAGGTCCTAGCAGGAGAGCAGAGCTGTGGCAGAAACAAGCCTCGGGCATCCTGGCCAAGTGCCCTTTCTCCTGTATCCTGACAATCTCATGCCATTTCCTCGGTTGACCTATACTACAAAGCAGCTCTGGGAAGACAAAACCATAAGCAGATTATTCTCTTTCAAGAAGCCCATAACCCTTAGGGAGCTTAAATTGTTCAATTACCCTACAAAGATGGAAAGTCTTCGTGATCTTGCCAAACACAGGATTTTCAGAGTGAATACTCCCAGACAGGGATAATAAAATCATGAGAAAGAGCCTGTGACTTCTAAGATTTTGTTTTCTTTAATAAACAATTTTTAGTCTCCCCTATGCGCAAATTCCTTCCTTTCTACTTTGCTTATTAGTGCTTTCACTTACTACACAGAAGCACTGGGCTACATTATTACTGTGCATCTTTTCATTTATTTTTCACAACAAAACTAATTAGTTCCATTATTATTTTAATTTCATACATAAATATACAGTGATCTAAGTGACATAATGGAGTGCAGTGGCGCAATCTCGGCTCACTGCCACCTCCACCTCCTAGATTCAAGGGATCCTCCTGTCTCAGCCTCCCTAGTAGCTGGGATTACAGGTGCTTGCCACCACACCCAGCTAATTTTCGTATTTTTAGTAGAGACAGGGTTTCACCATGTTGGCCAAACTGGTGTCAAACTCCTGACCTCAAGTGATCCGCCCTCCTCAGCCTCCCAAAGTGCTAGGATTACAGGTGTGAGCCACCACGTCTGGCCAAAACCAACATTTATTACGTGTTTACTATATAGCAGGTTATCTTCAAGATATTTTACATATATTACACTGTTTAATCCCTACTGTGGTTTTAGGAGGTAGATAATGATTTTATAGATTTGGAAAATGAGACATAAAGAAGTAACTTGCCGAATGTCATGAGCCTGACCTTGTCATCGCAATTAGAGCCTGATTTTGTCCAACTCCAGGACCCTTGCCCTTAACCACTACTGTTTTATATACACTGCTTCACACTACACCAAAACCTTATACTCTACAATCACTTCACTAGCCCTAAAGTTTTATTGCTATAGGATGCAGGAAATTTAACAACTTCCTTTATGGTTCCAGACAGCAAAAGACACTATTACAGAAGTTAATGTTTCACTAGAATCAATGTTCTCTAAAGGAAGTAGCTGCTGCTTTAAGAGCAAATAATTAAGAGAGATACCCTACCAGCATCTTCATGTTCCAACTGCTTACACTGCAAGCCCAGGTTAAAGATCTCAAGTCAAACTGGCCACTTCATAATTCTATTTTAAATCAATTAAATGTGTGTTGACTCACATTTAAATCAATAAAATGTGTGTTGACTCTGTCTCTGACATTCCGCTTCCTCTTCTCTACAATTTTTTCTAAACCATAATCTACATCACACGATGTATGATTTTAGGAGAAACTTTAGAAATCATCGAGGCCATATTCATTTCATTTATCAATGTATTTGTTTTTTCTGAAAATAACCTTTTTTAAATATGAAAGAAATCCATGCTCATTAATTAAAGGACAAAAACACAGAAACCTATATATAGAAAAAAAAAATCCTTTTCAATACCCCCAAAAAAGGCTCTTATGCTTTCATATGTATGCATGTATGTATACATATATATGGTTTTTAAAATTAATTGGAACTGAACTACAAAGAGTTGTGTGTAGTATCCCTTTTTATTAATATAATGTTCTATTGTAAGCATTTTCTGCATTACTAAACATTCCTTGCAATTGTGCTTTTCATTTGTGCATTATAGCCACTAGATGGGTGTACTATAGTTGCTATAATCATCTCACTGCTACATTGAAGTAGTTACTATATCAAAGACTGTGATAAAAAATCCTTAAGTATAAATCAGTCTGTTTCTCTAGTTTGTCTTTTGATTGATTTCTAGACGGGGAATTGTAAGGCTGAAGGATGTGAACTTATTTTGAGGCTCTGGATATGCATGCTTTCTGGAAAGCTGGTACTAATTTCCACCCCCACCAGCCTTCCTCACATTCAACATTGCCCTTTTAATCTTTACTCATCTCCCAAGTGAAATGTATCTGCCACTGTTTTAATTTGCACTTCCTTTGTTTATGTGGAAGATTTAGTTTTTTTCCCTTTTATCTTAATGTCCCTTAGCCATTTGTGTGTTCTCTTCTAGGAATTCCTTCGTTTACATAAGAGAGGAAGACCCATGGCAGTTAAATGCCTACCAAGACTACACAGCTATCTGGAAACCAAGCCTGGACAGGAATCTCAGTTCTGACACTAGACTAGTGCTATGTCCATTATCCCAGGTGGCTTCCTTAAATCACAGATGCTCATTCCAGAAATATTCCTTTCAGCATTTCCTTCCCATATCTTCAGGAAGCTGCCAGACTCAGAACTCTGGAGAGGGAGCCCTCCCTCAGGCTATACGGTCATGACTAGAGGGGAGGGAAAAATCCTTTCCTTCTACCCTCTTAGGTACATTGGGGCCTTGTAAATTAGACTGAAAAGAAGGGAAAAACATAACAAGGGAAAAACATAAAATTTATTGAATATAAGTGTCATGTGACATGGGAGCCTTCATTAAAAAAATGAAGACAGAAAGAAACATTAAGCATGAGCATTTTTATCCTAAGTTTGATGAAGAGTGGAAAGTTATGGGAAAATGCATTAGGACAAAGATGTGTGAGCTGAGGGCAGTAAACTGGGAGAAAGTGAGCAAGACCTGCCTGTGCAGATTCCCCACAGTGTCCCTCCACCCTTGGAGCTAAGGACACTCCTTTCTTCTGTGTATAGGGAGAGCACTTCTATCACACAAAGGTACTGTAATCTGCTGTTCAGGGAAGAAGGTCAGAGAGTCTCTCCAGCACATGCCACTTCTCAGATTCCTCCAGTTCAAAATAGTCAATGTGCCAAAGCACCCTATTTAGGGATACCATGTTCTGAACCCCACGATGACCAAGGCTGCAAAGACAGACAAACCTTTGCCTACAACACAAACTCATTAGGTTTCCTTCCTTTGACTTTCAAATGTTCAAACTCCGCCCTGCCATGCTTTGGAAATTGTGCTTCTGAAAATGAATATTTTGGAGACGTTAAAAGCTTTCCACAAAAAAAGTTCACTATACCCAAATACATTTGAAGCACAGAACGCTAAAATCACCTTCTAAAAATTCACAATATAATATGAGTATATTAAAGATTCTAAGAAGTCTTGCAGAAAGGAGCCTTTTTAAACCCAAAGTCTGCAAACTTACGGAAAACGTTTTTTGTTCTTTTTCATTAAACCAAAACAAAATGGGTTGTTTGAGAAATCATTCAAGAGACACAAGGTTAGAGAATTAAAATGACTAAAATATAGAATGGCCAAAGGGAATCTAAAACATTTCTGGCCATGCCCAATAAATATATACCTAATAAGTTTACTTCAGAAATTCAAATTCCAGGATATCCCTTGGAAACCAGACATCTGCCTGTTTCTACAGAGGCCTTCTACTAAAGCTACCTTCAAAGGTAGAGAAAACTGATCACAGAGGGAAAAAATGTGTGCCCTCAACTTACAGTTCTGTTTTTAATGACTATCAAAGCCTCTTAAAACATCAAAAGCATTTCCGTGAAGATTAGTTAGGAAGTGGCCATAATTTAAAATCATGTTGCTTTCAGCCAGAGGGTTGTTATCATATAAACTTTCACAACAGGTTGCTTTAATTGTGTAACTTAAGCAGAGTGAAAAACACTCACTCACATTCACCATGGTGTGCCCCATTCTTCATCAGGGACCTACCGTGGGCATGTACCAAAACTCACACCTAGCGCCTTCCCCACCAGTGTCACGCCAACTGAAATGAATTTTCTTCTTCTTGAGCTAATTCTTCATTTCTTAATTTACAATGGAACACCACCAAACTATGTAAAAGTGAGATTCTGTTTAAATTAATATTAGATCATGTCCAGGAATTCATCTTTGAGACCAATTCAATTTTCAGAATGTATCTTGGCTCTTTGAGTATGACATATCATGTGTTCATTCATTGTACAAACGATTGCTGAGTACTCACTTAGGAACAAGTGCTATGTTAAGTGCTGGAATTGTGAAGACAAAAATGCCAAAAAAAAAAAAAAAATTCCTTGCCCTTATAGAGTTTATAGTATAATTCAGAAAGACAAACATAAACTAATGATTCAAAACAGGCAGTAATGCCAAGCACCAGGGAACATGTCTGTAGTCCTAGCAACTAGGGAGGCTGAGGTGGAGGACTGCTTGAACCCGGGAGTTCAAGGCCAGTCTGAGCAACACAGCAAGATCCTGCCTCAGAAAAACAAAACAAAACAGCAAGGGTGGTAAGTGCAGCAATAGTGAGATACATTTTATGGTATAGGACTAAATAGGAGGGTAGCATTTGACTCAAACTGGGCCTAGGGTATGCTTCCCAGAAGGGGAAAGAGTTAAATTTGAAAGAAAAACTAGTACTGAGAAAGGTGCAAAGAAAAACTAGTACTGAGAAAGGTGCATAGGAGAAGGGCATGTTTGAAGATGGAGAGAAAGAATGTGGCATAGTCAAGGAATCAACAAGTAGATGTTATGTCAGAAGCAAAGAGTTTTTGTGAGAAAAAGTGGAGGCACTGTGCAAGAAAAAGTTCAATAAGAGGTAACTCTATCTTTAAGAGATTGAGGTCTTGTGGGAGGGAGATTTATAATCAGGTATTTTACAATACAAAATGGTATTTGCTGCCTGCTCCGTCTATGGAGTAGCCATTCTTTTATTCCTTTACTTTCTTAATAAACTTGCTTTCACTTTACTCTATGGACTCACCCTGAATTCTTTCTTGTGCGAGACCTAAGAACTCTCTCGGGGTCTGGATTGGGACCCCTTTCCTGTAACATCTTTTTGGCCACTATGGAAGGGACAATACTGAAAAAACTCCCGATCCAAAGGCTAACTCTGGGTTAGTGGTGGGATCCAGTAACATTATTCTGCAAACCCCAAAGGGATGATGCTGAAAAGACTTCCAACCCAAAGGAAAATCTTTTGCACGCATAAATTGGCTGACTTTGGGTAGGTGGGGTGCATTTACCTGAGCAAATGATGGGATTGGGTTAGAAGCCCAACTAGGGAGAGTCAGAGTCTCTGCTAAGATAAAGTGGGTTAAAAGGACCCTCTTAATAAAAGGCAAGGACGCTTGACCGAACTTGGGTTTGAGACCCAACTTACGAAGGTTAGAGTCTTTCCTAAGATTTAGGGGATCAGAGGCCCCTCCCAGTAAAGTCCCTCTCAGCTAAGAACAGGTTTGGCACTATAGGATGTTATTTTCTTTGGGTTAATCTGCCTTGCACTCTTTGCTGATGGCTATGGGTGACAGAATCAGGCACATACAGGATCATGAGACATGGGAACAAGTTTCCCACTAAAGGGGAAACTTGAGAGCCCATGGAACTGCCATGAAAGATCCCTCCTTTACTGACAAGCTGCCCCCTGAACTTTTCAGGGTCACTGCAATGGGTGGGTCTTTCTCTGGCCTCCCTGGGCTCTTCACCTTCCCCACTCTGCCACAGGCAATGCTTTTCCCTCTCTCCTTTCCCTTTCCTATCTTTACTATTACTCAGGGTGACCATCTTGCCCAGAGACCACAAGTTGAAATTCCTGGTCAGAGGTTGGATTAACAATGACAGGGCCCAGCTGGGGGCACGTTTGAGCTTTGTCAGTTTGATACTAGGTGCTAAGCAGAGGGGCTAATGTCTGTGCTTTGTCACACATATTTTACTCTGGCCTTCCTTCATATTGTGGCTTGGCCCCCAGGGCTGTGGTGCAGCCAGCCGGGTTACTAGGGCCACTCAGAGAAAGGAAACCCAGAAGCCTGGCATGCCAGGAAAAGGTTAAGAATTTCTTACCAGTCAGACTTCTGGTCTCTCTCTCTCTCTCTCTGTGCACACTGGTTGAATGAATGGTAAAAATTACTGTTTATCTCCTCCATAAAGTTTTGATTAATGGAAAAAAAGAATTCATGAGGGCTAGTCTTAAACTGTAGTGAATCTGTTGTACTTTGTGCTATGAATTTGTCTTTCCATATCTTTCTGTCAGAAAGAGGGATACCTTAGGATAGAATGCGGGCCTAGGACCCCATAAGCCTGCTGTCTAAGACACAGCCCAGCAAAACTAGTCAATTACATCCTTGGGAGCTTGATCTTGTAACCATGTGGCCCCGCTTTCTCTTTTCACATTGGTGACCTGGGTTCAGGGTTCAATCCTGGATCAGGAAATGAGTCCTTTGTCTTCTGTGTATTTATATGTGTTGTGTGTGTAATATAAAAGAGCTTTTGTTAATTGGCTTAAAAATAATAAGAGCTTAAATCAAATATTTTTTTAGAAAAGTAAAAAGTGTAATGCCTTTTAGTTTGTGTGACTTAACTAACCTTTGGGAAATAAAAACAGTTTTGACATGTAAGGCGTGTAAAGAAAGTAAAATGTGTTGTTGGTAAAAGACTATAAAAAGTCATGGAAATGTGGATTTTCTTGCCTAGATTAAAAAGTTAAAGGGTTATTTTAAGTTAGATAGGATAAAGCTGAAGGTTTAAATAAGTTGTGGAAGGTTTGTAAAAAATTAATTATAAAAGAGATTCTGTGTGTGAACATATTGGCTAAAGCTAAAGGGGTATTATTCAGTTTTTCTATAAATTGAACATTGAAATAAAAGCACAACAGGTTTTTCCTAGAGCACTGATCTGCTCTTTCACAAATATTTTAAAGGGTTATAAAAATTTATGAGACTCTTATGGTTCAAACTGATTAAGATTAAATACATTTGTCTATAAGGTTTTATTAAGAATTGGATTTAACATTAATAGCACATTAATACAACAGTGACATTTGGCTTATTTGGTATAAAAACAGAAAGCATTGTCAAATATAAAACAGTGTTGGCTTTCTTTGGGCTGTATTTATATAAATACGTTACTGGTATGTGTTCCAAAATAATGGAAAAATTCCTATAATTCTAATATGACTTAGCATATGTTATTAATAGCTATAATGGTTATGTAAAATTGTTGTATGCCACAGAAGTAAACAAAATTTCCTTGCCAACTGTGGCTTTAATAGTGGCTGCCCTAAGGCGTTTTATCATCCACTGACAGTTGTTGCTTGTTTTAATCCTCTTATAATCAGCTATAGCACTTTGACAGGTGTTCTTAAATGCAGGTTTCTAATAACTTTGGCAACTGTCACATTAGAATAGAGGAAAGCAGCTTTCAGGACTCTCATGGAAAGCTGAAATGTTCACAAATATCAAGCAGGACAGGAGTTAACTGCATGGACTGAATTAATAGAAGACTGAAGTGATTTTTTTACTTTTTGCTTAAAACGGTGCTGATACTTTGTTTTGTTTTTTAGAGTCAAGAAAACTTTTCTTTTGAGCTATCTACATCTTTTAACAATTGAGTAAAGTATACTCCTATGAACAAAATTTGGAGCATGTTTGTTTCTCTCTACCTGATTTCGCCAGAATTTGGAAACTAGTTTTGAGTATTCTTAACTTATGGCAATATAGTTATTTGCATAAGTGCAATAAGAATCTGTTTTCTTTTGTAACAGGATACAGTTGGAAAAATTGGTTATTTTACCAAGTCCTTGACTGGAATGGTGTGCTTTCCTTTGAGGAATTAAACTTGACTGGTAAAGCCAATAAAAGTCCTTTGGGAAAAATGGCCTCATACCTTGTCTACACAGTTTCTGTACAGGGTTCCTGACCTGGTGGTAAATAAAGAATGTCACTTTCTGACAGGCCCAGGAGCTCCAAGTTATCTTGGGACCTCAGGAGGAGAGGAATTTACCCAACTCACAGGTATTTGAGGGTACAAACCCATGGCCGATCTCAGCTTTAAAAAAGTCTTATTTGAGATTCCTTATGGAACAGAGTTCCATGAAAGCCAATTTAAAAAGCCTATGTGAAAAATAATTATTCTTGCTGCACTTCATACAAATAATCAGGCCAAGTATAATAAAGCAAATCGGTCTTACCATGATTTATCTTTAGTGAAAATGGAGAGAGAAACTATTTTTCAAAAACTATGGTACACCTGATTAGATTCTAGCCTCATCAGTTGTTTTTTGAGTATTTTTCTGCAATTTAGACTGACTCCTTATTCCTGTGGACAAACCAGTGATTTCTGCCTGCTGCTCAGAAGAAACAAGAGGGATGGGTAATGTAAATATCTGGATCAATATTCTAATTCTGGGCACATTTTAGAATCAGCTAACAACCCCATATCAGCTTGGTTCCAACAGTTGCCCAGCTCATGAAAAAATCTTCTAATTTAGTTTACTTGAGATAATTTTACTTATTTTGCCTTACTGTTGTGGAATATATTGCTGTTGTACTCTTTGTGTAGGAATGCAGAATAAGCCTACTCAACATTTTCTTAAACATTTATTAACCTTCTAGATATCACCTTTTGTTGGAACTCCAGAGTTATGAGTGGCCCTTGACATACTGATGCTTTCTGATTGAGCTCCTCTCTATCCCAAATACAAGAGATCCTCATAGTTAGGCAGGAATATCATCACCCCTATTCAGCCTGAAGAAGTTACAAAATACAGATCTTCGTCCCTCTACAACTCTTAAGATTAAGGGTTCTCTTATAAAAGGGAGGGGGGAAATGTCAGAGGCATTTGAACCAGAGCAACTTCATCTTGAACAGGAGCTGGGTAAAATTAGTCTGAAACCTACTGGGTTGCATTCCCAGACGGTTAGGCATTCTTAGTCATAGGATGAGAGAGGAGGTCAGCACAAGATACAGGTCATAAAGACCTTGCTGATGAAACAGTTTGCTGTAAAGAAGCTGGCCAAAACTCACCAACACCAAGATGGCAATAAGTGTGACCTCTGATCGTCCTCACTGCTACCCTCCCACTCCTACCAGCACCATGACTGTTTACAAATGCCATGGCAATGTCAGGAAGTTACCCTATATGGTCTAAAAAGGGGAAGCATGGGCCGGGCCCTGTGGCTCACACCTATAATCCCAACACTTTGGGAGGCCCAGGTGGGCAGATCACGAGATCAGGAGTTCGAGACCAGCCTGACCAACATGGTGAAACCCCATCTCTACTAAAAATACAAATATTAGCAGGGAGCGGTGGTGTGCACCTGTAATCTCAGCCACTCAGGAGGCTGAGGCAGGAAAATTGCTTGAACTGGGGAGGCAGAGGTTGCAGTTAGCTGAGATCACGCCACTGCACTCCAGCCTGGGCGACAGAGCGAGACTCCATCTCAAAAAAAAAAAAAAAAAAAAAAGAGGTATGAATAATCCACCCCTTGTTTAGCATATAACTAAGAAATAACCATAAAAATGGGCAACCAGCAGCTCTCAGTGTTACTCTGTCTATGGAGTAGCCATTCTTTTATTCCTTTACTTTCTTAATAAACTGGCTTTGGCTTAAAACAACAACAACAACAAAAATAAAATGGTATTTGCTGTGATAGCATAGGAGCAAAATGCTCTAATGATTTTATCAAACTCACCAGTATACTCTTAAAGAAACTTCCACTATTCAGGGTGAAACACTTCATTGTGAAAAGGGTGCTCAGACATTCAGGAAACTATTCAGCATTGCTCCTCAAGCTGTGATGTAACCTTGATCATCTCACTTGCATTCCTTGCTCATGATAAAACTCAAACTCACAGATGTCTGTAGTAGAAAAGGGATCGACCACCATGAATATTTTTGTAAAGAGGTCTGACGTAAAGATCTGCTTTTGATGATCTAAGAAATTTTATGGTAAATGACAAAAAGTGCAATGTTATTGGAGCCTAAGTTACAGTATATGAAAAATCATACAATTCTAGAGTTAGGAGGAGCTTATCCAAATTTTACATATAATAACAATAATAAGCATGTATTATGCACTTACTTTGTACATGGCACTGCTGTAACTCATTTAACCTTCACTACAATGTATGAACTCAATTCTATTATTATTCCTATATTACAGCTAAGGAAATAGATAAATAATTTGTCTAAGGTAAATTCTCATAACTAGAATACGTGGTATTCCAATCTCAGCAGACAGCTTGGAGAGCCCAGGTGCCTGAAACCATGTTCCTTGCTCTACCATAGGGTGATCAAGATGAGGAAACGGGGGCCCAAAGAGGCTAAGTGATTTGTCAAGGGTTAGACAATTGGTTGTTGCTTTACCCATTAATGCAAAGTGAGGAATGTAAAGCATAGTATCATATACTGAGATGTAGTAAAGAATAAAAAAAAAGGCACAACACTTAAAACCAACAAAGAGGCTTAATCTAACTCTAATGAGAATTTTTTTATTTTTTTTTAAGAGACGGAGTCTTGCTCTTTTGCCCAGGCTGGAGTACAGTTGCTTGATCATGTCTCACTGCCACCTCAAACTCCTGGGCACAAGCAATCCTCCCACCTTAGCCTCCTGAGTAGCTAGGACTACAGGCACTCGCCACCATGCCTGACTAATTAAAAAAAATTTTTTTTTGTAGAAACAAGGTCTCAGTATGTTGCCGAGGCTGGTCTTGAACTTCTGGCCTTAAGTGATCTTCCTGCTTTAGCCTCCCAAAGTGCTGGGATTATAGGCATGAGCCATGAAGCATGGCCAAGGAGTCTAATAAGAGCCTTAGCGCTCTTCCCTGTTGAGGATCTTAGCACAATTTTGAGGTCTTCAGCTATGACTTACGCACACTTCATTTGTTACAATTTTTCTTTTTTACAAATAACTTTCTAAATAATTTTATGATTCAGTAGCACTAAAAAAGGAGGATAAGAGAGTTTAATTCTTTGATGCAGGTTTGGAGAGGAAAAGAAAGATAATCAGAGGCCAGCCTATTAATCAGCTCTACCAGACCTGTGCACCTATCTTGGTTCCATAATTTCTTTGAGCAAGGTTCCTATTCTTCCCTGGGTTCTGTTTCCTCATCTACAAAATGAAGACAATAATTGACACCTTTCAGGATTGTTACACTAGTTAAATGTGATACTATCTGTCAATGTAAAGCAAAGTTGCCAGCACACACATAGAGCAAGGCTCAGCCAAAGTTAGTTTCCTTCCTGCCCCTTTCTATTCCAGACCTATTGAAGAAAACTTTTTCTAAAATTTATTTTAAAAGCTACCACTGTGATAGTGGATATATATCATTAAACATTTGTCAGAACCCAAAGAATGCAGCTGGATGTGGTGGCTCACACCTGTAATTCCAGCATTTTGGGAGGCTGAGGTGGGCAGATCATTTAAGGTCAAGAGTTAGAGACCAGCCTGGCCAACATGGCGAAATCTCGTCACTACTAAAAATACAAAAATAAGCCAGGTATGGTGGTGGACACCTGTAATCCCAACTACTCAGGAGGCTGAGGCAGGAGAATCACTTGAACCCGAGAAGCAGAGGTTGCAGTGGGCCAAGATCACACCACTGCATTCCAGCCTGGGTGACAGAGTGAGACTCCATCTCAAAACAAAACAAAAACAAAACATAGAATGTGCAACACAAAAAGTGAACCCTATTGTAAAATATAGGCTTTAGATAATAATAGTTGCTCATCCATTGTAACGAATGCACCACATTAATGCAAGACATTAATAATAGTGGAAAGTAGGGGTTGGGAAGTGAGAAGGTATACAGGAACTCTGAACTTTCTGCTCAGTTTTTCTATAAACCTAAAACATCTCAAAAATTAAAGTCTACTAATTTATAAAAAGTTATGAGTTGAGCCATCTTTTGACATGCCTCATGGTTCAGGCTGAATTGACTCTCCTATGACACCCACACACAGCTAGAGAATTTTCTCTAGAGTAGTGGAGGGCCATCAGTAACAAAAAAAGGAACAAGGCAAATCACAGAGAGTTTTTCTTCATCACACTTTCCGGCTTTTGGGGACTGTCTCTTCTGGGGATCTCCTGACCCCCAGTTACTCAAGGACCACCCTGGTGTCTCACAGGCCATGTCCTCACAGTGAGACACCACGTGTGGCTGCACACCCATGCCAGTGTGCCAGTGTCCATTCTGCCACACATGCTAGAGTCTCTGATGCAGTGTTGCTCATTGAGCTTAATGGCATTAAGAAAAGTGAAACTTGACCTGCTCACTCTGGCAGAATTTGGGAGTGGGCTGTGGAGAATGCCGGTGGGAGGGTGTTCTCAGGCAGTGGGATTAAAAGTGCTTCAAATACTGGTTCAAAAACAAAACCTCCATAAACATCACAGGCTGCAAATAAAGTATCTGAATGTCTGATTAGATGTCTCATTTGCTGAAAAAATACATGCAGGAGGATACAGCAATGTAGAAAATTACATGGTATAAGAATTGCAAACACCAGTAAGTCAGAGAAATATTTCAAAAGTGAAACCAGTATGGAACACACAAGCAGTCTTGCCTAAAACACCTTCTTAGAGTCTCCAAGACACAAATAGGCTATATTCAAAATATTGGTTTGCAAGAATTTTGTCTAGAGGTAGAAACACATTTACTGTAGGTGCAATGTCCAGATAGGCTGACAAATACAGTTCAAACTGTGATGTCCCTGAGCACGGCAGAAGCTCATCATGGTGGAAGATATTTCTGTGGGAAAACATACTAACTGATCTGTCCTTCACGGTGTTGGTCAAAGGTGATGAGACTCCTTTACTTGTTTTTGCTCAGTTCAGCACACCAAATTCCAGGGCACCATTTACGCTGTTTACACAGACCACAAAGTGAACGGTGTTCCTGGAGTTGTGCAATGTGGGGGCTGATTCCCATGGCCTGGGGAAAAGTACTGGCTGCAAATAAACTTCATGCTCATGGCTTCAGACCTACCCCTCTGTCCTAGAAAGAAGCAAACCATTCTTATGAGGGATTACCGGGTCTGCGCTATTAATGAGAATGGGAAACACACCAAGATGAAGGAGTTGTCTCTACTGCCACTCCTACACTAGCAGGCCCCCTCTTTAGCTTCATATTACTATCACCTAGTCACCACTCCCAGAGTTTCTGATTTCATTTGTCTGAGTGGGGCCCAGGCATCTGAATTTAAAAGTACTCCAGGTGATTCTAATGAGCAACCAGGATAGAGAACCACTGCTGCAAATATTAACTGTATTAATAACTGTATTTTATTTTATTCTCCTCTAAGTATGAGAAGAGGTAAAAGGAGCTTTGGTGTCCGAAGACTGAAGTTAGGATCTTTGGCGTGTCTAAAACAACCATCAGACTCAGTAAGTCTCTTAGTCAGGATGGAGCGCATCAGTGGGACTAGGGCTGGGGATGCCACCTCCAAGAACAGCACTAGGAAGAGCCCAAAAGCAAGACCCAGTGTGGAGGTGGTTGGTTGGGGGAGAGCTGGGAAGAGGAGAGGAAGATAGGATGGTCCTAGATAGAGAGTCTGACACAAGGCAAAGAAAGGCAGGAAGCTCCAAAGGAGGCATCATGAGCGAACGTTTCATTGGCAGCATAGCTGGGATGGCCATCCCTGGAAAGCCAGTCCCATGTGTGAGATGTAAGTATACAAGTCAGTGGCACAGAGACATTTCCTGATCTGTGGCTTTGTAAGTTGCTTTGGTGCCAGTTCCCTTAGAGTGCATGGAAACCACAGGCAATGGGATTCTTTGGTAGGAGGACTCTGGGGTCCTTGTATATCCCTTCCCTGACTTTAGTTTTTTTCCTATGTTGAGAAAAATCTTTGCTAAATTAGCAAAATTGTCAGAAAGGAAGCAAAGCCTAAAATGAAAGAAATTAACATAAAGTTTAACTACTAAAATTTTGTGCTACCACTAATTTCTGTTGCATTTTAACTCTGTTCCTTGCTGTGAATCTTTAAAGACAAAGATAAGTCTATATATTATAACAATAAATTTTATTATTCATAAGGCTAATATTTTTCATGCTTCTTTATAGAATGATGTTTTAAGACAAGGTAGAAGTGGATATTTATGTTTAGGCAGTATGTAATAGATCTCTCTAAAATCATAAAATACTAAATCATTATTGAGCAGATTAGAAGGAGATTTGAGGCTATCTGCTTAATCATCTGCTGTAAACAAGAAAAATTTAAACCTTCTGATCTGTAAATTAAAAGTCTCTCACATCATTCTATAAGCGTAATTCCCCTCTGTGTTCCTAATGTGTCAATTACTTCTGTTAATTTTTCAGTGAAACAATGGCCCTCATCCCATACTCCATATAACACTCTTCGACATGTTCATGGACCTCAATCTTGTTCATTTCAGCCCACATTACTGTCTCCAGCTTTCTCCATGGGATAAACAATCTGGCTTTTTCTACTCAATAACAAAAAAATAAAAATCAATTTTTTGAAGAGAAAAAGGAATTGACTCCTTTTTAAAAACTAAAATGGATTTTTTATATAAAGAGACAGTATGACAATAATGCATAACACAGGTCACCTTTAGTTCACATGTATCATTGTAGGAAGACCGATTTAATCATCTGAACTAAAGATAAACACTTTAAGTCAACTCACTTTCTGAACACTTTAAGTGTCTGCAGAAGAAGCTCAATCTACAATATAATTAAATTTGTTTAAAATTTCTCAGCCTTGAATTCATCATCTTACAGTGGGGATTCATAATATTGACTTCATGGGATTGTGAAGATAGTTTTTATGTATTTTTTTAAGAGATGGGGTTTCACTCTGCAGCCCAGGCTGGAATGTAGTGGCTTGATCACAGATCACTGCAGCCTTGACCACTGGGTCTCAAGTGATCCTCCCACCTCAGTCTCCTGAATAGCTGGGACTACAGACACCTGTCGCCATGCCTGGTTTTTTTTTTTTTTTAGAGATCAGATCTCACTATGTTTCTCAGGCTGGTCTCAAACTCCTGGGCTCAAACTATCTGACTGCCTTGGCCTCTCGAACTGCTGGGATTACAGGCATGAGCCACCACACTTGGCTGTTGTTAATTAACATGGAATTTCAACTTCCTTCACTCCTGGACAAGTCTTAGCTCTTAAAGTCTTAATGTCGGATCTCTCTGGCCACAGAGCTAACAGTTCAGACTAGGTGCCTCTGAGCATTGCTGTGAATGTTCAAGCCTGCTGTGAAACACTATATGATCTCTGACCGTATCTCCATTAGCTCACATGGTTGATATCATTTGCCATTCTTCACATGGAAAAAAACTAAAGTGGGGGAAGGGACACGCAAGAACCCCAGAGTTTTCCTATCAGTGAATCCCATATCCTAGGATTTCTGTGCGCTATCGAGGGACTGGCACAAAAGGAACTTACAAAGCCACAGATCAGGAAATGTCTCTACTGGGGGTAAATGAAGACCAATAGTTTCCAGTAAAGCAATTCAGCAACAATCCATGAGTGATGGATTGTGAGGCCACATAGTATCTTGAGTGCTAAATGTACACCTGGTGCACTGCCACCTCCTGACTTGAACAGTCAAATCAGCACCACAGAGGCTTTACGGACAAATGAGAAAGACAAAACTGGTTCCATCTGGGGTTTTTGAAAGATTTTGTAAAAATGCAAAGCTAGTCCTTTAGTCCTGTCTGAGGAATTTTGTCATCCCATCCTGCTGCCAAACTCTAAGTCCAGAGTATATTACAAACTGATTTTTAAATGTGGGTTTATGTGGCTACATATTTTATTTCATTTCCTTTTACCGTAGTAATGTCTTAAGAATTTGGAAGATCAGCTTACTGACACCAGGAGGAAGTCTTAACAGAGTTACACGGTAAACAGGATTATGAATAGGATACAAAATGCAGTGTTAAACTCTTTGGGTACTATTTAATGTAATCAAATGGCCATTTAACTCCTATTCTTCTCTCACTGATAAATCACCCTCGAGTGACCTTTTAATCCCCAATCAGCACCTCCAGCAGCAGCTTTTTTTATTGTTTCAAAATTTCTAAGGACTTGAGACATAGACTATTTTTCAAAATTTAAGTAAAGTTATTTTTATAAAATGCTGTGTGGTCTCATTTAGATCTAATGTGTGAAAGTAGGTAGCAGAGGCCACAGTCATTGACGAGACCAAAGTTACTGAGCCATGACATGTAGTCAGCAGGAGCCTGATATTCTTAAGATGAAGAAAATATTAAAAGGAAAGAAAAGTATGAAGAATGACTGATGAGGAAAGCAAAAGGCAATTGCATCTGTAATTTGAAACGGATGGTTGATGGCTTGACTGCTGGGAACAGTGGGTCTTTATATCACAGTACATTAAATGACAATGGATTCACGTTAAAAGGGGCTATTTTATATTGCTTGGAATGCCTTTGCTTCCATCCTTATTAAGATCCTTCCCATTTATTAACCCCTCAAGAAATGCCTCATCCAGGATTCCCTCATCATTTCATCTGGAAAGATTTCCTTCCTCCAATTGCAGAAGAATCATATTTTATTTATTTATTTAGTTATGTATTTGAGATGGAGTCTGGCTCTGTGGCCCAGGCTGGAGTGCAGCGCTGCGATCTCGGCTCACTGCAAGCTCTGCCTCCCGGGTTCACGCCACTCTCTTGGCTCAGCCTCCCGAGTAGCTAAGACTACAGGCACCCACCACCATGCCCAGCCAATTATTTGTATTTTTAGTAGAGACGGGGTTTTACCATGTTAGCCAGGATGGTCTTGATCTCCTGAACTCGTGATCTGCCCACCTTGGCCTCCCAAAGTGCTGGGATTACAGGCGTGAGCCACTGCGCCCGGCCCCGAATCATATTTTATTTAAACCCATCACAGGGCAGTTATCACATCCTACCCGGTAGCGTACCTATTTGCCTATGTGTTTTGAAGACAGAAGGACAACACTGTCTGCTGCATGTAATATGAGTTCAACTTTTGTATAAATAAATGAAATCAGCAATTATTGTGCCTTAAGCATTCTCATAAAAAACAAGAACACCAACACACACTGATATCTTTGAGTTCTTTCTATTAAAACTTAGACATTTCTGTGATTCTGGGTTATAGAGACTAGTAACTAGTTTCCTCCTTAAAAGGAAACAAAAGAGAGAGGTTAGGGACATCATTTTCTCATTAGAAAAATTTAGAGTTGTGCCTTATAGCTCGTTTTTGGTTCTCTCTGGTTAAACATTTTTCTAAATCTTTAAACAAAGATATTGAAGACAAACTTTATCCCATTCACAGAAAGCACAAATCCAAGAGGGTTAACTGTTATCACTGAGGACACAATCAAGACCCACAGCTTTGATAATCAGAGCCTGGAATGATGCACTGAGCCAGTAAGTTAGCTTCCAATAAGCAAAATTGTGTAACTCTACATTTCCCAAAACCAAGTGCATAGTATGGAAAAGAGGAGATCTGCTTTGGCAGCACTTTATTTTTTACAATAGTCTGTCTTCAGATGTTTGAAGGGGAGTGACTTGATGGTTCCAGGGTACGGAACCAGGAAGAATGTGTGAAAGCCTCAACTTAACTTTCAGAAAGGACTTTCCCTCAGTGTTGTCCAATAATGGCAAAAGCCGAGGTATAGACACAGAACAGGGTTCTTTGTTTCAGAGGAGTGTGGATTAGGTACTTTCTGGGATCACTTTTAACTGTGCCCGATTGTCCCCTGCACACCTCTCCAACCTCTTCTTGCATGACTCTCCTCCTTGCCATTGATATGCTAGTAAAACTGGACTTCTTCCCATCCTTAAACTCACCATATTGCCAACCCCAGCTTCCAAGCCTTTGCAGTTTTTGTCCATACTATTCCACCTGCAATGAATGCCCTTCCCCACTGCCATCAACCACCCCATTTACCTGGCTAAATTCTATCCATCCTTCAGGCCTCAACCTCCCAAACCAGTTTTATCTGTTCACATAGAATCCTGAAATACACTTTGCCATATGTTGCATATCTATAAGCATTTTGTCATTATTTGCAGCCATTAAAAAAAAAAAAAAAAAAGGTCTGCTGTTTCTCCTGGTCTACAAACTCCTTGAAGATAATAACTATGACTGTTCTGTTCACCCAAGTTTCTCTAGTGGTGATCACTGAATCCTTCATAGAGAAGCTCAATAAATATCAGTTGAGTGACTGACTAAATGCAAATACCAAACCTATTTTTTAAAATGGTGAGAGAGAGAGAGAGAGAGTACATGCTCCTCCACATGTCTGAATGAATATGTCCTTCCTTTGGTGATGGTTCACAGGCTCACTATAGCGCAAGCCCAGAGTTTCAAATTCTCAAATAAACATTACCCCTGAGGGGCCCCTTGCTACAATGGAGCAAAATCTTGAGAAAAACAAAATGATGCATCTCCTTATGCATTTATCTAAAACATCTACATAAGGAGGGTCAGTAAAAAATGAAGACAGAATGATTTTCACATTGCCCTTGATTTCTCCATACCAAACAATTTCATAGTCTGTGAGCTCACGGATCTCTTTCAGGCTTTCGGTCTATAAAAATCAAGTGAGGGTCAGGGGCGGTGGCTCACGCCTGTAACCCTAGCACTTTGGGAGGCCAAGGGGGGCACATCACCTGAGGTCAGGGGTTCAAGAGCAGCCTGGCCAACATGGCAAAACCCTGTCTCTACTAAAAATACAAAAAAATTAGCCAGGCATGGTGGTGGCAGGCACCTATAGTCCCAGCCACTAGAGAGGCTGAGGCAGGAGAATGGCTTGAACCAGAGAGGAAGAGGTTGCAGTGAGCTGAGATCATGTCACTGCACTGCCGCATGGGCGTAGAGCAAGACTCTGTCTCAAAAAGAAAAAAAAGGATCAAGTGAGAACTAGGCTGCTGATCAGAGTTAAAGGCCAGGGGAGTGGTGGGTTGAGATCTGTTCTGCCCAGACATTGGGATCTGGAGTGTAACTTTATTTCCTGTTTCTCTTTTCTTTTCACCTATAAATTAAGTCGCTTGCCATGTTTGTTTTATTTTCAGCCATTACACTTGTATTAGCCGTCTCCCAAAGAAGAAATATTTATTAAACACTTGAACATCATGCTCCATAAACAAACATCCAGCGAGGTAAATACCAATGCCCTCATTTTACCCCTGAGGAAACCGGCTGAGTAACTTGGCCAACATTACAGACCCAAAGAACACTGTAGCCTAGGATTAGAACCCAGGTGAAATTCTTTCAAAGGCCATGATTTTTTCCTACTGCACCTCTCCGATTTAACATTTGGGCTCTTGCATCAATATCACCTTCTGGTTTTAAAACAATAACAGTGCTTATTGGGTAAAATGGAACCATCCTACCATGTGATAATAAAGAGGGACTTTCAGGTAAAACAGAATTAAAGTATTGCTGTTGTGTTGTTGCTCTGTTGTCTTTCTAAGGTGTAAGATCACTTTTATAAACAAAAAAAAAAATCTGTACTATGAAAGAGATTTGATAGGAAACGCCTAACAAATTTTAAATATTTGGATGAATATTCAGCTGTGGTATCTATCCTTTCTGCAATTTTCCTAACTTCACTGTGGTTTGAGTTTGTCATTTACCAAATAAATCATTTTTGTGCTAACAAGAATTGTAGGCCTTAGAATGAAGGTACCATGGCAGTGGGTGTGAGCTAATGAGACAAAGTTGTGGCTTACTTATTTTAAGAGAAGAGTGCACGGAGCAGCTGTAAGTACTAAGCAGCTGATAATGTTTGAGAGAAAGCAGGGAAGAGTTCCAGGGAAGCAGAACACCCAATAAAGGACTTGAGGCTCAGCCGTTCCTGGAGCGTTTATCTGTCCTCTGTTGCTAGGGAGCCAGATAAGAAAGTTTCAAGGATAAACTTGAGAGTGAAAAGTGACATGCAATCTTAGCAGCCTTTGGATGATGCACAAAAAGAGCATTTTGGGCATCACTTTTTAATACACATTTTCCCCACATATCATCACTTCCATAAATAGGCAGGTTTAAGGGAGAAAACAAAAACTATTTTTGACTTCTGTAAAAACTTACCCATGAGAGGCAACGAACATTTGTTTAGAAATATTCTTACTTAGCAAGATCCCTGTCCTCCAGTCAATAGTTTTCCACTCAAACATATTATCTTCAGACAGCTAGAGGCGATGTTGTCAGAAAAGCACATAAATCATAGCTATAATTTCTTATCTTGATGGCCAAGTTTTAGAGCCCTTTGAAATGGCACCTCAGTCACTGCAGTGAGAGAAGCTGCATTACAGACAAAATATAGTACAGACAGTATTTCATTAGGGAGTGGGTTTTCTTTTGTTTTTTGTTTCGCTCAGCCCCTCAAAGATGTCTGTTGAAGGCTCTCACCTGGTAGCACAAAAGCTGTTGAATCACTTGAATGAAAGGGTCAGGTTGCAAGCTGTGCATGTGTGGAAGCTGTCAAGCCCTCTTCAGACCACCCAGCTCTCCAAAGGAGTAGCGACATCAGATTCAGACAAGATAAGAGGCTGCCCTCGTATGTAACCTGGCCCAGGGAAACAGCCTTTCCAGGGAGTTACAGGATCCCATTGTAAGGAACGGCTACATGCCCTGAAAAGGTCACATTTGTCTAACTCAATATGCCTGCGGTCATGGTTCTTCGTGAGAGAAAGAAATATATCTGAAAATTTTTGAAGAAAAGCAATTAGCCAAATTAGGCCTATTCTCAAAGTAAATGCTGAAAAGCTCTCATATCCCGTATCTGTGTCTAGAAGACTGAGTCGTATCTATGAATGTCAGAATATCAGAGCTAGGAAGACACTGAAACTCATTTAATTCATTTCATTTTACTGATGAGGAAGTGAAGCTTTGAGGGATTAGATGGCTCTTCCAAGGCTGGTTAGTAACAGCTAAGATTTGAAACACTACGAAGACAAGCACCCTGTGCATGCCATTCCCAGTGGGCATTTTGAAATCCTTAGAAATTAGCACTGAGCCTGGCATGTAGCAGGTGCAGCTAAATAGTTGGAATGAGGAAAGAGAAGAAAGGAAGGGGGTCTGATGGCCATGTCCAGTTTTCTTTTTAATATCAATATTAAATGCTAGAAAATGCAAGGATGGGGATGGAAGCTGAGCTCTGACTTTCGTATATTTTAGCGAAATATACGAAACAGAATCACTTTCTGTTTCTTCTCATCCCTGTGGGATGCTCCAATCCAAAAATCATTTTCTAGGAACGAGGCTCCTGAACCATTCCATGAAATCCAGCTCAGTTTCCCCCAACTCAGCCTAGCCCAACTCCAGCAGCCCAGCAGCCCCAGGAGGCTGGGAAATAATTAAGAACAGTCCTGGGTTTAAAGTTTCCAAAACAAACATTGCTTAGCCATGCGGGGGCAGATCAGGTCATACAGCCCAACATGTGAAAGCAGGGAACATGCTAGTCTGGTCCCTTCGCCCAACTCCTTTTTTTCCTCGTGGGAATGAAAAGGCAGAGATGAGAAGGGGAGCAAGAAAAAAAAAAAAGATGAGGTTGGTGGAAAACTGATTTAAAAGCCCTGGTTTGTCAGCCAAGCATGCAAAACCATGTTGTACATTAAGTTAGGCTCAACAATAGCTCAAACTCAGGTTTCTTATTTAGATATAAGGTTTAATATTAACCAAGTACATGACAAAAATTTCATGTCAAGGACAATGTAGAGCAGTGTTTACCCAAGTGTGACCCACCTGCTTCAGAATCACCTGGGAAGATTCCTGGCACCACTCCAGGTTTAAAATCCTTTGGGCCTGGGGACTGAGAACCTGCCTTTCACCACGCAAATGGGGGTTCTTACACATAGTAGGTTTTCAGAATGCCTGATGGAGAGAAATAGCAAAGTTTCCTAGAGCTGCGCTGAAGGCACCTTTATCTTTTTTTTTTTTTATTATTATTATTATTTTTTTTTTTTTGAGACGGAGTCTCGCTCTGCCGCCCAGGCTGGAGTGCAGTGGCCGGATCTCAGCTCACTGCAAGCTCCGCCTCCCAGGTTCACGTCATTCTCCTGCCTCAGCCTCCCGAGTAGCTGGGACTACAAGCGCCCGCCACCTCACCCGGCTAGTTTTTTGTATTTTTTAGTAGAGACGGGGTTTCACCGTGTTAGCCAGGATGGTCTCGATCTCCTGACCTCGTGATCCACCCGTCTCGGCCTCCCAAAGTGCTGGGATTACAGGCTTGAGCCACCGCGCCCGGCCTGAAGGCACCTTTATCAAGTGTAAGCAGGGGGCTGAGGCACAGCTCTTCAAGCTTTACCTAGAGTCAGGAACAGCGGGTGTCAGTTTTCCAGATCAGAAACCTGAAGAGCATTTGAATCACTAGCTCTGGTCTGTGAAGCAGCCCCACAGAGGTTAATCTCTCCAGCAAGATTCCCAGGCTATAAACACCAACTGGCTCCCGGAAATGCTCTTTTTAAGCTTTGTAATGCACACCAAGCAACAAGACTGGGTACAATAGTAATAACAAAAAAAAAATCAAAAATTAAAATTAAATACCTTAAAAACAATGAACTATTTCCATAAGCCAGAAATTGTTTCCTGGATTTCAAAATAAAATGAAAAGAAACTCTTTACGAAAGCACCAAAGTCTCTGGACCAAATCTCAGTACTGAGCTGAGAGAGCCTAAAAATCAGTCCAAAACTTCAGAACAATGCCATTTCTTTGCCTCCCCAGCACTATCTCTCTTCCCCAAAATGAAATAGAAATCATGTTTTTGAAAATATGTCTCCAAATATAACTAAACTAAAGCAAAGGTATCCGAAATTATCTCATCCAAATTTCTCTGTTTGTACCGTGAGGATATTATCTGTTTCGTTCATTTTTGTGTCTTTTCCCTTTGACATTTCATTTAGCTGAGAAGAAACATTCTAATTTCAGAGGAAAAAATTACACAGTTAAAAAATGCTTATTTCATTGGCAAGTGCCAGAGCGGATGGACTGAGAAGAGAGTTAGAAATTTGTGTCACGTAATAAAAAGAATCCCGTTTTTGGCATTTGGTTTGCTAACACTGCAAGTTGCCACCTTCTGAGTTAACAGGAGAATTAAACTTTTGCAAGCCTACTCTTGCAGACGCCTTGCATTGTTACTTGGCATTAATGATATCACATAAACAATCTCTGGGGCATTCTACTAACAGAACATTCACAGTCACGATGAAAAAAAAACACATAAAACAGATACTTACAGGTAGTAGTTTTCCTTTCCAAGCCAAAAAAGCTAGAAACCCTTGAAACTGGCGGGCAGGATAAGAGTCACTGACCCAGCAATCTGGTTTAAAGGGCTTTGAGAGGAAGGGGGAGGAAAAAGAACCCTGGGAAGGAAGAGAGCTAAAATTCCAGTCTTTCAGGTCAGCTGTGTTTGAGATTTCTTTTTACTAAAAATCCATTAACCCACCTCACTAAAAATACAGAACTGAAGTTCACATACATACTCTGCTCTCTTTGCTGGTCTTCTCCAAGGTAGCTGCTGCAGCTTTGCAAACTTCCCGAGTGCCAAGCCTCAGGACTCCCCCTGAGAAGGGCATGATAAAGATGCCTTCAACTGTTTACAAGGAGCCCGACCTCCCTGGCGGACAGCCACCGCTCGCCCGCCCGTGCCTTCTGCTGGTTGGGTCCACAGGGACAAAACTGAGCTTTTGTTAATGAGGTCGGTTGCCTCTTCCCAGCCACTCCCCAGCTTCCTTTCTCACTACTAGTTTTGTACTAACTGCTCTGCCACTCGCCGAGCCGCAGCAGCCTCTCCCTCCTGCAGCACACAGGCGCACACACACTCAGACACAGGCACACACACATTCACAAATGGGCATGCACACAGTCACATACAGACACAACCACTCACAGAGGCACACACACAGGCACACATACACACACGACAGACACACAGTCACCACACACAGACACATACACAGGCAAATGCATTCACATGCATGCACACACAGTGACCCACCCCACACATGTGCACACATTCTCACGCATGCTCCACACACACACACAGGGGCACACACATGCAGGCCGCATGTGTCCACACCCACCCATTTACATACTCACACAGACTCTTCCAAATTCCCATCTTGCAAGGTTTTTATTGAAATTTAGATGAGAAGCCCAGCATTCAGAAGGGACAGGACCCCTTTAACTTTTGTCATGGCATTTAAGAGAAAAGATGGGATGGAACTAGATCCTAAGGTGCTGTTTTTAAATACCACCTTACTTCTTCCGTTTGTAAGGCTTTTTGTGTGTCTGACTCTTTTTGAAAATTCATAAAGATCCCATTAATCTGATCCATTTGCATATAGTTCATGATCCCAATAATTCAGATATATCACAGGCCAAGAACTGTCCTCTCAACAGAGATTCACATAGTTAACTTGTCAGTATTCAGTGGTCTGTGAAAGTCTTGATCCTTAACAACTGTTTAATAAAATGCTTCCCTGTATTTTATTCCCACCAGGAAAAAAAAAAAAGATAATGGCCTACCATCTGGCCTAACTTTTAAATTAACCATAAAGAGAGAATTTGAAGTATTAACTCACTTTGGGGGAACTGTTTATATTAAGACATGTCTGGCTATCCTAAACCTTTGCCAAAAATATAGAACACTGTGAATCCAATTCAACCTAGATAGTGGTTTCCCCTAACAAGGTCACAACACCATATGCCTTTCTTTGGAAGCCATAAGGAAAAGAGACAGGAAAAAGGAAAAGAGAGAGTAAAATGATAAAGAAAATTACATGAGGGAGGAAGAAAGAAAAGAGAAAAATGTAAAGAAGAAAGAATGCAAAAGAAGGGAGAAAAAAATTATTTATTTTAAAAACATGCTTTGTGGTTACTTTAGCAATGAATGGTGCTTATACACTTACTCAAAGTCATCAGAGATTTCAAATCTTCAAGAATCTCTTGATTCATTTCGTTTGCTCTGAGAATAAGTAGGGGAAAGTTAAGAATCACTAAACTCTTTATAAGTAAACAGATATTTACTAAACACAGTTATTATTAAATAAATATAGTGACAATGTGTGAGTCATATATTAATCTTGAAAAGGCAAGAAATAAAGCCTTAATAATGACAGTTAAGAAACACAGCAAAACAGACAATTTTATTTTCAAACTGATTTTTAAAATTGCTCATGTTGTGAATATCTCACCTGCAAAGAAATGAAGATGGTTTTAGAAGCTGTTAGTTGAGACTCGGAATCCATTTGACAAAGGAATTGTATACTATGTATAAGTGGTTGCATCGACATGCTTCTTCTAACATCTGGGCTAAATAAGGTTTATGGATTAGTCTAGAAAGAGAGATAAATGTTTTTATATCACTTCTATGGGAAAAACAACTTCAGCATGCTAAGCAAAAAATAACAAGCTTAGATTGCAACATATCTCAAAAAGTCTACAGGAAACATAAACTTTGCAAAGTTAATTATATACATGAAGCTTGGCCTAACTGTGCTGAACATATTCTAAAATAGGCGGTTAGAGTTAGATTAGCAAAAATGTCCTGAAATCTGAAGTACCTGTTTATACAAATGTCATTCTTTCTATCTGCCACAAATGAATAAGGGCCTGGAAATAATACAATTATCAACTTCAATCAATAAAATACTCTTTGAAAAGGTTGAAATGCCAAGCTAGGGCATTTAAAAAGAACTAGTCAAAGAAACAACAAAGAATTCTTCCCCTAAAAGCATGTGCTGCTGAACTTAGTGCTGGCACAAAATCCATTTTTAAAGAAATCATTTTACTTCTAGCCTTAGTTGGAGTGATAATGAAAAATATCAAATGTGTGTTGGAGATTGGCATACCATTTTGGATTGTAAACATGAATGATTTTTGTTGAATTGCTACAGAATGTAGCATTATCTGAAAAGTACAGCCAATACCTTCACCAAAAATTTATATAAAAAAATAGGAATGTGCCTATTAAATTTTGATCATGGCAGCAAGACAAGAGGTGTTATCTATTACACTGTAAAGATAGTTTTCCACTGAGTCTCTAAAACTGGATGGCCATGGGAAGCAATACTATGGCAAGAGAAGAGGATGAGTCCAGGAATAGAAAGGTGTTATACATACCACACTTGAAATAGATAAACATGAAAACAAATAAAGAAAAGCAATACAAACACCTCTGTGTACCAGAAAAGAGCAATTACACAGCCCAATGAGAGGGTTTGTAGGACCTCAGACTTGGGAGCTGACATTGTGATTAGAGGATATCAGGAGATAAAACCACCCCGAGCAGGACAGAAGAGCATCGTGCTCTGCTTGACATGAGAGGGCTACAGGTCAATTTGACTTTTAACATAAATCCTAAATAACTTATTTACAAATCAAATTCAGCTCTGCTTTTTAAAAGACAATATGACCAATAGTGAAGAATTTTTTTTTTCAGGATTGCAAGGATGGTTCAAAATCAGAACATCTAGCAGTTTAATATATTAAAGAAGGAAAAAAGACATGACCATCTTAATAAGTGCAGAAAAGAGACATTCAGTAAAATTCAATACTCACTCATTAAAAAACCGAAAACTGAAAAATATTAGCCAACTAGGACTAAAAGGGAAGTTTCTAAATCCAATTAAAGACATCTGACTACAATCTCCACAATTCAACATCAGACAGGAGATCCTAACCAACACAATAAGTCAAGATAAAAATTGAGGCATAAAAATTTAAAAAGAAAAATTAAACCTTTCATTATTTGCAAAGATAAGTGTCTCTGTACAAATATACAAAAGAATTTACTGTTTGAACTATTCAAAGAGTTCAGCAAGTTTTTTGGACATAAGGTCAATATACAAAAATCAATGGCATTCATATATACCAGTAACAACTAATTACTGAAAATACTTTTTAAAAGACAGTTTTTATAATAGCAACAAAACTTTAATGAGCCTGATAATTCATTTAAATTAATTAATAGGTAAAATTTCATGAAGAAAATAAAAAATTAATAAAGGGCATTAAAAAATCTAAATAAATGGGAAGATATATCTAACTGGATGAGAAGACTTAATAATGCAAAAATGTCATTTCTCCCCAAATTAAAATTTCAATGCAGTGTCAGTTGGAATGCCAATCAGGCATTTTATATATATATATGTGTGTGTGTGTGTGTGTGTGTGTGTGTGTGTACACATATACACATTATGTACATATGTTATATATGTATATTATATAGTATTAAATATATAGATTATATGTATTTATATATTTCATATATATATATAAAATGACAAGCTGATACTAAAATTTATCTAAAAGAGTAAAAACCAAGAATGGCCATGACAAATTGAAGAAGATACATTTAAGGATGAACTTCCCTGTTAAATATTAATATTTTATAATATAAAGTTTTAATAATTAAGAAACTGGAATTTTCACAGTGATAGAAGAAAGGCAAAGAAACAGTCTAGAAAAGCTGGAAGCAGGTCACTCACATATAGCAACCTGGTGTATGACGAAGGTCAGAATAGAAGTCAGTGAAAAAATAATAGACAATCAATAACATGTTGACAGGACAATTGGTTATCCACATAGAAAACATAGCATTAGATCTTTACTTCATATCATATACCAAAAAACATTAGATCTTTACCTCATACTGTACATCAAAACAAATTGCAGTTGATTTGACTATCTTAATTTAATAACAAAGCCTTTAACTTTTGGAACAAAAAAATCAGGGAATATATTAATATCAAGGGAAATTTTCTTAAGTATGATACAGTAAGTAAAGGCTTTAAAGAAAAACTTACAATTAAAATTTCCCATAGAGCAAAAAATTAAAGTTTTAAAAAAAAACAGAAATTGGTAGAAGGTACTCACAATGAAAATAAATTACAAAAGCTTTATGTTTAAAATTTAAAGAAACCTTCAGAAACCTATACAAATCATTAAGAAAAAAATCTTAATATTCTCCTTTTATTAAAGGAAAAGACACACAAATGGCTAATAAATACATGAAAGCATCCAAAATTACACAAATAATCAGGCCAATGCAAATAGAGACTAAAAATGAGATTCTTTTAGATAAATAAAAAGTTTTAAATCTTACAATAAATTAAATCTGGTAAATTAAATAAATTAAATCTGGTAAAAGATGAGGGGGAAAAAAACTCTTACTTGCTACTGGAAGTTTTAAATAGTTACGAACACTTAGAAAGCAGTTTGACCATTTCCAGTAAAAGTAAATATTAATAAAACCTTAAATTAGGCATTTTAACTTTTAGAGTTATACTTAGATTCTCATATGTGTACAAAACATCTTATACCTGACATTCTTTGCCATTGTAATTGAAAAATATTGAAATAACCATAATCTAAGCCAAAAAGATGTTGAGTAAAGAAAGCAAATTGCAGCCAGGTGCAGGGGCTCACACCTGAAATCCCAGCACTTTGGGAGGCTGAGGCAGGTGGATCACTTGAGGTCATGAGTTTGAAACCAGACTGGCTAACATGGTGAAACCCCATCTCTACTAAAACTACAAACAAAAAAAAAATTAATTGTGCATGGTGGTGGGCACCTGTAATCCCAGTTACTTGGGAGGCTGAAGCAGGAGAATCACTTGAACCTGGGATGTAGAGGTTGCAGTGAGCCAAGATCGCACCACTGCACTCCAGCCTGGGTGACAGAGCAAGACTCTGACTCAAAAAAAAAAGAAAGAAAGAAAAAAGAAAATTGCAAAAAAAAGGAAATTGCAAAAATATAGGGACATGCTTTAATAAGGATTATGCTGAATCTGTAGATCACTTTGAGTAGTATGGACATTTTAACTTTTTAACTATATTAAGTCTTCCAATCTATGAACATGGGCTGTGTTTCCAATTATTTGTTCCTTCTTTAATATTTTTATCAATGATTTTTAGTTTTTAGTGTACAATGTACAAGACTTTCATCTTGATTATATTTATCACTAAGTAAAGAGGACTTCAGAAATTTCATGAAAAATGAACTTTCTGTGTGTGTTTTAAAAAACTTTACACGGATTTCAAAAATTCTTTGCACCAAAATAAACTTGTACTAACTTGTTATAATATGTCTGAACATCTAGCTTGAGGTACTAACAAGTATAAGACCTCAGTTTGAAAAGAACTGCTATCAGAGCAACATGAATTCTGCTAAAATTGAAATAAGAGCAAAGATCAAATTTATGAAGGAAGAATGGTGAAATCATTGGTGCTTTACGAAAAGTTTGTGGGGGAAATGCCCCCACAGAAATCAGCAGTTTGCAATGGATAACTCATTTTAAGAAGGGATGAGACAATGTTGAAGATGAAGCTCACAGGGGCAGACCATCCATACCAAAGTGTGAGAAAAAATTCATTTGGTTCATACCTTAATTGAAGAGAATCAGTGATTAATAGCACAAACAATGGTCAACACCATAGACACCTCAGTTGGTTCAGTTTGTACAGTTCTGACCAAAAAATTAAAGCTGAGCAAACTTCCCATTTGAGTGGTGCCAAAACAATTGTGCCATGATCAGCTGTAGACAAGAACAGAGTTTTCAATGGAAATTTTAAACAAGTAGGATCAAGATCCTGAAGGATTTCTTTAAATAAATACAACAGAAGATAAAACACTGCTTTACCAGTATGTCCCTGAAGACAAAGAACAATCAAAGCAATGGCTACCAAAAAGTGAAAGTTGTCTAGTCAAAGCAAAAGCAGACCAGTCAAAAGCAAAGATCATGGCAAACTTATTTTGGATGTTCAAGGAATTTTGCTTGTTGACTTTCTGGAGGACCAAAGAACGATAAAATCTGCTTACTATGAGAGTGTTTTAAGAAAGTTAGCCAAAGCTTTAGCAGAAAAACACCCAGGAAAGCTTTGCCAGAGGACAATGCTCCTGCTCATTCCTTTCATTAAACAATGGCCATTTTGCAAGAGTTTTGATGGGAAATCATTAGACATCCACCTTACAGTCCAAATTTGGCTGCTTCTGACTTCTTTTTTCCCCTAACCTTAAAAAACCTTTAAAAAGAGCCCATTTTTCTTCAGCTAATAACGTTAAAAAGACTGCATTGACATGGCTAAACTCTCAGTATTTCCAGTTATTTAGGGACAGACTAATTAGCATTATCTGTATTATCGGTATTATCATTCACAAAAGTGGCTTTAACTTCATGGAGTTTATGTCGAGAAAGTTTATATCTTTTATCTTTTAATTTAATTTTTCCACAATTTTTAAAAGTCCCCTCATATGGCATCTATTGTGTTTATGTAAATTCTTTTTATACCTAGAAAAAAATCATAAAATTATGAAACCACAAAAGATTCCAAATGACCAAAACAATCTTAAAAAAAAAAGAAGAAAACTGGAGGCACCACACTTCCTGATTTCAAAATATACTACAAAGCTCTATTAATCAAAACCGTGTGATACTGACATAAAAACAGACATAGAGACCAATGGAATACAATAAAGAGCCCAGAAATAAACCCAGGTATGTACAGTCAACTGATCTTTGACAAGGGTTACACAAATACGCAATGGGAAAAAGACAGTTCTTCAACCGATGGTGTTGGCAAAACTGAATATTCACATGCAGAAGAATGAAATTGGGCCCTTAGCTTACACAATATACAAAAATCACCTCAAAACAGATTAAAAACTTAAGTGTTAGACATGAAACTATAAAACTTGTAGAAGAAAACATAGGGGAAAAGCTTTATGACATTAGGCTTAGCAATGATTTATTGAATATAACACCATGAATATAAGTAACATTAGAAAAAGAATCACTGAGGAGGAAAATTCCAAAACAAAAAAATCCCACAAGTAACAAAATTAAAATTAGACAAGCAGAATTACATCAGACTAAAAATCTTCTGCACAGTAAACAAAACACTCAACAGATTAAAAGGTAATCCATAGAATGGGGGAAAATATTTGCAAATCAAATTTCTGATAAGAGATTAATATCCAAAATATACAAGGAACTCCTACAACTCAATTAAAAATGGGCAAAAAAATTCAATGGACATTTTTAAATGGGCAAAAACATTCAACAGACATTTCTTCAAAGAAGACATAATAATGGCCAAAAGGTATATAAAAAAATGCTCAAGGTAACTAATCTTCAGGGAAATGCAAATCAAAACCACAATGAAATATTATTTCACACTATTAAGATGGATATTATTTTTTTAGTCAGGGTTCTCTAGAGGGACAGAACTAATAGGATAGATGTATATAAAAAGGGGAGGGGTTACTAAGGAGCATTACTTATATGATCACAAGGTCCCACAATAGGTCCTCTGCAAGCTGAGGAACAAGGAAGCCAGTCAGAGTCCCAAAGCTGAAGAACTTGGAGTCTGATGTACAAGCGCAGAAAGCATCCAGCATGGGACAAAGACATAGGCTGAGAGACTAAGTCAGTCTGATCTTTCCATGTTCTTCTACCTGCTTTTATTCTGGTCATTCTGACAGTTAATTAGATAGTGCCCACCCAGATTAAGGGTGTGTCTGCCTTTCCCAGCCCACAGAGTCAAATGTTAATCTCCTTTGGCAACACCCTCACAGACACAGTCAGGATCAATACTTTGCATCCTTCAATCCAATCAAGTTGACACTCAGTATTAACCATCGCAATTATAAAAAGTAAAAGCAAAACATAAATGTTGATGAAGATGTGGAGAAATTGGAACCCTTGTACACTCTTGCTGAGAAGGTAAAACGATGTAGCCACTCTTAAAAAAAAATGTGGTTGTTCCTCAAAAAATTAAAAATAGAACTATCATATGATTCAGGCATCTCGCTTTTGAATGTATATTCAAAAGAATGGAAATCAGGATCTTGAAGAGCTATCTATCTGCACTCCAGTGTTCACTGCAGCACTATTCAGAGCAGCCAAGATATGGAAACAACCTAAGTGTCTATTAACAGATAAATGGGTAAAGAAAATATGGTGTATATACACAATGGGATATTACTTGGCCTTTGAAAAGAAGAAAATCTTGCCATATAAAGACAAGATGAATGAATCTGGGGGAAATTATGCTAAGTGAAATAAGCCAGCCATGGAAGGACAAATATTGCATTATTCCACTTACGTGTGGTATATAAAATAGTTAAACTCATAGAAACTGACAGTAGAATGCTAGCTGCCAGGGACTTGGAGGCAAGAGGAACAAGGCACTGTTCAATGGGTACAAGGCTTCAGTTATGCAAGATTATTAAGTTCTAGAGTTGCTGTACAACATTGTGCCTATAGGTAACAAGGGTGCATAGTATTTAGAAATGTGTTAAGATAGATCTCATGTCAAGTATTCTTACAGCAAAACAAAATGAAACAAAGCAAAAAACAAAGAGGCACAAGGACATTTTTGGAAGTGGTCGATTTATCTATTACCTTGATTATCTATTACATGCATATGTTCAAACTCATCAAATTGTATATGTTAAATGTGTACAATTTTTGTATATGAATTATGCCTCAATAAAACTATTTTTAAAATGGATGGACAGAATTATATGTAATTTTTAAAAACAAAAAAACAACACATTTATTCTTTATTTATACATCTGTGGTAAAAATAAAAGCGTAAATGAAAAAGATACATACCAATTTCAATTCACCAATTACCTCAGGGCTCCCAGGCTGCTAGCAGGCTATTTTATTTCAGACAAGAGGCAGGCTTTAAAGGAATCGTCTGCATGAAGGCTTTGGAAGAAGATGCTCCTGGAGAGACACTGAAGGGACAGGCTTCCAAACACACACATGCACATGCACACACCATGCAAGCATGTAGCTATTAACAACAAAGGAATCCTTCTCCCAGCACTATGTTTTATTTCTGGAGCTAATGGTCCAGCTGGATCTGAAAGGATGAGGGATTCAGGTCCTCTAACTTTACAAGTGCTTATACTCAAATCATGTGCTTCAGTGAATCTATTTGAACAAACATTTCCCATCCTCCATATTCAAGGCTATTGTGTGTAGACATGGAAACTTCAGGCTAAAAATTGTACTAATATATTATCATATCCACATTTGTCCACTAAATTCAGACAAGAAATCAGAATAAATTGACAGCATCCATTCTACTCTGCCTTCACAACTGAAAATCAAACAGGCAATGCATTTTTTTCATTAATAATTAACTTGAACACAGCTTCAAATGCTAGCATTAACTAGACATAAGAATTTTGCACATGCATTAAAAACATGAAAAAATCATCAGGAATCCTTTTTATCTTCAGGTTTTACAGAAAAGGGGAAGATGCACCAAAGGCAACATAAAGAATTTAATTTTCAGATGTTTTCCATTTTAACAATCTGTGTGGGGCTTGACAGTGATGTGGTAATTTCAAAGCTTAGCACCAGGAGCAATTTTATTTTTCCAAGCATAACTCAAGGAGTTGGGAGTCTTTGCTTACTGACCTTCTCAATTTTTAAAAATGTGACTCTAGAAAAATGTCCTAACTCCAGCTTTCTCAAAAGACATTTTGCATGATGAAAAATAAAAATAAAATCAGTTGTCGCATAAAAACATCATGGCAGCTTAGCCTCAGTCAGAACACAATGAAATTAACAAAATAAAACCACAGGCAAAGATGCTTTCCACATATTAGGAGTAAATTTCACAAGTCTATTAACAAAATCACAGACTTGTTTAGAAAGCTGAAGCTGAAGCCACACACTGATTGTGCCTCACAGAAATATGCTGATCCCTTCAACGAGGGTTATTGAACCTTAGTATAAGCCAGGTGCCGAGCAGGACCTAGTGCCTGCTCTCAAAAACTTTACAGTCTAGTTGGAGAAGTAAGATAAGAATACATAGAAATATTGTATATTGAAATATGATTAAGGACAGCAAATAATTATTGAATATATACACTCTTATGTACATTTTTATTTACATGCATTATTAACTCATTTAACCCTGACAACAACCCTACTACCTTGAGTGAATCTAGGGACTTAAATGATAGCATCAGTTCTTTCTCCCTCTATCAGCAAGCTCTGTCTCCACTTTACTGTGCATATTAACCTTATTTGCTCCTACTGCAATACAGGCTTTTTCATGGGAAAGAAGAAAAGCAGCAACATAGGTCTGCATACCCATGGCTTGTGAACTAAAAAGAAGAGAGTGATCATCCATGTTAGTTTTAGCAAACAAAAAAACCAAAAAAAAAAAAAAAAAAAAACAGAACTGGGGAAAGCATGGGGGCTTTGGATGTGGACACCTCAGAATCACATGGAGTGGGGAAAGATTTTCCAAACGATAGCAGGGAAGAGGGATAGGAAAGCTGGTCAGGACAGTCAGGCACCATGACATATGTCTAGTTCAATCTTTGAGGCAAGAGGGAGCCATTAAAGGGTTTTGAGTAGGGGAGGGACATAGCCCTAGTCACTCAGACAGTGAGTGAACCTTACCCCCAGCCCAGAATCTACACCTCATCAGGGCTTTGCTATTCTCATCTAACGCATGATCTGCATTAATCTTCCAAACAAACCTTTGAAGAAAGTACTCTTTCCCCCACTTTAAAGAAGAAATTAAATGGTATCTTGAGAGACTTGTAAATGTCAAGTGTCTAATGTATGATAACCATTACAAGGAGTTCTCTAAAAGATTTGTGGGTGAACAGGTTGAATACTAATATCCATTACATTTCTAGCCTTATGTTAAATACTGATCAGGATGGAGAAAGCGATATACATTATGTGGCCCTCATTCCCAAAGAACCTGCAGTGTTGTTGAGGAGATAAGATTTATACACTAACACCTGCCATACAAAAAAGAGAATAATACCAGGTAATAAAAACAAATTATACCAAGAGATTTGTTGGTCAAGTAGGGTCTCTCTGAGGAGGTGACACTTTATCAAAACCCTGGATAAAGTGAAGATTCTGGGGGTAAGGAAAGCCCAGGCAGTTAGCCGCTGAAAGGAGACTTAGAGATTTTCCAATTTAAATTATGGGTTTTGAATATTTTTTTAAGCATTGAAATCATTTTGTAAATAAACATTTTGATAGTATCCTAACACATAAAACAGAAATTAGTAGATCTCCTTGTCTGGAAAGTAGGGGTGGAGGACCAAGTGTCCCCAGCTCTTGGATTTTTGCATTCTGCAGTGCAGGGCACCTCCTAGAATCTCCAAGATGCCAAGTAACACTGTCTGGGGAACAAAACTGTTTAAATATGAAATCCTTATTAGACAGATGGGTAAACCAAGGCCAAGAGACTAAGTCACTTGCCTTAGAAATCACAGCTACTCTGTAGTGGTTCTGAATATAGAACTCACATCTCCTCCCTCAGCAAATAAGACTCTTTCTACCATACCCAATTCCTTCATTCCATAAGTATCTATTAACCTCCAACAATGCCCCAGGCACCAGCTTCATCACTGAAGAAAATGCAATGAGGGGAAAAAAAAGAACCAAAAAAACCCACGCCCCTGGCCTTATGGCCTTATGCTGTGTTCATTTCCTATATTAAAAAATACTCACAAAACTAAATAATTACGAATTGTGGTAAGTCCAACAAATAAATGTGCCCTAAAGCATTATAATATGCCCTTCATAAGACTAGCAACAGAAAAGAGATTTATCACATGGGCTATAGGAAGGTTTTGCCTTAAGAATTTACATTCTTAGTAATATGCCTCCCCTATGTGACATATGTTGACTCTTTGTATTTTAATAAAGACTTTTCATAATTGGATTCATGCTCACACATCTGCTTTGTCCATCATACTGAAAAGACCTTAACTTAAATCTAGCCACCAAGTCATGTGCATTGATTTGAATAAATGCTGTGTACTGAAACACCTTTCTTTTCCTCCCGTATTTACCCAACATCTAACTATTGACATTTTTCTCCACTTAACATTTATGGAGATGACCCTTCTCTCCTACTTCCTTAAGGAGTACACACTTTGCAATCAGAAGGAAAATTATATTCTTCAGTCAGACTGAAAATCAATGACATTGCTGGTCACAATCCCCAGGGAGTTTCAAGGAGAAAAGACAGTCTTAAGAATTCCACAAGAAGAAATTGGAACATCGTGCATTATTAGTGGGATTATAAAACGGTGAAACTGCTGTGGAAAATAGTATGGAAGTCTTCAAAAAATTAAAAATAGAACTATCATATAATCCAGCCATCCCGCTTCTGGGCATATAGCCAAAAGAATTAAAAGCAGACTTGAAGTGATATTTTAACACCCACGTTCATCAGAATATTCGTCACAATAGCCAAGACATGGAAGCAACATAAACATCCATAGATGGACAAATGGATTAATAAATGTGATTTATTCATGCAGTGGACTATTATTCACCCTTTAGAAGAAAGGGAAGTCTTGCATATGCTACAACATGGGAGAACCTTGAGGATATTATGCTAAATGAAATAAGTCAGTCACAAAAAGACAAATACTGTTTGATTCCATTTACATGAAGTATCTAAAGTAGTCAAATTTATAGAAACCGAAAGTAGAATGGTGGTTACCAGGGGCTGGGAGGAGGGAGACAGGGGTATTGTTGTTTAATGGATATGGAATTTCAGTTTGTGCAAGATGAAAAAGTTCTGGAGATCTATTTCACAACAGTATGAATATACTAAACAAGCCTGAAATCACTTAGGATCTGGCGTCATTTGAAGAATGACCAGCTATGCAATGAACTGTATTATTGTTTCTTTAAAAACATGTCTTTACTTATAAGTACAGTTATGATAGGTTCCCAACTTACTTACAGTCAACTCACTCAACCAAATATGCTTGAGGTAGGGGGTGGAAGTAAGACAAAAAATGCCTTTTTCTAAAAGTTTCTTTGTTCAGAGTTTCAAATTATCTCTCATTACTTCTAGAACTCAAAGACGGGGTCTCACTCTGTCACCCAGGCTGGAGTTCAGCGGCGTGATCTCAGCTCACTCCAACCTCCGCCTCCCACGTTCAAGCCTCAGTTTGCCTCAGCCTCCCGCATAGCTGGGACTACAGACACGTGCTGCCACACCCAGCTAATTTTTGTATTTTTTAGTAGAGACGGGGTTTCACCATATTGGCCAGGCTGGTCTTGAACTCCTGACCTTGTGATCTGCCTGCCTTGGCCTCCCAAAGTGCTGGGATTACAGGCATGAGCCACTGCACTGGGCCTAATTAAATATTTTTTTAAATAGGTGACACATCCCCACGTGTAGGAATCTTTTGGAGGTCTTCGCTGGAATTATATCAAAAATACTTCTCAAACTTTTTGTTCATAAAGTGGACTACGCTCTAAACAGAAAGTAAAAGAAAATTATAAGGCAGCTTTTCTGGAGTCTACAGATCCATTCTCTAATTTTTTAGCTAGAAGCAGTTGACCTTACATATTTTATTTCACCTTTTAACTTCATGACTAAGTTTTCCAGTATGAAATGGGAGTGAAAAAAGAATATTAAATTTCAGAAAGCCATACCAGCACTTCATACACAAATTATATACACTAAACCTTGTTCACAAGAGGCTGCAAATATTTAGTTAAGCCTTTCTCTAATTTCTGCACTGTATACTTCTGTTTTATACAGCCCATTTAGTATACTATGCTTTTAATGTTACCTATTTTTTAGCCCAATAATTCATAGGAATTATATAAACTATATAACTTCAATTGTATGACACTTATCACTGCATCTTGCCCTGGTAAGCATGTAAGAAATGGCATTGATGATGGTGCAATTTGGGTTCATGCTCTAAACAATGTCACGGAAGTATCTGAGGTCTCTTTGCTGGCATCAATAAAAATGTAGTTAGGAAATAAACTCTGGAAGCCACACTGGAAAACCACTGAAGACACACTGGAGATGGCTAAGCAGAAGCACAGGTGCCATTGAAAAGACATGGTCTAAGTGGACTGATCACTTTGGGCTGCTTTTCTTTGCTTTTATTCTACAGCATTAAGTCAATTCATTAATTCATCTAACATTTATTAAACACTAAGCTTATACTGATCACTACGATGGTGCTGGAAGTAAAACAATGAATATAACATATACAATGAACTATTAAAAGCCTGGGATTTTACCCTACTTGCAAGCTAACAAATTAGCTTGCCACACTTTCTTGAATGCTGGCAGAAGACACAAAACTTGTGAGCTTGAGACAAAGAATAGTTTATTATGCGTAGCAATAGTAGCAGTAACCAGTGTATTAACATTTGCGCTACTTACCTAAAATTCAACCACAAGACAATGTAAAGAAGGTCATATAATACCTGCATCTGCAGTAGTATGCATTATAAGATACCGTGGGAGGATCAAGGATGGGCTAAGAGGAACATTCAGAGAAGGATTCTCAGAGGACATAAATGCCAGGGCTGATGCTAAAAGGAGGAATAGGAAGGAGCAGATATAGAAAAACAGATGGGTCATTTTAACCAGCAGTCTTTGTAGGACCACAGGCATGGGTGTGTGAGTAGTTTGCTACAAGTAGAAAAATCACAAGAAGTTGGGTTTCACTGAAGCTTAAAGTAGAAGGCCAAGGGTAAAGGAAGATGGAGTGAGATAGGCAAGCAAGACCTAGAGTTTGGAGAGCCTTTGGTATCTTGCCAAGGAGCTTAGTCTTTGCCCTGTTGGCATTGGAGAGCCACTGGAGGGCATAAGCAAATAGGTTTGCATTGGATAGATAATGCTAAACAGAAAGGCATCAGTGTCTTTGGCATATTGTTGTGATTTTGATATGAAAGTCCCCAGCAATCTCCAGCAACCTCTGATAACACACAGCAAACAATATGTCTGGTTGCCATCAACCATCCTTGTGCATTCTTTGATAATTCAGTAGGGCTGTTTGCACTTCTGAGTCCTGACAAGTGTGCTTGCACTCTCACATTCAGACTATGACTCCCACAGTGTACCATAGCTGTGTTTCTTACAGTAAATTTACCAACCCCCACTGTCTTCAGAGCAGTTTTATCTTGTTCCCTGGGGTTTTAACAGTCACTGATAAAGATATCTAATTCAGCATTTTTCTATAATCTAATTTCCTCCTCTGTCAAATGCTGTCACTGAAAAATGATGGAGAATTTCCTGACGCCTTCTGTTTTCCTTACTGTGGCCTCTCTGGAGCATTTCGACATGTGTTATTGATGGGACCCCTGAATACTGGGAAGAGTGCTGATACCACAGTTTCCAATCATGGATAGAAACTAAAGGCTGGGGGTAGAGGGGTCTTTTTAATCATCTATTTCTGAGAAATGGGAATGTAAGTCTTTCTAGAATTCTTCGACTTAGATCCAGTGGGTCCTTTAATTAGACATCACCAGCAGTTGTTTGGACATAATATATACCCTACTTTGTCATCACTAATTGTTACAAAATGACACCTAGATCTGTCACAACTCTGATTACCAGGGATCAAAAAGGCCTGACTTTATCTCAGAAACTTCACCCTCCCCAAATTTCAAGACCAAACTTATTCTGCAGAGCACTCCTTCCATGACACATTGAACCAGCATCCTTTTAGCAAAGTAAATGCTCATTACTATAGCCAATGGAGTAGGAATTGATTACCTAACTGGTCCATGCTTTTCCATTGATATGTTATTTTGCTCAACTTATGCCACCATATCTTGGAACCAAGCAGGTTATTTGTCAAGCATTTTCATCTTCTTAAGTAGAGAATCCTCTAGAAATTGACTTTTCACTATCATCAGTAGAAATATTGAGCATATTGTAACCCTGGGTTCTTAGGGTGGCCCTTAGGATTTTAAAAGCATAAACTGCATCATCCAATAGACAGCAGCACATGATCTGTAACCTCGGAAGTGATGATCAAATGTTATTAGATCAGTACATGAAGAGAAGAATGTGAGTGATCTAACCTACTCCAACATGGCTGATCTCAGATGAATATTAATTACTCCAATTATTGCAAATTGCATATGTAATGTAGTATTTGGTAGCCTTTTTCAATTTCCAAAGCTATTTCATAAACATTAACTTGTTTGATTATTATAAAACACTACGATTTTGGCATGACTGTGTCCATCTCACACACAGAAGAATCAAAGACTTGTAGCTGCATTTTTGCAGCAAGAGGCTGCGTCTAAGGCTTGTATTCATAGAATATATTCAGAGTTTCAAGGGATATTAGTGATGAACTGGCCATGGCTGAACTGATCATTGGTCTTCTTTTTATAGAAGAGAAATTCAAAACCCAGAAATGTGCCCAAGTTCCCAGAAGTAAGGGTGGGATTGAAACATAAGCTTGGGTCCTTTTTTTCCAAGCCAGCATTCCATGTTATGCGGCTTGTGTCTTTACAATGTATTTCATAATTTCTAATTTCCCTGTGGTAGGGAGCAGCCTACCAATCTTAGCATTTTCATCTGAAATGATGTCAAGTCTTCAGTGTGTCAGGGGTCGCTAATGCTCTAATCTGCTGGATCGTGGGACAGCTGAACAACATTGCACAGCTCAGATCTAACAAATCCCTGTTGTTGACTCTCAGGTGCAAGCCTATCTTCAGCATAAAATGTCATTTGTTCACAACTGAAGAACCTATAAGAAAGTTAATATTTTGAATTCAGATCAGTTCCATATAATACATCTGTAAAAGAACAATGGAGTAGCTTGGTCATGCATGGAATCATGGGTAGCAGTAGTGGTATAGAGTCAGAGGCTCTGGGATTGAAGGAAGCCTTGGCATTTACAGGTTGTGTGACCTTGGAGAAGTAGCCTCATCTTTCAGAACCTCAGTTACTTGGGGACAAAATGAGGGTTATCCTTTTAGAATCTCCAGGAGTTGACATAAAATTTAAATGGAATGATATGTTCAACCATAAATGTTAATTATCAATGTTAGTTAATCATATTCTTTATGTAGAAAATAGGACACTTTTGAAAATTTGAGCATAGCAAAATTTTTTCCACATTGCAGATTAAAAATGTCCTCTAGAAAGAATACCAATCCTGGGGCTTTTAAAAAAACATATTTTGAGGTACAATTATGTATAAAGTGTACAAAACACATTAATTTTAAGGGTAGAGCTTGATGAATTTACACATTCATTTACACTCATGTAACTAACCTCCAGATCAAGATATAGGACATTTTCTGCACCCCAAAAGGTTTCCTCACTTCCATGCCCAGTCAATACTCCCCGCCAGCACTCAGAGTTGAGCACTATTCCATCCTCACTCCTGGCTCTCAGGCCTCTGGACTCAGACTGGAACTTACACTACCATCTCCTCTCTTATCTTAGGACTTCAGATTTGGACTGGACCCACATCACCAGTTTTTGTGGGCCTCCAGCTTGCAGACAGCAGATCATGAGACTCCTCAGCTCCATAATTGCAAACCCTCATGATAAATCTTTTTCTATATATCTATATGTCATCTATTGATTCTGTAGAGAGTTTTGTTTTTCTTGAACTTTGTATACATGGAATACTATAGTTTGTATTGTCATTTGTCTGTGAAGTTTATCCATGTCTTTCACATACAAATAGTTTCTTCATTATGACTGCATATGATTGCATGAATATTAAACAAATTATTTATCCATTCTCTGTTCGTGAACATTTGGATTGTTTCTAGTTTGGGGCCATTATGAATAAAGTTGCTATGGACATTCTAGTGTATATCTTTAGGTGGACCTATGTACTAATTTCTCTTAGGTATATTTTCAAGTCTGAAATCGCTATATCATAAGCTGTTGTATGTTTTAGCCACAGCATTTTGAAACAGAGTTTTAAATAATAGCATTAACTTCCAAGTTCAGTCAACCCTAGCCTGACTAAATCTGTGGATTTATTAGAGCCATTAAGCCAATAAATATTAGTTTAACATCTGCTATGTGTGAGGAACTGTGATTGCTAATTTTATGTGTCAACTTGACTGGGCTAAGGAACAGCCAGATAGCTGGTAAAACATTATTTCCAGGTTTGTGAGGGTATTTCTGGAAGACATTAGCATTTGAATTGGTAAAAAGAGTAAAGAAGATCACTTTCACTAATGCAGGCAGGAATTATCCAATCCACTGAGGACCTGAATAAAACAAAAAGACAGAGGATGGGCAAATTTGCTCTCTGCTTGAGCTGGAACATTTATCTTCTCTGGCCTTCAGACACTGGCACTCCTGGTTCTCAGGGCTTTGGACTCAGACTGGGACTTACACTTACACTATCAGCTCCTCTGGTTCTCAGGCCTTCGGGTTTGCACTGGACCCACACCATGGTTTTTTGTGGGCCTCCAGCTTACAAGTGGCAGATCATGAGACTTCTCAGCCTCCACAACTGCATGAGGTAATCCCCCATGATAAATCTTTTTCTATATATGTATACATTGCCTATTGATTCTGTTTCTCTAGAGAGCCCTGACTAAATACAGGACTACAACAGTGAGCAAGGCAGGTGTAAGCTTCTCTTCATGAGGCTTACCATCTAATTGGAGGAGGATATCTAACTAGAAATGGGAACATGATGGGGGTCACGAGGGGAAGTGAAAGTCAATACAGGAGCATATAACAAGCATTCTAATGTGCTTTTAGGTTGAGCGCATTTCCCTATTTTTACTAAAAGTTGAGTTTTCCAACCAAATGGACAAGAATGAGTTGTGATCAAAGCACTCTGGGCTCCTTTTGCAGTTCTTCCATTAGGCTATTGGGTGACTTGAGGCAAATCCCCTACCTTCCCAAGTCTTATCTGCAATATGAATATCATCTTATATGTGCTTCCAAATGAACTGCTCCTGCTAAGTTGTTTGAAGAAATGAGTTTGTAAAGTAGTCACTGGTTATACAAACCAGACAGTAGAAGTCAGATGAAGAGTCCTGAAGCTTTTCCGACTACAAAAAGATATTTGGTCCCCTTATATTCAAGTGAAGTAACAGAAAACTCAGTTTCTCTAAAAACAATGTGTATCTTTAGCTATAAAAATAATTGTTTGGCTGGGCATGGCGACTCACGCAGGTAATCCCAGAACTTTCGGAGGCCAAGGTGGGTAGATCACCTGAGGTCAGGAGTCCAAGGCCAGCTCGGCCAACACGGCGAAACTCCGTCTCTACTAAAGATAAAAAAATTAGCCAAGTGTGGAGGCATGTACCTGTAATCCCAGCAACTTGGGAGGCTGAAGCAGGAGAATCACTTGAGTCCAAGAGGCAGAGGTTGCAGTGAGCCAAGATCACGCCATTGCATTCCAGACTGGGCAAAAAGAGCAAAACTCTCTTAATAAATAAATAAAAAGTTTTTAAAAAGAATAATTGTTAAAATCACAGGAGATTACTGTTAACTCATCATGTCTTTAATGATAACCTAGTAAAATTTGTATGATTACTAAACCAGATTCAGGTATCATTCTTCAAGGAGGTACCCTCATCACAACATAAAATGCAATATGTGTTTTTATTTTTTTATTTTATTTCTTTATTTGAGACAGATTCTCATTCTGTCACCAGGCTAGAATGCAGTGGCCCAATCTCGGCTCACCACAACTTCCCTCTCCCAGGCTCAAGCGATCCTGCCACCTCATCCTCTGGAGTAGCTGGGACTGGGTGCACATTATTACCACATCTGGCTAAGTTTTGTATTTTTTGTAGAGACACGGTTTTGCCGAGTTGCTCAGGCTGGTCTCAAACTTCTGGGATCAAGTGATCTGCCCGCCTCGGCCTCCCAAAGTGCTGGAATTACAGGTGTACGCCACCGTGCCCAGCCTCAATGTGTGTTTTTAGTATCTTCTAAGCTAGCAATCCTCAAAGTAGTCAGGGATGACTGGTCCCTGAGACCATTTCAGGGAATGCATGAGGTCAAATTATTTTTATAATAATACCAAGATATTATTTTCCTTGTTTGCTCACATTCTCTCATAAGTATAGAATGTAATTTTCCAGAGGCTACATGACATGTGACATCAAAAGAGATTGAATGCAGAAGCAGATGTGAACAACCAGCTGTTTTCCATTAAATCAGACACTAAAGAGACTTGCAAATAGATAAAACAACACTACTTCTTCACCAATTTTTTATTTTCAAAGATATAGTTTTTTTATCAAAATAATAATGTTTACATGTAATAAAGGTATTGTTTCTTTTAAATAAATATTTCTTAGTTTTAATTTCTAATACAGTAAATACATAGATATAACTCAAATATATAAAAGCTCTTTAGGGTCTTTAATAATTTTTTAGAGTAAAAAGTAACCCAGAGATTAAAAAGTTTGAGAACTACTAAGTAAATGTCTTGCAAATGGTCTCAATCTTCTTATGTAACAAGCTCCTAGATTAGCAGTTTCTATCTCCTTATGTAACAAGATCGTCAATTGGTCTGGCTTTAGTCGTAATTGTAGTAGCCAAGACTGAATCAAAGAAAATAGGGCTTATGGAAACTAAGAAACAATGAAGGGCTTATACATCCCATCAAAGAATACTGAGAAGATATTTATTCTGTCTCCACAAATTGTGTCATGCTTCATGCTTCATGACTGTATATTTACATTCGTGATTTTATTTAATGCTCAGAACTCAGGTACATAGAAAAGGTATCAGTCCAGCTACTCGGGAGGCTGAGGCAGGAGAATCACTTGAACCCAGGAGGCGGAGTATTCAGTGAGCCATCATTGCGCCACTGCACTCTAGCCTGGGCGACAGAGTGAGACTCCATCTCAAGAAAAAAAGAACAGGTGTTAGTCTCCTGATTTTACAGCTGAGGAAATTGACCTAGAAGAGCTCAGTGAATTCAGCCATGGCCACAAAGCTGACAGGCTGGACTGGGATTGGAATGTAAGTATCTGTGATGCCCTATGTAGTGCTCTTTCCATGTAGCAGAACATAAGAATTTTATCCAAATATTCTCCAAGTTCACTTTGAATCTCAGTATTTTATAACTCCATAATTCTTAATCAATGTTATCCTCCTGGTATTATTTTCTTCAAAAAAAGTTAACATCATTTTTTTTTTCTAAAACTTACTCTCACCAAACCTGAAAATAGCTTAAGAGAAGCTAATTTTCTGGAAGCATCTTTATACTTGAAGGGTAGAAAAGTATCAATCTTGTCTTTACATTCACTAAAAGTAAGCATAGTCTAATGGGAACTAGAAGCAAATATATCTTCTGAGAAAGAAGAGTTAATATATATTCCATAAAAAGGCTGGATACTGTCTTTAACAAAGCAGACTGATAGCAGTAAAGTACCTTAAGAGAACCAAATGAGTTTTTAAATTAAAAAAAAAAAAAAGACAGCTTTTTGCAATCCTTTCCTAAAACCAGATGTTGAATATTGTCTCATGATTTATTGATAATTTTCTGTTTTCTCTAAAGCTCTGCACAACTGATGGATTTTTCTCCACAATTTGATTTATTTCTTAAACCTATTATTAAGTAATGTCTGACACTTCCATTTCTGCTTGAGATTAATGGCATGCCAAATTCTAATTTATACAATCAACTAAAATGTCATATAAAATGCAACACATGAATTGTTTACTGAGTAAGACGGTCTGGTTTTAAGGAGACAAAAATCATAGTTTCAATTTGGGAGTGGCTAAAGAGATTCAAATCACAAAGACAAATTCTGTTAAGGCTACATTTATAAGAATACCAATAATTTGAAGTAATTGAGCCAGATACTGAGAGCCAGGAGTACCTTTAAAAGCATGGTTGTTAGGTAGGCTTCAAAAGTTTCTAAATATAAAAGCATTTTAATACTTATTAATGAATAATCAATCACTTTCAAAATATGTCAATGCCTTCAACTAACAAGGAGCTTTTTTGACTTCTCCAAATAAGGCTTAAACAAATGAAATATAAACTTCTCACTTTTGACTGGGTGTGATGGCTCATGCCTGTAATCCAAGCATTTTGGGAGGCTGAGGCAGGTGGATCACCTGAGGTTGGGAGTTCAAGTATTCATTAGAACCAACATAGATATGCCATGTGAAACCCCGTCTCTACTAAATGAGAGAACACATGAAACCCCATCTCTACTAAAAATACAAAAAAAAAAAAAATTAGCCAGATGTGGTGGTGCGTGCCTATAATTCCAGCTACTTGAGAGGCTGAGGCAGAAGAATCTCTTGAATCTGGGAGGTGGATGTTGCAGTGAGCCAAGATCGTGCCATTGCACTGCAGCCTGGGCAACAGAGCAAGACTCTGTCTCAAAATAAATAAATAAATATATATATATACACACACACACACACACACACACACACACATACATACACAAACAAACTTCCAACTTTTACATTTGAAAAAATCATATGGTATTAGTCATTTTGTTATTAGCATTAAAATTGTGGAATTAGGGAGAAGGAGCTGGGTTTGAGGGCTGGAATGGAGAGTGAATAAATAGTTTTTCTTTTGAAACTACCTCCTTAAATTTAACTAGAGAATTCTAAACCATCCCCCCATGACTGAAATGAAAGATCACAAATTTGCCAACTTTTGTTATTGGAACTGTTTTTATAACAGAAGGATGGAAGGCTATACTTGCCAAAACAAGAGGGTGAGGAGGGAGAAATCCTTCCATTCCAAATGAAGATCCTTTCGAGTACCCAGGAAAGGCAAAGCAACACTAAGTTGTATTTTCTTCTATGCAAGTCATCGCATTTCAGCAGAAATTTAGCTTTAGCAAAAACAATAATAAATTCCCTTTATAAAAAGGCCAGCCACCACAGTCACAGGTTGGGCCGTACGGCCATGAGAGAATTCGAAAAGAAAGCAAGCTTTGAAACTGTGGCCTGCTGTGCTTTTGTACACTCCCAGATTACTGCCACAATAAAGCATTCCTGGACGGTTGCAGAGTTTGGGAGGCAATTTCCCCAGAATAGCTGATAAAACGCCCAGTCTATTTTCACAAACTCCTGCAAACAAAGGCCCTTCACCTGAGTATTTTCAGGCATCACTGAGTTTTTTACCTTAAAAAAAAAAAAAAAGAAAAGTGATCATCAATGTAAATTAATGACCCCCTATTATACGAATTGAAACGTGGGAATTTATTTCCGTTTTTTTTTTTAACTTGGGAATTTAGAAAAGAGGCGACATCCAAGAGGGTTCAGAATTTCTTTTTCTTTAAACCAAGCTCTATTTCTATGTCTATGCATCCATGCAATGGCATGTTGCCTTACTATTCCATATTAGAAATTTATAGCATATGTTTTCAAATTATTTACTAGTACACATAAATATTAATTAAATGGATTATTTCTTTTAAGATTATGCTTAATTGTAATGTCACATAAATCTTGGCCAAGTAAATATCTTGAGACATTTATGGCAGATTCTGCCTCCTAGGCAAAGGTCTCTTGAGCTCTGTTTTGTGGGAGTGTAGCATCTGCTTACTATCAAGAGGCAAGAGAATGCATTTTATGGTGACTGTTTCCTGGAGAAATAAACAGGGGGAAAAAACCTTAATTTTTCAACAGCCATTGTTTTAAACCTTAAAAAAACTTAAATTTAGCAGCACTTTTACAACTAATGATCTGGTTTTACAGTAAGAACCTAGAGCTGGGGGAACTCTATTTCCTTTAGAGCCACTTGAAAGTAGACAATTGCTCTGTTAAGTGGTCTTTTGGCAGTAGGAGATATCTTTTCAATCAAGCCAAAACTGATTCAAAGAATCTTGAAATGGCCACATCTCTTTAAACATGTCTGATTCATAGGTAATCTAAATGCTGTTTTATGGTATGTTTTATGCTAACAACCTGTTGATTTTGTTACTTTTAGAATCAAATGTAAGTAAATGTTCTCTCTAAAAAAAATATTAGTTCAGAATCTAATTAGCAGGGGGCTATTCTTTGGTGGTCTCCTGGGCAAATGTAGGAATGTAATCAAGCATTTATGATGCGGTCATCTGGCAAACAGACCTTTGGTTCAGTTCATTACTAAGCTACAGTCACTGGAGTCAAGGATTCTAATTCTAGGACAACTTTTAACCTCCCACAGAATTTGCTTTCTGTGGGTTACACTTCGGCAATACTTTTCTCTTGACTTACATTAAGGAACACTGTGTACACATGTAGAACACCCACTGTTTCATTTATTGTTAGGATTGTAGCTTTAAAAATCTGTTAATTACATCAGGAATTTTTAAAATCTAATATTTATAAGACATATAGTATGCTACCACTTTGTCTGCTTCACTTCATTTAAAACTCCCAACAATACTGTAAGGAAGACACTTTTATTATCATTTTGCCCATAGAAAATACAGGCTTCGAAGCTGTAAATAAAAAGAACTAAGAATAGAAGTCAGGTCTATCTAATGCCAAAAAAAAAAAAAAAAAAAAAAAACCAGCTATCCAGCATATGAGACCCTCATGGAAAAGCTATCTCAGGTCTAGTCACTCAAGGAGGCTTCTAATTTTCCAGGGTGCAGCATGCTTTTCTTTGTGGACAATGAAGACCATGCAATCTGCATTGTATTCAATTCCCTTATTACTTTGGCCACAACTAAGTTCTTCCTTTTTTTTCTTTTTTTAATAGAGAATAATACAAAGTAGAAAGTTTTTAAAACTAACAAAATTCTATCATCCAGAAATCCCTGAAAATCAGCTCTTTCTGAAGATTAAAATAACCGATGTTATGCAATGTTGGAGAGAGAAATATAAGACAGTCACATTTATATCCTGCTAGTGCAAGAGAAAATAGGGGAAATCTTTCTGGAAAGCCATTTGGCAGCTAACTAAAGAGTTTTAAATGTCTGGTCCTTTGGCTTAGCAATACCATTTAAAGGGCACTGTCCTACACCATTAGGAAAAGGAACACAAATTTATAACTTTTATGTTATTTTATGAACATATAAATAATTTGATATATAATATTTTGATCATCAGGTATTATTTATTTCTAAAAGAATAGAATTAGATACAATAAACACCTAAAATTAGAAAATTTTTAAAATTGGCCAGGTGTGGTGGCTCACACCTGTAATCCCAGCACTTTGGGAGGCAGAGATGGGTGGATCATGAGGTCAGGAGATCGAGACCATCCTGATTAACACAGTGAAACCCCATCTCCACTAAAAACACAAAAAATGTAGCCAGGTGCGGTGGCGGGCGCCTGTAGTCCCAGCTATTGGGGAGGCTGAGGCAGGAGAATGGCATGAACACAGGAAGCGGAGCTTGCAGTGAGCCGAGATGGAGCCACTGCACTCCAGCCTAGGCGACAGAGCGAGACTCCATCTCAAAAAAAAAAAAAAAAGAAAAAAGAAAAGAAAATTTTAAAAATGGTGATATATACAAACAATAAACTACCATACCTCTTTAAAATTCAAACTACTAGGCCAGGTACAATGGCTCACACCTATAATCCCTGCACTTTGGGAAGCTGAGGCAGGAGGATTGCTTGAGGCCAAGGGTTTGAGAAATCAAATCACTTATGGTATAATTTAAGTGAAAAAAGCAAGCCATAATATGATATTATGTAATTTTAAAAATAAGTTATTTCAATACTGATATTACATTAATATTAGTATAGGCAGCGTGTATATGTATTAAATATGTATATGTATTAAATATGTATATGTATATGTGGTATATGTATTTAATATGAATGTATTGATATTATTGATACAATAAATATATTGATTATTAATATATTGATATCAAGTGTTTTGATTTATATGTTATTAATATAATTATATGTATATAAATATATTGATCAAATATTAATATGTTGATATTATAGTCACATTATTATTAATAGCTAAAAACCTGAGTTTTTTCCTCTATGCCAGGCTCTGTTTTAATCCCTTCTTATGGATTCTTTTATTTAGTATTTGTAACAATACTATAAAATAAACACTCATTTTTTAAAAATAACTTTAAAAACTATTTTGAAATAACTTCTCACTTATAGAAAACTTGCAAGAATACTATAAAGAACTGTTCTACACTGTTCACTTGGATTTACCAATTAACAATTTGCCATATTTGCTTTATTTTTTTTCTGTTTGTCTGTCTCTGTATCTTTCTAGATACACACATACTTTCTGAACAAGTTGGGCAAGTTGTGTATATCTTGCTCTTTTACCCCTAAATACTTCAGTGTATGTTTCCTTAGAAAAGGGGCATTTTGTTATATAACCACAGTATAATAATTAAAATCAGGAGATTTCACACTTACACAATAATATTTTTACGCTGTATTGTCTCAATAACATCTATCATAGCAAATTTTTTTCAGATCCAGGATTTAATCCTGGATCACTCATTGCATTCAGATGTTGTATCTCTTTAGTCTATTTCAATCTGAAATAGTTCCTCAGCTTTTGTTTTAATGACAGTAAACTTTTGTAAATGCTTGGGCCATGCATTTTGTAGATTTCCCCTAAATTTGTGTTTCTCTTCATTTTTATGGTGTTTGCAAATTAGTGATCTTCTAACTCCATCATTCCTGGATTTCTCCTATAAGAAAGAGATTTCTTTTTTCTTTTACTTATTTACTTATTGACACTATGGACTCACAATTCTTATTTTATTCAGTGAGTTATAATCCTGTATTGTTGCTATTTTCTTTTTTTATAAGTCCTGTGATGGTTAATTTTATGTGTCAACTTAATAGGACCACAGGATGCCCAGATATTTTGGTCAAAAATGATTATGAATGTTTCTGTGCGGATGTTTTTGGACAAGATCAACCTTCAAATTAGTAGGCTGAGTAAAGCAAATTGCCCTTCATAATGTGGGTGGGCCTCATTCAATTAGCTAAGGCCTGAATAGAACAAAAAAAGCTAGCTCTCCTTTATGAAAGACAGCATTCTTCTGCCTGGTGGCCTTCGAGCTGGGAGGTCGATTTTTCCTGCCTTCAGACTAACTAAGATTGTTTTTCCCTAGGTCTTGAACCTGCTGGTCTTTGGACTGAAACAACACCGTTGATTCTCTTGGTTCTCAGCCCCTCAGGCTCAGATGGAAACTATACCATCAGCTCTTCCAGGTCTCCAGCTTGCCATGTAGATCTTGAGACTTGCCAAGACCTTCATTAGTGCATCAGCCATTTTTTCATAACATGTTTCTTGTTTTTTATTGATCCATTCATCCTATTGGTTCTGTTTCTCTGAAGAACCCTAATACAAAGTCCCATTGTTTTTTAAGTGTATCTTTACTTTTTAGCCAAGAATATGTTCCAGGTTCATCTTGGCTTTTCTCTTCCCTGGCCCTGGAATCAGTGATGAATTCTAGCACCACTATCTATTTTTAATGGGGCATGATATTTGTAAACGAAAGTGTATTGTTGCTATTGTCGTTTGCTTCTAAGTCTTTTCAGCAGGCAGTTAGGAAATGTGTGTGTGTCCATCTGTAACTGTATACACCTAAAAATGTATAGGTGTACACCTAGATGTATCTGTATACACCCATAAATAGTGTTAATGAGTATATATATACCTATAAGCAAATGGACAAGCATATATACAGATATTCATACTAATACCTCTAATTACAATCCAACACCAAACACTACCATGTTCCTCACAGGCTTCCTGTTTTTTATTTGTATTCCTGTTCTCAAACTATGAAAATCTGGTTGCCAGCATAATCAATATATTTACTCATTTGCTCAGTCCTACCATATACAGAAAGCAATTTCAGAATAGCTAACCCATACGTTGTGGAAATCAAACCTAATATATATAGTTCAGCTTTGTCTTTCAGTGGACAATAGTCAAAGTTCTGTTGAGCTTGTTCTTTTTCACTGTTCAGTGTGGTCATGTTATTCATTTAAAGATTAGGTTGATCTACTTCTGTTTGTATTCCATTTTAGGATTTTTCACCTACATCCTTGTTGATCTAATTTTTTTCAGGGTGAAAAACATGAGCATGATGCCAAAAGCCAAAACTTCACTTTTACCTTGTTCCTATCCACCTTCTGTAGGTAATCAATCTCATTAGTTTCCGATTCATCCTTCCTGAGATGTATATTATCACTTTCGTTTCTTACAGGAAAGATAGCATACTCTATGTACTCCTATGCCTTTTGCTTTTTTCACAGTAAATTATTTCATCTTTGTTTATGGAGATTTATTTTTAAGAATCTCCCTCTGTCACCAGGCTGGAGTGTAGTGGCTTAATCATGGTTCGCTCCATCTTCGGCCTCCTGGGCTCAGGTAATCCTCCCACCTCGGTCTTCTGAGCAGCTAGGACTACAGGTGCATGCCACCATACCCAGTAAATGTTTAAATTTTTTGTGGAGACACGGTCTTGCCATGTTGCCCAGGCTGGTCTCAAACTCCTGAGCACAAGTGATCTACCTGTCTCGACCTCCAAAGCACTGGGATTATAGGCACGAGCCACTGTACCCAGCCTGGAGATATTCTTGCAGTTTTTCATGATATGGATGTTCCATATCTTATTCAATAAAAATTTCCTACTACCATTTTAAAATTATAAATAATACTACATTGAATAACCTTGTGCATATATATTTTTATATTGTTGAGATCTATCTTCAGAGTAAGTTCCTTGAAGTGGGGTTATTGTACCAAAATGTAAACACACTGTGGTCTGATTAGGCATTGCCACATTCCACTCCATGAGGATGTACCATTTTGTGCTTTCACTAGCAATATGCGGACATGCCTGTTTTTTCCCTGCCTCCCTGAAAAAGTATATTGTCAAGCTTTTTATTTTTTGCCATTAGTTCGCACTTTTCTTATGAATTACATTAAACATTTTGTGTATGATTAAAATTAAACATTCTGTATAAGTTTAATGGCCATTTGAATCTTTTTTGGTGAGTTATCCCTCATGTCTTTTATTTTATAATAAATCTCTAGTAGAAAAATATTTTTCTCATAGAAAAACATCTGCCAATTTTTCTAGTAGGTTTTTGCTATCATCCCTCTTGAACATATGAGGCAACTGGTTCAAAGAAGAGTAACCCAGGGCCATTCATGTAGGAACTGCTGGAGCTGAAACTGGATATTACCATATAAAGAGAAAATTGCACAAAATAATTTTTGTTCTTTGGACTTTTCTATGTGACTCCCAAAATTTCCTACCAGAGTATTCAGATATTACTTTGATAATTAAGAAGAAAAGTGAAGTAAATTTTTTAAGTGAAAGAAATAGAAGAAAATCCAGCTGTTCCTTAAGTCACAACAGCTTTCCACAGTCTGCCAGGAGAATCTGCACCTGGAAGGTGGGAGCAGCCAAGCATGCAGCTGCCAGCTGCCAAAGGCTAGAGGAGTTTGCCCTATGTATGTTTATCTTAAAAGAAAAAGTAAAAACAAAGGGAGAAGTAAGTAGAAAATATTGATAAAGTGACATTTGAGATGAATGATGCTCCATACTGAACCTAAGCTACAACTGGGGAAGAGAGACACCCCCTCTAAAATTCATGACTTGAGATTCTCAAGAGAAATAAGAGGGAGGGAAGGGAGAGAGCTCACCACTAAGACATAAATCTCAGAGGCTGTCTGGGAGTCTCAGGAGTGACTGGAGTGAGGTTTTCAACATAGAAAGGAATGCAGAAGTTATGCAACAAATCTGCTACTTTGGAAAATTGAAAACCGGCAAAGTCTGGGGAGATGAGGCATATATCAATTCATCTGCTAAGCAGTGGATTTCAGTCCTGACAGCAATTAACATCACCAGAGGAACATTTAAAGCAAACAGATGTTTGGGCCCCATCCTTAGAAATTAAATCAGAATCTCAGGGGTGGGATGCTAAGATCCTGTCGGGAACCACAGGTCTAGCAAATGTACAAAAGGGACAGAACTTCATGGATGTTTTCAGAGTATCTTTCAAGGATGAGAGAGATCAGCTCTGGATTTTAACTCAACAAGTCTACCCATCAGTGCAGATAAAAAAATTATGTCACCATTGTACCCATCATAATCATCCTCATCCTCATCACTGTAGCTCCCATTTAGTAAATACCTGATTATGCCCCAGATTCTATGGTAGGTGCTATATACTCTTTACGTATTTTAATCTTCACAGCAACTCTTCAGGATAGTTTTTGTTTTAGAGTTGATGAAATGAAGGTTTAGAGAGATTAAAAAGTTTATCCAAGTCAATTATTGGCATATTTTTTGTCCCATCAGTACTGTGATTATACAACATTGGTTCACATTTATCAACTTCACCAACTATACTTTCTTTAAAATAAAGCAATTTCACTCCTGGATAATACAACCAAGAGAATTGTGTATTAGACTATTTTTGGTTTCCCATTAAAAAAACTGAGACTGGGTAATTTATACAGAAAATAGGTTTATTTGGCTCATGGTTCTGCAGGCTGTACACAAAGCATAGTGCCAGCAGCTGTTTCTGGTAAGAGCCTCAGGAAGCTTCCAATCATGGAAGAAGGTGAAAGGGGAGCAGGCGTCTCACATGGCTAGAGGAGGAACAAGACGAAGGGAGGTACCACATACTTTTAAACAATCAAATCTCACAAGAACTCACTATCACAAGGACAGCACCAAGCTATTTGTGAGGGACCTGCCCTCATCACCCAAACACTTCCTACCAGGCCCCACTTTCAACATTGGGGATTATATTCAACATGCGATTTGGAGAGTACAAACAGTCAAACTATATCAGAGTGCATATATCTGCAAAAAAAAGACTTATACAAAATAGTCATAGCAACTCTATTCATAATAGCCACAACATAGAAACAAAACAAATGTGCATTAGCAGAAGAAAGAATAAACAAATTGGTAAAACCATATACAACAAACCTCCAAACTTATATATAAAACAATATGGGTGAGTTTCTTTTTTTTATTTTCTGTCTTTTTGAGACAGTGTCTCACTCTGTCACTCAGACTGGAGTGCAATGGTGTGATCTCGGGTCACTGCAACTTCCGCTTCCCAGGTTCCAGCAATTCTCCTGCTTCAGCCTCCCAGGTAGCGGGGACTACAGGTACGCACCACCACGCCCGGCTAATTTTTGTATTTTTAGTAGAGATGGGGTTTTACCATGTTGGCCAGGCTGGTCTCAAACTCCTGGCCTCAGGTGATCCACCCGCCTCAGCCTCCCAAACTGCTGGGATTACAGGCGTGAGCCACCATGCTTGGTCCAACATGGGTGAATTTCAAAAAATTTTATTGAACAAAAGAAGTTAGATACAAAATAGTACACTTTAAGTGATTCCATTTATAAAATTTTTAAATAAAAAATTAAGTCATAGTGCTAGAAATCAGAATAATGGCTCAAATTAAGGGAGGGGAATGTAGATAGTCATATTGGCATATAGGAACATAAAAACTTATTCACTCATACATTTAAGATCTGTGCATTTTACTATATGTAAATGAGGCCTCAATCAAGTTGTAATTAAAAAATAAGTGACTGGGTAAGGTGGCTCATGACTGTAATCCCAACACTTTGGGACACCAAGGCAGGAAGATAATTTGAGCCAAGGAGTTTAAGACCAGCCTAGGCAACATAGTGAAACCCCATCTCTACAAAAAATGAGAAAAACTTAGTCAGGTATGGTGACATGTGCATGCAGTCCCAGTTACTCAAGAGTCTAAGGTGGGAACATCACTTGAGCCCAAGATTTCAAGGCTGGAGTGGGCTATGATCACACTACTACACTCCAGCCTAAGTGACAGAGTGACACTCTGCCTCAAAAGATGATAGATTAGATAGATAGATAGATAGATAGATAGATAGATAGATAGATAGATAGACAGACAGACAGACAGACAGACAGACAGACAGATAGATAGATAGATAGATAGATAAACAAATAAACAGAAGCTTACCAAAGACCACAAAACTAGTGTTTGAGCCAAGAACAGAAACAAGGTTTATCTGAGAAAAACTTATAATCTATAAATAGGGCCACTTCCTTCTTAAGTGTGTATTAACTGCTCCCATCCAAGTATCAATTACTCAACAGAACTGAAAACAGCACAAATGCCTAACCTTACAACAATGATTAAGTAAATTATGATACGCTCCCCCACATAATGAAATATCATTCAGCCACCAAGCGACGATTATGAAGATTTAAAGCAATAAAACTAAAGGCTTATGATACAATATATTTGAAATAAAGTAGAATACTACATTGTTCCTATATATATTATTATAGCAATGTAAGCATTAGGAATGCAAATACATAAGGACAGATGGGAGCATTAAAAACTCAAAATCTGTTATAATTGAGGGATTATGGATGACTTTCTATATTTGATTTTCATTATCATTACAATATTGTCTTGACAATAAAGTGGGTTGTTGTGATGAACACTTGGAATAACATGTGATCTTTAGCAGAAGAACTTCTAAAAGGTGATGCAGGTTTGGAGAGTTCTCACCCAAAAGAGAAGAATAGAGCATTAGCACAAGAATTCAAACCACAAGATGTTCAATGACTGCCAGAGGTTCCATAAAAGACTAACTAGGGAGGCAGAGCAAGACATCCAAGTAGAAACCTCCACTGCCTTGCAGGAACACCAAATTTAACAACTATTTACACAAAAAAAGCACCTTCGTAAGAACCAAAAATAAGGTAAGTGATCATGGTACCTGGTTTTATCTTCGTATCACTGAAAGAGGCACTAAAGAGGGTAGGAAAGACAGTCTTGAACTGCCAACACCACCCCTCCCCTGAGAATCTGTGCTCTTGTGGGAAAGAGAAAGCAACGATTATGGGACTTGGCATTGGAACCCAGTGCTACCAACACCAGGCAGAACTCAGCTGATGACAAGACTCTCCACCATGGGATTCAGTGCCCTGGGCGCCTAAATAAACTTGAAAGGAAGTCTAGACAAGGCCTAGTGTTGTTCTGGGCTCAGACCCAGTGGACTTAGTGGGCATATGACCTAGTGAGATGCCAGCCGGGGTGGCTAAGGGAGAGCTTGCATCATCCTTCCCCCAACCTTAGGCAGTGCAGCTCACAGCTCTGAAAGAGACCCCTTCCTTCCATTCAAGAAGAGGAGAAGGAAGAGTAAAGAGAACTTTGCCTTGCAATTTGGATACCAGCTCAGCCACATTGGATAGGGCACTGGAAAGAATTGTGACGTCCCCATTCCAGGCATTAGCTCCCTGACAATATTTCTAGACACACCCTGGGCAAAAGGGAAAACCACTGTCTTGAAGGGAAGGAGCCAGTCTTGGCAGGATTCATCACCTACCGACTAAAGAGCATATGAGCCCTGATCAGCACTGGTAACCAGGTAGTACACAGTGAAGGAAACAATCAACAAAGTGAAGAGATAACCCATAGAATGGGAGAAAACATTTGCAAACTACCCATCTGACAAGGAATGAATAAGCAGAATATATAAGGAGCTCAAACAACTCTATAGCACAAAATCTAATAATCCAATTTTTGAATGGGCAAAAGATCTGAATAGACATTTCTCAAAAGAAGACATACAAATAGCAAACAGGTATATGAAAAGGTGCTCAACATCATTGATCATCAGAGAAATGCAAATCAAAACTACAAGGAGATATCATATCAGCCCAGTTAAAATGGCTTTTATCCAAAAGACAGGCAATAACAAATGCTGGCGAGGATGTGGAGAAAAGAGAACCCTTATACACTACGTGTGGGAATGTAAGTTAGTACAACCACTACTGAGAACAGCTTGGAGGTTCTTCAAAAAACTAAAATTAGAGCTACAATATGATCCAGCAATTCCACTGCTAGGTATACACCCAAAAGAAATCAGGATATCTAAGAGATATCTGCACTCCCATGCTTATTGTACCACTACACACAACAGCCAAGACTTGGAAACAACCTGAATCCATCAACAGATGATTGGATTAAGAAAATGTGGGACTTATAAACAACAGAATACTATTCAACCATAAAAAAGAATAAGATCCTGTCATTTGCAACAACATGGACAGAACTGGAGAACATTATGTTAAGTGAAGTAAGCCAGACCCAGAAAAACTTTACATGTTCTCACTTATTTGTGGAAGCTTAAAATTAAAATAATTAAGCTCATGGAGATAAAGAGTAGAATGAAGGTTACCAGAGTCTAGGAAGGGTAGTGGGGGTTGGGGGGCAAGTGGAGATGGTAATGAGTATTAAAAAATAGTTTACAAGGATAAATAAGATTAGGATTTGATAGCACAATAGGGTGACTATAGTCAATAATAATTTAACTATGAATTTTAAAATAACTAAAACAGTGCAATTGGATTGTTTGTAACATAAAAAATAAATGCTTTTTATAAAGATGATGGATATCCCATTTATTCTGATGTGATTATTACACACTGTATGCCTGTATCAAAATATCTCATATACCCCATAAATATATATATATCTAATATGTACCCACAAAATTTAAAATAAACTTTTTTTTTTAAAGACTAACTGCAAAAATAGGATGAGGCATTTGTTTCAGAGGCTTCATCCACGGAAAAGGGAACATGGACAGGAAGATCCACGGCCCAAACCTAGACAATGTCCACTTTTAGATATTAGAGTTGCCTCTGCAGGCAAAGGGGTTATTGAAACTCATAAAGGACAGTTTCATCACTGGCAACTCCTAAGGAAGACACTAGGGCTTGTGCAGAGAGTTAATGCAAGAAAGAAAAGTATACTCAAGGAGCAATTCAAGGACCCAGCAGAGCCCAAATATACAAATCCTTGTGATGACATGGCTCCCCACTTCTGTGAGTGAGGGAAAGGGCTAAGGGCCACATCCTGCAGCTTTCAAGAAAGACCTGAGAGTCTGAATGCTCTAAGCATGAATAAGCATTTCACAGACAGAAAACCCAAAACAACGTTTGAGGCAACCTTTTCCCTTGCTACCACAGAGCCTATGTCCCCAGCCAGGGTTCAACAGCCTAGACCAGGAACACCAGTCTCTCAGTCCATGTTCACCATAGCCCCAGGGTCTGCCCCTGGGAGTGTGCTTCTCTGGTGAGCCACAAAATTCTCCATTATTCCCTGCTTCCAGAAACATCTCTCAAAGAAATGCAATTAGGGAAAATTAGTTCTTACATTATCACACCTTCTGAAGAGGTTGGTCTCTATTTCTCCTACCCAGCAATAATTATTTTCAAATCTATTTGTTTTTTCTAAACAGAGCGGTATCTTCTGTCTCTGGTGTGTTTGGAGGAAAAATTTTAAGGGAATTTCAGTAACTCAGGCTCAGACAAAACAAGGGTTTGACTTTAGCTCTCAAGAGCTAGATTTGGCTCCCAGAAGGTGACTAGGTTTGGGAACCAGGTTAGGGAAGGGAGTTGACAGTGACTTGGCACCCTTGCCACCATCCTGAATTCCTTCATTTTACCTGTAAAGATTATCTCATTTATTTTATTATTATTTATTTTAATTTAATGTATTATACTACTGCATTATAAATAAATACATATACCCACAGACAAACATCGGCCCTGATGATCATTCAGATATTTAAACAATGAGAAAATCCAATAAAGACCAAGCCCCAAGACCTGGACCAATCATTCCTTCCTCTGCCCCTTCATTGTCTTGAACATTCACAGCTTTGGGGTGGACTACAAGGGGCTATGCAGTCATCAAAGGGCCAAAAGATACCCACTCAGCCTCCAGAATACTTCACATATTCCCAAAATGGAACTGCAACCTTAGAGGTTGTGAGGCCTTGAGCTCAGAAGCACAAGGAGAAATTCCAATATCCCTAACTCTTTTAATAAATAGTTTCCACCTGCCCCCTCAAATCTCCTTCCATCCCAAGAGGCTGGGGAGATGTACTTAGCTTAGCCTTGATGAAAAGGTACCTCTTACTGCCACCTTACCTTTCCTTTCTCTTTGCAATTCAGCCACTGAATTCAATGCAAAGATGGCAAATGAGTTCACATACCCTCCACATCCATGTTGTCCAGGTCATCGCCATTAAAGGGCTAAGTGAAGGGGATACTGGGAAAAAGGAGCCACAACCAAATGGAGTCATTTAAAGAAGGAAGCACCAATGGCTATGGTGTACAGAAAGGAACCACTGTCTACAGCTATTTGCCCCTACAACTCTCCTAGAAAGGAGGATAGGCAGGAGGGGTGTGGCTCATTCTAGCCCACTATAGTTTTCTCACTGGAAAGTTTAAGTTTTCTCCTTAGCTCCCAGATCCAGGGCCTAAAGAAGCAGCTTTGATGTCCTACAAAGAACTTCAGACCTGTAGAGCAAGCAAATCCTGGAAGATTATTTTCTGCTTGTTATTACATATTTAATAATATTACACAGTCTTCTTTTTATTTGATCCCCCCAACTCAAAGATCAGAGAGGCCTGGTAGTCCCCATGCCTGCCAAAGAGGCAAATGAAAGATTATGGCACTGTCATAAGTTAATGTCCTCATTAACTTCAGGGGATCTCTGAATATTCTTTGGTTCAAAGAAGAGAATATCTGCACAAACTGATAACACGTTGATAGCCAAAGCTCCTTGGTTCTTTGTGTTAATGGAAAAATATAGTTGATGGTCAAAGGGGGCTTCTATACTCTTCAGGGAAATGTTCAGGATTAGAAGAAGGCATTTGAAAAAAAAGTTGGACTTACTGAAACAATTTAAAAGGAGAACAAAATAGTCCACTTAATAATAAAAAGTAAGAAAGTAATCAACTTCCTCTATTCCAGCTTCTGGAATTTCAGCTCAAAAAATATACTCAAAGTGAAAAGTAAAAGGGAAAAATGCAAAAATGAGAAATCCAGAGAGATGTCAGAGATGTCCAAAAACAGGAAATCCAGAGAGATGTCACAATAATTTAGGAAAGAGGAAGAGGGTGGCTGGCAAGATGGCTGAATAGGAACAGCTCTGGTCTGTAGCTCCCAGCAAGATCAATGCAGAAGGCAGGTGATTTCTGCATTTCCAACTGAGGTCCCCAGCTCATCTCACTGGGACTGGTTAGAGAGTGGGTGTGGTCTATGGAGGGTAAGCCAAAGAATGGAGGGGCATTGCCTCACCTGAGAAATGCAAGGGGTCAGGGAACTCCCTCCCCTAGCCAAAGGCAGCCAAGAGGGACTGTGCCATCAACAACGCTGCACTCCGACCCAGATACTACACTTTTCCCATGGTCTTTGCAACCTGCAGACCAGGAGATTCCCTCAGGTGTCTATGCCAACAGGGCCCTGTGTTTCAAGCACAAAACTAGGCAACTGTTTGGGCAGACAATGAGCTAGCTGCAGGAGTTTTCCTTCATTCCCCAGTGGTGCATGGAATGCCAGCAAGATAGAACCATTCACTCCCCTGGAAAGGGGGCTGAAGCCAGGGAGTCACGTGGTCTAGCTCAATGGATTCCACCCCCATGGAGCCCAGCAAGCTAAGATCCACTGGCTTGAAATTCTTGCTGCCAGCACAGCAGTCTGAAGTCAACCTGGGATGCTTGAGCTTGGTATGGGGAGGGGCATCTGCCACTACTGAAGCTTGAGTAGGCGGTTTTCCCCTTACAGTGTAAACAAAGCCGCCAGGAAGTTGGAACTGGGGAGTGCCCATCATAGCTCTGCAAAGCCGCTGTAGGCAGACTGCCTCTCTAGATTCCTCCTCTCTGGGCAGGGCATCTCTGAAAGAAAGCCAGCAGCCCCAATCAGGGGCTTATAAATTCCCATCTCCCTGAGACAGAACACCTAGGGGAAGGAGCAGCTGTGGGCACAGCTTCAGCAGACATAAACATTTCTGCCTGCTGGCTCTGAAGGCAGCAGTGGATCTCCCAGCACAGTGCTCAAGCTCTGCTAAGGGAAGACTGCCTCCTCAAGTGGCTCCCTGACCCCCGAGCCTCCTGACAGGGAGACACCTCCCAGCAGGGGTTGACAGACACCTCATACAGGAGAGTTCTGGCTGGCATCTGGCGGGTGTCCTTCTGGGACAAAGCTTCCAGAGGAAGAAACAGGCAGCAATCTTTGCTGTTCTGCAGCATCTGCTGGTGATACCCAGGCAAACAGGGTCTGGAGTAGATTTCCAGCAAACTCCAGCAGACCTGCAGCAGACGGGCCTGACTGTTAGAAGGAAAACTAACAAACAGAAAGGAATAGCATCAACATCAACAAAAAGGACGTCTACACCAAAACCCCATCCCAAGGTCACCAACATCAAAGACCAAAGGTAGATGAATCCATAAAGATGAGGAAAAACCAGCGCAAAAAAAGACTGAAAATTCCAAAAACCAGAACGCTGCCTCTCCTCCAAAGGATCACAACTCCTTGCCAGCAAGGGAACAAAACTGGATGGAGAATGAGTTTGACAAATTGACAGAAGTAGGCTTCAGAAAGTGGGTAACAAACTTCATGAGCTAAAGGAGCATGTTCTAACCCAATGCAAGGAAGCTAAGCACCTTGAAAAAGGTTAGAAGAACTGCTAACTAGAATAACCAGTTTAGAGAAGAACACGAATGAACCAATGGAGCTAAAAAACACAGCACGAGAACTTCGTGAAGCAAACACAAGTATCAATAGCTGAATTGATCAAGCGGAAGAAAGGATATCAGAGATTGAAGATCAACTTAATGAAAAAAAGCATGAAGACAAGAATAGAGAAAAAAGAATAAAAAGGAATGAAGAAAGCCTCCAAGAAATAATGGGACTATGTGAAAAGACCAAACCTACATTTGATTGGTGTACCTGAAAGGTGACGGGGAGAATGGAACCAAGATGGAAAAGACTCTTCAGGATATTATCCAGGAGAACTTCCCCAACCTAGCAAGACAGGCCAACATTCAAATTCAGGAAATACAAAGAATACCACAAACATACTCCTCGAGAAGAGCAACCTCAAAACACATAATCGTCAGATTCACCAAAGTTGAAATGAAGGAAAAAATGTTAAGGGTAGCCATAGAGAAAGGTCAGTTTACCCATCAGACTAACAGCAGATCTCTCTGCAGAAACCCTACAAGCCAGAAGATAGTGGGGGCCAATATTCAATATTCTTAAAGAAAAGAATTTTCAACTCAGAATTTCATATCCAGCCAAACTAAGCTTCATAAGCAAAGCAGAAACAAAATCCTTTACAGACAATCAAATGCTGAGAGATTTTGTAACCACTGGACCTGCCTTACAAGAGCTCCTGAAGGAAGCACTAAACATGGAAAGGAACAACCAGTACCAGCCACTGCAAAAGCATACCAAATTGTAAACCATTAATGCTATGAAGAAACTGCATCAAATAATGGGCAAAATAACCAGCTAAAATCATGACAGGATCAAATTCACACATAACAATATTAATCTTAAATGTAAACTGTGAAATGCCCCAGTTAAAAGGCACAGACTGGCAAATTGGATAAAGAGTCAAGACCCATCAGGGTGCTGTATTCAGGAGACCCATCTCATGTGCAAAGACAAATATGGGCTCAAAATAAAGGGATGGAGTAATATTTACCAAGCAAATAGAAAGAAAAAAAAAAAAAAACAACGGTTGCAATCCTAGTCTCTGATAAAACAGACTTTCGACCAACAAAGATCAAAAGAGACAAAGAAGGCCATTACATAATGGTAAAGGGATCAATGCAACAAGAAGAGCTAACTATCCTAAATATATATGCACCCAATACAGGAGCATCCAGATTCATAAAGCAAGTTCTCAGAGACCTACAAAGAGACTTAGACTCCCACACATTAATAGTGGGAGTTTTAACACCCCACTGTCAATATTAGACAGATCAACGAGACAGAAAATTAACAAGGATATTCAGGACTTGAACTCAACTCTGGACCAAGTGGACCTAATAGACATCTACAGAACTCTCCACCCCAAATCAACAGAATATATTTCTTCTCAGCACTGCATCACACTTATTCTAAAATCGACCACATTATTGAAAGTAAAACACTCCTCAGAAAACGCAGAACAGAAATCATAACAGTCTCTCAGACTGCAGTGCAATCAAATTAGAACTCAGGATTAAGAAACCCACTCAAAACTGCACAACTACATGGAAATTAAACAACCTGGTCCTGAATGACTACTGGGTAAATAATGAAATTAAAGCAGAAATAAATAAGTGTTTTGAAACCAATGAGAACAAAGACACAATGTACCAGAATCTCTGGGACACAGCTAAAGCAGCATTTAGAGGGAAATTTACATCACTAAATGCCTATAGGATAAAGTAGAAAAGATCTAAAATTGACAGCCTACCATCACAATTAAAAGAAGTAGAGAAGCAAGAGAAAACAAATTCAAAAGCTAGCAGAAGACAATAAATAACTAAGACGAGAGCAGAACTGAAGGAGATAGAGACACGAAAAACCCTTAAAAAAATTCAATGATCCAGGAGCTGTTTTTTTTTTTTAAAGAATAACAAAATCATTAGACTGCTAACCAGAACAATAAAGAAGAAAAGAGACAAGAATCAAATAGACACAATAAAAAGTGATGTAGGGGGATATCACCAGTGACTGCACAGAAATACAAACTACCATCAGAGAATACTAGAAACACTCCTATACAAATAAACTAGAAAATCTAGAAGAAATGGATAAATTCCTGGACACATACACCCTCCCAAGACTAAACCAGGAAAAAGTTGAATCCCTGAATAGACCAATAACAAGTTCTGAAATTGAGGCAGTAATTAATAGCCTACCAACCATAAAAAGTCCAGAACCAGAAGGATTCACAGCTGAATTCTACCAGAGATATAAAGAGGAGCTGGTACCATTCCTTCTGAAACTATTCCAAACAATAGAAAAAGGGGGGCTCCTCCCTAACTCATTTTATGAGGCTAGCATCATCCTGATACCAAAACCTGGAAGAGACACAACAAAAAAATGAAAATTTCAGGCCAATATCCCTGATGAACATCGAAAAATCCTCAATAAAATACTGGCAAACCGAATCCAGCAGCACATCAAAAAGCTTATCCACCACGATCAAGTCAGCTTCATACCTGGGACGCAAGGCTGGTTCAACATACGCAAACCAATAAATGTAATCCATCACATAAAGAGAACCAATGACAAAAACCACATGATTATCTCAATAGATGCAGAAAAGACCTTGGATAAAATTCAACACCCCTTCACGCTAAAAATCTCTCAATAAATTAGGTATTGATGGAACATATCTCAAATCATAAGAGCTATTAATGACAAATCCACAGCCAATATCAGACTGAATAGGCAAAAGCTGGAAGCACTCCCTTTGAAAACAGGCATAAGACAAAGATGTCCTCTTTCACCACTCCTATTCAACATAGTATTGGAAATTCTGGCCAGGGCAATCAGGCAAGAGAAATAAATAAAGGTATTCAAATAAGAAGAGAAGTCAAATTGTCTCTGTTTGCATATGACATGATTGTATATTTAGAAAACCCCATTGTCTCAACCCAAAATCTCCTTAAGCTGATAAGCAACTTCAGCAAAATTTCAGGATACAAAATCAATGTGCAAAAATCACAAGCATTCATATACACCAACAGAGAACCAAATCATGAGTGAACTCCCATTCAGAATTGCTTCAAAGAGAATAAAATACCTAGGAATTCAACTTACAAGGGATGTGAAGGACCTCTTCAAGGAAAACTACAAACCACTGCTCAACAAAATAAAAGAGGACACAAACAAATGGAAGAACATTCCATGCTCATGAATAGGAAGAATCAATATTGTTAAATTGGCCATACTGCCCAAAGTAATTTACAGATACAATGCTATCCCCATTGCACTATGATTGACTTTCTTCACAGAATTAGCAAAAACTACTTCAAATTTCATATGGAACCAACAAAGATCATGTACAGCCAAGACAATCCTAAGCAAAAAGAACAAGGCTGGAGGCATCACGCTACCTGACTTCAAACTATATTACAAGGCTACAGTAACCAAAACAGCATGGTACTGGTAACAAAACAGATATATAGACCAAAGGAACAGAACACAGGCCTCAGAAAAATGCCACACATCTACAACTGTCTGATCTCTGACAAACCTTACAAAAACAAGAAATGAGGAAAGGATTTCCTATTTAATAAGTGGTGTTGGGAAAACTGGATAACCATGTGTAGAAAACTGAAACTCGACCCCTTCCTTACACCTTTATACAAAAATCAACTCAACATAGATTAAAGACTTAAATGTTAGACCTACAACCATAAAAACCCTAGAAGAAAACCTAGGCAGTATCATTCAGGACATAGGCATGGGCAAAGACTTCATGTCCAAAACACCAAAAGCAACGGCAACAAAAGCCAAAATTAACAAATGGGATCAATTAAACTAAAGAGCTTCTGCACAGGCAAAAGAAACTATCATCAGAGTGAACAGGCAACCTACAGAATGGGAGAAAATTGTTACAATCTATCCATATGACAAACACCTAATATCCAGAATCTATAAGGAACTTAAACAAATTTACAAGAGAAAAATAAATAACCCCATCAAAAAGTGGGCAAAGGATATGAACAGACACTTCTCAAAAGAAGACATTTATGTGGCCAACAAACATGAAAAAAAGGCTCAGCATCACTGGCCATTAGAGAAATTCAAATCAAAACCACAATGAGATACCATCTCATACCAGTTAGAATGGCAATCATTAAAAAGTCAGGAAACAACAGATGCTGGAGAGGATGTGGAGAAATAGGAACACTTTTACACTGTTGGTGGGAGTGTAAATTAGTTCAACCATTGTGGAAGACAGTGTGGCGATTCCTCAAGGATCTAGAACTAGAATTACCATTTCACCCAGCCATCCCATTACTGGATATATAACCAAAGGATTATAAATCATGCTACTATAAAGACACATGCACACGTATGTTTATTGTGGCACTATTCACAATAGCAAAGATTTGGAATCAACCCAAATGTCCATCAGTGACAGACTGGATTAAGAAAATGTGGCACATATACACCATGGAATACTATGGAGTCATAAAAAAAAGGATGAGTTCATGTCTTTTGCAGGGACGTGGATGAAGCTGGAAACCATGACTCTCAGCAAACTATCACAAGGACAGAAAACCAAACACCACATGTTCTCACTCATAGGTGGGAATTGAACAATGAGAACACTTGGACACAGGGAGGGAAACATCACACACCACGGCCTGTAGGGGGTTGGGGGCTAGGGGAAGAATAGCATTAGGAAAAATACCTAACGTAGATGATGGGTTGAGGGGTGCAGCAAACCACCACGGTGTGTGTATACCTATGTAACAAAACTGCACATCCTATGCATGTATCCCAGAACTTAGAAAACACTAAAAAATAAAACAAAACAAAAAACTAAGAATTTTTAAAAATCCACATAGAAAACAATGACAAATCTTCTGAAAGGGACAGAGAAGTAAAAGTCAAATGTTACAGGAAAGAGGAGGGAGGAAAAAACAGGTCAAACTCACCGGAATGAGATAGCATTAGGATGACATGTCTTCCTAACATCGATTGGTAAGTTAGCAAGCCAACTGCTAATATAACAGGGGAAGTGGTTTCTAAGAAAGATTGATGAATGAAACAAAGACAGAGAATGGAAAAAATAAACAAAATATAATTACCTAAGCTCCTCCAGTTCTTTGTCCCACACTTTCTTCTATTCCAGAGAGGGAAACAAGAACTGATATTTTAATAAAGTTTGCCTGAGCTGCCTGGCTATTCCAGCCTCGTGACCTTTGCCAGAACTTAAAACAGCCTCCAAAACATTTGGCCTTTATCAGGGCTTCAGTGGATTATAAAGCAAACCATGTGTCCTATTTCATATTTAATCACAACTCACATGGTCCTTTCAGCTAAATCATAGTATCGTATCTTGGAAACTTCCAATTGGAAACAGTCATTTGAACATCTTGTCTGGGGGCAGGGCAAGGGGCACACACCCTATATAGTCTAGCTATTTGCTATGTTTGGTTTTAAATGCCTCAGGGGATGTTTTGTTCTCCTCTTTGAAATATAGTCTGTCATTATTAGGACCCACTGTCAGGAGATTCTTTCTAATACTTGCCTTCTGCTGCTAATATCTCATATTTCTCATTAGTGAGTATCTCCACCACTCTTAGAGGAGGAGTTTCCCCACCAGGAAATAAGAAAGATACCATGACAAATGTGGCTGCAAGTTCTAGAAAGAACTTAGAAACTAGAGGCCAAAATATGCTTGGAAATAAATGGATTAAGTTTCCTCCTTGTTCTGTAGACACCTTACATTGAATCCTCTATCCCCCAGGACTTCTCACTTTCTCACTTGCAAATTCTATTTTTATGTTTACATTCCCACCTCTCCCATTAAAATGGGACTATGCAGCACTCATAGTCGACACAATATATGATAAATGTGTGTGATTGTAAAGAGAAACTTAAATTGCATTAGAATGGGGTTTTGCTGGGTAATTTTGGTTTCTAGACATGGAAAGGATAACTCATAATAGAATCATTTTAGGGCCAGGCACCAGAATGATCCATAAGTTACCCAGATATCAAACAAAGAGCTGTGTGTTATTCTGGTCAGAAAGCTACAAGCAGTCATTGCGACTATACCAGCCCCCAAGCTCTGACTCTTCAGACAGATGGAGCAGGAAACTCGACTGAAACTTACTGATACCCCAGCCTTGCCTCATGCTTCAGTGGGAAAAGCCAAGCCTTCCAGCATCCTTTCACCACCAAATTCCCAGCCCATCTGTGTCCATAGCTACCTCTTGTTACTTCCTTCCTGTTAAGAGAATCAAAGGCCACTTCATGCTTTGGGCCAAGATCCTATTCCCTCTCTCCCTGCAGAAAGCTCATTCCTTCAGTTTTTTGCTCCCCATCCAGCAGAATCTTCTCTGCTTCCCATCAGCATTGCATGTGATCCAGTATCTCCCGACTCAAAACACATGCAAACCACCCCCTATTTGACCCCACAGTCCTGTAAGTGCACAGCCTCATCATCTGTTCTCTTTCTCCGCCAGTACTCTCACAATATGTTGTCTGCAAACATTTTCTGCACTTCCTCTCCTCTGATTCGCTCTTCAGTCCTCTGCAAATCACCAAAAGGCACCAGAGACCTCCATTTTGTCAAATCCAATGAACAATTATTTCCTCAAAAAACAACTTTCTTCTTTACGAACACTCTCTTCACTTCCTTGCACTTGTCAAAGAAAAACCAGAGCTGGATAGCAGCTGAAGTAGTAAAAACAGCTTTTATTCAAGACTATTGCAATAGGGGGAAAGGAATCTCAGTGTAGAGTTGGGCTCAATTCCAAACACAACATAGGCAACTGGAAATTCACAGCCAAGGAGCAGGGTGAGGGTCTCTGGATAGAAAATTACTAACAGGGAGCATTGGGGAAAGGGGGACTCTTGCTATACCTAACTAACAGGAATCTTGCTAAAGACAAAGTAAGGTGATCAGACATCACTTGGGGGATGGTGGAGGATAGAAGGATTAAATAGGTATCAAGGTGATCAGATAGGGAGGACAGGGTGGAGGGGTTCTTAATAAACTGGCATGGAATGGGTTTTGCTAAAATTGGATTTTATAATTACAGAGATGGGTTCAAAAAAAAGGTTCAGGACCCGGATTAAAGTTTGGTCAAGCACATAATCTGGCCGGGCGCGGTGGCTCACACCTGTAATCCCAGCACTTTGGGAGGCTGAGGTGGGCGGATCACGAGGTCAGGAGATCGAGACCATAGTGAAACCCTGTCTCTACTAAAAATACAAAAAATTAGCCGGGCACGGTGGCGGGCGCCTGTAGTCCCAGCTACTCGGGAGGCTGAGGCAGGAGAATGGCGTGAACCCGGGAGGCGGAGCTTGCAGTGAGCTGAGATCCGGCCACTGCACTCCAGCCTGGGCGACAGAGCGAGACTCCATCTCAAAAAAAAAAAAAAAAAAAAAAAAAAAAAGCACATAATCTTTTCCACACTCTCTTCTTTTTTTTCTTCGCATCTCTCAGATTCTTTGTCACTCTCAATTGCTGGCCCCACCTCTTCCACCCAAACTATTGGAGTGGCTCAGGATTCAGTCCTATGCCCACTCCTTTTCTTACACTACCTGGTGCATAGAGAATTCCATCTAATGCCATTATTTTAAATAAATATGCCGATGCCTCCAAAAGTTCTATCTCCAGTCCTGATCCCCTGGGCTCCAGAACAATCTACAACTGCCCATTTAACATTTCCACGACTATATCTGAGAGATATCTCAAACTTTAGATGTCCATAACAGAACTCTTAATTTTCCAAGTCTTCCCCTAATGTTCACCCAACTAAGCTACTCCCCAGCCTTTCCTCAGATGCTACGGCCTCTCCCCAGTTTCTCAAGCCTGAAGGCTGGATCATTCTTGACGCCTTTCTTTTCCTACTCCCTACATCTAACTCAACTTCATATCGTGTTGATTTAACATTCAAAACGTATTTTAAAATCTGTCAACTTCTTTCCATCTTATATCTTGTAAATGGTCTCCTTGCACCCATTCCTGTCCCTTCTGATATATTTCCACATATCTTTAAAAACCATCTGACTGCATTAGTCCTCTCTGCTCATCCTTGTATTCCACATGGAATATCAATTCCTTACCACTACGGCCTTTCGTGATGTGGTTCTATCTGCCTCTCTAACTTCCCTTTGGCTCCCTGCACTCTGGCTTCATGGGGTGCACTGCATGGCAGGAAAGCTAAGAACCACATTTTCCCCAATCCTCCTTGCAGCTAGAGACCAGCATGTGACTTAATTCTGCCAATCATAAGCACTTGTCTGAGACTTGGCTTTGGGCCTGAGTTTAGTAGGGGAAAGGGAGAGACAGGATGATGCGTACATTTTGTTGACCAGAATCAGTGTGGATCTGCAGTCATCGGCTTCCCGATTTGGTGGTTTGCTGCACTATCAGCAGCTTTCCCAAACACAGAAGAAACAGTATGGTTCCAGGAAATGCTAACAGCAGGGTTTCTGGAAGCTCTGCCTACACTCTCATCTTAGGGTTTCGCCTCCTGCTCTTGCAATGGCTTAGTAAACCACTGAGTACCTGATAAATCTCTTCTTCCTGAAACTAGCTAAAATGGCTTCTATTTCTGCAATTGAACTCTAACTGACAGACTCAGTTATTTAACTGAACCAAGACTATGGTTTAGAAAGTAAAGTTTTTTGATCATTCTGCATGAATTTGAACCCCCATTCCAATACTTACATACTATATGACCTTAGATAAATTGCTTAATCTCTCCAGCTTCAGTTTTACTCATTTGTAGAATAGGAATAAAAATAATATTTTGGACCAGGCATAGTGGCCCACACCTGTAATTCTAGCACTTTGGGAGGCAGAGGTGGGATAATTGCTTGAGGCCAAGAGTTTTGAGACCAGCGTAGGCAACATAGTGAGACCCTATCTCTGCAAAATATTTAATTTTAAAAATTAACTGGGCATGGTGGTGTGCACCTGTATTCCTGGCTACTTGGGGAGATGAGATGGAAAGATCACTCGAGCCCAGGAATTTGAGGCTGCAGTGAGCTATGATTGTATCACTGCACTCCAGCCTGGGTGACAGAATAAGACCCTGTTTCTAAAAAAGCGTAACATTTACCCCAGAAAGTGTTTGAGGATTAAATGACACAATACTGGTAAAGCACCTAATATAGTATTTGGCATATAATAAGAGTTCACTAAATGTTAACTTTTATAATTACTATGATTAAGTATTATTATTTCCTTACCCTGGCCCTTGCAATTTGCTCTTCCTTATGCTGGGAGTGTTTTTCTGTCTGAACTACCCAAGTTTACTCCCACTTATCCTTCAACTTTCAGTTTATCTAGCACTTACCCAAAAATTACTTCCTGGTCCATTTCAACTATACCACCTCCCCTAGTTTTTTCTCATAATGGCATTTTTCCCTCAGAGAACTAATGAAGATTTGCAATCATGTATTTTTTGTATGTTCGTATACCTACTGCTAATTTCCCCATGGAGCTACACGTTTCAGGAAGGAGTCATGACTGCATGTGCCCCATCAGGTGCCAACACCCAGCTTGACATTTTGCTCCATACATAAAGGAGCTTGATAAATGCTTTTCAGATGAATGGCTCAGCCATCCTGGTGGCAAACGTACCAGAAATTGCTAATGATACAGAGAAATGGCTGACACATTGTAACATAAAGAACACAGGTTTTCTTTGGCATGAAACAGCCCAAAATGAGTTCAAGGAACTATCTGTAAATATTCTTTATAATATTAAGCTACCTGTTGATAGTACTCTACAGTTTTCCAAGCCCTGTTACATGTATGTATGTATGTATATATGTATGTATATATTTATTTATTTATTTTGAGACAAGGTCTCACCCTGTTGCTCTGGCTGGAGTGCAGTACTATGGTCACAGCTTACAATAACCTCAACCTCCTGGGCTCAGGTGATCTTCTCACTTCAACTCCCCAAGTAGCTGAGACTACAGGCACATGCCACCACACCTGGCTAATGTTTTTCATTTTCAGTAGAGACGAGGTCTTGCCATGTTTCCCAGGCTGAACTTGGCTCAAGCGGTCCTCCTGCCTCAGCCTCCCAAAGTGCTGAGATTATAGGTGTGAGCCACTGCACTTGGGCAGATATATTAATCCTTTTAATACTTATGACAAACCAATTACCTTTTGATTTCATCTTACAGAAAAGGAAATGGAATCTCCAAAGGGTGTGTATCATGCCTAACATAACACAAATAGGAAGCAGCACATTTCATGAATCAGTGACCCTGGCTTTGCCACTTTTCGCTGTGTGGCCTTGGACAAATTACTCAACTTCTCTGAGATGTTTTCCTCATCTATGAAAAGGTAATCATAGTAATACTTTTGTTGTGACGATTAAAGATTATATGTAGAATATCTGAGATGTGCATTGGGTAAATAACAGAGAACCCAGATGTTATCATTATCATCATCATTGTTACATCGCTCAGTTTCACTCAGCAAGATGGCAAATCAGGTTTCTCTGAGACAGGAGAATAGGGTCTGGAGGCAGGGAACCTAAGGCCATTTCACACAGACTTCCTAGAACCAAATTGAGAGGAAAACCCTTACTTTCCATGCCTAAGTAACAAAAGGACCAGAGGCTACTCCCTTTGCAAACCCCCACCTTTGCTGCACAGCAAATGGGAAATTGGCTGTCCACAACCAATCAGACTCATGGCACGCCGATTCTTCGTTTGCATAGAAGTGCAGCTTTGTAACTTTACCTTAGCCTCTGATTGGTTGCTTTTTGCAGCCAATCAGATGTTTGCACAGGAGTGTGACCTTTGTAACTTTAATTCAGCCTCTCATTGGTTGCTTTGCACAACCAATCAGACCAATTGCGGGCCACCACTTCATTTACATGAGGTGACCACCAAGGGGCCAATGGGAAACCTGTAGAGGGTGTTTGAACCCGAGAAGATCCTGTATCTTGGCCCTGGAGCCACTGCTCAGGTCTCTCCCACACTGGAATGTACTTTCATTTTCAATAAGTCCCTGCTTTCTTCTTTCATTGCTTCCTTCTTCCTTTGCTTTTCTGGGTGTTTTGTCCAATTCTTTGTTAAAACACCTGGACAACTTGCAGTCAAGATCCTCTACTGGTAACATCTCCACAAGATCTTTAGATTCTAGACGACTGAAACCTTAGAATGACAGGCATCCTTCACTTTGTTAACTGACAGAGTTAGTCCCCACATATCCAGCACAGATACACAAATCAGCTTGTTTCATCTCTGCAATTAGATTTTCACTCCTTGATTGCAGGGACTAGAGAGCCTTATTTTTCTAGGGTGCTTTGGATGTAGGTTTTGATTATTTATCAATGAATGTATAATAAACAAAAAATTTGCTATGGACAGGAAGTCCAAAGAGCTTCAAAAAACCAATCCTATTTCAGAAAGATTTCCATAAGGGAGATGATCCAAATCAGAGCCAAAGGTCCTGGCCCCACACTCAGAAATTTTTAAGCCTTAGGCCAGAAGAACCAAATAGTCCTGTGTTCTGTTTCTGGGAGGAATTCAACTCTGATTAGTACACTGTTAGGCAGAGTGCCACAAACAACAATCGCGGGTTTTGCTGTCATTCAGACTGACCCAGTTAAACCATTATGGAGTAGGTATGACTCTAGCACAGGGAACTCAGTGAAGAGAGGACAGGTGGCAAAAATTAGGAGACCCGGTAATAGGAGTGAATCCTGAGGTTCCCATTTTCAACATCCTCTAGATACCCTCTACTATAACCACAAATAAATTGTACACAACAAATGCTTTCAAAGGGATTATGAGCGTTCCCAGTTCCTCCCCCAGGGCTATGACTTCAACATCTTGAATATCCATATTAATAAGGATCCCTGGTTTTAATTCTACAAGACTGACCACAATATTTCCTGTTTCCAGCTCAGCTGAACACAATGGATAGGATTCAGAACTCCTACTCCCCCACAATACCATGTCTCAGGGCTTGATGGGGCCTGCCATTGAGGTCCCAGGCCATTGTGTTTCCACACTGACAAGTGAAAACCCCTTCACAGTAGAAAGACTACTCAGAAATGGTGAGAGGCAGGGAATTTGTGACCTATATTATGACCTTAAACCAATCTCTGCTGTATTGCTTCAGAATTTCATATCTTAATCTCAAAAATGCCAGCTTCTATGCTGCGAAATCAGTTAATATGACTTAACATAAAAATAGCCTTACCCTTTGCCAAGCACTATGCTAGATTTCAAGGAAATTAACTCCTTAATCTTTATCACAAGCAAGTGAAGTAGGTACTATAATTATCTCTATTTTACAGGTGACAAAATAGAGGCTCAGAGAAGTTAAATAACTTTTTGAAGGTCACACAGCTAGTTAGCAACAGAAAGAATACTCAAACTCAGGTCAATCTGACCTCAAAACCATCCTTAGTAGATTTCTATACAACGGTCTCTCATTTCCCTAGGCCAACTATCACTAAAGGGATAATATTTCTCCTGTCCTTTCATCCTTCTGGTATCAAATTAGAACTCCTGTTTTCCAGAATTCTTCTTGATCCCCCTCTTGCCTTAGGCTCCCTCATGTACAACTGGAGTGTTCAGTACCTCTTCATCCAGCACTACCTGTAACACCTGATCTTTCCCAGTGGACTGTGACCTCAGGGAGGGCAGGGGCCAGGTCTGATGTGTTCGGTTACAATCCCAGTGGGTAAGATAATGTTTTGCTCCTCATAGGCACTCAAGAGGTATTTGTGGGGCACATGGATTTCTAAATAAAGATGACACTCCACACCGTAGTTGTGATGGTTAATTTTAATGTGTTGACTTGACTGAGCTAAGGGATGCTCAGGTAGATGGTAAGTCATTATTTCTGGGCATGTCTGTGAGGGTATTTTCAGAAAATACTAGCATTTGAATCAACAGACTAAGGAAAATCACCCTCACCAATGTGGGTGGGCAACATCCAATCCACTGAAGACCTGAATAGAACAAGAAGGCAGAGGATAGGCAAATTTGTTTTCTGCTTGAACTGGGACATCCATCTTTTCCTGCCCTTGGGCATCAGTACTCTTGGTTCTCCAGGCCTTTGAACACAGACTTGAATTTACACCACTGGCCACTGGTTCTCAGGCCTTTGGGCTTAGATCAGAACTGCACAACTCACTTTTCTGAGCCTCCAACTTTCAGACGGCAGACTATAGTACTTCTCATCTGCCATAATAAAGTGAGCCAATTCCTTCCTATGTCTATATCGATCCTACTGGTTCTGTTTTTCTGGAGAACTCTGACCGATACAACAGTTCTTTTTATAATGTGAGAACAGAGGATCTCACTGCTTTGTCTTGGGAATCAGAGAAGCAGGTGAAGCTGAGGGCATGCTTTTGAAAATGCTGTAGATCTCCAATAACACTGATCTTTTTATTTCAAAGGAGCTCAATTTTCTTTGTGGTATGTGAGAGACAACAATGTCTTAAACATACAACACGGCAACTATTTTTTTAGCTCTCCTGTAGTGGCAACAGAAAGAAAATTTGGTGTCTGAATGTACACCCACAAAGGTAAATCTTTAGGATACTGAATGTCACATATTGTCAGCAATGATAGTTGCAACAGAGGTCAGCTCTTGCTAAAAGCATGATCTCACCTCTTTAGAGCTAACTAGGACTAGCTACAGGATTTGAGGGGCCCAGTGCAAAATGAAAATGTGGGTTTCCTCATACAAAAATTATGAAGAATTTTAAGACAAGGATAGCAGAGCATTAAACCAAGTGTGGGTCTCCGCTAGGCATGGGACCCTGTGGGATTGCACAGGTTGTGTGTCCATGAAGTCAGTCCAGCAATGGACATTTCCAGAGCTCTTACTAAGCTCTTCAGTTGTTATTTTATTTTATCCTCACAACAGGAGAAGACAGTTATAGACACTAAACATTCTAGCATTTAACAGAGAAAGGTTTTGTTCTAACTGAATGGTGGAAAGGGACTGGTAATAAGGCCAGAAGAGGAAAAGAGGAAAAAGAGGAAGCCAAGGAATGAGAGGTACCTGTGCCACTTTGATCAATCCCGAATTAAAACTCAGCTGTAACTTTCTTCCATTTGATTTGGAAAGGGATAGGGGAAAAAGCATTGAGATGTAGCAAATGATTTTGTTGAGGGCTGTTGTGAAACCTCCGTTCTTGTCTCCTTAGTTTAAAAGAATTTAAACAAGAGACACACAGCCAAAGAGATGCAGCATAGAGCAATTTATTGCAAAGTAGAAAGAGTATTATGAAAGCTAGGTGCAGAAGAGACAGTGCACCCTGAGAGAAGATTCAGGGCGGGCTGCTTGTGAGAATGAGACAGCAAAGACTGGCACTAGGGAGAGTTTCTTCATAGGAGTCTTACATGATTATTCATAAGTGGGAGGGAAGAGGTGTTACTAGCAAGCATGTTCTGGGTGCTCCTCTAGGTGCACATGCACAGTAGCTGTATAGACTTATTTATATATCATATTTCTCATTAGCATCTTAAATCTCCACCCACAGGTATGATTTTTGCTATTATAATGAGCAAAGGGTCAATTTGAGGACAGATAAAATCAGACTGTGCATGCTTTGTATGGGGGAAATTCTCTACTAGACATAGCTGTGCTTGAATGAGCTTGACTACAATGTGGATGCAGATGCTCATCCCCCTCTTCCCACCACCGGATATTACAAGCCATATGACAGGGGAGTGTTCACCCCCTGCCATATGGGGAGTAATATCACCCCCTTTTCCCACCCTCAGGATATTACCGGCCATATGATGGAGGAGTGTCCAAAACCCACCATATACGGAGTTAATATCACCCCCTCTTCTCCCGCCTCGGGATATTATGAGCCATATGACACAGGGGTGTCCACCCGCCGCCATATGGAGAGTAACATCACTCCCATCTCCCTCCCAAATATTATGAGCCATAGGACGGGGGGTGTCCACATCTCGCCATATGGGGCGTAATATCACCCCCCTCCCCCCGCCCAGATATTACGAGCCATATGATGGGGTGGGCACCTCCCACCATAAGGGGCGTAATATCACCCTCCTCTCCCCATCTGGATACTGGATATTATGAGCCATATGAAGGCGAGAGGGTTTCCATCCGACGCCACGTGGGGAGTAATATTACACCCCTCTTTCCCTCCCGGATATTATGAGCCATATGATGGAAGGGTGTCCACCACCCGCCATATGCGGAGTAATATCAACCCCTAGCCCACCCTCCCGGATGTTATAAGCTATATGATGTGGGTGGGGGTGTCACCCCTCGCTATAAGGAACGTAATATCACCCCCCAATCCCCCTGGATATTATGAGACATAAGACCAGGGGTGTCCATCCCCTGCCATAGGAGGCATAATATCACCCCCCTCTCCCCTGCCCTACATATTATGAGCAATATGACGAGGAGTGTACACCCCGCACCATATAAAGCATAACATCACCTCCTTCTTCCCCCATGGATACTATGAGCCATATGACAGGGAGTGTCCACCCCCCTCCATATGGGATGTAATATCACCCCCCCCACTCCCTCCCTGGATATTACGAGCCATATGACAGGGGTGTTTCCACTCCCTGCCATATGGGGCATAATATCACCACCCTCTCCGCCTCTGGATATTATGAGCCATATGACGGGGGGGCGCGGTGTCCAACCCCCGCCATATGGTGTGTAATTCATGCCCCTCTCCCCTCCTGGATAAGGGGGGTGGTTACACAGTGTGTTTACAGTATTGGGAGTAATATCATATCCCCCTTTTGAAATTATGAACAATGACAGGAAGGTGTACAGCACCTGCGATATTGGGAGTAATATTATCCTCTCACTTCCCCGGATCTTAAAAAAAATCACATGGGGGGTGCACACGTTCTCTAATATTGAGAGTAACTTCATCCTGTACTCTCCTGGATATTACAAACAGTATCAGACGGCGTTGTGCACACCCTGCGATATTGAAAAGTAATAACCTCTGCAATATTGGCAGTAATATCATCCTTTCCTCCCCTGGATATTGGGACCAATATCACAGAGGGGTGTACACCTCTTTCTATATTAGTATTAATATCCCCACCCTCCAATATTAGAAAAAATATCACTGGGTGTGTACACCTTCTGCAATGCTGGGAGTAATATTATCCTCTCCCCGCCCGCGGATATTATTAACAATATCAAAGGGGGTGTACACCCTTGCGATATCGGGAGTAATATCATCCCCTCTCCACCTGGATATTACAAACAATAACACAAAGAGAGCGTACAGCCCCTGTGATATTGAGAGTACTATTGTCATCTCCCATTTTAAATATAAGGAGCAGTATCACAAGAAGGATATACACCCCCTGCCATCTTGGGAGTAATATCATCCTCTCCTTTCATAAATTTTAGGAACAATGTCACAGGGGAGGTGTACCTCCCCTGTTATATTGGGAGTAATATCATTCTTTCCTCCCTGAACACTAAAAACAATACAATGGTGGGGATGTACACTTGCCATACTGGGAGTAATAACATCCTTTCCCTTACTGGATATTAGAAACAATATCACAGAAGGTGTGTACACCCTCTGCAATACTGGGAGTAATATCATCCTGTACCCCTCTGGATATTAGAGACAATGTCACAGGAAAAACGTACATTTACTGTGATATTGGGAGTAATGTCATCCTCCTTCCACTGGATATTGGAACAATATCACTGGGAGGGTGTACACCCCATGTGATATTAGAAGGAATATCATCCTCTTACCTCATGGTTATTAGAGACAATATCACGGTGGGGGGTGTACACCTTCTTTGATATTAAGAGTAATTTCATCTTCTTCACTCCTCAATATTACAAACAATATCACAGGGAGTTGTACAACCCCTGCGATACTGAAAGAAATGTCACCCTCTCCCTCTTTGAATATTAGGAAAAACATCACGAGAGTGATGTACACTTTCTGCGATATTGGAAGTAATATCACCCTCTCACTCCTTGGATATTAACAATATCATAAAGGGGGTGTACACCACCTGCGATTTTCGGAGTCATTTCATCCTCTCCCCCTTTGGATATTAGAAAAAATATTATAGAGAGGGTGCACACCCCCGAGATATCGGGCATAATATCATCTTCTTCCCCCCTGGATATTAAGAACAATATCACAAGGGCGTGTATACCCTGTGATATTGAGAGTAATATCATCCTCTCCCCAACTGGATATTAAGAAGAATATCACACGGGGGGTGTAAACCCCTGCGATACTGGGAATAACATTGTCATCTCTCTCCCTAAATATTGGGAACAATATTACAAGAAGGGTATAAACCCCCTTGTAATGTCATCCTCTAGCTTTCTGGATATTAGAAACAACATCTCAAAAGGGGTGTATACATCCCTCGATATTAGGAGTAATACCATCCTCTCCCTCCCTGGATATTAAAAACAATATTACGAGGTGGGCGGTGGTATAAATCCCCTGTGATATTAGGAATAATATCATCCTCTCTCCCCAGATATTAGGAACTATATCACAGGGGAAGTTTATACGCAATGAGATTTTCGGAGTAATATCATGCCCTCTCTTTTGGATATTGGGAACAATATCACAAGGGGGTGTACACCCCCTGCGATATTAATAGTAATATTCTCTCTCCCCCGGATATTAGGAACAATATCACAAGTGGGGTGTACACCCCCTGCCATATTGGTAGTAATATCTTCCTCTCCCTTCCTGGGTATCAGAAACGAAATCACAGAGGGGTGTACACCCGCTGCAATATTGGGTATAATAAATTCCCCCCCTCCCGTATATTAGAAACAATACCACAGCGGGGGTGTACACCCCATGAGATATTGGGAGTAATATCATCCTCTCCCCCATTGGATGTTAGAAACAATATCACAGGGGTGGTGTACAGCCCGTGCGATATTTGGATAAATATTATCATTTTCCCCCATGAATATAAGAAATAACAACACAAAAGGGGTGTACACATTCTGTGATATTTGTAGTAATATCATCCTTTCCCTCCCTGGATATTAGAAACAACATCACAGAAAAGGTGTACACCCCCTGCAACACTGAAAGTAATATCATCCTCTCCGCCCGTGGAAATTAGGAATATTATCACAGGGAGGTGTACACCCTCTGCGATATTGGGAGAAATGTCACTCTTTCCCAACTGGGATATTACAAACAAAACCATGGGGGGCGGGGTGTACACCTTCTGCTATTTGGGGAGTAATATTATCCTTTTCCACCCTGGATATTTAGAACAATATCACGGAGAGGGGGTACACCCGCTGTGATATTGGGAGTAATATCATCCTCTCCTCTCTCTGAATGTTAGGTACAATATCACAGGGTTCTTTACCCCTTCTGCAATACTGAAAGTAATATTATCTTATTCCCCCATGGATATTAGAAACAATATCACTGTGAGGGTGTACACCCCATGCAATTTTGTAAGGAATATCATCCTCTACCTTCATGGTTATTAGAAACAATATCACATGGGGGGTGCACACGTTCTCTAATATTGAGAGTAACTTCATCCTGTACTCTCCTGGATATTACAAACAGTATCAGACGGGGTTGTGCACACCCTGCGATATTGAAAAGTAATAACCTCTCCCTCTTTTAACATTAGGAAAATATCACAAGGGGGGTGTACCCTTTCTGTGATATTGGAAGTAATATCACTTTCTCAGCCCCTGGATATAAGAAACAATATTAGAAACAATGTGGGGGTATACACCCTCTGCGATATTGGAAGTAATATCGTTCTCTCCCCCCACCCCGATATTAAAAACAATATCACAAGAGGTAGTGGATACCCTCTGCGTTATTTGGAGTAATATCATCCTGTCCCCCCCACCCCACCTATTAGGAACAATATTATAGGAAGTGTGTACACCCCCTGCGATGTTGGGAGTAATATCATCCTTTTTGCCCCTGTATATTAGAAACAGTATCATGGAAAGGTGTAAATCCCCTGAAATATTGGGGGGAATATCATCCTCTCCTCAGAAGGATGTACACCCTCTGAGATATTGCGAGTAGTATCATCCTCTCATCCCATGGATGGTACAAACAATATCACAGGGGGGTGTACACACAGGGTGCTCACGATATTGGGATTGATAACATCCTCTCCCCTCCCTGGATATTGCAAACGATATCACAAGGGGATGTACACCTTCTGCCATGTTCAGAGTAGTATCATCCTCTTTCCCCTGGATATTATGAACAATATCACAGAAGGGTGTACACCCCCTGCAATATTGGGAGAAATATCATCCTTTCCCCTTCTGATTATTACAAATTATTACACAGGGGGTGTACACCTCCTGCAATATTTGCAGTAATATTATCCTCTTCCCCCCAGATATTATGAACAGTATCACAGGAGGGGGTACACTCCCTGGGATATTGAGAGTAATATTATCCTCTTTCTCCCCGGATGTTACGAACAATATCACAGGGAGTTGAACACCTGCAGCAATGTTGGGAATAATATTACCCACTAAACCACTGGGTATTGCGAACAATATCACAAGGGGATGTACACCTCCTGCAGTATTGGGAGTAATATCCTTTCCTCAACTGGATATTATGAACAATTTCACAGGGAGGTGCATCTCCTCTGCGATGTTGGGAGTAATTTCATCCTCTCCCACCCTGAATATTACGAACAACATCACAGAAGGTTGTACACCCCTTCGGTATTAAGAGTAATATCTTCGGCTGGGCACGATGGCTCACGCCTATAATCCCAGCACTTTGGGAGGCCGAGGCGGGCGGATCGCGAAGTCAGGAGATTCAGACCATCCTGGCTAACATGGTGAAACCCCGTCTCTACTAAAAAATACAAAAAATTAGCCAGGCGTGGTGGCGGGTGCCTATAGTCCCAGCTACTTGGGAGCTGAGGCAGGAGGATGGAGTGAACCCGGGAACCGGAGCTTGCAGTGAGCAGAGATCGCACCACCACACTCCAGCCTGGACGACAGAACGAGATTCCGTCTAAAAAAAAGAAAAGAAAAGAAATTTCTTCTTCTTCCTCCATGGATATTACAAGCAATATCACAGGAAAATGAATACCCAAATCGACATTGGAAATAATATTACCCTCTCCTCCCCTGAATATTACAAGTAATATCACAGGGGGGTATACACCCCCTGCGATATTGGGAGTAATTTCATCCTCTCCCACCTTGGATGTTTCAAACAATATCACAGCAACGTGACCACTCCCTGTGATACTGGCATTCATATCATCCTCTTACCCCCTGCATATTACGAACAATATCACAGGTGGGTATATACCCCTTGCGATATTTGGAGTAATATCACTCTCTTCCCCCCTGGAAATTATAAACCATATTACACAGGTGGCATACAACCCTTGCAATATGGAGAGTAACATAATCCTCTCCCTCCTAGATGTCAGGAACAATATCACAGGAAGGCGTGTACACCCCCTATGATATTGGGATTCATATTATCCTTTCCCAATTTGGATATTAAGAACAATATCACAAGGGGGTATATAATTCCTGCAAAACTGAAAGTAATATCATTCTCTCCCACCCTGGATATCAGGAAAAATATCACAAAAAGGTGTACACCCCCTCTGATATTGGTAGAAATATCATCATCTTCACCCCTGGATATTGGGAAAAATATCACACAAAAAAAACTCTTCACCCCCTGGAATACTGGGAGTAATATTATCCTCTCTTCACTATATATTAGGAAAAAATCACACGAGTGGTGTACACTCCCTTCCATATTGGGAATAATATCATCTCCTACCCCCCTGGATATTAGGAACAATATCATCGAAGGGGTGTACACCTCCTGCGACACTGGGAGTCATATCATCCTCTCCGCCACTGGATATTATGAACAATATCAAAGGGGGGTTGTATAACCTCTGCCATATTTAGGTAATATCATCCTCTTCCCTTCTAAATAGTAGCAACAACATCACAGCGGAAATGTACAACTTCTGCAATATTGGGAGAGATATTACCCTCTTTCCAACTGGATATTAGGAACACTATCTCAGCTGGGGTAAACACCTTCTGCGATATGGGGAGTAACATCATCTGTCTTCACTCTGGATACCAGGAACAATATCACAGAGGGAGGTGTAGACCGGTTACGATTATGGGAGTAATAACCTCCTCTCCCTTCCTGGATGTTAGGTACAATATCACAAAGAGGGTGTACCCCCTTTGCGATATTGGGAGTAATATCATCCTCTTTCCCCCTGGATATTAGGAACCATATCACTCTGTGGGTGTACATCCCCTGCGATATTGAAAGTAATATTATCCTCTCCCGCTTTTTATATTAAGAACAATATCATGGGGTGGGGGTTGTACACAACCTGCGATATTGAGAGTAATGTCATCCTCTTCCCCCCGGATATTAAGAAAAATATCACGGGGGGTATACTCACCCTGCAGTATTGGGAGTAATTTCATCTTCTCCCCTTCCCAATATTAGAAATAATATCACAAATAAAAGTGTACACTGCCTAGGATATTAAGAGTAATATCATTCTCTCCCCCTCCCCGATATTACAAACAATATCACAGAAAGGTGTACACTTCCTGCGATACTGGGAGTAATATCATCCTGTTACCCTCTGGATATTACAAAAAATATCACGGTGGGGTGTACATTTTCTGCGATACTGTTTGTATATCATTCTCTCCCCTCCTGGATATTACAAACAACATTACAGAAGGTGTACACCTCCTGCGATATTGGGAGTAATATCATTCTCTCCCCTCCTGGATATTACAAACAATACCACAGAAAGGTGTACACCCCTTGCGACATTGGAAATAATATCCTTCCCCCCATATATTACAAACAGTATCACAAATGGTTGTACACCATCTGCCATATCAAAAGTAATACTATCCTCTTCCCTCCTGGATATTATGAACAATATCACAGCGGGGTGTACACTTTCTTCTATATGGGGAGTTATATCCACCCCTCCTCACTGTGTATTACAAACAACATCACAGGAAGGTGTACATTTCCTGCGACATGGGGAGTAATATCAGCCTCTCCCTCCCTGGATATTACAAACAATATCACAATGTTGTGTGCGCCCCCATGATATGGAGAGTAATGTTAGCCTTTCCACCCCCGCGCTCCCCCTCCCCCCCGCTCCCGCCAGCCGTGGATATTATAAACAATGTCACTAGGGGAGTAAACGCCCTGCGATACAGGAAGTAATATTTTCCTCTCTCCCCACCGGGATATTACAAACAATATCACAGAGGTATGTACAACTGCTGCGATATGGGAAGTGATAACCTCTTTCCCCTGGATATGACGAACAGCATCACAAGGGGGTGTACATGCCCTGCAATATGGGGAATAATATTATCCACCCCTTCTGGATATTATGAACAATACCACAGAAGTGTGTACACCCCCGGTGGTATGGGAAGTAATATCATCCTCTCCCTTACCCTGGATATTATGAATAATATCACAGGGAGGTCTACACCCTCTGCAATATCGGGAGTAATATTATCTTCTCCCTTCCTGGATACTACAATAATATCAAAGAGAAGTGTATAGCCCCTCCAACAGGGGGAGCAATAACATCCTTACTCCTCCTGAATATTAACAACAATATCACAGAGGGGTCTACACCTTCTGTGATATGGGCAGAAATGACATCTCCCCCTCCTGTGGATAGTACAAACAATATCGCTGGAAAGTGTATACCCCCTGTGATACTGACGGTAATATTATCCACTCCCCCCTGAATATTAGGAACAATATCACATGGGAGGTGGACAACCCCTGCAATACTGGGAGTAATATCATCCTCTCCTGTTGGGAATCACTCAGGATGGTGGCGGAAATATTGAAGGGAAATATTAGAGAAAGTTATAGGGAGTAAGTCACAAACCTTTTGGAAGGTTGAAAGGTTATATAACTTGCACTAATTGATCAGGCTGAAGGCAGCCGGTTCTCACCTTAGAGCATTAGGTCATAGGGCAAATACTAGGGACAACAGAGACTACCCCAGGTAAGTCTGTTTACCCTACCTCCATTAACTAACCTTTGAGCCAGATGTGCCTCTTGAGGGGAGGTCGACCAGGGAAACTGCCCCCTGATCGTATTTACCTTAGACCTTACTATCTGAGCTCTGAACATTCATAAAACTACTCTCTTAACCAAATTAATTATCCACAAGTGTGTTTACTCAAAGCTTCTGTTGTTAATTATACACTAAATAAATAACTGGAGTACCAGCTGCTCAGGGTATCAGTGAATGAAGACCAAATTAATGAAATAAAGCAAGAAGAGAAGTTTAGAGAAAAAAGAGTAACAAGATATGAACAAAGCCTCCAAGAAATATGAGACTATGTGAAAAGACCAAATCTATGTCTGATTGGTGTATCTGAAAGTGACGGGGAGAATGGAACCAAGTTGGAAAACACTCTGCAGAATATTATCCAGGAGAACTTCCCCAACCTAGCAAGACAGGCAAACATTCAAATTCAGGAAATACAGAGAATACCACAAAGATACTCCTCGAAAAGAGCAACCCCAAGACACAAAATTGTCAGATTCACCAAGGTTGAAATGAAGGAAAAAATGTTAAGGGCAGCCAGAGAGAAAGGTCAGGTTACCCACAAAGGTATGCCCAGCAGATTAACAGCGGATCTCTCGGCAGAAACTCTACAACCAAGAAGAGAGTGGGGGCCAATATTCAACATTCTTAAAGAAAAGAATTTTCAACCCAGAATTTCATATCTAGCCAAACTAAGCTTCATAAGTGAAGGAGAAATAAAATCCTTTACAGACAAGCAAATGCTGAGACATTTGGTCACACTAGACCTGCCTTACAAGAGCTCCTGAAGGAAGCACTAAACATGGAAAGGAACATCCGGTACCAGCCACTGCAAAAACAGGCCAAATTGTAAAGACCATCAATGCTAGGAAGAAACTACATCAACCAATGGGCAAAATAACTAGCTAACATCATAATGACAGGATCAAATTCACACGTAATAATATTAACCTTAAATGTAAATGGGCTACATGCTCCAATTAAAAGACACAGACTGCCAAATTGGATAAAGAGTCAAGACCCATCAGTGTACTGTATTCAGGAACCCATCTCACATGCAAAGACACACATAGGCTCAAAATAAAGGAATGGAGGAAGATCTACCAAGCAAACGGAAAGCAAAAAAAGGCAGGGGTTGCAATCCTAGTCTCTGATAAAACAGACTTCAAACCAACAAAGATCAAAAGACACAAAGAAGGCCATTACATAATGGTAAAGGGATGAATTCAACAAGAAGAACTAACTATCCTAAATATATATGCACCCAATACAGGAGCACTCAGATTCATAAAGCAAGTCCTTAAAGACCTACAAAGAGATTTAGACTCACACAACAATAATAATGGGAGAGTTTAACATCCCACTGTCAATACTAGACAGATCAATGAGACAAAAGGTTAACAAGAATATCCAGGAACTGAATTCAGCTCTCCATCAAGCAGACCTAATAGACATCTACTGAACTCTCCACCTCAAGTCAACAGAATATACATTCTTCTTAGCATCACATCCCACTTATTCTAAAACTGACCACACAGTTGGAAGTAAAGAACTCTTCAGCAAATGTAAAAGAACAGAAATCACAACAAACTGGCTCTCAGACCACAGTGTAATCAAATTAGAACTCAGGATTAAGAAACTCACTCAGAACTACACAACTACACGGAAACCGAACAACCTGCTCCTGAATAACCACTGGGTAAATAATGAAATGAAGGCAAAATAAAGATGTTCTTTGAAACCAATGAGAACAAAGACACAATGTACCAGAATCTCTGGGACACATTTAAAGCAGTGTGTAGAGGGAAATTTATAGCACTAAATCCCCACGAGAGAAGGCAGGAAAGATCTAAAATCGACACCCTAACATCACAATTAAAATGACTAGAGAAGCAAGAGCAAACACATTCAAAAGCGAGCAGAAGGCAAGAAATAACTAAGATCACAGCAGAATTGAAGGAGACAGAGACACAAAAAACCCTTCAATGGAGCCAGGAGTTGGTTTTTTTGAAAAGATCAACAAAATCGATAGACCACTAGGAAGACTAATAAAGAAGAAAACAGAGAAGAATCAAATAGATGCAATAAAAAATGACAAAGGGGATATCAATATCGATCCCACAGAAATACAAACTATCATCAGAGAATACTATAAACTTCTATGTTAATGAACTAGAAAATCTAGAAGAAATAAATTCCTGGACACATACACCCTCCCAGGACTAAACCAGGAAGAAGTGGAATCTCTGAATAGACCAATAACAGGCTCTGAAATTGAGGCAATAATTAATAGCCTACCAACCAAAAAAAGTCCAGGACCAGACGGATTCACAGCCAAATTCTACCAGAGGTACAAAGAGAAGCTCATACCATTCCTTCTGAAACTATTCCAATCAATAGAAAAAGAGGGAATTCTCCCTAACTCATTTTATGAGACTAGCATCATCCTGATACCAAAACCTGGCAGAGACAAAACAAAAAAAGAGAATTTTACACCAATATCCTTGATGAATACCGATGCAAAAATCCTCAGTAAAGTACTGGCAAACCAAATCCAGCAGCACATCAAAAAGCTTATCCACCACGATCAAGTCGGCTGCATTCCTGGGATGCAAGCCTGGTTCAGCATACACAAATCAATAAATGTAATCCATCACATAAACAGAACTAATGACAAAAACCACATGATTATCTCAATAGATGCAGAAAAGGCCTTTTTTCAACAGCCCTTCATGCTAAAAACTCTCAATAAACTAGGTATTGATGGAACATATCTCATAATAATAATAATAAGAGCTATTTATGACAAATCCACAGCCAATATCATACTGAATGGGCAAAAACTGGAAGCATTCCCTTTGAAAACTGGCATAAGACAGGGATGCCCTCTCTCACCACTCCTATTCAACACAGTGTTGGAAGTTCTGGTCAGGGCAATCAGGCAAGAGAAAGCAACAAAGGGTATTCAATTAGGATAAGAGGAAGTCAGATTGTCCCTGTTTGCAGATGACATGATTGTATATTTAGAAAACCCCATCGTCTCAGCCCAAAATCTCCTTAAGCTGATAAGCAAATTTAGTAAAGTCTCAGGATACAAAATCAATGTGCAAAAATCATAAGCACTCCTATACACCAGTAACAGACAAACAGAGAGCCAAATCATGAGTGAACTCCCATTCAGAATTGCTTCAAAGAGAATAAAATACTTAGGAATCCAACTTACAAGGGATGTGAAGGACCTCTTCAAGGAGCACTACAAACCACTGCTCAACAAAACAAAAGAGGACACAAACAAATGGAAGAACATTCCATGCTCATGGATAGGAAGAATCAATATTGTGAAAATGGCCATACTGCCCAAGGTAATTTATAGATTCAATGCCATCCCCATTAAGCTACCACTGACTTTCTTCACAGAATTGGGAAAAACTACTTTAAAGTTCATATGGAACCACAAAAGAGCCTGCATTACCAAGACAATCCTAAGCAAAAAGAACAAAGCTGGAGGCATCAAACTACCTGACTTCAAACTATACTACAAGGCTACAGTAACCAAAACAGCATGGTACTGGTACCAAAACAGAGATACAGAGCAATGGAACAGAACAGAGCTCTCAGAAATAACACCACACATCTACAACCATCTGATCTTTGATAAACCTGACAAAAACAAGAAATGGGGAAAGGATTCCCTATTTAATAAATGGTGCTGGGAAAACTGGGAGCCATATGTAGGAAGCTGAAACTATATCCCTTCCTTACATCTTATACAAAAATTAATTCAAGATGGATTAAAGACTTAAATGTTAGACCTACAACCATAAAAACCCTAGAAGAAAACCTAGGCAATACCATTCAGGACATAGGGATGGGCAAGGACTTCATGACTAAAACACCAAAAGCTATGGCAACAAAAGTTAAAATAGACAAATGGCATCTAATTGGGATCTAATTAAACTAAAGAGCTACTGCACAGGCAAAAGAAACTATCATCAGAGTGAACAGGCAACCTACAGAATGCGAGAAAATTGTTGCAATCTACTCATCTGACAAAGGGCTAATATCCAGAATCTACAAAGAACTTAAACAAATTTACAAGAAAAAACAACCCCATCAAAAAGTGGGCAAAGGATACGAACAGACATTTCTCAAAAGGAGACTTTTATGCAGCCAACAGACACACTAAAAAATGTTCATCATCACTGGTAATCAGAGTAATGCAAATCAAAACCACAATGAGATACCATCTTACACCAGTTAGAAAGGCAATCATTAAAAAGGCAGGAAACAACAGATGCTCAAGAGGATGTGGAGAAACAGGAATGCTTTTACACTGTTGGTGGGAGTGTAAACTAGTTCAACTATTGTGGAAGGCAGTGTGGCGATTACTCAAGGATCTAAAACTAGAAATACCATTTGACCCAGTAATCCCATTTCTGGGTATATACCCAAAGAATTATAAATCATGCTACTATAAAGACACATGCACACATATGTTGACTGTGGCACTATTCACAATAGCAACGACTTGGAACCAACCAAATGTCCATCAATGATAGACTGGATTAAGAAAATGTGGCATATGTACACCATGGAATACCATGCAGCCACAAAAAAGGATGAGTTCATGTCCTTTGCACGGACTTGGATGCACCTGGAAACCATCTTTCTGAGCAAACTATCATAAGGACAGAAAACCAAACACTGCATGTTCTCACTCATAGGTGGGAACTGAACAATGCGATCACTTGGACACAGGGCAGGGAACATCATACCCTGGGGCTTGTCATGGGGTGGGGGGATTGGGGAGGGATAGCATTAGGAGAAATACCTAATGTAAATGACAAGTTAATGGGTGCAGCAAACCAACATAGCACATGTCTATCTATGTAACAAACCTGCATGTTGTGCACATGTACCCTAGAACTTAAAGTATAATAATAAAAAAAGAGGAATATCATCTTCTCCTCCCCTGAATATTAAAAACAATATCACAGAGGAATGGACACCCTCTGCAATATTGGGAATAATATCATCCTCTTCCCCTCTGGATATTACAAACAATATCACATGGAGTGTACACCCCCTGCGATATTGGGAGTAATATCATCCTCTTCCCCCCTGGATATTGAAAACAATATCATAGGGGAATGTATACCCCCTGCAATATAGGGAGTAATATTATCCTCTACCCCCTTGGATATTATGAGCAATGTCACAGGAGGGGTGTACATCACCTGCAATATTGGGGGTAACATCATCCTCTACTCACCTGGATATTATGAATAATATCACAGAAGGGTGTACACCCCCTGCGATATTGGGAGTAATATCATTCTCTCTCCCCCTGGATATTAGCAACAATATCACAGGTGGGTGTATAACCCTTGCGATATTGGAAGTAATATCATCGTCCCCCCTCCCAGATATTACGAACGATATCACAAGGGGGGGTCAACACTCCCTGAGATATTGGGAGTAATATCATACTCTCCACCCCTGGATATTATTAACAGTATCACAGGGTGGTGTACACACACCGCGATAGTGTCAGTAATATCATCCTCTGCCATCCTGGATATTACGAACAATATCACAGAAAATGTACGCAAAGGGTGTTTATGATATTGGGAGTAATATTATCTCCCTCCTGGATATTACGAACAATATCGCAGTGGAGTGTACATCCCCTTTGATATGGGGAGTCATATCACCCTCTCCCCCTCTGAATATTACGAACAATATTGCAGGGGTGTGTACACCCACATCATCCCCGGGATATTACGAACAATATCGCAGGGGTGTGTATATTCCTTGCGATATAAAGAGTAACATCATCCTCTCGGCCCTGGTTATTACTGACAATATTGCAACACCCCCTGCGATAAGGGGAGTCACATCATCCTTTCCCTCCCTTGATATTACGATCAATATCACAGGTTATTTATGGGGAGTAACATCATCCTCTCTTCCCCTGCATATTACAAACAGTATCTCGAGGGGGTGTACACCCTTTGTGACATGGGGATTAATATCATCTTCTCCTTCCCTGAATATTACAAACAAAATTGCATGGGGGTGTACACCAATAATGCATGGCGGTGTACATTCTCTTACCTAAGGGAGATATTACTCCTAATATCACAGTAGGTTATTTGTAATAGCTAAAGGAGGTATTACTTCTAATATCACAGTAGATGTCCACCCTATGATTTCATTTGTAATATCTAAGGGAGATATTACTCCTAATATTACAGTAGTTACACATCCTGTGATAATATATGTAATATTTAAGGAAGATATCACTCCTAATATCACAGTGGGTGTACACCCTGTGATATTATTCGTAATATCTAAGGGAGACATTACTTCTAATTTCACAGTGGGGATACACCCTATGATATTATTTATAATATCTCAGGGAGCTATTACTCCTAATGTCACAGTGTGTGTACACCCTGTGATATTATTCATAATACCTAAGAAAGATATTACTTCTCATATCACAGTGGGTGTACACCCTGTGATATTATTCGTAATATCTAAGGAAGATCTTAATGGTAATATCATAGTGGCTGTATGTCCTGTGACATTATTCATAATATCTAAGGGATATATTACTCTTAATATCACAGTGGTGTACACTCTGTGTGTACACCCACAGACACATGGCATACAGTGGCACCCGGGAGAGTTTGCAGCTGTGGGGAGTCCCATTATAGGACACTGAACTTTCTTCTTTCTATGAGAAGGAGTCTCACTTTTTGTCACCCAGGCTGTAATGCAGTGGCTCTATATCGGCTCACTGCAACCTCTACCTCCTATGTTCAAGCGATTCTCCTGCCTCAGCCTCCTGAGTAGCTGGGATTACAGGCGCCTGCCACCATCCCCAGCTAATTTTTTAGATTTTTAGTAGAGATGGGGTTTCATTTTGTTGGCAAGGCTGGTCTCAAACTCCTTACCTCAAGTGATTCACCCGCCTCGACCTTCCAAAGTGCAGGGATTACAGGGGTGAGCCACCACACCCAGCCTGACACTTAACTTTTTCAAAAGCACTATTGCATATATGCCATCTCTGGCTGACCAGCACCGTTTTAAGAACAGAATTTGCCCAGAGACCCGGCCACTGGCCAAGAAGGAGGGGACAGAAGCACTGCCATGCTCACCGGGATGAGGAATCCTAAGAACTCACTCTTCTGTTAGTGTTTCTTCCTTCCAAGTCAGATGGAGAAGAAGGATTTGCTTTGCGACCACTTACTGACCACCCATTGTCTGCAATCATGAATCTTGGAAATAAATTATTTTCAATGCTCTTTTTAAAATTTTTTAAATTAAATATTAAAACATTGAAAATTAGCTGGTCATACTGGTGTGTATCTGTAGTCCCAATTACATAGGAGGCTGAGGTGGGAGGATCACTTAAGCCCAGGAGATCGAGGCTGCAGTATGTTGTGATTGGGCCACCGTATTGCAGCCTAGGCAACAAAGTAAGACCCTGTCTCAAAAGTAAAAACAATTTTAAAAATAAAATAACACCTGATTCCTTTCTCCTTATACATTATTTCAAGGCCTAACCCATGACCTTCTAAGGCATCCTGGGTCAATATCCAGTTCAAAACGATCTCTTATGAATTTCAACATTGCTACTGTCCCAACAGCCTTCATAGTTGACTATACCAACTCAACTCTAAACTCTAGGTTCATGGTGCATAGGGGCTAAGTTTTCTTTCACCTTAGTTTCAACATCTCCTAAAAATTACTCAATAAATGCTTACGTTAAAAATGAGTCTGAGCACATAATTAAATTTTGAAAGAAAATCCCCCAAACATAAGCCATATCAAAGTCTATCCTGTGGATTATCTTAACCTTTGTCCCCCAATTAAAGAATCCAACTTCATTTTCTTTTTTTTCTTTTGTTCTTGGGGGTGAGGGGTGGAGGATGGAGTCTCACTGTGTTACCCAGGCTGGAATGCTGTGGTGCAGTCTCAGCTCACTGTAATCTCAACCTCAGGTTCAAGAAATTGTCCCGACTCAGCCTTTCTGAGTAGGTGGGACCACAGGGGCGCACCACCAGGCCCGGCTAATTTTTTCATTTTTAGTAGAGACAGGATTTCACCATATTGGCCAGGCTGGTCTTAAACTCCTGACCTCAAGTGATCTGCATGCCTCAGCCTCCCAAAGTGCTGGGATCACAGGCATGAGCCACCGTGCCTGGCCCCAACTTCATTTTCTTTAAATGGTCATACACCTGATAACGGTGGGACAGCAGATTGAAATCAAAATGTTATGAATCATTTAACTTCCATGTCTCTTAACAGGTGCCTGACCTGTCCGTTGTATCCACTCTCAGAGTTTATGCCTTGGGTAGAAAAATGTGCCTTTCCTAACGATGAAGGAGAGTGTGAGTAGGACAAAAGTCCACTCTTCTCCTTGTACTTGGCTCATGGGACATACTTGGCTGGGTTCATTCATTTATTCATTCACACAACATTTACTTAGCTTCTCCAAATGCCAAGCAACTTAACAGGTGCATTACAGATCCTCACAATAGAGCCAAGACGGCACTGCTGCAGATTTGCTCCACACAGTGAGACAGGAAACATTAGCTGCAGGCTTTACTGACATGGGATAGAGTTTCAGGTTAAAAAAGAAGAAGAAAAAAAAAAAGTCATGGCCAGGCACAGTGGCTCACACCTGTAATCCTAGCATCTTGGGAGGCCAAGGAGAGAGGCTAGCTTGATATCAGTTCAAGACCAGCCTGGGCAACATAGTGAGACACTGTCTTAAAAAAAAAAAAATTAATTAGCTGGGTGTGGTTGTGTGGGCCTGTAGTCTCAGCTACTTGGGAGGCTAAGGTGAGAGGATCACCTGAGCCCACTAGGTCAAGGCTGTAGTGAGCTAAGATTGTGCCACTGCACTCCAGCCTGAGCAACAGAGTGAGACCCTGTCTCAAAAAAAAAGAAAAAAAAAGAGAGAGAGAAAGAAAGGGAAGGGAGAACGGGAGGGCAGGAAGGAGGGAGGGAGGGAGGGAGGGAGGGAGGGAGGGAAGGGAACAAAAAAGTCACTAGTCTTCCACCAGAACGCTTCTAAGTGTAAGGCTAATCTTGTCCATTTGATCTGAGAGCATGGTCAGAAGGACAAATAAACTCTAAATTTTGTCTAAGACACAAAGATTAGCCGGCTAGGTCAGCTCCTCCCCCTTGCTCTTCCAAGGTCCCTGCCCTGGGGACTGACAAATGGACTCTGGGGACCTCTCCATGGGCTGGATCCAATCTCCGATGCTGCTGCAGCGCCAAGATCTCGACGCCTTCACAACACGATGCAAGAGACCGGCAGTCACTTCAGGAAAGGAAGAGAGGAGAGGGTAGGTACAAGGGCAATGGTAGGCGGAGCTTTCCCAAGAAAGGTTCCCAACCAAAGATAAGGCGTTAGAAGCTGCGTTCTTTCTCCAGGAGGGGATGGACGAAAGCAAAGACCCCTGATCGTGACCGCAGGAACGCAGCCAGGCCCTTAGAAACCAGCGGTATGGTCCCTCCGCTGGGATTTGGACGTGGATCCAGGAGCCCCCGCAAGCTGGGCCCCGCCGCCATCCGCGTTTCCAACAGCTACAGCGCGGATCCCTTTTCAGTTCTCCACACGGAGGCACCCACTCGCCCACCCATCCTAGTGGGTGCGTGGGAACCACGGGGTCCGCTGCGCGCCCTTCGGAGTCCCTTCTGGGCGGCTCAGAGGCCTCATCTCTCTCATCGCGGGTCCTCCAGGAGCCGTCCCGGTCCAGAGCAGGATAGGATGGGGGCTCCCCAAGGGAGGACTGCAGGAAGATGGAACGGGATTTCTTCACCTGCCTTTCATCGCCTAAGTGGGCCTATACTCTAACTGGCTGTCCCTTCCATGCCGTCGCCACAGTCCCCATGTGCATCCCGTCTGCCCTCTTCTCTTCCTGCCCTGTGTCGCCTCCCGTCACTCCACCTCCCTTCGTAACCGCTAGCCAGGTTGACCCTGCGGGGCCGGCACTCTTAACCCTCCGGCCAGCCTGTCCTCCTCTCCCTGTGTGCACCCCAATGCCTCTCAGCTCGGCCTGGAGCATAAATTAGGTTGGTGCAAAAGTAATTGCTGTTGCGCAATTTTTTTTTAATGGCAAAAACCACAGTAACTTTTATAATACCCATAAATAGGCAGGGGGGACGTGCAAGAAAAGCCTTAGAGAAGGGACCATGATCCAACCGCCTAGCCCGCCAGGAGTATGGGTTGGCCAAAGGCATATGATATATTGAAGCAGGAAAGAAAAAAGATTAAGGAGACAAATTGTTCGTGATAAGGGATTTCCTGATAAACTCAGAAACAGCCACTACCAGTTATGGAGCACTTAAACTGACACTATCTCATTAATCCTCACAATGGTCCTACAGGTGGTGGTTTTATTTGGTTTTTACCATCTTACATGCCAGAGTTGCAGTTGGTATGCAGCAAAGGCAGCATTTGAACCCTGGCCTGCTCATACCAGAGCAGGAACATCCAACTGCACCCACAAAGGACAATGGAGGAAGACTGTGTCGTTTGTAATATAAGCAAATGGGGAAAAGACAAAACAAATGCTTATATTATGCGCAGGTTGTAAATTTATAAACATGAATGAAATACACATACAAGAGGCTAACCATTTTCTTTCTTTTTCCTTTTCCTTTTTTTTTTTTTTTTCTTTTGAGACAAAGACTCTCTCTGTCACCCAGGCTGGGGTACAGCGGTGCAATCTCGGCTCACTGCAACCTCCGCTTCCCATGTTCTAGGCAATTCTCACGCCTCAGCCTCCGGAGTAGCTGGGATTACAGGTGCGCACCACCACGCCCAGCTAATTTTGTATTTTTAGTAGAGATGGGGTTTCACTACGCTGGCCAGGCTGGTCTTGAACTCCTGACCTCAGGTGATCCACCCACCTCGGCCTCCCAAAGGGCTGGGATTATAGGTGTGAGCCACCAGGCCCAGCTATGGCTAACCATTTTCTCAAAGCAAAGAGAGTAAATGGGACGTGTCCACAAAACAATTTTTTAAATTTATGTAGTTTCCTGTTGATTTGTAAAGGGTGCCATTTGTTTGAAATCATTCTTACACTCTTGGATTAAAACACTGGTTCCTTCACACACTTGTATTTTGAAGGGAGTATAAAATGTGATTGCCTCACACCTGTAATCCCAGCACTCTGGGAGGCCAAGGCAGATGGATCACCTGAGGTCAGGAGTTTGAAACCAGCCTGGCCAACATAGTGAAACTACATCTCTACAAAAAAATACAAAAATTAGCTGGGTGTGATGGCAGGGTCCTATAGTCCCAGCTACTCAGGAGGCTGAGGCAGGAGAATCACTTGACCTGGCAGGCAGAGGTTGCACTGAGCCAAGATCCCATCGCTGCACTCCACCCTGGGTGACAGAGGAAGACTCTGTCTCAAAAAAAAAAAAAAAAAAAAAAAAGTGATTCCATATGATACAAGTGTTAGAAAACAGACAGATGTCAGTTTGCTGACTCCAGCAGGGAGTTACCTGTCGGGAGGTAGTTCCCACCACAGCCCAGGATGCCAATGTTTTCTCTAGTTACATGCTAAGATCTCCAAATCCAGGGCATCCCTCCTCAAGCAATGCTAGTCCTACACTGCTAAATGTTTACTGAATGAATGGATGAATGAAGGCAAAATTTTTAGATGTGGGAGTCCCATAGTGCTTGGTTCTCTAGATGAATATCTGGGGGCCTCTTTTGAACTTGGTTCTTAAACCTCCTCAGTTGCCCACATACTACGTCCTAGGGTAAGGCATTTCTCCAGAGCTCACTTATTACCTTGAAAGTGCCATGCTCCCACATGTAGGCCTTGACATGCTAGCTCTTTTGCCTAAAATGCTCCCTCCTCCTCTCCCCACGTTCCCCACCTGTCATCTACCTCTATCCACCCTTTTGCTCAAGCCAAAAACCTAGGAATTTTCCCATTACCCCTTTGCTCCACTGCTCTAACCAGAGGTGATACCAGAGGTGATAGTGACTTGTACCAAGAATACATAGCCCCCAGCAAGTTCTGGTTATCAGAAAAAAATTAAGAGTAAATTTGGTCACTGTGTAATGGAAATGCAAATCTAGTGATGGCAGCATGGTTATCTTGACAGGAGATTGGAAGTTGGGAGCTTTGACCTGTGATTTGCCGTTGTCAAAACTGTCCAACCCTGTTTCAGAGCAGGGTTTTGACTATCTCCCTAAAAAAAAAACAATCTCAGGATATTCCCTCCTAGTATCCCAGAGAGCTCTGGGAGCATTTGAGATCAGTTGCAAACTAATGACAGAGTCATCAGTGATGTACTAGGGGATGAAAAGCTATCAAGCTTCACTGGGTTTTGAGATCTGTGTAATACCAACATCAATTTGGAGTATGTTTTTTTTTTTCGTGTGTGTGTGTGTGTGTGTGTGTGTGTGTGTGTGTGTGTTTTAAACAGGGTCTCACTCTGTCACCCAGGCTGGAGTGCAGTGGCACAATGTCGGCTCACTAAAACCTCTGCCTCCCGGGCTCAAGTGATTCTTGAGCCTCAGCCTCCTAGGTAGCTGGAATTATAGGTACGCACCACCACGCCCAGCTAATTTTTATATTTTTAATAGAGACAGGGTTTCGCCATGTTGACCAGGCTGGTCTCAAACTCCTGACTTCAAGCAATCTGCCCACCTCAGCCTCCCAAAGTGTTGGGATTACAGGCATGAGTCACTGCACCCAGCCTGGGATATGTTTATTAAAATATTCCTCTGTAAAATGGAACTAGTTGCTTTGCAGAATTCTGAGAATAATGTTTAGATATGTACAAACATACATGTGTGTGTAACCTCAATTTATGTTCATGACAGTGGGGATTTTTTTTTAATGTCTACTTTCTTTCTAATAAACTGTTGGAAGACTTCTTGGCTATCCTGTTAAGTCTCTGGCTTACTGTAACTTTTATGTATTTACCATTTACTGGAATGGAGTTTTTAGTTTTATTTGAGGAAGAATTTGGGATTATTCCTCTGTTTGGAAAAAGAGGCTTGCCGTTTTGAAGGGAGTATAAAACCTTTTTAAAGTGTATCTGTAATAGGATATTGTAGATGCACTTTGTAGCAGTTGGAAAAGAAAGTGTGATTTGATTGAAATAAAACTAAATGTGTTGTCCTCCTCTAAAAAAAAAAAAAGAAAAAAAAAAAAGCAGCAGCTATACTGCAGCTATAGCCATGACAATGTGCTTTCCTTCTACGAGCCCAGGGAATAAGCAGCCCTATGACAAACATATATTTTCTCTGAAAGAAAATAATGCCTAAAGATGGAAGGAACAGAGTTTACCTCTTTATTTTGCAGACAGCATCTAAAGCTATTGATAAAGCCATTTTCATCCATTTCATGGTGTAATTTACTAAAGAAAAAGATCTGAAATTTAGAAGCTATGTCAGTAGTGGGAAAACAGATGTACCTAAAAAAAGCAAAACCACCTATTTCCATTACTCTGATTTCCCAAATGTAAAATAAGAAGAGTCTGTCATTTATCCAGAAATAATCTATCTAGCAGGCCTCTATTTATCTAAGACAAAGCTCAAAACCAGAAAGAACAGAAAAAAAAAAAAATACTGCTCTAAACTTGCCTTATTTAATTGATGATTGCTCTTTGTTAAAAACCAGATTTCTTCTATCTTGTCTGTCAAGGAGCTATTTTGGTCTGTTTGTGTTTGTTTGTATAACAGAATACCTGAGACTGGGTACTTTATAAAGAAAAGAGATTAATATAGTTCATGGTTCTGCAGGTTGGGAAGTTCAAGCACAGAGCCCTGGCATCTGGTGCTACATCATAACATGCTGAAGAATGTCAAAGGAAGAGCAAAAATGTGTGAAGAGGCCAAACCCAAAGGCTACCTCTTGACTTTATAACAACCCACTTTGTTGGGAAAATTCCCATGAGAACTGATCCAGTCTTTAGAGAGTGAGAATTCACTCACTACTGCAAGAACGGCACCAAGCCATGCATGAGGGATCTGTCCCCATAACCCAAACCACTACAAGGCTGCACCTCCCGACACTATCACACTGGGGTTCAAATTTCAACATGAGTTTTGGTGAAGACAAATTCAAACCATAGCAGAAGCGTTTAAGGATCTGCTCGTACATTTACAGCAGAGCTGCAATGACCCACTTCTCACCTAATTTTCCATACATCTCTCAATCTTGACTCACTTTCTAATGATGTTTTCTTATCTCTATTACCTCAAAGATTCCACGGACCACCCTGATAATGTCCTGGTTCATTCCTGCCCATGGAATCCCCTTCCCATACACTGTCTTTATGTGTAATTGCTACCCTCTCTCTTACCCTCATGTAGCAGGTAGAAAACTGCATGAACTGAATAATTTTGAAATCTTACCTCCTTCCCAGAAAAAGAGCTCCTGATAAATCTATTTGGAGCAGACTACCATCGATTCTAGGTAGGGTGGGAAATAAAGTCCCTGGCTAGACAATCGCCTCCTACCTACCACAAATTCATGCTAAGGAAGGCTGAGCACAAAACAGCCATCTCACTGTTCAACCTCAAAAGAAATATTAAAACAATTAGCAAAGACTGTGTTTCATGACAATGCCATTTTGAAAAGAGCACTCTCAAGTACTGCTTCTAACTGATAAAAAACATTTTCATTCTGATTTCTGAGCAGACAAATGGCAAGGATGGAACGAGAACCTGGGTTTGCCAATCCTTCGTCCAATCCATTTTTAAAAACCTGATATTTAGGTTATAACTCTGAAGGGGCTGCAGACAAGTAGAATGGAGATAAATCAGACAAGCCCCTACTTTTCTATCCTACCATGTGTAGGTTATTCCCAAGTAGCAGTGCCCTCAACTCGTGCCAATGGGAAAATATATATGCTCTTTTTGTTTCTATTGACTTATTTATTTTAAAACGTTTTTATTTTACTCTCCTTGTTCCCCAGCCTTATTGAGATACAATTGACCAATAAAAATTGTGTATATTTAATATGCACAACTTAATGTTTTAATATACGTGTATTTTTGTGAAATAATCACCATAATCAAGCTAATTAACACAGCACCATCTCACAGAGTACTTTTGTGTGTGTATGTGGTTAGAACATGTAAGATCTGCCCTCCTAGCAAATTTTAAGTATACAATACAATATTCTTAACTGTAGTCACAATGTGGTACATTATTTTGTTTCAATTTCAAACTGCCTTGTTTACAAAGCAATTTGGGAATATGGATTATGACACTAAGTTTATTCCTGTCTGTGGAGCGAGCAGTTCCTCTAAGAATTTGAACTAAGGTAATATTCCAAAATATTTTTTAAAACTTTATGTATAAAGATGTTGACCACAGAGTTATTCAGAGCAATAAAAAATTATGACACATAGTAAAAACTTATGACTAAGAGAACAGTTAATTGCTTTATCAAACATTTGTCCAATGGCATATTTATGTAGCCATTAAAATATCGATGAAACATTTTAACAATGTTTATTTGTTATAAAGCTTACTTTTTAAGGCCAGTTACAAAAGTTTGTGTGTAGTATTGTTTCATTTAACAAATTATAATAAGATACATTTAGAAAAATACTGAATATACCAAATATTGTCTGAGGTTGCATCTAGGTGGCATAATGTGATAATTAATTTTCTTTTTATTTTTAGACACTATTCAAATTTTCTAAAATTATTACTATTTTTTATAGAGACAGGGTCTTTCTATGTTGCCCAGGCTGGTCTTGGCTTAAGTGATCCTCCCACCTCAGCCTCCCAAAGTGCCGGCATCACAGGAATGAGCCACTGCACCCAGCCCTAAAAGTAATGTATAACTTTATATTCAGAAATTAAACACATAACTGGGACGGTGAGGAGAATGACCTTGTATAAGCCAATAACTCAACAGTAATATCCTGTTGGATCCTTCTAGTAACTGCTCCCTACATTCCCAGCTCTTGTTTCCTTGGCTGTTTTCCATGATCTTGATCTCAGTTGATGCTTTTGATGTTCCCTTGTAACATCACTTAGCAAATTCCTCATATTAACTGAGCTTGCTCTCTACCATATCACCCTTTGTTGTGTCATTTCTCATTTCCTGGGAGTAATACTACTAGTTCAGAATTCTTGTCTGATCAACTCTGTGATAGTCACAGAGTAAAATGATTAGATCAGTTCTTTTAAAGAGACGACTCTGGAGCAATGTGTCTAGAAAACTGGAGTGTGATAAAGACTTACATAATTCTTACACCTCTTCTATGTGACTAGCAGGAATACTGACTGTACTTTTATAGGACTCCTCAGTACACTATAAGCTCCTAGAACATAGCAACTATGTCATCTTGGTCTTTCCAGGGCCTAACATAGTTCTGACACATAATTGGGGCTTAATAAATGTTTTGAATGAACAAATGACTGAATGGATGAAAGGATGGGTGAGTAATTATTTAATGATGGTGACTACTATTCATTAAAGAGGCTGGTAAGTCAATTAATATTTATTGAGCACCCATTATGTTCCAGTTTGTACTCAGAGCTAGATTCTAAGAAATTGTGGTAGGAAAGAAATGAACCGGTGAATCAGCTGGACTTTTCGTCCACTGTAAATATGAAGACTGGGGAACCTCTGGGGCCTTTCAAAGATGTGTTTGGATCATCCAGCTAGTGCTAACTAAAGGTTACATGGTCCCAGGGTAACTGATCTGCATTAAGCATAATTGGGCAGACCAGTTTCATCACCATTTAGATGTATAAATTGCCAGAGTCAAAGTGGCCAAAGGTAAGGCCAACAGTGTGGTGTCAAAAATTAATGCTACAGCTCATTTGCAGCCTATCAGTAACAATGATCTGGGATCAGCTCTGCCTGAAGCTTCTGCTGACTTTTGAGACAGCAATTTAGACAAAAAAATTATTCTTCCCAAACCTGTTTCTGCTGTAATACAATCACCCATATCTCCCTAATTAGGTAGCCACTATCAATAGCCCCTAAAAGAAGTCCTAATTTACAGCATATTTGGGAATCAAAATTATAATGTTGTGGTGGCTCTGGGCCTTCTCAAAGCTGATTTATCCTGCAGGGTGGCCAACAGCCCAAGTCACAGGGACTCATCTCATTCCTGACTGCCAGAGTGAATGACTTTCATCATTTAGAACCTTAGAATTTCAATTGGCTAAGCCTGTGATTCCTTACACATGTGCCACTCTATGTGGTTATCCTGCCCGGAATACACTTTAATGCTAAGTGTCTGGCTATACTCCTAGTCCTAGGATCCTAAGTGGCATCCTGTCTTGTCTTTAATTTTCAGCAGCTCTAATAACAAATGCAGAAAGAAACGCTTAAGAAGCTAGGTATGACATCTATGGCCTTGAAAGCACACAAAGACTGAAAAAAAAAAAAAAAAAAAAAACTCCTTTTAAAAATATTCTCTCTTTTTTTTTTTTTTTTTTTGAGACAGAGTCTTGCTCTGTTGCCCAGGCTGAAGTGCAGTGGCATGACCTTGGCTCACTGCAGCCTCTGCTTCTCAGGTTCAAGTGATTCTCTGCCTCAGCCACCCAAGTAGCTGGGATTACAGGTGTAACCCACCATGCCCGACTAATTGTTGTATTTTTTAGAGATGGAATTTCACCATGTTGGCCAGACTGGTCTTGAACTCCTGACCTCAGGTAATCCACCTTCCTTGGCCTCCCAAAGTGCTGAAATTACAGGTATGAGCTACTGCACCCAGTCTAAAAATATTCTCTTTGATCCAGAGCTTAAATTTAGATAAATGCTAGAATTAGACACTCCTGAAGAATACATAGGAATTCTTGCTTCCATTTTCTGTCTTTTATCAATCCATGTTTCACCAAGGACTACTGCCTGCATAGCAAACCCAGTAACTTTTAGATCTAAAACATATACATTTCATAGTTACTATTGTTGTGTGTTTTCTAAACCCATATTTGATTAGGATCCTTTTCTTTTGAGCATTTTATTTACAGAACCTCGAACCATGCCATCCTTACATTTCACTTATTTTACTTGTCACTCTAAAGTTCTGGTAGCCCACATCTGAATTCTCATTTATCAGTATTCTACAGAATCACATTCTATGTATCTTGTTTGACATGGATTTCTATAAAAACACATATTTTAAAGTATCATATTACAATTATTAAGAGAAAAGCAAAGGTGCTGGCAATCACCAATCAATTCTGCTTCCATGCAGATAATTTTTCCACATAAGCTCACTAGCATCATCCTCAATGAAGACATAGATTTAAGAGTATATTGATGGCAATTGTGTCACCACAGATTTCACAAAAAAGGAAAAATAACACAAACAAATGTAATTTTCTCCCCAAGCAAAGCCAGCAATCTCATACAAAGCTATGGACATATTATGGCTTAATTTCAGGGAGACTGGCAATTAAAAAAAATTTTTTTTTCTAATAAAACTGATATCCCTCTAGTTTTTTCTTTCTTTCTTTTGAGACAGGGTCTCACTCTGTCACCCAGGCTGGAATGCAGTGGCACAATCTTGGCTCACTGCAACCTTTGCCTCCTGGGCTCAAGCAATCCTCCCATCTAGGCCTCCTGAGTAGCTAGGACCACAGGCATGTGCTACCAAGCCCAGATAATTTTTGTATTTTTAGTAGAGACAGGGTGTTGCCATGTTGCCCAAGCTGGTCTCCAACTCCTAAGCTCAGGCAATCCACCTGCCTCAGCCTCCCAAAGTGCTGGGACTATAGGCATGAACCACTGCACCCAGCCACCTTCTAATTTTGTCTTTGTTTCACTGAGAAACTTAAAAAACAAAAAATGTCTTTCAAAGATACAAATCTCAGAAGAGGATATTATTTATGTCCAACTCACTAGAGGAAAATAAAACATAGGAAGGCTAAAAATTCTGCAATTTCAAACCACTGTCAATGAATTTGATTTGAAACTTTCCCAGCAACCATAAAGACATGAGAAAAGCTCCAATTAGCCCTAGTGGATAAGAAGATAAGTTATCTTCCCAAAGTAGTGACAAAGAGGTCCCCAATCAACTTAAAGAGGGCAGCAGAAAATAATTAAACATTACATATCCTTATTTCTTCTTTTACTGGCCATTTTGAAAATGAGGGACCCACAGTTTTGTCTACTCTCTTGATTAAAGGGAAGTTCAGAGGATACAGTAAAACCTATGTAGCCTGGCAGGACGTGATGGCTCACACCTGCAATCTCAGCACTTTGGGAGGCTGAGTGGGAGGATGGCTTGAGCCCAGGAGTTTGAGACCAGCCTGGGCAACACAGTGAGACCCTGTCTCTATTTTTAAAAAATGCGTCATTTAGATACAAATTTCCTAAGTTAATTAAACTGGATTAAAAATGCAAGTGGCTCTGTGAACTACAGACCTTATTCAATCTGACTGATTGCTAGAGCGACAGTATTGCATAGTGTTGAAAGCACTCTGAAATGATAGACTATTCAGGTTTGAATCTCACCTCCAATGCTTGCTGTGTGACAATTCACTTAAACTCTTTGAATGTTAGCTGCCTTATCTGTAAAATGAAGTAGAAATAGAAATTACCTCACAGGACTGTTATGATGCTTAAATGAGTTAGTCTTAGCAAAGCACTTAATACTACTATTGTGGTTTATTCAAAAATGCTCAACATCCCCAGGTATCAGAGAAATGCAAATTAAAACCACAATGAGATAGTATCTGACACCTGTTACAACAGCAATAGACATTATCAAAGATAACAAGGGTTGGTGAGAATGTAAGAAAAAGGGAACCCTTGTACACTGTTGGTGGGAGTGTAAATTAACACAGAAGTTATGAAAAACAGTATGGAGGTTCCTCAAAAAACTGAAAATAGAACTACTATATGATCCAGCAATTGCACTCCTGAGTATGTATACAAAGGAATTGCAATCAACATGTTAAAGAGATATCTGGGCATCCATGTTCATTGCAGCATTATTCATAATAGCCAACCTAAGTGTCCATCAACAGATAAATGGATAATGTGGTACACATACAATGGAATACTATTCAGCCTTAAAAAAGGAAATTCTGTCATTTTTGACAACGTAGATGAAACTAGAGAACTTTATGCTAGCTGAAATAAGCCAGTCACAGACAGACAAATATTGCATAATCTCACTTACATGTGGAATCTAAAAAGTTGAACTTACAGAAGTAGAGAGTAGAATGCTGGTTACCAGAGGCTGGAGGTTGGAAGTGGGTACTGCAGAGATATTGATCAAAGGGTACAAAGTTTTAGTTACACAGAAGGAATAAGTTTTTCAGATCTATTGCACCACATAGTGTCCATAGTTAATAATAATGTATTACATATTTCAACACTGTTAGAAGAGTAGATTTGAAATGTTCTCACTCCAAAAAATAATAGGTATTTGATGTAATTAATACGTAAATTAGTTTGATATGATCATTCCACAGTGTATACATAGATCAAAACATTACATCGTATTCTGTAAGTATACACAATTATCTGTAAATTAAAAATAAATATTAAAAAAGAATACTACTATTGCATAGTAAGTACTGGATATAAAACATTTATTAACATTAACTTTGTTTCAAAATGACAGACACTGATAACCTGAAGAAGTATACCAAATTTGGTCAACTCTACCCATTCCTTCAAAATCACTGTGGAGCAAACATATGAACAGGATAAAAGACATTAAATGTCAAATATTTGAATAAAAAATTTCATTCACATTCTATAAAAGATGGTTATGAAAGTATTATTCAGTGCAAAGTTTTAGTTCTGAACTTGGAATTGTGTATAATAAAAGGAGTTTTACAGATTACCATTGCAAACCTGGTGCTATTCAACTGAAAAATAGCAATAATAAACACTCCAGTTAACATACCTTGAAAGCATCCACTTGCCTCCACTCCTTAAGAAGCCTCACTAAAACAAAGAATGTTAAAAAGGGGGACAGAGGGACCATATACTCATAAGAACAAAGAAAACAGGAGAAGAGACAACAGAAAAATGCCACAAAAGTTTAGAAATCAGTTGACCGGGGTTGAGTTGCATGCCCCCGCCCCCACCCCCAGAGGATACATTGACTGTGGCCTTATTTGGAAATAGGGTCTGTGCGGATGTGATCAAAATAAGATAAAGTGACAGCCAGGTATAGTGGCTCACGCCTGTAATCCCAGCACTACGGGAGGCCAAAGCGGGTGGATCGCTTGAGGTCAGGAGTTCAAGACCAGCCTGACCAACATGGTGAAACCCTCTCTCTACTAAAAATACAAAAATTAGCTGAGCCTATTGGTGCCCACCTGCAGCCCAGCTACTGGGGAGGCTGAGGCAGGAGAATCACTTGAACCTGGGAGGCAGAGGTTGCAGTGAGCTGAGATGGCACCACTGCACTCTAGCCTGAGCGACAGAGCGAGACTCCATCTCAAAACAAAACAAAACAAAACAAAAATCTAAAAGTGATACTGGATTAGCCTGGGCCCTAATCTAATGACTGCTGTCCTTACAAAAAGAGAGAAAGTTAGACACAGGCAGATGCACAGGGAAAACACGTAATGGCAGAGGCAGAGATTGGAGTGATTCATCTGCAAGCCAAAGAATGCCAAGAATTGCCAGCAGTCACCAGAAGCTAAGGCAAAGGCATGGCACAGATTGTCCCTCAGAGTCCCCAGAAGGAACCAACCTCCTGACACCTTGATTTCTGATTTGTAGCCTCCATAACTGTGAGGGAATAAATTTCCATAGTTTTAAGCCACCCAGTTTGTGGTAATTGTATGGCAGCTTTAGGGAGCTAATATACTGGTGAACATATGGACTTACCAGAGAAAACTGAAACCCAGGTGTTTTCAGAAGTGATGCCTGGAAGCAAGCTCACTGACACGCAGAACCTTGCAAAGGCTCAGGAACTGGAAGTACCATACCTCTTCGGTGGGATGAGCTGAAAAGAGACCATTAAAAGTCCCAGAAGCAGTTAAGACTCCTAGATTTCCTCCCCTGGCAAAGCCAGGGAAATGTTCTCTATCCCTCATTCCCAACCTGAAACCTGCAAGATTATTTCTTTTGGGAGATATGGAACCAGGATATGGATTCAGGGACACCAGACACAGCTGAAGGTAAAAATGCTATTACGAAACAGTGGTGTAAGTGAAGGTATGCATGATAATTAAATCTTCTCTTTTTTTTTTTTTTTTTTTTTTTGAGACAGAATCTCACTCTGTCACCCAGGCTGGAGTGCAGTAGTGCAATCTCAGCTCACTGCAACCTCCGCCACCTGGGTTCAAGTGATTCTTGTACCTCAGCCTCCTGAGTAGCTGGGACTACAGGCCCATGCCACCACACCTGGCTAATTTTTGTATTTTAAGTAGAGACTGTGTTTCACCATGTTGGCCAGGCTGGTCTCGAACTCCTGACCTCAAGTGATCCATCCTCCTTGGCTTCCCAAAGTGCTGGGATTACAGGCATGAGTCACCACGCCTGGTGGAGAGTTAATTTTATGCGTCAACTTGACTGGACCATAGGATGCTCATGTATCTGGTTAAACAGTATTTCTGAGTGTCTATGAGGGAACTGAGTAAAAGAGATTAACCTCACCTATGTGGGTGGGCATCATCTTATTCATTCGGGGTCTGAATAAAACAAAAAGGTAGAGGAAGGGAGGATTCACTTTCTCTCTTCTAGACTTCTTCAACTGAATCTTTGATCTTTTACCACCCTTGGTGATCCTGGTTTGCAGGACTTCAAACTTGGACTGGAATCTACACCATCGGCTCTCTAGTTATCAGGGCTTCAAACTACAACATGGGCTTTCTGGGTCTTCAGCTTACAGACAGCAGATTGCGGGGCTTCTCAACCCCCATAATCACATGAGCTAACAGATAGATATAGGTACAGATATAGATATCTATTCATTCTGTTTCTCCAGAAAACCCCCAACTAATACCATGCATCAGTGCATATAATGAAATTACTAAGACTCCCAGCCTCCTTCCCGTGCCAAGAAGGCTGTATATTCTCAAAGCAAGTAAATAGAAAATTACTCTCTAGAAGAAAATAAATAGCTGGTCTTTGCCCCATCATCTTACATCTTGTTCAGCAGTGAACAAGCCTTGCCTATGTCCCCAAAACACCTTTTTAGAGCATCACTTTTACATATAAATTGACAGCAGGGATCACTACACAAGATGAAGAATGTCTCTAGCACAAACGACAGGGACCAAATATAAACAACCAACCAAAAAAAAAAAAAAACACTCAAAAGAATCAAAGTCAATGCAGAGTTATGTAGAAAGCATTTTAAAAGCCCTATAATTTACATCTTCAGAGATAGGAGCTATATTCATGAAAAATAATGTAATGCTATAAAAGAACAAAGAATAAAAAGCGCACTTAGAAATGAAGGTATAATAAACGAAATAAAGTAATCTGATAGTCATTTGTCCAATTAAGTTGAAAAAGTCACAGAGAAAGTAGAATGAAAAGATGAAGAGATAGAAAATAGGACAGACAGGTAAGAAAAAACATCAGCCAAGAAGGTCTACAATCTAAATAACAAATTTCAAAAAATAAGAGATACAATAAGAGAGGGCGGGAAGAAATGATCAAATAAATAATATCAGGAGAATCCCCATAACTGAAGAGAATGTGTTTCAGGATTGAAAAACTGATCAATAGGAATGCAAAAAGACCCATAAGCAAGACACTCGATTGTGTCTTAGAAAACTGGGAATAAAGAGAAGATCCTAAAGCTTCTTGAGACAAAACAAAACAGAAACCAAAGCAGGTTACATATCAAGAAATTTAGTGACCTGTGAAGGAGAAGGAAAAGCAGTGACGTAGAGTTTCTCAACAATTCTGGAAGCTAAAATATTGTGGAGCAAGTCCTCCAATATTCCGAGTGAAAGTTATTTTCAACCTAGAACTCTGTGCTCAGCCAGAATAAAAACAGTTCCAGACATGCACGCTCTGTGGGAAAAAACACCTGGAAGCAACCTCCCTCAAGGAACTATTGGCGGATACGTTCCACAACATGAGGGTATATAATCAAGAAAAAGACACACATTCAGGAAATAGGAAACTCACCTCCAGGAATGAGGAATAAGACCTTCCCAGGATGGATGTGAAGGAGACCCAAGGACATCAGTTGAGAGCTGTGCCTTCCAAATTTTGATGTGCATAGGAATTACCAGGGGATCTTGTTGCAATACAGATACTGATTCAGAAAGTCTGGGTACAGCCTAAAATTTGGCGGTTTTAACAAATTCCCTCAGGATGCTGGGGCTGCTGGTTCAGAGACTACACTCTGCATATCAGGGGTGTAGAGAAAAAACAGTCCAAATTGTACCAAGACGACGACGGTACAGAGACAGAGACAGACATTTATTTCCATCTCGGAGATAATCGGGAATGAATTAGTGTAAGTCAATAACCGTATAGTAGGGGAGGGAGAGGGATGGAGGACAAGGAGAAAAGGATTAATATTTCACGTAAACATAAATGAAGAAAAAACAAGGACGGGGCTGTATTGAGGGCAGCCGCATACATCCAACCTTGCCTCTAGTAGACACCTGAAGAGGAAGGTTGGACCACCCTAACGGATTCAGATTCAGTAGTCTGGGGGGCGTCTCTGGATTGACCCTGGAAGATGCTCTAGAAAGCCTAGATGCGGACCACAAGGACAGAAGACGCCCCTTTCCCTGCCCAGCAGGGTAGTAGGCAGGGCCTCAAAGCGCCCGGCGCCAGGCCTCAGGGGGCGGGGCATGGGCGGAGCCTTTTCCCTAAATTGGCGCGCCCGAGTGGCGCTGGGATTCGGATTGGAGGCTTTGGAACCCGGAAGCAGTTGGCAGCTCTCGAAAGCGGCCGCGGATCGGGGAATTCTGCTGGCGCCACCGCTGCAGAATGGTGGGCGGCGGCAGGATGCGCAGGCCCGGCGCGGGGGCGGGGTCGCAGATACTGCCAGAAAGGGTGTGCGGGCAACGCGGGTCACTTTGGGTGACAGCCAGGGTACCAGGAGGCACCGCATTTCATTCATGCAGTGACTGTTAAGCTTGCTGTGTGTCCGGGGGCTGCGGTTTGCTGCGGGGACCCTGCCCAGGGTTGCTGTTTAGCGCTCTGTAGGGGGTTGGACCAGGAAAGTAGCGCTTCTGCATATTCTGCCCAGCTCCTCTTGGTGCATTTCCTGGGGAAACTGATTAAGCCAACCCACGTTTCATTCATTCGCCCAGCCAGATAGATTGGGAACCGATTACATACCAGACATTGTGCGGGGTGCTGCGGATTTGGGGTCAACCCGCCTGTCCCTGCTCAGTGTAGAGTCTCCGGCCTGGGGAGGAGGAGCACAAGCGAATATGCATTCTACTGTGACTTTTTTGTTTGGGATTATAACGCTGGTGTGTAGAAAGTGCCGTGGAAACACTGAAGGAGGATTTAACAAGTCCCAGGGGATGTTAAAGAAGACTTTTAAGACAACTCTTTGAAAATGGGTTTTGAAGGCAGAGAAGTAAGAGTCTGAGACGTAAAAGTGTAGGAGATGTTTCAGCATAGCGGAGCGTTCGGCTTGGTCGGAGCCAGGGAAATGAGAAAGCAAGAGGGACCTGATCATAAAAACACTATGAGAGGGGAAGGGGAAAAAGTATGTGCATTATCTCATACTTTACTACGATTTCGGAAGTTATGTAACCACTACAGTAGCAATAAGGGGAATCAGGAAAGAACTGCCATTGTGGTAACTAAAGTTTTAGAAAACTTAGTCTGGCAGTGTTATAAATCGGACACAGTGAGACATTCTTGGAGGGCTTAATGAACTAGTAAAGGGCCATGTGTATAGGCATTCTTCATATTGGGCCATGCATTCTAGGAATACCAGGGTAAAGGAGAAATGCAGCCTCTGAAGGGGACAGCTCTCCTAAATTCTAGTTGTTAGGGATATGGACATGCTGAACTAGTGTGTGAGTTAAGGCAGAGCTGAAAATTTCTCTCTGAAGGTTTAGTGAAGAACTACTTTGGTGACCTGAGGTGCTTAACTAGAAATACAATACCAGAAATGAAGGCAAGTCTATAGAGACTATAACCATAATGGCCAGCATTTGCATATTATGTGCCAGGACTGTTCTGTGTATTTTTACATATAATAACTTATTCCTTGTAACAATCCTATGATAGAGGTACTGTATGCCCTTTTTGCAGATGAGAAAACAAGGCACAGAGAGTTTAAGTAACTTGCCTAAGGTTGGAAATCAGCTGGAAATACGTAGGGTCAGGAGTCAACCCAGGCAACCTAACCATTAAGCAAAACTGCCTTTTAGCAAGGCAGATTAAGCCTTTTCTGACATCTTCAGTTGAAGCCAGTCTTTGAAAGTCTGACCAAAGACAGTTATAAAAACGGAAGATAGGATAGCTCAGGACTTCATATGTTCCTACTGTTCTATATTTGCAGTTGGAGAAGCAACATAATGAAGTGGTTGAGAATCTGCTGTGGCGCCAGGAGAGTTACTGAAATTACTAAAGACAATTTGGAGAACGGAAGTTTTGTGTGCCAATTTTCAGTGTGAAAAAACAGTTGGATGTGAAGAAAAGTAAATTCTGTGAAGCTGATGTCTCCAATGACCTTCGAAAAGAAGTAGAAAATCATTATAAGCTCTCTTTACCTGAAGATTTCTTTCACTTCTGGAAGTTCTGTGAAGAACTTGATTCTGAAAAACCAGCTGGTGAGTTGCTCCAGAATCATTCTTGTATAAATGGAAAAAGTAATGTAATAGGAAATGGGATGGGTGTGGTGGCTCACACTCTGTAATCCCAGTTGAGGCAGGAGGATTGCCTGAGACCAGAAGTTTGAGACCAACCTGGTCAACACAGCAATACCTCTTCTCTACAAAAAATTAAAAATAAATAAAATAAAATAAAAAACTAGGCATGGTTGCATGTGCCTATAGTCCTAGCTACTTGGGAGACTGAGGTGGGGGGATCCTTCATTGAGCCTAGTAGTTCGAAGTTGCAATGAGCTATGATCACATCAGCCTCAGTGACAGAGCAAGACCCTGTCTCTAAAAAATATAATTGGCTAGGCATGGTGGCTCACACCTGTAATCCCAACACTTTAGGAGGCTAAGGCAGGCAGATCACTTGAAGTCAGGAGTTCGAGACCAGCCTGGGCAACACGGTGAAACCCTGTCTCTACTAAACATACAAAATTTAGCTGGGTGTGGTGGCGCATGCCTGTAGTCCCAGCTACTCGGGAGGGTGAGGCACAATCATCACTTGAACCTGGGAGGTGAAGGCTGCAGTGAGCCGAGATTGTGCCACTGCACTCCAGCCCAGGCAACAGAGCTAGACCCTGTCTCAAAAAATATATATATATAAAAAATAATTTTTTAAAAAAACCTAACCAAGAATATTAACAGCTCATAGAAAAGGAATATTTTCCAAGATGTTTCTAGTAAGAGAAAATATAGTAAGAAATATAGATTAATGCTATAATAATGCCACTGTCACCTATTTTATTGGCAAAGGTAAATAATTTCATCACGTTCTGGGGGAATGTGAAGGAAAGTAAGCACTTTCATATGTTGCAGGACTTTGAATATGATTTAACAGTTCTGCTTCCAAGAACTTGTCTTATGGATTAGATAAACTAAGAATTATGTTTGAGGATATTTAAACAAAAAAATGGGAAATGGCTTAAATGCCTACCAATAATACATATATTCAGTAGATCTTAATTGTTTTAAAAGAATGAGACAGATTTTTAGGAAATAATAAACTATCATGCCTGAAATATGTTAAGTGAAAAAGAACAGTGTATAGAGTATGCTACCATTAGTACTTTTTTAAAGGGGGAGGGGGAGTATACACATATCCCTATATACTTTTCTATGTGCTTTCTTTGTCTCTGAAAGGAGAAAGAAACTCTTAATGGGCTATGATCATTACTTTGCACTATATACCTTTTGCACTGTTTTAATTTTTTAACTAGTAAGCACTGTCATACATTATTGGTGGAAATGTATATTTATACATATTCTGAATTTTGCCAATAGATCAGAAATGTGTAGCAGTTTCTTTGAAAAGTCATGTCTGTGTACAAACATTAGCAAAGATGTTCCCTGAAACATTTTTAGAACAGAAAAAAGAAATAGTAAATGTCCATCAGTAAAAGAATAGATGGTTACCTCTTTATAATGCAGTATCATGCCCTATTAAAAATCATGTAAAATAACATTGAATAGCATGGAAAATATTCGGAAAATTTAAGTGGGTCAGGATGGAGGACAAAAGCAGATTACAAAACAATCCATCTCAGTTTGTTACATATTTGTATCTGTTCATGGGCGTGGAGAGTATGGAAATTTGTTACTGTATACTAGACTATTAACTGTGTTATCTTTGACTAATGAGATGGATGGTTTTAGTTTTCTTGTTGCTTTAAAAATTAGTATATGCTCTCCTAAGCTCCACTTGAGCTGAACAATTTTTCCTGTCCAATTATCTCCATGCTTCTATTCACGTTATTACCTCTTACAGGAATATTTTTGCTTTCTTCATCCTTGCCTCCTTATAAAGGGTCCTGCCTGGTGTTCTCCCCTCCCTCTTAGAAGCAGCAAGGACCCATTTGAAGTTATACATTGTACATTGCACAGACTTCATGTCTTTGTGGTTTAGTAGTACTGACTGTGATCTGTGAATAGAGAAGGGAGATGGAATCATCTAGGGTTAGGGTTGGCCAAATAGATTGTCAAAGAGTCAAGGGAATCTGGTGTGCTAGCTGAGGTAGAGGAAAGAGGGATAAGAAATGTTTTTTACTTTTTTTTTTTTTTTGGAGACAAAGTCTCGCCCTGTCACCCAGGCTGGAGTGCAATGGCATGATCTCATTTCACTGCAACTTCTGCCTCCTGGGTTCAAATGAATCTTGTACCTCAGCCTCCCAAGAAGCTGGGATTACAGGCATAAGCCACCACACCTGGCTAATTTTTGTATTTTTAGTAGAGACGGGGTTTTGCCATGTTGACCAGGCTGGTCTGAAACTCCTGACCTCAGGTGATCAGCCTGCCTCACGCTCCCAAAGTGCTGGGATTACAGGTATGAGCCACCATGCCTGGCCTGTTTTTTACTATTCTTAATCCACACATTTTTGCTATCTTTCTCTCCCTTAATCTGTGTGTACTACAAGTAGTTGAGGCTAATTGCAGTGTGGTAATGGGCCTGTAGGAATACAAACCAGTCTTGCTTTGGCTAAAATAAGAAACAACAGGATTGTTTGAGATGTTAAGTTAATACAGTGGTAAATTTCAGAGGAAATCCTAAATGTAAATGCCACTTTTCTGTTACTCTGACTTCTTTTCCATTGAATGTTTGACATCTTCACACATAACTCAAGATTTTCTTTTACTTTAGAAACTTTTTGAAGACAATTGCTTAGAAATAGTTTATTCACTAAAAGCATTATTTCCTATCTGTCTGCAGAAAGTATTGTCTAAATTTATTTGCTTTATAGATCCACTCTCTGTAAGCCTTTGACTTCAGTTGGTTGGTCTTTATGATATCCTTGCTGGAAAACATAAAATGAAGAAAAAATCAACAGGCCCGAATTTTAACCTTCATTGGAGGTTTTACTATGATCCTCCTGAGTTCCAAACCATTATTATTGGAGATAAACTCAGTACCACATTGGGTATTTCAGGTAAAGGATCTTTTCTTTGCCTCTAAAATACAGCTGCTGTCCTGCTAATGAGGATAAACAGTTATTCATTAGCCTCACCCAAGGTGAAAGGCACATTTTCCCCTATTGGTGGATATATGAGCCATCTGTTGTTCTTGCTGTTACCATTTTAACCTTCCCTAGGATGGGTGAACTCTTTAGGTTTAATCTCACTGGTTCTTCCTTTCCTTGTAAACTTTTTTTTCTCTTTTGGGTTCAGAAGAACTCTTTTGGCCCAAGATAATTTAGAGCAGCTGTTGTGACTTGTGCTTAATAAGCTATGTGCTTCCTGGTGCCAGAGTGGCAACTGGGAACTAAGAGTGATCTCTGGAGTCACACTGGTCCTCTTGTTTATTATCTGTGTGATCCTGTGTCATTAGTGACTGTGACTTTCTGTGACTCAGTTTCCTGTCTTGTAATAATAGGGATAATTGTACTTATGTGATAGGAATATTATGAGAATTAAATGAATGCATACAAGATACCTAGAAGGTTAAGAAATAGAGAAACTCCACTTGTCCGCTTGTACCAGTAGAGATGCTATCCTTTAAAGTGAAGATTAAATGTAAGGTAATAGAAGAAACGTGTCCAGGAAGAAGTACTGTAGTACAGTAGAATGCACATGGTGCTAGGAATTGAATTATACTGTAGCCAAGTATTTATCATATAAATGATACATCTGATTTTAAACACTTGTTAAGAGTTCATTACTTGTGTATAATTCAAACAGAAAGGTTTAATGTAGTCAAGATTTATCATAGATGTTCCTAAGAAACTTGGAGCTTAAAATGATAAATTTGTTTCAATTTTAAAAAATGCCCTTATAAAAGAGGCCTTTAAAAAGAGGGAAAAAATAGGGGTAAATTATCTGTAGACCTAAAATCCCACTGATAATATAAATTATGGGCAGCTAAATTTTTAATGTCTTTGCTTAAACAGGGATTCTCCTGATGAACTTCTTGTATATGTTGGTATAAATGAAGCAAAGAAAAATTGTATAATTGTTCCAAATGGAGATAATGTATTTGCAACAGTCAAGTAAGAATATTTTATCTCAAATTCTCTGATGTTTATGTAAGTTTACAATTTTTATACTATATTAGTCCATTACAAAGCGGGTTTGCGGGGCTGGGCACAGTGACTCACACCTGTAATTCCAGCACTTTGGGAGACCAAGGTGGGCGCATTGCTAAGGTCTGGACTTCGAGCCCAGCCTGGCCAACATGGAGAAACCCCATCTCTACTAAAAATAAACAATTAGCCAGGGGCATGGTGGCACACGCCTGTAATCCCAGCTACTCAGGAGGCTGAGGTAGGAGAATCGCTTGAACACAGGAGGTGGAGGTCGCAGTGAGCCGAGATTGTGCCACTGCACTCCAGCCTGAGTGACAGAGTGAGACTCCATCTCCAAAAAACAAAACAAAGCAGGTTTGAGGCAAGCCTATAACTGTAGATTTCTAAAGATAATTTCCATGACTTTTGAAGGAAGTCTTATCTATACTGTTACTTTGTCACTCTTCACCAAAAAACACACGTTTTATTTAACTATTTTGCTTAATACTCGACCTCAGATGTTCCATGGCAAAATCAAAAGATTTTTTAGACATTGACTTTTAAACACTTGTTAAGAGTTCATTACTTGTGTATAGTTCAAACAGAAAGGTTTAGAAGTAAAAAGATGCTCATAAAATCCTTGGGATGGCTGAGGGGACAGGCTGAGCTTCCAGGAATGACAGTTGTGTGGCTCACAGTGGATTTTATGTCTCTGCCACCACCACCATCAGGAAGCTGGGATATCAAGAACTGCTGCCACAATGGGTGGCTCTAGGACCATATTATCTTGGGTATAACCTGTACCAGGTAAATGGATGCCTTACCCATTGCCTCTCAGCCCCCATAGAGCTAAGCACCAGGTGCTGGGATCTCAGCTACAGCTGCTGCCGAACTATCAGATGTCTCTACAGCTGTGCTCACTGATGGAGACCGTGGAAGCACAGCCTCCAGCTGTTATCTCTTCTGCCTCTGAGACTTCAAACTATTGCAGCTGTTTGGAAGAAGCTAGGTCCCATGTGGAGCCTGGGCTAAAGAGTAGTATGGGAAATGCAGCAAACTTTCATGAGGAAGGGATTGGAATAGAGCTGAGTGATCCAGTCTATGCTATGTCAGCCACAGACGTGAGGTGAAACAATTTCATTTGTCAGCAGCTGTGTAGTTTGCATTGTAATGAAGAAAGGAAACTTTATCACTTCAAATACAAGTAGATTATGTTTCATTTGACCTCTTTTAGTACTATCTCTTTAAAGGGCTTTTGTTCCCTGTGATTTGATAATATAAATTTGCAGTAAAGCAAATTCAAACTAAATCAACCTAATACAACCACTAGACTGTGCTACATACATACTGGTGTATCTACGGGGCAACTACATTGTAGATGTCCAAAAATGTTCTTTGTTTTCTAATACCTCTCAGTTTCCTATAAAACCTTGCTTGGTATCTGTAATTTATAAGTTCTTTTAAACTCTTTGGATTTATTGTTCAATTTAAATTGGTGCCATCTTTATTAGAAACTGTTGCTTACTGTATGTCTCTTGCACTAGGATGTAAGCTCCATGAGGGCAGAGGCTTTGTTTTGTGCACAGTATCTGCCCCATAGTAAATGCTCCATAAATATTCATTCCACAATACTTTGGCACCTAAAAACACCTAATTTTTTCAGGCTGGCCAACATAGTGAGACTATCTTTTAAAAAAAAAACAAAAAAACAAAAAAACCTACCTTTTCATTTGTATTACTAGTCACGTTTGTCTTAACAGAAATCTTCTTTTAAAAGAAAGATAATATAATAGTGGTCGTCTAACATAACCCTAGACTCTTCTGGTATCTTTTTTTTATAGCTAATTGGAGAACCCAGACAAAGAAAAAAAAAAACATGGGTAATAATATTTATAATTTAGGTGGAGATCAGCAAGTGACTACTTGAGGAACTGCCTTCAATAATTTGTCTCGAACACAGGAGTAAAAAAATTACTTGAGATATAACTATTTTAGTACTTTTCAAGTATAACGGTTTTAGTTTTTTGGGTACCACCTCCTTAAATCAGCTAATCAGAACACTTAATTTCTTTATATATTTTAAAATCTATTTTTATGGCAGATGGAGTAAGGTCTTTCAAGGCAGACCTTTGAGCAACAAATTTTTATGCCCAGAAAAAGAAGTGTCTCTGCAAGATTTAATAGTAACTAAAGAAATGAAAATTAAGCCAGCAAAGATTTTTAAAGGTTAAAGAATAGTAATAATCAATGATGACTAGGGTATAAGAACCCTTACTGATGTGTTAATTGGTAAAACCTTTGTAGAAAGCAGTTTGAAAAATGTTTAAACTACCGTTTTCTAAGATTTCTTGACAGATGACATTGCCAGGCACCCTGTGAAGTACACATTTATACCCTTAAGTTAGCAATTCCACTTACAGATATTCATCAAAGGGATTTTGGACAGGTACAGAAATATGTGTGTTTTTTACAGATTGTTTATCAAATGAAAAATTGGCAACAACATACCCAGCAATAGAGAAGACTAGGTAAATATAAACTATCCATATACTATAATACCTTGGTATTGATTTGTTGAATTTGTTATGAAGTGGGCAAATAACAGTGTAGAATGATTCCATTTCATACTGTCTAATGCATTCGGAAATAAACATATTCAATTTTTAAGTATCTTTGAACAACAAAGTTAGGAATGACTTTTTTTTTTTCCTTCTGCCTTGTTTTGTTTCCTAAAATAACTAGGGCAAATAGTTTTTACCTTGGGTCAGGGACTTTGAGGGTCAAAACTATTTGTGATAATAAAATATTATTTTTGCACCAATGGCACAAAGGTAATGGTGGATAATACTGTTGTCTCCTTGGCAGGAATCAAGATAGTGCCACAAGAGTAGCAGCAGTCATTGCATTATTCACAGCAGTAACATGCAAATGTATTTAAGAATGTTTGTGATGGAGCCAGACATGGTAGCTACTCGGAATGTTGAGGTGGGAGCATTGCTTGAGCCCAGGAGTTCAAGTTTATCCTGAGCAACATAGCAAGACCCTGTCCCTGGAAAAAAACGTCAGTGATGGAGTATACATGTGTTAGCTGTCTACCATTGAGTATATCTCTTCAACATTCTGTGATGAAATAGGAAATGCATAGACAGCATTTCTCATACTGAAGTACTGTGGTTTGTCTAAGGGGAAAAAAAAGCACTTGTGTGATTGAGTTTTGAGATGAACTTTTTCCCACTTTTAGAAATAGTGACTCACTGACAAAGTCTGGTTATTTGGGTCTAGATACTGGCAGAAATATTTTCAAATGAACCAAAGAAAACAACTATTTTTTGCCAGTGATAAAATTCAAGGTTTCGAACAATAATAAATTGAGAAACTTGTAATACCAGCGTGAGCTTGATAGCTTTTTTTTCTAATGTTATGTATTGGAGTGAATTTGATATATAAGTTTCAACATTTACATCTGTAATTTAGTGAACCACTATTTCCAAAGGGCCATTGCATGATGCCATATAACATGCATGGGTACAAATTCTTTTGCATTCAAGGAATTCTAATGGATTTTAAGTAACAACACAAACTGTTCATGTTCATGGTTATGGCTTCAGTTGCACATTGCACCTTATCTTTAAGCATCACACAGCAAAGTGTTAGAGTAGGTTTAGGCAGAGACAAAAACTTAGAGATAGTTCATAATAATGTCATATGTATGGCAAGGCAGCTACCAAGTGCCTTCAATAGTAGTAGAAGTAAAAGAGGATATTTTATGTGGGCTTTGATGGATGCCTAAGAACTTACTAGAAAGAATGGGAAGAAGGATGTTTTAGGTAAGGGAGCAGTATGTGTGTGAAAGTGTGGAAATACATGGCACAGTGTATTTGAATGGATATATGCCATGCCAGAGTGTTGAGGAAGACTGTAAAGATTGATTCACATAGGACTGACATCAAATTTGCATTTTATGATTGATATAAACATATCGTCTAGACATACAGCTGGTAATAATTGAAGGTAAGATTTAGTGTAACTGTGTGCTGTAATCAGAAGTTAGATTTTGGTGGCTTGGGTTTCTGTGACACTTTATTTTTATTATTATACTTTAAGTTCTAGGGCACATGTGCAGAATGTGCAGGTTTGATACGTAGGTATACATGTGCCATGCTAGTTTGCTGCACCCATCAACTCATCATTTACATTAGGTATTTCTCCTGATGCTATCCCTCCCCCAGCCCCCCACTGCCCGACAGGCCCCAGTGTGTGATGTTCTCTGCCCTGTGTCCAAGTGATCTCATTGTTCAATTACCACCTATGAGTGAGAACATACAGTGTTTGGTTTTCTGTCCTTGTAATAGTTTGCTCAGAGTGATGGTTTCCAGCTTCATCCATGTCCCTGCAAAGGACAGGAACTCATCCTTTTTTATGGCTGCATAGTAATCCATGGTGTATATGTGCCACAGTTTCTTAATCCAGTCTATCATTGATGGACATTTGGGTTGGTTCCAAGTCTTTGCTATTGTAAATAGTGTGTGGCACTTTAATCTACCAGCTGTACTGGTAACTCTACTGGTTTAATCCACTAGCTCTCTGAACTTGGGTAAGTTGATTATCTTCTTTGCCTTTTTTTTTTCCTGATAAATAAGATGAAGCTAAGACTAGCACCCACTATAAATATTCTAAGCCCTTTGATAACAGTGTTGTAGAGAGTACTACAAACTCTCAGATGCCGCAGTGAATAAAAGTGAGTTTCTTCCTAGGAGCTGTTACTCCCTGCACCTTTCTTCTGGGAGTCTGGCACCCCCTCCCGCTCTTCACTTTACTCCTGACCTTTTACACTGATGGCAAAAATCTTAACCTGTTTGTGATAAAATATAAAATTATTGCCATAAGTGGCATTAGCATGCTGTATATTTACATACTTTTGAAAACTACTTTGGATTATTCTTTTGTATAAGTTTATAAAGTAGCTTTGCTTTCCTTTCTCGTTTTCTAAATTTTTCTTAACACAAATTTCAACATTAAAAAAAAAAAATCTATTGACCTTATTGTAACAGTGTCCTCTGTTTCTTTAAAAATGAAAAAAAAAAAAAGGCCAGGCGCAGTGGTTCATGCCTGTAATCCCAGCACTTTGGGAGGCCAAGGTGGGCAGATCACCTGAGGTCAGGAGTTCGATACCAGCTTGGCCAACATAGTGAAACTCTGTCTCTACTAAAAATACAAAAATTAGCTGGGCATGGTGGCATGCACCTGTAATCCCAGCTACTCGGGAGGCTGAGGCAGGAGAATCACTTGAACCTGGGAGGCAGAGGGTGCAGTGAGCTGAGACCCTGCCATTGCACTCCAGCCTGGGCAACAAGAGCAAAACTCTGTCTCAAAAAAAAAAAAAAAGATGGAATTTGGTTTTTTTGTTTTTTGTTTTTTGAGACAGAGTCTTAGGCTGGAGTGCAGTGACACAATCTCGGCTGACTGCAACCCCCACCTTCCAGATTCAAGCGATTCTCATACCTCAGCCTCCCGAGTAGCTATGAATACAGGTGCATGCCACCACACCCGGCTAACTTTTGTATTTTTAGTGAAGACAGGGTTTCACCATGTTTCCCAGGTTGATTTCAAACTCCTGACCTTGAGTGATCCACCCACCTCAGCCTCCCAAAGTGCTGGAGTTACAGGTGTGAGCCACCACGCCTGGCCCCTGAAAAATTTTTTTGATGTCTACTTTTTTTTCTGTTAGGTCAGACTTCTCTGAAGTAGTATGCCATATCTTAGTATCAAGTAATACAACTTAAAACTTGACTAATCTCAGCTTTGTAACTATTCCTTACATCTTTATTGTAGACATTAGAGTGCTGATATAAATTTGAATCATATTTTCTCTTTCTGTGACTGGCAGTTTTTGTTAATGTTGCTTTTCTCTTATTTGAAGAAAACTATTAGGGATTTTGAGAAAAGTGTTGGTGAGTATTCTGCCATGTCAGATTCCATTTCAAATTCTTGCATGGAATTTGACTTTTTTAACTTAGCTCAACTTCCAACGGTCTTTGTACTTAGTATAGTGGTCTGCAACATAATGAGGACTTTTACTACTTTTTCAGATTACTTTTGATGAAAAAAACAGAAAGAAGTAACAGATAAAAAGAAAACCAATCTCTTGAAAAACATAGATGAAAAACTCACAGAAACAGCCAGAAAACTGGGGTACTCACTGGAACAGAGAACCGTGAAGATGAAACAGAGAGATGAGAAAGTATGACTTCAATCTGTTGGCCTCTATTTTGCTATTTAGCAGATTTTTTCCCCTCTTGAATCCTTCCCATCTCTACCCTGCCCTTCTCTTCTCTAGTCCTCTTAAGAGCTGGATGTTGTCCCTTAGGGGTGCTAGGAGGATGGCACTGAAACGGGGGTCAGATGGCTCCTTTGGGTTGGTACACTGGTTGAATTGCATAACTGGTGATATCACTGCTGTGGTTGAATAACTCATGCCGGTATTTACCATTCTTTTAATCTTGTTTTATCAGTTAATCACTTCATAAAGTTAAGTGAAAGCTGCTTTGTACATAATGAAATTTACATAGGTATATTTTCTTCAGTAAACATGTGTATCAGCAGTGCTTCTTCCTTCTTCCTTCTTCCTTATTGATCTCATCATTTCCTTTTCCATCTCTCCTAAATGTCTGCAGTGTGAGGGGAGAATTTTGTAAAGGAGCAAATACTTCTTAGTGTTGGATTCTTTTGGTTTTCAGCTATAGATTTCAGATTAAGTTAATGACAAGCTGGAAGATTTCTGCCTTGGAGTAAATGAGAATTCTGTAGGAGTTTGTTCTTATGGCCTCTGGGGGAAAAATAACACTTGTCACTGGAATGAGGGCTCCCCAGTCTCCTCCAGCCTCTCATTGTTTGTCTGCCCTTGCTGGTTCATCTGAATGTTCTAAGATAAATGGAGAACTTGTTATTCCTTAATAAACTAGCACTGATAATGAAGTACCTTAGTGTACTTAGGCATTAAATCCTACTTCAGTTCCTTCTCTGATCTTGATTCAGCTTCAAGGGTGATATTCTCATAATTTCTAGGCACTCTTTCTTTAGTCCTATAGATTGGAAAGTTTCTTAAAATGTACATTTTAATGTACAACATGGCATTTTAAAAGTTAAGGTTTTTTATTGCCATTTACCTTTCTGGTTATCACAGGAAGCTTCTCCCAACTTGTGACTAGGAGGAAGGGTAGCATTTGTAGCCTAATGTATTCCTAATTTGTTTTGACTAACGTCTAAGCATCAATACACATAATACCTGTTAGCCAATTATTTAATCAGTCTTATTTTTCTACCACAAGCTATATTTCAGAGGAGATTTTCTTAATTCTTCCCCATAAATAAGATATAATTCAGGTTTAAATTTCATACATATTTTTGTCCTAGACCCCGCTCCCATGAAGTTTCATTTTAGTATTTGTTCTTTATATAAAAACAGATGGTAAAAACAAAGACAAAAAAGAACTTACAAGACAATCATGTTTTTAATCCTCCCCCATTGATGATTATACTTTCATACTGTTTTCTGTTATTGTAAGGTTGTTCTTCTATTGTTTTTGTGAGATCTTCATTTAATTCATATTTTTCTACTGAAGAAATAAGTTCCACTAGTATATGTGAGTTAGTGGCTTGGTCCTTGTGTGTGAGTGTAAGAATGTCTCCACTCTAGTATGATAGAGCACTGTATAGCACACTAGAAATCAGTGTTTCTATACTGACAGTAACCTAGCATACTTTGGAATGCAGAGCCCTTATATCATTTGACTCCCTACAACAAATCTGCAAAGTTAGGATTATCATCCTATTTTATAGATAAGTAAATTGAGGGTTATAGAAGTTTTGTGTCTTGCCCAAAATCTTAAATGACACATGCAAAATCCAACTTCATATTTTCCCTATTTGGCATTCTTTCCACCCCATCTTCTTACTAATTGGTTTTCTGCCGCTTCACCTTTTCCATACCTAGATCTCTTCATAAGGAACATTAGTTAAATATGCATAAAATGATGGTGTGTCACTCCATCCACCTGTGATCTGATGCTTCCGGATGTCACTCATTCCTATACAGTTTTCCTACATTTGTAATCTTATTCTTCATAATAAAATTACAATTCTGATGACTTCTTAATTGATACCTCTTTATGGACAATTAGTACAGGTAATCATATGTAAAAAATCTGAACATGTATCTACCATGGTTCCTACTATATGTTGTTCAGCCTGAGTTGGCAACTATAGCACTGCTGTCTTTTTCTTTATCACTGCTTTATGTCCTGCCTTTTACACTTATGAATATGTTATGTTTATCATTTCATATTGCCAACTTAAGATCTACCTCATAATTTTGAGTGGCTGCAGAATACTGTACTTATGTTTAAAGTTTGGGTTGCTTAAAATTTTTCACAAATACAGACAACCCTGCCATAGATATCCTTTTATACCTTTATTCACATACTTATCTGGTTCTTTTTTTAGAAGAAATTCCTAGACATAGACATAGTATTACCAGGTCCAAAGAAGTGTGTGTGTGTGTGTGTGTGTGTGTAGTTTTTCTTTGCTTGTTTCTAATTTTGTGGGGTTTTCTTTAGTGCTTTTGGTTTTTTCCATGCTGGTAGATATAAAATTCTGCATTGTTTTAATTAGCATTTCTTTAATTATAAAGGACATTAAATATTTTTTACTTTTGTTGACCATTGCATTTTTTTTGACTGCCCGAACTCTGCCCACTTTTCTTTCAGGGTTAGAATTAGTCTTGTTCTTACATGTGTTCTAATTTGGATGTTAGTCTTTTCCTTTGTTAGACTTCTTTATAATTTAAAGATATTAATTTTCATTTACTGTTATATTTTGCAGATATATTTTATCAGTTAATTTGTCATCTTGATTTCACTAGAGTTTATTTTTATACAGTCAACTTTTTCTTCTCCATCACAAATTATTTTTTTAATTTACCATCTAGTAGTTTTATGATTTTATTTTTACATTTAATTCTGAAATCCAGCTGCAAATTATCTTGATATAAAGATTAAGATAGAAGATAATGACTTCATTTTTTCCCAAGTGGTAAACAGTTGTATAATAACTTCCTTTGAATAATCTGCCCTTTCTGGCAGCTTAATAAAGGATGATGAAAGAAGCAAGAGACTGGGAGAATAGGGAGATTCGAGAGAAAAAGTCTTTAAGATATAGAGACATAGGTGAGAAGCCTTTAAAATTGGAGTTTGCTTTTTGGGTTGTGTGCTTCCTCTGCCTTGGAAACTTTTCACTGAATTGCACAAAGCGGAGTATTTGTACAGATGTTTTGTTAAAGAAAGACCTAAAAATAATACCACTAACATGAATTAAAGGAAGAATGGAAACTGGAAGGGTTATGGTGGTAGTTGTAGTTGGGCCTGTTTTTGTCTTTGAAGACTACCACTTGATGAAAGCTCACTGGTTATGTGATTTGCCTCCACAAAAGACACCACAAACCTAGAAACTGCCCTACTTTTGGGAAGTTTGCAAACGAGCCTAATATTCCAGGTAAAAATAGGGGGCTCTGAATTTCACAGGATGGAGGAGAGGAGTTCTGTCCTACCATATCTTCTTGCTGACAAAAACTGTTTCTTACTGTCTTTCTTTTATACCCAGGTTCTTCTGTGCTTGCTACCAAGCAGGTACTTTGACCTTAGAGGAAACTGATATTTTGGCTTGCCTCCTAGGATGTATTGGGTTCTTCCTTAACAAATCAGGATGCAGACTTCCAAGTGACTGGCTCAATTAAAGCCAATTATTTCACTGTTTTGTGATTACTTCAAGTGCTTGACTTTTAGCTAATTTTTGAGGGAAAAAAAAAAAACAGTGTTAAATGTTTACCCTAGAGTCCAAATTTACTGAAATAAAATGCCATTGAATGTTACATTTAGGCAGAAATGTTGAGGGTTTATGTATTTGGGTTTTTTTTAATGTCTCTTTACCGTGATTACATTTTATTCTTTTCTTTAACGTGGGTTGTGACAAAGACCTTTGATTGTGCAGGCTTGGTTGTTCCAGTAGATGAAAATGATGTCGGGGACAGAGAGCTCCCTGAAACAGATGGTAACATATTTCATATGTAAACACGTGCATATATGGTAATGCATATGTAGGAAGGTTTTGCTTATATGGGGAGGTAGGTATGTCCATATACCTTTTGTGAGACAGTTGCTAGACCTTGGTAATAAAGAGTAAGCTTAGGTTTTAGAGTCAGTCATTCCTGAATTAAAACTGAGTTCATAGCTGTGGCCTTCAACAAATTATTTAACTCCACGAAACCTTGTCTTTTTCATCTGTAAAATGAAGTTAATGATATTCACTTCATAGGGGAAGTTGGGGTATAAACAAGTATTAAGATACTTAGCAAAATACTTGCCTCAGTGCTCAAAATTTGGTAGTTATTTTTAAGAATTTAAAGAATTTTAACCTATTGCCTACTTTCTTGGAACTACTTCCGAACCTTTGACATTACAGTCAACTTGCAAAATAGTAATTTTTGAAATAGTATGTGTTTTTATGGTTCTTTGTGAACATTTTTTCATCTGCATGTAAAATGATTTAGCTTTCAGAAGCCCAAGATCCTGAACTACTTCATATGTAAGTATAAAAACACTTTCAAAATGGACCACTGCACATAATCTTGAACATCGAGAATGAAAATCTCTTCTCAACTCTTTTCCTCTCATCTCCATTCCCTTATTGTGAAAGGCCCTATTGGTATTCCTCTATTGATCATCCTGTTCTGGGGGGATAAAACTTAAAGGAAAATCACACTTAGCACCTTCTCAAGGAACCATGTATTCCTGCCCAACACACATACTTGGCTATCTATTTTTCAGAACAGAACTAACTAGCCTTGGTAGTTACCAGTCTCTGAGGTTGTGACCTGGACATCTGTGTTTAAACCAGTTCTCTAATGCAGTTCTTCTCAAACTTTACTGTGCAGAGTCTCCAGCCAGTAGAGAGAGAGGTCTTAGATGGCAGCTATTCATATGGACTTGTTGTTGCTGTACCCCTGCCACTTAGAGGAGTGCCTTAGGGAAGATGAATGTGGCTAAGCTGTCCAGTGTGATGGCCACTGAGTACCTCACATGTGGCTGCTACAACTAAGGAACAAAATTTGTAACTTGTATTATTAATTTTGTACTCTGTGTGTGTGTGTGTGTGTGTGTGAGAGAGAGAGAGAGAGAGAGAGAGAGAGAGAGAGAGACAGGGTCTCACTCTGTCACCCAGGATAGTGTAGTGGCACAATTATCCTGTCTCGGCCTCCTGAGTAGCTGGGACTACAGGTCTGCACCACCATGCCTGGCTAATTGGTGTTTTTTGTTTTGTTTTCCATGTAGAAACAAGGTCTCACTCTGTTGCCCATGCTGGTCTCAAAGTCCTGGGCTCAAGTGATCCACCCACCTCAGCTTCCCAAACTGTTGGGATTACAGGTGTGAGCCACTGTACCTGGCCTGTAATTGTGTATAATTTTAATTAGTTTAAGTCTGTAAATTAAAACAGGATTAAATGTTTCTTGTATTGATTATATGTTGACATAATACTATTTTGGGAATATGGGTTAAATACAATACCTTAATTTCACCTGTTTTTAATTTTTTTTTAGCTCCTCCTCCTCCCCCAGCTGTTTCTTTTTTCATGTGGATACTGGAAAAAATGTAGCCCATATTATATTACACTTGCACAGGCTGATCTGTCCTATATCTCCTCTTTGAAGCCAGAGGCAATTCGTCTCTGATGGGACCAGTGTGGGCTCTAGCTACTGGTCAGTCTTCATGTCTCTGCTCACAGAGAGAACTTTAAAAAGCATGATTACTGTGTCATTTGGGAAAGGTTAAGCACATTTGTTGTAGAGATGAGCAGTCTCTAAAACTTTTGGGGTGATGGATGTTAAACTGTAGTGCCCTGGAGTAAAGCCTGTTACCTTACTGTAGGTGTGGTTCTGGGGTTTTATGTCCAGTCTAATATTCTAGGCATTAGATCCTTCTGTATTTAGTTTTCAAGTGGTAGCAAAATGTAAGAATGAAGGACCTAATCTTCTTGCTCTTGCCTAGTGTCCTTTGCCAGGAGGTACAATTGACTGGCAATTTGTTAATGTGACAATGATTAGCAAATCACAACTAAGTTTGTTCTTAACCCTTTGAAGCTTCTTACAATAACACTGTAAGGGGGGCTAAACTGGTTGTAAATCACATCTTCCCCAGTGTGTAGGATTGGGCAAGCTTTCCAACACCTTTGTTTCTCTCTTTACCTGTAAGCTGTGTCTGCACACGTGCACGAGTGCATACCCATCCGCAGATCATTTAATTCTCATTTAACCTACTTTGTAACCAAGTCACAGAGAGGCAAAGCATCTTGCCCAGGTTCACACAAGCATTCTGGTTCCAGAGTCAGCGCCTAAATCAGGGCAGTAATTCCCAAACCATAAAATACATGTGACTTACCTGCAGACATTGTAAAACTGCACTCTATCAGTAGGTCCAGAATGAGATCTGAGACTGCATACCTGTCATGCTCCCAGGTGATGGTAATGCTGCTGCTCTACAGACCACCCTGGGAGGAGCAAGACTAAACCAGTAGCTCTCCAGCTTTAGCATGTTAAGAGTCACCAGGAGGGCTTGTCCAAACATACACTGGCGCTCTCCCCACCCTCCCCAAGTTTGAGTTACAGGGTGGGTCCTGAGAATTTGCATTTCCAACAAGTGAAGTTGATGCTTCTTGTCAGTGGTGTACATTTTGAGAACCCTGCCGTAAACTATATTATACTACTTTTCTTTTCCCACCTCATAGATAGTTAGCAGTAAAAAAAATCAAAATGTTTAACAGCCAGAATGACAGTCATTGACCAATCCAAGTAGTGCTTGACCTGCTAGAGAGGCCCTAGCCATAAATAAGTAGATAAATAAAGTAGAGCCATAAGATGTGAACCATAAATAAGTAGACCCATAGATGTGAACCAGTGAGTAGCAAACTTAATTGTTCTGAGAATGAAATAACATGTAAGAGTTATAAAAAGGTTTAGCACAGTACTTAACACATGTTAAGGGCTAAATGTTTATTATGATCAACAAAAAGGTGATATATGTAGATAACAGCAGTAATCTAAAATCTTTTGATAAACCTAAGGCAGTGACTCTTAACAGAGATTGCAAGGTGGTACATGTTGGGGTTGGGGGAGAGAAGGAATTTGAGGATAAAGGGACTATGACCTGAAAACCCACTTTCAGCATAGCTGTTCTTACAGAATCAGTTAAGGAAAAGAAAACAAACTTTTGACTGGGAATACACTGGAGAGAATAAGTATTTGTGGGCATAGTTTGGGGTGAGAAAAAGTTGATGAAATCTAAGGGAATAAGGAAACTCAAATTTAATTTGGTTTTATTTTCAGGATATGCCATTAGTCTTCTAGAACAACAAGATTGCCTCTTTGAATGCCAGGTGCCTGTCCCTAAATTGTGTTCACTAATCACTTGAGGGTGTAGCTAAAATGACTTTGGAAGTAGCCTTTGTTAAACAAGTGCTTTTTAATATGTTTTCTGCTACTTATTAGGATATCTGCTATGTTCTCTGCTTAATGTTACATTTTTATTTTTCAGTATTTTCATAAAGTTGCTGGCCAGCTTTTACCTCTTGCATATAATCTGTTGAAGAGGAATCTGTTTGCAGAAACTATTAAGGATCATCTGGCAAACAGAAGTAGAGATAACATAGACCAACTTGCTGCATGAGTAAGGTGGCTTGTTTGGTGTACATTATTTCAAAGGACTAGTATTTAACTTGTAATTTTTGTTTTGTTTTTAAGGAATACAAAAAATAAACATTTACTAAAAACGTTTGTAAGGTTCTTCTGCCTGGTTTTCCTTCTTTAATGTACAAGCAAATGGCAGTCAAATCATCTAAATGGTGATTGACCCTAATCACATTTTGGAAGACAACTGAAGTCACCCTCTGATATGTCACAGGAAGCCACTTTCTAATGCCTGTGGCTAACTAGACCATCCTTACAGAGTCCTGTTTCAATATTTATCATATGGGCAACTAAGAATATTTCTTCTGACTCTTGAGTTAATAGCTGTAGCTTTAAGGACTGGGTTTATGGTGGGTGAGGAGGGGAACAGAAGGAAACTTAGAAGGAAACTCATGACACTACAATCAGCACTCTTCCAGGGTGCCTGACCCTGACCTACCCAAACTGCATTTTGGGTAGTATCTTCAGGTGACTCCCAGCAAGTAGTCCAGTTATCCCATTAGGTATATTATTTTCAATCTTCTCTTGAGTCTGTCATTTACTAATAAAGCCTAGTATATTGATACACAGTATACAGTATTAGTATAAGATAATAATCACTATGCCATTAATTTAGATTTTAAAGTTTTTCACTGCAAATGATTTCACTGGATTTTTAGTATGAATCTGTGGATAGCTGTGTTTTACTAGATCCAGATTTTCCTTAAACCTGATGATATGTCCTTCACCTTAAAAGTAGGGGGCAGGGCAAGGTGCAGTGGCTCACACCTGTAATCCCAGCATTTTGGGAGGATAAGGTGGGCAGATCACCTGAGGTTTGGAGTTCGTGACTACCTTGACCAACATGGTGAAACCCCATCTCTACTAAACATACAAAATTAGCTAAGTGTGGTGGCACATGCCTATAATCCCAGCTACTTGGGTAGCTGAGGCAGGAGAATCACTTGAACCCAGGAGGTAGAGGTTGCAGTGAGCCTAGATCATGCTATTGCACTCCAGCCTAGACAACAAAAGCAAGACTCTGTCTCAAAAAAAAAAGAAAAAAAAAAAAAATAGAGGGCAGACCATGAAATGCAGAGTAGCTAACTTCATGGATGGGGCTGAGGATTGTATAAACTTTTTCCCCTTTCTATAAAGTTCAGGATACAAAAGCCCCCAAGTCATCTAGTTAAACCTCCACGTTTTGTAAGATTGGCTTGATTTACTGAAATAACTTCTCCAAAGTTTTTACTGTCAGCTGTCTCCTTAAAATATAGAGGTGCTTACTCTTTTTTATATAAGGGTATGAGTAGACAATTTAAAAACAACACTTAGAATTTTAAATATAAGTAGCATTCCTCAGCTCCCCAATTAGGCTGTAAGCTTCTTAAGGGCATATATTTTATGGATATAGATCCCCCTCAGTAATGCAAACCTTTGGAATTGCACTTATTGAATAAAATGACCCTGTCACATGTTTCTAAGTGCCAGATAGAATCAAACTGGCATGAGCTGGGAAACATAAGATGCTTGGGAGTTAAGGATTCTTGACTTCTCAGAAAAAAGCCTTCTGGGGTCAAAAATCTCTGCCACAACCGAAATCTGCTCCCTTTCTGCCAATGGCTCATGCTGCCTTTGGAGGCAGGTAAGATGCTTTCTTCAAGGTAGGCACATTTTGTATAATAACCAAAATGAAACTGAAAACATCTTCAGCTTCCCTTTCATAACTGTACAGGAACTTTTACAGCTGTAAGGGGGAGGCCTCAGGTTTTAAGGAACTGCCATTTTAATTATGTAAGTAGCTCCAGGCCCTGGAACCATCTGAACTATTAACTTGTTTTATATTAAAACATTACAGTAACAATTAACTCACACATATTTTATTAGAAAAGGTGACCAAGTCACATTGGTCTTAAATAGTTTTAGACCATGAATTTTAAATAAAATTTTAGAAGTTCGAGCTTTGTTCCTCAGATTTCTTTAGTTTCTAAGGTGCTCAACTATTTCTAAATACTGCCCCGAATGTTAACACATTTAAAAAATACCAAATTCATGTATCTCCCATTAAAGATTTGTTTAGCTAGAAAGATTCCTTTAATTTTGCCAATTGGTGATCCAACAATCTCAACTGTGTAGTTGGTAGAATTTTTTCATATGCCTTATGATCAGTAATAAGGATTCCAGAAGGATTTCTTACCAAGGAACAAATGAAAGAGGACAAAAAAAGGTGAATTGGCTTTTCATCCATTCCTTACAGAAACCTAATATGAATGTGTATCTTCAGGAAGCTGGGCATATCAGAACCAAGACAGAAATTGGACACAAACCCTAAGAATATGGTGATTATAATTTGGATAATACAGTTGCGAATGGGGTTTCCTGAAGACAGTAACAAGAAATGTGGATTTCCAGTCTCAAACTCCAATCAGTTGGCTCGGAGGGCTACTAACCTGTTTCAGGAGGTACTGATCTTCCAACTGGTGAACATTTTTCATTAAAGAGCAAGCTCCCTGCAGGAAGATACCAAGCCTTCCTTATCTTTTTCCTTCACTAAAGGCATAGTCCATTTAAACCTAATTAACTAAATATTACCTACCTAGGATCTGGTCACTCAATGGCTATAGTAGCTTCCAAATGGCATCTATATACCTCTGTTCTCTGAGAACACAGTTTAAGTGCCTAGGCTCTTTCAAGAATAAAGAACCTTGATCCAATCAGGATTTAACAGAAAATCATTACCCAGTTCAAATTTAGCTAAGCTCACCCCTCAGCGTTCAATAATGGAGTTTCCATGTAACCTCTCAAACATGTATGTAGAATAACACCCAAGGAAAAATGAAAGCTACAAAACAGATTGCTATAAACTACTCGGCAGTGTCCTAAGACCTTTGTATTACCTCAAACACTGACCTTACCAGCTTAATGTTGTTCTATCTAAACTATTCCTATCATAATTAATTTTAATGTCTGGATGGGCAAGGTGGCTCATACCTGTAAGCTCAGCACTTTGGGAAGCCAAGGTGGGCAGAGAGCTTAAGCCCAGGAGTTTGAGACCAGCCTGGATTAACATGGTGAAACTCTGTCTCTACAAAGTATTAGCCAGGCACGGTGGTGCACACCTGTGGTCCCAGCTACTCAGGAGGCTGAGGTGGGAGGATAACGTGAGCTCAGGAGGCAGAGGTTGCAGTGAGATGAGATCATGTCGCTGCACTCCAGCCTGGGCAATGGAGTGAGACTCTGTCTCAAAAAAACAAGAATAATATATATGTAGGTGGTCCCTATAATACTAGCCTCTCAGTTCCCTGACTTACTCTTTCAATGATCTAGATTAGGGATTGATTGACAAACTAGAAACTAGTACCTTCTCAGTACCAGTAATGAAAACCTCCCAAATCTCAATTTCAAGCATTTATATTAAAACATTACAGTAACAATTAGCTCACACATATTTTATTAGAAAAGGTGACCAAATCACATTGGTCTTAACATCATCACTCATCCTTCCCTCTCTTTCCCACTAGTACCCCAACAATTTTTCAACACAACAGTCTCCAATAATTCACAAATGTAACCACCTTTTTCATTCTTCACCCACTCCATTCCTGATTCCCTCTTTACCCAGCCTTGAGATTCTATTCCACATCATTACAATCCCTCCTCACATCCTCTGCTCCACTGCCCTTCTCTCCATTCGTTGTATTTATCTGTTAACCTTAAGCCAAATTTTTAAAACTGCCTATTCCTTACCTGAGTCTGCTCAGTATCAGGTGGCTGGAGAAAAAATACAACCATGGCAGCTCATCTTATTTTAACCTCAAGTTGGCCATGCTGGATGCCCATCGATCCTACTGTCTCATCTCTCAACCCCCAACCCCCAACCCCCAACCCCATCCTCAGTTTATTTCACTGAGAAAATAGAAGCAACCAAAATACCTTCAACGGAATCCCACTGCCTTACCAACTACCCATTATGCTCTGCCTTTCCTACCCATTATACTCTGCCTTTCCTCCTTTCTATGAAGGTTGAATATGTGTCCAAGACCCCATCCTCCTTTCCCTACTCAAGGACCACTCTTCTATTTTTCCTCTCAAACATTTCTATCATTAACAAAAAAGCTGTAATTTCCTGCATCTTAAAATCCAATCAATCTCAGATTAATTTTCCTTGTCAAATGATCAACAGCAAAAAAAAAAAAAAAGCTATAATATCCTGCCTCTTAAAACTATCACACATTACTTTTCTGAAAACCTCATAGAGAATTGCAATAGTTCTCTTCAATTCTTCTTCCAATCTCTGGTGGAGCCACTCCTTTCAGGCTTTGGTTTGCCACCATTGTGCTGAACCTGCTCTGGGGGAAGTTATTTATTTCCACACTGATCCATTGTAAGCCCTCATTTACTTCACCTATCAGCAACACGTGACAGTTAGTCATTACTCCTTGAAATCATTATTCATTTGGTTTAGAGGATTATCCTTCTTTTTTGAGACAGGGGCTTGCTTTGTCACCCAGGCTGGAGTGCAATAGCACCATCATAGCTCACTGCAGCCTTGAACTCCTAGGCTCAAACAATCCTCCTGCGTTAGTCTCCTAAGTAGCTGGGACTACAGGCACATGCTACCATGCCCAGCTCATATCTTCATTTTTTAATTTTTTGTAGAGATCTGGCCTATGTTTCCCAGGCTAGTCATGAACTCCTGAACTCAAATGATCCTGTTCCACTTGGCCTCCCAAAGTACTAGATTTATAGGCCTGAGTCACCACACCCAATTTATTTTTAATAAATTCACCAGTGGAATACCCTTCTTTGAATGTCACTACTCCCAATTGAACCTCACTGGCGGCTCCCTCATTTGCTGGTTCTTCACTTCCCCAAATCTAAACATAGGTATACATCAGTGCTCAGTCCTTGTACCTCTTCTCTGTCTGCACTCAATCCATGGTACTCTCCTGTCTCAGGATGCTGCTGCCCCTGTGAAGCTCAGGCTGGGCCTTTCTCCTGAATTCGAGTCTGATACATGCTAATGCCTATGTGACACCCCCACTTGGAAGTCTAAAAGACATTTAAAATAATGTGTAAAACCAAAATTCCTCTGCACATGACACCCCACCCCCAAATCTATTCTTAAAGTCTTTCCCAACTCAGCCAGTGGCCATTCCATTGTTCTGACATTAGTCAGTCAAAAATTTTGCAGACATCCATGATTTCTCACTTACCACACTCCACATCCAACCCATTCACAAGTCCTGTCTATTCTACCATCAGCATGGCTATAATCCAACCACTTTCACCACCTCCACCAGCTTCAGTCAGGTACAGATCTCCACCATATCTGACCTGAATTATTCTAAGAGCCTTCTAGGTGGTCTCCTCCTTCCACCCCTGCCCCCTTATAGTCTATTCCCAACAAGGGTACTCTGAGAACGGACAGACTGCCTCCTTAAGTGGGTCCCTGACCCCCATGTAACCTAACTGGGAGACACCTCCCAGTAGGGACCAACTGACACCTCATATAGTTGGCTGCCCGTCTGGGACGAAGCTTCCAGAGGAAGGATCAAGCAGCAATATTTTCTGTTCTACAATATTTGCTGTTCTGCAGCCTCCACTGGTGATACCCAGGCAAACAGGGTCTCGAATGGAACTCCAGCAAACTCCAATAGAACTGCAGCTGAGGGATCTGTTAGAAGGAAAACTAACAACCAGAAAGGAATACCATCAACATCAACAAAAAAGTAATCTACACCAAAACCTCATCTGTAGGTCACCAAAGACCAAAGGTAGAGAAAACCACAAAGATGGGAAGAAACCAGAGCAGAAAAGCTGAAAATTCTAAAAATCAGAGCACCTCTTCTCCTCCAAAGGATTGCAGCTCCTCACCAGCAATGGAACAAAACTGCATGGAGAATGACTTTGACGAGTTAACATAGGTAGGTTTCAGAAGGTCGGTAATAAACTTCTCTGAGCTAAAGGAGGATGTTTGAACCCATCACAAGGAAGCTAAAAACCTTGAAAAAAGATTAGATGAGTAGTTAACTAAAATAAACAGTATAGAGAAGACCTTAAATGACCTGATGGAGCTGAAAACCATGCCATGAGAACTTCATGATGCATGCACAAGCTTCAATAGCCGATTTGATCAATTGGAAGAAAGGGTATCAGTGATTGAAGATCAAATTAATGAAATAAAGCAAGAAAACAAGGTTAGAGAAAAAAAGAGTAAAAAGAAATGAACAAAGCCTCCAAGAAATATGGGACTATCTGAAAAGACCCAATCTACATTTGATTGGTGTACCTGAAAGTGATGGGGAGAATGAAACCAAGTTGGAAAACACTCTTCACGATATTATCCAGGAGAACTACCCCAACCTAGCAAGACAGGCCAACATTCAAATTCAGGAAATACAGAGAACACCAGAAAGATACTCCTCGAGAAGAGCAACCTTAAAACACAAAATCGTCAGGTTCACCAAGGTTGAAATGAAGGAAAAAGTGTTAAGGGCAGCCAGAGAGAAAGGTCGAGTTACCTACAAAGGAAAACCCATCAGACTAACAGCAGATCTCTCAGCAGAAACCCTAAAAGTGAGAAGACAGTGGGGGTCAATATTCAACATTCTTAAAGTAAAGAAAATAATTTTCAACCCAGAATTTCATTTCCAACCAAACTAAGCTTCATAAATAAAGGAGAAATAAAATCCTTTACAGACAAGCAAACACTGAGAGATTTTGTCACCACCAGGCCTGCTTTAACAAGAGCTCCTAAAGGAAGCAATAAACATGGAAAGAAACAGCTGGTACCAGCCACTACAAAAACAGGCCAAATTGTAAAGACCATTGATGCTAGGAAGAAACTGCATCAATTAACGGGCAAAATAAACAGTTAACATCATAATGACAGGATCAAATTCACACTTAACAACATTAACCTTAAATGTAAATGGACTAAATGCCCCAATTAAAAGACCCACACTGGCAAATTGGATAAAGAGTCAAGACCCATCAGTATGCTGTATTAAGGAACCCATCTCACATGCAAAGACACACATAGGCTCAAAATAAAGGGATGGAGGAAGATCTACCAAGCAAATGGAAAGCAAAAAAAAAAGCAGGGACTGCAATCCTAATCTCTGATAAAACAGACTTTAAACCAACAAAGATCAAAAGAGACAAAGAAGGCCAATACAAAATGGTAAAGGAATCAATTCAACAAGAAAAGCTAACTATGCTAAATATATATGCACCCAATACAGGAGCACCCAGATTCATAAAGCAAGTCCTTAGAGACCTACAAAGAGAATTAGACTGCACACAATAATAATGGGAGTCTTTAATACCCCGCTGTCAATATTAGACAGATCAACAAGACAGAAGGTTAACAATGATATCCAGGACCTGAACTCAGCTCTGCAACAAGCAGACCTAATAGACATCTACAGAACTCTCCAATCCAAATCAACAGAATATACATTCGTCTCAGCACCACATTGGATTTATTCTAAAACTGACCACATGATTGGAAGTAAAACACTCCTCAGCAAATGTAAAAGAATAGAAATCACAACAAACTGTCTCTCAAACCACAGTGCAATCAAATTAGAACTCGGAATTAAGAAACTCACTCAAAACCCAACAACTACATGGAAACTGAACAACCTGCTCCTGAATGACTATTGGGTACATAACGAAATGAAGGCAGAAATAAAGATTTTCTTTGAAACCAATGAGAACAAAGACACACTGTACCAGAATCTCTGGGACACAGCTAACGCAGTGTTTACAGGGAAGTTTATAGCACTAAATGGCCACAAAAGAAAGCAGGAAAGATCTAAATTCGACACCCTAACATCACAATTAAAAGAACTAGAGAAGTGAGAGCAAACAAATTCAAAAGCTAACAGAAGGCAAGAAATAACTAAGATCACAGCAGAACTGAAGGAGATGAGACATAAAAAACCCTTCAAAAAAATCAATGAATCTAGGAGCTGGTTTTTTGAAAAGATCAACAAAATTGATAGACCACTAGCAAGACTAATAAAGAAGAAAAGAGAGAAGATCAAATAGATACAATAAAAAATGACAAAGGGGATATCACCACTGATCCCACAGAAATACAAACTACCATCAGAGAATACTATAAACACCTCTACATTAATAAACTACAAAATCTAGAAGAAATGGATAAATTCCTGGACACATACACCCTCCCAAGACTAAACCAGGAAGAAGCTGAATCTCTGAATAGACCAATAACAGGCTCTGAAATTGAGGCAATAATTAATAGCCTAACAACCAAAAAAAAGTCCAGGACCAGACAGATTCACTGCCGAATTCTACCAGTGGTACAAAGAGGAGTTGGTATCATTCCTTCTGAAACTATTCCAATCAATAGAAAAAGAGGGAATCCTCAGTAACTCATTTTATGAGGCCAACATCATCCTGATACCAAAGCCTGGCAGAGACACACACAAAAAAAGAGAATTTTAGACTAATATCCCTGATGAACATCGATGAGAAAATCCTCAATAAAATACTGGCAAACCAAATCCAGCAGCACATCAAAAAGCTTATCCACCACGATCAAGTCAGCTTCATCCCTGGGATGCAAGGCTGGTTCAACATATGCAAGTCAATAAATGCAATTCATCACATAAACGACACCAAAGACAAAAACCACACAATTATCTCAATAGATGCAGAAAAGGCCTTTGACAAAATTCAACACCCTTTCATGCTAAAAAAAAAATCTCAATAAATTAGGTATTGATGGGACGTATCTCAAAATAGTAGGCGCTATTTATGACAAACCCACAGCCAATATCATACTGAATGGGCAAAACCTTTGGAAGCATTCCCCTCGAAAACTGGCACAAGACCGGGATGCCTTCTCTCACCACTCCTATTCAACCTAGTGTTGGAAGTTCTGGCCAAGGCAATCAGGTAAGAGAAAGAAATAAAGGGTATTCAATTAGGAAAAGAGGAAGTCAAATTGTCCCTGTTTGCAGATGACATGATTGTATATTTAGAAAACTCCATCATCTCAGCCCAAAATCTCCTTAAGCTGATAAGCAAATTTAGTAAAGTCTCAGGATACAAAATCAATGTGCAAAAATCACAAGCATTCCTACACACCAAGAACAGACACAAAGCCAAATCATGAGTGAATTCCCATTCACAATTGCTTCAAAAAGAATAAAATACCTAGGAACCCAACTTACAAGGGATGTGAAGGACCTCTTCAAGGAGAACTACAAACCACTGCTCAACGAAATAAGAGGACACAAACAAATGAAAGAACATTCCATGCTCACGGATAGGAAGACTCGATATCGTGAAAATGGCCATACTGCCCAATTTATAGATTAAATTTATAGATTCAATGCCATCCCCATCAAGCTACCACGGACTTTCTTCACAGAATTGGAAAAAACTGCTTTAAAGTTCATATGGAACCAAAAAAGAGCCTGCATCACCAAGACAATCCTAAGCCAAAAGAACAAAGCTGGAGGCATCACACTACCTGACTTCAAACTATACTACAAGGCTACAGTAACCAAAACAGCATGGTACTGGTACTAAAACAGAGATGTAGACCAATGGAACAGAACAGGGGCCTCAGAAATAACACCACACATCTACAACCATCTGATCTTTGACAAACCTGAGAGAAATAAGCAATGGGGAAAGGATTCCCTATTTAATAAATAAATGGTGCTGGGAAAACTGGCTAGCCATATGTAGAAAGCTGAAACTGGATCCTTCCTTACACCTTATACAAAAATTAATTCAAGATGGATTAAAGACTTAAATGTTAGACCTAAAACCATAAAAACCCTAGAAGAAAACCTAGGTAATATCATTCAGGACATAGACATGGGCAAGGACTCCATCACTAAAACACTAAAAGCAATGGCAACAAAAGCCAAAATTGACAAATGGGATCTAATTAAACTAAAGAGCTTCTGCACAGCAAAAGAAAGTACCATCAGAGTGAATAGGCAACCTACAGAACGGTAGAAAATTTCTGTAATCTACCCATCTGACAAAGGTCTAATATCCAGAATCTACAAAGAACTTAAACAAATTTTCAAGAAAAAATCAAACCACCCCATCAAAAAGTGGGCAAAGGATATGAACAGACACTTCTCAAAAGAAGACATTTATGCAGCCAACAGACACATGAAAAAAATGCTCATCATCACTGGTCATTAGAGAAATGCAAATCAAAACCACAATGAGATACTATCTCACACCAGGTAGAATGGCGATCATTAAAATGTCAGGAAACAACAGATGCTGGAGAGGATGTGGAGAAATACGAAGGCTTTTACACTGTTGGTGGGACTGTAACCTAGTTCAACCATTGTGGAAGACAGTGTGGCGATTCCTCAAGGATCTAGAACTAGAAATACCATTTGACCCAGTCATCCCATTACTAAGTATATACCCAAAGGATTATAAATCATGCTGCTACAAAGACACATGCACACATATGTTTATTGCAGCACTATTCACAATAGCAAAGACTTGGAACCAACCCAAATGTCCATCAATGATAGACTGGATTAAGAAAATGTGGCACATATACACCATGGAATACTATGCAGCCATAAAAAAGGATGAATTCATGTACTTTGTAGGAACATGGATGACGCTGAAAACCATCATTCTCAGCAAACTATTGCAAGGACAGAAAACCAAACACTGCATGTTCTCACTCATAGGTGGGAATTGAATAATGAGAACACTTGGACACAGGAAGGGGAACATCACACACCCTGTTGTGTGGTGGGGGTAGCGGGGAGGGATAGCATTAGGAGAAATACCGACTGTAAATGATGAGTGATGGGTGCAGCACACCAACATGGCACATGTATACCTATGTAACAAACCTGCACATTGTGCATATGTACCCTAGAACTTAAAGTATAATAAAAAAAATTAAGGTATTACTTTTTTTAAAGACATAATGCTATTGTACACGTAACAGACTACAGCACAGTGTAAACAGAACTTTTATATGCACTAAGATACCAAGACATTTATGTGACTTGCTTTATTATGATGTTCACTTTATTGTGGTGGTCTGAACCAAATCTATATCTCTCAGGTAAGTCTATTTATAGGTATCAATTGAAAAGAGAAAAATAGTTATTGATTAAATTTGATGAGGATAATAGAGATAAGAAGCACCATAAGCAAGATCATTTAAAGACTACTGAAAGAGGTTGGGCACAATGGCTCATGCCTGTTATCTCAGCACTTTGGGAGGCCAAGGCAGGCAGATCACCTGAGGTTAGGAGTTCAAGACCAGCCTGGCCAACATGGCAAAACCCCATCTCTACTAAAAATACAAAAATTAGCCCGGTGTGATGGTGCACACCTATAATCCCAGCTACTTGGGAGGCTGAGGCAGGAGAATCGCTTGAACCTGGGAGGCGGAGGTTGCAGCGAGCTGAGATTGCGCCACTGCACTCCAGCCTGGGCAACAAAGTGAGACTTTGTCTCAAAAAAAAAAAATTAAAAAATAAAAGATAATAAATGACTACTGAAAGAGTAAGAGCTATAAACTCTTCTGAATATGAAATGAGCCAAACACAAAATGATGGCATGTTTGAGTCTATTAGGATCATTAAAAGGATGCACAATAGAAAAAAATCAAAGTGTGTTTTATACTCTCTTGCCAGGTATGACCCTTCAGCCAGAGCTAAGTTAAAGGTAAGACTCAACAAAGGCCTGCCAATTGCCTCCGACTTCTTATAGATAAACTGGGAGAAAGTTGGGAGTTACAGAACACTTACTTATTGTAGAAAAAAAGAGCTTTAACAGCTCTTTTAACTCGATCCCCTAAGAAAAAAGGTAAAACTTTAAGGCTTTTCTATCATTATTACTATTATTTTATTATTATTATTATTTTTTTTTTTTTGAGATGGAGTCTCACTCTGTCGCCCAGGCTGGAGTGCAATGGTATAATCTCGGCTCACTGCAACCTCCGCCTCCTGGGTTCAAGCAATTCTCCTGCCTCAGCCTCCTGAGTAGCTGAGACTACAGGCACGTGCCACCACGCCCGGTAAATTTTTGTATTTTTAGTAGAGATGGGGTTTCACCCCATTAGCCAGGATGGTTTTGATTTCCTGACCTTGTGATCCACCCACCTCGGCCTCCCACAGTGCTGGGATTACAGGCATGCAACCGGCCCAGGCTTTTCTATTATTTTAACTCTTGATACTCAGTGGACTACAGACTGAGGACAAGAGAAGAGAGACCTTATTTCAAAAACTAATACCACTCCAATTTTGTAGAAACAAAGCCATTATTCCATATTAATTTATATCTGTAAAAGCACATACTATTACATGAAGTACAGGTGTAGTAATTTAAAGAACAAGAATAAGCTGATATGTGCTTCCTCACATATATCACTGATAGTCATATAAGAAATTATGTTTACTGATAGATCATTAATCAACAAATTTTGTTATTTTATAAATCCAAAAGAAGCAATGTCCCAGGGCATAAGGCCCAGCTGCCTTAATTCCTTGAAGGAAAAAGGCATGTATTTATAGACCTAGTAATTTAACTGAGTCTGCAGTGTCCTTTCAAGCTAACACCCTATACTGGTATGAGGCAGAATAATGGCTCCTCAAAGATGTCCATAGCTTAGTTCCCAGAACCTGTGATTACATTACTTTACATGGCAAGGAGGAATTAAGGTTGCAGAAAGAAAGTCGCTGCCTTAAAAAATAGATTATTTTCTGATATATCTGGGTGGGCCTAAAGTAATTACAAAGGTTTTTCAAACGTGGAAGAGAGATTTAGCAGAGTTTGTGTCAGAGTGATGAAACAAGAGAAAGACTTGACCAGCCATTGCTGGCTTTGAAGATGCAAATAGAGGGCCAGGCGCCAAGGAATGCTGGCAGCTTCTAAAGCCAGAAAAGGCAAAACAACGGACTCTCTCCTACAGCCTCCAGAATGCCCTATGAACACCTTAATTTTAGCAGCGAGATCCGTTTCAGACTTCTGATCTCAAGAACCGTAAGATAATAACTTTGTGTGGCTTTTAAGCCACTAAGTTGTGGTAATTTATTACAATAGCAATGGGAAACTAATAAAAGTGGTTTTAAAACATGATCATGAATTCTCTGACACTTGTCCCACCAAGTGTATGTCCCTCCTCTGAACAGGGTGGGCCTCTGTGACTACCTCAATGAATAGAATTAAACAAGTCATGCTGCAAGACTTCTTTGGCTACATTAAAAACAGCCCTCTTGAGACACTTGCTTTTGGAACCCTGAGCTATGATGTTAGAAATACATCTACCCTGAGGCCACCACCCTAGAAAAACCACAGAGAGAGAGGAAAAAGAAAGAGAGAGAGAGAGCACGAGGGAGCGAGCATGAGAGAGAGAGTGTGCGTGATTGATCCCAGGAGCCCAGGTGTCTTAATCTTTTCAGCCTAGGTGCTAGTCATGAATGTAGAAGTCTTTGAACTATACTCAATAATAAATTTGATTGTACACTTAAAAATAATTAAGAGCATAATTGGACTGTTTGTAACACAAAGGATAAATGCTTGAGGTGATGGATACTCCATTTACCCTGAGATTATTAAGCACTGCATGCCTGTATCAAAATATTTCATGTACCACAGAACTACATATAAATACTGTGTACCCACAAAAACACTTTTAAAAGGGAAGTGGAAAAAAGGAACTTTGAGATGATTAGCCCTTGCCATGTCTAATAACAACTATGTGAAAGACCACAAGCAAAATTGCCCGGCTGAGCCCTTCCTAAATGGCTGACCCGATATCAAGAACAAAATAAGTAGTTACCTTAAGCTGCTAAGTTTTGGGAGTAATTTGTTAAATAGCAACAAATAACATGCTCAACAATATATGCTAAGGAATTATCTTTTTCATTACTTAAAATTAAACTCAAAAGTACTTTTTTCAGTCATTTATGGAACAACAACCTCTGTCATTCCACATATGTTTTGAACATGCCAACATTGCCCAAATATCACCTCACATTAGCACCTACCTTGGTACCAAAAGTGAATACTGTCATTATGATTTTAAATAGGAGAGCCAGGCATAACTTCACTGGGCTAAATATACTCCAACGCCTGCTGGACTATCAGGAATGTCATCGACAATTTTACTGGCATTCATGCCATTTCAGTAGTCACAAAGAGAAGAGGATTCCAGGGGACAACAGTCTGTAAAAAAAACTCTTTGATCAGTTCACTGGTGTTTACCCTAGTGTATGGATTAGGAAAGGCAATGACAGCAATAATGGCTGCAACAATAATGATTTCCAGAAGGTGATACTTTCCAAATTTGGTGGACTTGCGTCGAAGACACCGGGCAATATTTGCCCTAATGAAAAAGGCTCCCCAAAGCCCTCCAAATACCCCTAGGAGAATAAAAGGAAACAGCTCAAAAAGGTTTCTGATACTCCACATAAAAAAGGACCAGATGGCTATTACCAAATGGATTGATGGACCTCAAAACAAATGCAGCCACTAAAGCAGCAGAAAAATGATCTCCATAAAGTTTTGAGAGGAAAATAATAGCTAACCAAAAAACACAAAAGAAAAATTAATGGTATCATTTTATAAGATGTTTCTGATATATTATAAATTGAATAGTAAATATCCTAGCTCTAAATTTTGCTGTAGTTAGAATTTATACACAATGGATTTTACTGTAATAAGAAAAACTGATGTTATTATTACTTTTGGAGATGGTGATCATCATTACAAATTCACAGTATCAATTTATTATAAATGTCTAATAAATGTTTAGAATATCTAGCACTGTTTTATTTTCAAAATGAGTTTCACATTCATTTTAATCCCTAAACTTTAATCCCTAAAGTATTGTTACCAAGGCATCTCAGCTATACTTCAACCTCTGCCTACAAACCACTTTTTGGAAACAGTGGTGGAAACAAATTGCATCAGCACTCAAGATTTCATTCTGCTGCAACTTTCCATAAGATCATTAAATTACTCAATTCAATTAAGCTAGGTGAGAAACAGCATACTACTCATCTTACCGCAAATATATACCTTTTAGATCTAAAATTCAGCTAAAATAAAATTTTAAAAATATATCCATACATCATCATGTAAAAAATACACATATAACATCCTAAGTTCTAGAATATTCTTTGTAGATCATAGTAAATTAATCATTTAAATGCTGTAATGCCACAAATAAAAATCTCTGATTTTCTTCAATGTATCTCTACTTAGAAGGTTGATTTTACTAAATTATTTGATAATCGTACTTTCATAATTTAAACTTCCCAATCTTGGTAATATATTAGTTTTAATAACTTGACTTCTTAGTAACTTTACACAGATCCTACTGCAATAACTATCACTTCTTTTCTACTACAGCTCAAATATATTTGCACCACAATCCAGTGCATTTGTTATATGACTGCATAGTTAATACAAAAGCTTCTTGAAACAATATGGCACTTAATTCTTTCTTGCTGCAATGTGTTGAGGATGGATCCATTTAATGTAGATGCAATAATCTAATATGTGATTAATTCTATAATTAACTAAATTGGAAACATGTTGTTGTATCAATTATTAATTCATCTTGAGACAAAGCAAGACTTACCTCCGCTTGACTTATGATTAATTCTGCCCATGTTTTCCACCATAGACATTTCCCTCTCTTCAAATGTTGTTTCATTAGATCCTCAACAGCACTTTTTGTGGTTTACCACAATGCACTAAGACAAATGCACTTCTTTAGGTCAGTCATCCAATCAGCAGCAATGTCTATTAATCCGGCCAAGGCCCCTGTAAAAATATGTTGGAGATGTTCAAAAAATAAGTCAACTTTTTGGGAGTCGAGAACAATCTAGTTAAAAGGTGAGTGGAAAGCAGGAGACTCCTTAAAAAAGGGTCATTTAAGAAGTACATATAAATTTAAGATTTTCAAATTTTAGTTATAAACATATATTTTAAAACTGTAAAAAGTTATTTTTTACAATAAAATTGCTATTTTTGTTTGGAATTTTTAAAAGTTACATCATTCAAATTAATTGTGACCCAAAAAATAGTGTTTAAAAGACACTGAAATATCTTCAAAAGACAGCTACTTGGCAGAAGGTTCACAAATCTAATTTTCAATCCATAACTTAATTAACAGACTTATAAATGTTATCAATTTCATTTAAATTTAATGTTCATTAGAAACAATTATTGAAATTCATAGTATTCGTATTTATAGTTTTTTCTTAAATTACAGAAAACCATATATCAAGATTATTTTACTGTGAGAATATAAAAAAATATACAAATTTATGGTCAAATCTGGGTCCTTCTCATATAAAAAGATCAGTAGGTTACATATACAGAGGCCATCAAATTATTATGCATGCCAATTAGGATTATCAGTACTTACTTCTATTCTCTATAAAAAATTTAATTTTGTGGTCTTCTGAACATAATCTTCCATCATGGAAGCTGAAACTTGATTACAACTGGGCTTAATATTTGTTTTCACGTCCTCAACAGCTATTTCTTAAAATCTCACACATTGGGACTTTGTGGCCACGCTGTACAGCAGGGTGATGAAGGGGACAGAGTCTTGAACTAGACGGCTTTAATTCAGACCCTGGCTTGGCCACTTACTCACTTGTATGACCTTAGTAAGACTAAGTTACTTTTCTTCGGCGTCAGTCCCCTCATCTGTAAAATGGCGATAATGACAGCACTGGTATCATAGGATGCCATGAGGTTTAAATACATGCAAACTTTTCAGAACAGTGCACAACACATAGGAGGCACTCAATAAATATTGGCTATTTATTATGGTGTTAACATCAAAAGATACTTTATTGGTCACCTGATCCAAACCACTTATTTTACAGATATAGAAACTGAGCCCAGAAAGATCAACCAAGCTGGATAAACACTAAAGTGACAGAGCCAAGACTAGATTTGGAAGCCTCCTGCCTCCTAGTCTTATATTTAAGAAGATTTTTTGAAGAAGAGAAACACATGCTTTTTAAAATACAACGGTACCTGGAAAAAAAATTGAGGAAAGGAAGGAAGAACGATTTATACTTCTGTTAACTAAAAAATGATGGCTTGAAAATTTTTCTTTGCCTGGTGCCAATCCTATTAGCGTTACTACTAGCCATTTGTAACCTGACCATGCATCATACAAACATTTTGTCATTTCCTATGCTGATTCTTTCTTTTTGCTGCTGATTTGAAATTAGAAATGTTTCTGTTTCATTTTTCAAACTGTGAATAGAACCCACAATTCTAGAATCTAACAATTTTTCTCATTTACCATACATAGAACAGTAATTTCTGAACGAAATAATGGAAAAGGTAAGTTTGGGGCAAAATCACTACCTTATAGACAGTTACTATACCTGTAAACCAGATGACAAGTCTTTACTCAAGATCTGCATTTTATTTTTTATTAAAAGGGTCCACAAACTACATAAAATCTGACCAAGATTGTTTTAAATTGAATCAAATTTGAACTTCAGTTGGTGCACATAACTGTATTTTATATATATCTTCTGTAAGACAATATGGTTTGAATTGTCTGTCATTCTCTTATCCTAGCAGTTAAGTGGATTATAATGTTCTTTAAAAGATAAGATCTGTGTATAATAATACCATGCCCATAAATGCAATGTGTTACAGAATAACCATGCGGACAAAGGGACCCCCTCAAAACTTATAGGCCTTTTAACATGCAGGTTTGGAGAGCGCAGATCCCATTGGTAGAGTCTAGAGGTTCTTTTTTACTGTGTAAGGCAAAAGTGTCCTCTACTGGATATAGTGTAGGAAGTTAGGAGATTAACAAGAGAGTAATAGATTTGATCCAGATCGCACTATACTAAAACACAAGAAGGTAAGTCTCACCTTTCTTACAAAGAATGTACTTCTAAACCTATCCCTAACTAGTCCACACCTCTTCTGTTCTACTAGGATTGTTGCTTTAAAAAGCCATATTCTCAGTCCAGGACTTCAGTGCTCAACTGTTCTGAAGGAGGGCCGGAGCTGGAATTCAATGACCCAGTCTATCTCAAGCATCGGGTCTATTTGAAGTCACAATGCTCCATTAAAATGACACAGTCAGTTCCAAGTTGAATGAGGCAATTTTACTCCTTCTACCCTATAAGCAACCAAACACAGATATTAACCATTTTTTAGAATTAGAAATAGGTTATTTCTTTCAAAAATAATCACTAACCTCCATGTTGCTTTTCCTCAATAAAAATAAATGTAATGTGTAAGAAAACATGATAATATTAAGTCATTTTCAGACTGAGTCACTGCTGTTTTCTTTATATAATTGCTTGCACAGCACCAAAATCAGGTCACTTAAGTAGCTGCTTGATAGTGTACCAAGTAAAAAAGATACACGTACAGAGAATTCAATCAACACTGTTCCTAACAAAAATCTGGAAATCATTTAAATGTTCTTCAATATAGCATCATATAAATAAATTGCAGTATACCTCTGTAATGAAAAATTCTTCAGCAATTAAAAAAGAATCAGATAGATGTAGTGTTATGCAGGAAAACGGCAAGATGCCTAAAAGTATGCTAAAAGTCAGGAATTATATATATGCACCTATATTTTTAAAAATCAGAAGATAAACCATAAAGTTAAAAATGTAAATTATTACTTTAAGGGGAAGAAGACAACAGGTTGGATGGGACAGAGATAGAAACTAGACTTCTTTGAACATACTTGTTTTGTATATTTAACTTTGGAACCATGGAAATGTTTCATATATTTATAATAAAAAAAAACTAAATCTAAAAAGCAAATCTTAAAAATTGAAGTAAATTAAATGAATCAAAGGTGCATCTAATTGGTAACATAATGACACAGAAGAAACTATCCCAAGGGACTTTACGACAAAGTAATTTGTATGTAAAACTGTGGTGGAATAAATAAAGGGTAGGCCAGACACAGTGGCTCACGCCTGTAATTTCTGCACTTTGGAAGGCAAAGGCAGGAGGAATGTTTGAGGCCAGGAGTTTCAGACCAGCCTGGGTAACATAGCAAGAGCCAGTCTCTTCAAAAATATATATACATATATATATTAGCCAGGCATGGTGGTGTGCACCTGCAGTCCCAGCTAACTGGGAAGCTGGAGGCAGATTACCTAAAAATTTTCAGTGGGCATAATGTTGGTGATGGTGTTGGTACTGTTATTCTGACAATGTCGTATGTGTATATTGTGAGGTAAATGAAATGACTATGTTTGTGATGTTCAGATTTTTGGCAAGACTTAAAGGAAATGCAGATTTAAGAACTAGAGGTTTAGCCCTATAGTTATGAATTTAAATTAGAAGAGTCATATATACTTAGAAGGTTAGAAACAATTGCCAACTCAGAAATAACAAGTACCACCTAGTGCCCAGATTGTACCTGTATTATATTTTCCTTCAATGGAATCAGAGCTCCTTGGAGAAATGGCTGATTCCAGGTTTACTGCAGGAAATGTCTATGATGAATTAGGATTAGGATTAGGATTATCTAAGGGCATGACAAAGGACAAAGATAGCAAACTAAACAAGCTCCCACTAATCTGAAATGGAATAACATGAACATCAATAATGATAATAACTGTGATGATTAAAACACAAATATACTTAAATCCATGAGTCCATGAAGACACAGAAACAACAACCAAACAAGCAAAAAAATCTCATTGGTCAACTTTGAGGATGCTAAGGAACCTAGTATTTCAAGATTTCTCCCTTTTCTGTACCATCTGTACTTCAGGGAATCCAAATGGTTGATGTGGGGTAAACTCTCTATAGAAATATGCAAGCTAATAAATAAAAAAGGAACAACAATTAAACTGCTACCATTTTGTAAAATACTGAAATAGTAACATTTGAAAGTACAGAATGTCAACTTGCTTCAAAATAATCTGGGGTAGGAAGGCTACAAGTATAACAAAGAAGTCACGGAAAAAAAGAATTAGGTTGCGTATATGTACTGACGTAGAAAGACTTTAAAATTTAATGTAGGTCAGGCACAGTAGCTCCCACCTGTAATCCCAGCATTTTGGAAGGCCGAGACAGGCAGATCACTTGAGGCCATAAGTTTGAGACTAGCCTGGCCAATATGACGAAAACCCATCTCTACTGAAACTACAAAAATTAGCCAGGTGTGGTGGTGCACACCTGTAATCCCAGCTACTTGGGAGGCTGAAGCATGAGAATTGCTTGAGCCTGGAAGGCAGAGGTTGCAGTAAGTCGACATCACACCACTGCACTTCATCACACCACTGCACTTCAGCCTGGGTGACAGAGTAAGACTTTAATCAAAAAAAAAAAAAGAATGTTTTAAGAACAATAGTAAGAATATAAATGTGTGGAATTTTCCAGTTTTAAAAATTTTTGTTTATATAAGCATGGATCAAAATGTCAAAAAATATTTGATTGGTCTAGATGATTAATAAAATTAGCTAGGACACGTATTGGCTACTTCATATATTGCTATATTATTTGCAATGCTTTTAAAGACTGAAGACTAACCATTAACATACTCAGAGAAAAAAGTGTTTTAGTTTGTTTTGAAGGATGACAGGGTCTTGCTCTATCATCCAGGTTGGAGGGCAGTGAGGCAATCATAACTCACTGTAACCTCGAACTCCCAGGCTCAAGGGATCCTCTTGCCTCAGCTTCCCGAGTAGCTAGGACTACAGGCACAAGACACTATACCCAGCTAGTTTTTGTTTTGTTGTGTAGAGATAGAGTCTCCATATTTGCCCAGGCTGTCTCAAACTCCTGGGATCCAGCGATCCTCTGCCTCAGTCTTCCAAAGCACTGGGATTACGGGCATGAGCCACTATGACCAGCCTGTTTTGGTTTCCTTTGGTCTCAGTTTTCTCTAAAATTTTATGAACATAGTGTCATGGATATTCTCCAGGTACTTTAAAATAAACTTAAATCCCAACTCTATTTACCTAATGATCATACAAGACACAGGATTTATAGTGTGTCTGATCTAGGCACTTTGGATTAAAATAGTGATTTTCAAGGTGCGGTCCGCAGACACCTTGGAGGATCCCTGAGACCTTTTCACACTATAAGTCCTGTGTCTTGTATGATCATTAGGTAAATACAATCATACTTAGAAGTATACATTCAGAGACATTATCAGTATTCAGGTTGGGATTTAAGTGTATTTTAAAGTGTGGTAGCTGGAGAGTATCCATGACACTATGTTCATAAAATTTTAGAGAAAACTGAGACCAAACGAAACCAAAACAGGCTGGCCATGGTGGCTCATGCCTGTAATCCTAGTACTTTAGAAGGTTGAGGCAGAGGATCGCTGGAAAATACTGTTTACGAAATAATACAAGACATTATGTGCCTTTTTCACTGTGTTAATATTTTTACTGAAAATGTAAAACCAACGGCAAAACTGCTGGCTCCTTAGCAAAAGTCAGGCAGTGGCACTCAAATGTACTGGCAGTCATTACATTCTTGACTGCCATGCTTCCCAGTAAAAATAAACAAACAAATAAATAAATAAATAAATAAAATGCCAGTTTCAAATAAGAGCATCTTTGATGAAGGAGTAAAAATTGCTACGCTTCAATCACTGAGTCTTTTTAATATTTTGTGTGATGAAATAAGAACTATGCATAAGTAACTATGCATAACTACATATGTCTGCTGCATGTGGAAGTATGAGGTTATGTCCTAAAGAAAAGCACTTGTGTAATTTGTTTGAGTTGCAAAATAAACTAGACGCTTACATGGAATACTGTTTTTACTTGAAAGAGTGACATCAAATTATGCTTTTTCAAACTTGGGAATTTGACAGGTGTTTTCTCAGAAATGAAACAAAGTAATCCTGTCATTTTTAAGTTAAAAAAAAATATGTGTATTTGTTTCCAATGATAAAATTTGAGCTCTCTAGTAAAAATTAGAATTTTAGAAAACTTGTATCTATCACTGTGAGGATAGGTTCCCAATACTTAGAGACTTTTCTGAAGAGATCAAAGGTAAAATTAACAAATGTGAATTTTAAAATATTGTATTATACAATAAAAGTGTCAACATGTAAAAGATCCACATAAATCAGTGAATCAATATTTTCCAAATGATCACTGCCGAAATCATATATTCCAAGTTCAAGGTTTAAAATCAATGGATTTTAATGTAACAGAAGACAAAGTTCATTGATGCAGTGTCAAAGCACATCTTCCAACTAATCTTTAAGAAACTAACAACTGTCACTTTGATGTAGTATCAAAGAAGAATATTTGCAATAATCTTAAAAGACTATTGTAATACTCAATAGCTTTTCCAACTATATTATCTGTGTATAAGGTTATATTTTCTTCATAAACTTCCATAAAAACAACATATAACATACTGAATGCAAAAGTAGATATGAGAATCCGGCAGTGTTTTATTAAGCCAGACAATAATGAGATTTATAACAAATATAGTGCAGTGTCATTCTCTCACTAAGTTTTTTTTGAAAATATATTTTTTTAAAAATGTTAGTTATGTTAACATGTAATGGATTTTGTATGAATTAGTTTTTTTAAAAAGTCCTCAGTTTTAGTGTCTAATATGGTAAATATCCGTTGATAAAAACCACGTAAACCAAGGCTCCTTGGGGGTCTTCAATATTTTTAAAGATTTTCAAGGGGATCTGACACCAAAAAGTTTAAGAATCACTGGATTAAAGCCCTGATCTCACGTACTGTATTTTTAGATATGCCCTAAAGGTATATATCATCAGATGAATCTCAGAAGCTGTACCTTTCATACACAATATAGTATAATTTCAAGTTCAGGTTTCACACACATGTATACATTAATATGGAAGCTTATAATTAATTTGTGTAAACAGTCATTTTCATTGACAAGTAAATTTCCAATACCAAAATTATATAGGGCCTTTTGAGATTTGGGATTTTATTTTTCTAAAATATTTTCTACATTGGGAGGCTGAGGTCAGCGAATCATTTGAGGCCAGGAGTTTGAGACTAGCCTGGCCAACATGGCAAAATCCCATCTCTACTAAAAATACAAAAATTAACTTGGCACAATGGCACACAACTGTAATTCCAGCTACTTGGGAGGCTGATTACAAGAATCGCTTGAACCTAGGAGGCAGAGGTTGCAGTGAGCCAAGATTGTACCACTGCACTCCAGTCTGGGCAACAGAATGAGACTTCGTCTCAAAAAATACACATTTTTTGTTTTTTAAAAAATGTATTTTGTATAAAAACTAGGCATATTGGCGCACGTCTGTAGTCCCAGCTACTCAGGAGGCTGAGGCAGGAGAATTGCTTGAACCCAGGAGGCGGAGGTTGCAGTGAGCCAAGATCACGCCACTGCACTCCAGCCTGGGCAAAAGAGTGAGACTCCGTCTCAAATAAATAAATAAATAAATAAATAAATAAATAAATAAATAAAGTACTTTGGATTACATTAGCAGTAAGGCACGACCACAAACCAAAAGGATCCAGAGAAATATCTCAGAATCGAATACTGGAAAAGAGGATAAAAGAAAACAGTAAAACCCCACAAAACTATCTGCCCCCAGTAGATTTCTTCTTTTTCAATAGGTAAGAGTTATGCAATGAGTTTCCTTTTTTGCCTTAGCTTCTGGGCTGCTCAAAACCAAAAATCATGCTGACCTCCATATCTTGAACATGGCTTGTTCTTTCCCCCAGCTCCTGTGCTGTATTTTTCCCTTTCCTTCTTATTTTGTCTTCCTATTGTATTTCCTTGTTTTTTTAGCTACCTGAAATCCTTTCTGGAAATATATGGGGCATAAATAAACTTTAAAAAGTTAACACAGAAAAAGAAAAAATATTTATCACGTATGAAATGTAGAGATTTACTTATACTAAATGTAAACATATTTTGGCAGCCTGAGATCGTTGGCAGAAATACGTTACTAAATGATCTAATTATGCACTATATTTTCTTAAATTACTAAAAACACTTCCTCATCTATGCCTTTCTCTGTCTTTACATTTGTCTTGCACCCAATCAATAGTATGGAAATCACCATATGTACCAACACCTGGAATTGGTTCATCCAAAAGATCCAGTAAATGTGTAGAACTGTTAATGCTGCCTCCGTTTGTCATTGTATAATGAGTTCCTACAGAGGAAAAAAGATGAATATGTTTTTGAAGAGACAATAGTGAGCTATGTGACCTTCTGAGAAGTTCATTAAGTCATACAGAAATGATATCACTTGAAATCATTTCAATTAGAGAAAAATGTTAAGAAAAATTATCCTAAACTTGGAAATAAGGCCAAAAGATTATGGCGTGCCCTTTTAAAGTCAAACCCAAATGTCAACACAATTAGCCTGCATAATATCACCTGATGCTCTGGAAAATTTTAAAAGACTATTTATTACTGATTAGGGAATAGACTCTGTATAGAAAATGATTTGTAAAAGATATATTGAAAATAGCAATTTATATCTGCTAAAATACAAATGAATTATGTCCAGTAGCAAAAATAACCCTTAGAGTTGTGGTTTTATTTGTTTTTGCCCTGCAAGAATTTGCTTTCTTTCACTGATGATATACACTTCAGTCTCATACATCCTCCTCTGAATGAGCCCTGTCATCAGGTTGGTTCCCTCAGTAGAGTCAAATTAACTTGGCACATGTTCACTATATATCTTATATGAGTATCACAGACTTGAGAAATGTATCAGGAAGGACATTAAAAGATAGCTCAAGAAAAAGAAACACAAGTGGCTTTTAAATATGAAAATAAGCTCAATCTAACACATAAAAAGAAATGCAAATCAAATCCACAATATCATTTTCGTCTATCAGATTATAAAGATAAAGCGTGTGAATGCACTAAGTTAGCGAAGTTTAAAGAAAGAGGCCCTATCACAAAATTAGTAGTTTAAATATGAAGCGGAATAATCCCTTTGGGAAGGCAAAAACTAACAAAATTTAATATACACAGATGCTCTTCAATCTAGCAAGTTCACTTCTAGGTTTTTTTTGTTTTCTTGCAACTACACTTGCATAAATCCTTGAATAAATCCATAAATTACGCACAATGTGGGCAGAACATCTTACTATGTGCTATAGAAAGAAAACAAAAACATATTAATGCCAAAGTGCTTATAATCTAAAACAGGTTGGCAAAGAGCTAGAGTAAATATTTTAGGCTTTGGATGCCACACGGTTGCAACAACTCAATTCTGCCATAGCAGCACAAAACAAATCATAGATAATATGTACATGAATGAGTCTGAATGTGTTCCAATAAAACTTTATTTACAGAACAGGTGAAGGACAGGATTTGGCACATGACTCATAGTCTGTCAATCCCTGATCTAAAGTATGTACAGCAGACTTTACAACTGAAGACTTCTATTAAAAATTTTTTTATATAAATAGCACTTTTCTATACAGTGTCAAAGATACAAAGATAATAAAAAAAAAAAAAAACTGTCCCTGACTTCCAGGTGCAATATATTATAATCTTTTTATAATATAATAAATTACATTTCAAAACAAAGTTCAAATATTGAAGTTCCCAGGTTCCAATATTCTTTGACTACAATTTTAGTCATGTTATCTATATTTAATTTGTTAAAAAGAAAAAAATCGGTAGCACCTGAAACTAGGTGGGATTAATCTAAGAAAATTTCCTTAAAAATGAATTTTAAATTGTAATTTGAAATTAATTAGGCTACGGTTTTACAATGAGAATTATACCTGTACATGCCATGTTAGATACGCTTAACACCTATTTCTGAAAGAAGAAACATATGAGTATAGTCTGTAAAAGACAATTTATGTTACTGTTAGAAAAAGAGTTTTTGGGCCAGGCGCAATGGCTAATGCCTGTAATCCCAGGATTTTTGAAGGCCGAGATGGGTGGATTGCTTGAGCTCAGGAATTTGAAACCAGCTTGGGTAACATGGCAAAACTCCATCTCTACTAAAAATACAAAAAAAAAAAAAATAGCTGGGCATGGTGGTATGTGCCTGTAGTCCCAGTCACTCAGTAGGCTAGGTTGGGAGAATTGCTTGAGCCCAGGTCAATCGAGGTTGCAGTGAGCTGTGATCGTGCCACTGCATTTCAACCCAGGCCACAGAGCAAGATGCTGTCGAAAGGATAGGGAGGGGAGGGGAAGGGAGGGGAGGGGAGGGGAAGGGAGGGGAAGGGAGGGGAGGGGAGGGGAGGGGAGGGGAGGGGAGGAAAAGGGAGGGGAGGGAAGGGGAAGGGAGGAGAAGGGAGGGGAGGGGAAGGGAGGAGAAGGGAGGGGAGGGGAAGGGAGGAGAAGGGAGGGGAGGGGAAGGGAGGAGAAGGGAGGGGAGGGGAAGGGAGGAGAAGGGAGGGGAGGGGAAGGGAGGAGAAGGGAGGGGAGGGGAAGGGAGGGGAAGGGAGGGGAGGGGAAGGGAGGGGAAGGGAGGGGAAGGGAGGGGAGGGGAAGGGAGGGGAAGGAAGGGGAAAGGAGGCGAAGGGAGGGGAAGGGAGGCGAAGGGAGGGGGAGTGGAGGGGAGTGGGGGGGAACGGAGGGGAACGGAGGGGAACGGAGGGGAAGGGAAGGGAAGGGAGGGGAAGGGAAGGGAAGGGAAGGGAACGGAAGGGAACGGAAGGGAAAAGAAAACAGTTTAGAGTGTAAAAAACAGGCTTGGTAAGAAATATGATGATCCCGAGTGAATATTATTAGACTTGACAGTGGAAGTAAAGAGATACAAGCATTTTGGGAGGCAATTTGGAAATACCCATCAAAATATAAGGGTTCTACTTCTAGGAATTAATGTCATAAGTGCACAAAAGCTTAAATATTTTATTGAACCATTATTTGTAATACCGAAAAATTCAAACCAATGTAAATGTATCATCTATTGGCAATGAATTAAATTATGTACATTTATGCAGTTGAATATAATGCAGCAGTTAAAAAAGAATAATGTTGATCAATATATACTGATATAAAAACTTAGCTACAATATATTGTAGTTTTTTTAAAAAGGCCAGGTGTAGATCAGCATTTTTATATGCAAATTACTGTGTAAAATTTATTTTGGTTTAAAAATTATGCTTCATGTTCTAACCCAATGCAGGGAAGCTAAGAACCTTGAAAAGGGTTAAACAAAATCGTGTAGAGAACATAAATGACCTGATGGAGCTGAAAAACACAGCACAAGAACTTCATGAAGAAGTGTCACTAGCTGAATCAGTCAAGTGGAAGAAAGAATATCAGTGATTGAAGATCAACTTAATGAAATAAACAAGAAGACAAGAATAGAGAAAAAAGAATAAAAAGGAACAAACAAAGCCTCCAAGAAATACGGGTTTATGTGAAAAGACCAAACCTCTGTTTGATTGATGTGCCTGAAAGTGATGGGGAGAATGGAACTAAGTTGGAAAACACTCTTCAGTATATGACCCAGGAGACCTTCCCCAACCTAGCAAGACAGGCCAACATTCAAATTCAGGAAATACAGAGACCACCACAAAGATACTCCTTGAGAAGAGCAACCCTAAGACACATAATCTTCAGATTCACCAAGGTTAAAATGAAGAAAAAAATGTTAAGGGTAGCCAGAGGGAAAGGTCAGGTTACCCACAAAGGGAAGCCCATCAGACTAACAGCAGATCTCTCAGCAGAAGCCCGACAAGCCAGAAGAGAGTGGGGGCCAATATTCAACATTCTTAAAGAATTTTCAACCCAGGATTTCATATCCAGCCAAACTAAGCTTCATAAGTGAAGAAGAAATAAAATCCTTTACAAACAAGCAAATGCTGAGAGATTTTTGTCACCACCAGGCCTGCCTTACAAGAGCTCCTAAAGGAAGCACTAAACATGGAAAGGAACAACCGGTACCACCCACCACAAAAACATACCAAATTGTAAAGCCCATCAACTCTACGAAGAAACTGCATCAGCTAACAGGCAAAACAACCAGCTAGCATCATAATGACAGGATTAAATTAACACATAAAAATATTAATCTTAAATGTAAATGAGTTAAATGCCCCAATTAAAAGACACAGACTGGCAAACTGGATAAAGAGTCAAGACCCATCAGTGTGTTGTATTCAGGAGACCCATCTCATGTGCTAAGACACACATATGCTCAAAATAAAGGGATGGAGGAATATTTACGAAGCAAATGGAAAACACAAAAAACACAGGAGTTGCAATCATAATCTCTGATAAAACAGACTTTAAACAAATAAAGATCAAAAGAGACAAAGGAGGGTGTTACATAATGGTAAAGGGATCAATGCAACAAGAAGGGCTAACTATCCTAAATATATATGCACCCAATACAGGAGCACCCAAATTCATAATGCAGGCTCTTAAAGACCTACAAAGAGACTTAGATGCCCACACAATAATAGTAGGAAACTTTAATACACTACTGTCATTATTAGATCAATGAGACAGAAAATTAACAAGGATATTCAGGACTTGAACTCAGCCCTGGACCAAGCAGACCTAATAGACATCTACAGAACTCTCCAATCCAAATCAACAGAATACACATTCTTCTCAGCACCTCAATGCACTTATTCTAAACTTGACCACATAATTGGAAGTAACACACTCCTCAGCAAATGCAAAAGAACAGAAATTATAACAAACTGCTTCTCAGACCACAGTGCAATCAAACCAGAACTCAGGATAAAGAAATTCACTCAAAACTCAACAACTACATGGAAACTGAACAACCTGGTCCTGAATGACTACTGGGTAATTAACAAAATGATGGTAGAAATAAAGATACTCTTTGAAACCAATGAGAACAAAGACACACTGTACCAGAATCTTTGGGACAGATTTAAACCAGTGTGTAGAGGGAAATTTACAGCACTAAATGCCCAAAAGAGAAAGCAGGAACGATCTGAAATTGACACCCTCATATCAAAATTAAAAGAACTAGAGAAGCAACAGCAAACAAATTCAAAAGCTAGCAGAAGACAAGAAATAACTAAGATCAGAGCAGAACTGAAGGAGATAGAGACACAAAAAAACCCTTCAAAAAAATCAATGAATCCAGAAGCTGGTTTTTTGAAAAGATCAACAAAATAGATAGACTGCTAGCCAGACTAATAAGAAAAGAGAGAAGAATCAAATAGATGCAATGAAAAATGATATAGGGGATATCACCACCAATCCCACAGAAATAAAAACTACCATCAGAGAACACTGTAAACATCGCTATGCAAATAAACTAGAAAACGTACAAGAAAAGGATAAATTCCTGGACACATACACCCTCCCAAGTCTAAACCAGGAAGAAGTCAAATCCCTGAATAGACCAATAACAAGCTCTGAAATTGAGGCAGTAATTAATAGCCTACCAACCAAAAAAGTCCAGGACCAAACAGATTCACAGCCAAATTCTACCAGAGGTTCAAAGAGGAGTTGGTATCATTCCTTCAGAAACTATTCCAAAAATAGAAAAAGAGGGAATCCTCACTAACTCATTTTATGAGGTCAGCATAATACCAAACCAAAACCTGGCAGACAAACAATAAAAAAAAAATTTCAGGCCAATATCCCTGATGAACATCAATGTAAACATCCTCAGTAAAATACTAGCAAACTGAGTCTAGCAGCACATCAAAAAGCTTATCCACCACGATCAAGTCAGCTTCATCCCTGGGATGCAAGGCTGGTTCAACATAGGCAAGTCAATAAATGCAATCCAGCACATAAACAGAACCAATGGCAAAAACCACATGATTATCTCAATAGATGCAGAAAAGGCCTTTGACAAAATTCAACACCACTTCATGCTTAAAAACTCTCAACAAACTAGGTATTGATGGAATGTATCTCAAAAAAATAAGAGCTATTTATGACAAACTCATAGCCAATAGCATAGTGAATGGGCAAAAACTGGAAGCATTCCCTTTGAAAAGTGGCACAAGACAAGGATGCCTTCTCTCACCACTCCTTTTCAATATAGTGCTGGAAGTTCTGGCTAGGGCAATCAGGCAAGAGAAAGAAATAAAGGTTTTCAAATAGGAAGAGAGGAAGTCAAACTGTGTCTGTTTGCAGATGACATGATTGTATATTTAGAAAACCCCATCATCTCAGCCCAAAATCTCCTTAAGCTGATAAGCAACTTCAGCAAAGTCTCAAGATTCAAAATCAATGTGCAAAAATCACAAGCATTCTTAGACACACAGAGAGCCAAATCATGAGTGAACTCCCATTCACAATCGCTTCAAAGAGAATAAAATACTTAGGAATCCAACTTACAAGGGATGTGAAGGACCTCTTCAAAGAGAACTACAAACCACTGCCCAAGGAAATAAGAGAGGATGCAAACAAATGGAAACATATTCCATGCTCATGGATAGGAAGAATCAATATCGTGAAAATGGCCACACTGCCCAAAGTAATTTATAGACTCAATGCCATCCCCATCAAGCTACCATGGACTTTCTTCACAGAATTGGATAAAACTACTTTAATGTTCATATGGAACCAAAAAAGAACCTGCATCACCAAGACAACCCTAAGCAAAAAGAACAAAGCTGGAGGCATTATGCTACCTGACTTCAAACTATACTACAAGGCTACAGTAACCAAAACAGCATGGTACTGGTACCAAAACAGATATATAGACCAATGGAACAGAACAGGGGCCTCAGGAATAACACCACACATCTACAACCATCTGATCTTTGACAAACCTGACAACAACAAGGAATGGGGACAAGATTCCCTATGTAATGAATGGTGTTGGGAAAACTGGCTAGTCATATGCAGAAAACTGAAACTGGACCCCTTCCTTACACCTTATACAAAAATCAACTCAAGATGGATTAAAGACTTAAATGTAAGACCTAAAATCATAAAAATCCTAGAAGAAAACCTGCGCAATACCATTCAGGACATAGGCATGAGCAAAGACTTCATGACTAAAACAGTAAAAGCAATGGCAACAAAAGCCAAAATTGACAAATGGGATCTAATTAAAGAGCTTCTGCACAGCAAAAGAAACTACCATCAGAGTGAATAGGCAACCTAGAGAATGGGAGAAAAGTTTTGCATTCTATCCATCTGACAAAGGTCTAATATCCAGAATCTACAAAGAACTTAAACAAATTTACAAGAAAAAAATCAAATAGCCCCATCAAAAAGTGGGCAAAGGATATGAACAGACACTTCTTAAAAGAAGACATTTATGCAGTCAACAAACATGAAAAATGCTCATCATCACTGGTCATCAGAGAAACGCAAATCAAAACTACAATGAGATACCATCTCACACCAGTTAGAATGGCGGTCATTAAAAAGTCAGGAAACAACAGATGCTCGAGAGGATGTGGAGAAGTAGGAATGCTTTTACACTGTTGGTGGGAGTGTGAATTAGTTCAACCATTGTGGAAGACAGTGTGGTGATTCCTCCAGGATCTAGAACTAGAAATACCATTTGACCCAGCCATCCCATTACTGGGTATGTACCCAAAGGATTATAAATCACGCTACTATAAAGACGTACGCACATGTATGTTTATTGTGGCACTATTCACAATAGCAAAGACTTGGAACCAACCCAAATGCCCATCAATGATAGACTGGATAAAGAAAATGTGGCACATACATACCATGGAATACTATGCAGCCATAAAAAAGGATGAGTTCATGTCTTTGCAGGGATGTGGATGAAGCTGGAAACCATCATTCTCAACAAACTAACACAGGAACAGAAAACCAAACACTGCATGTTCTCACTCATAAGTGGGAGTTGAACAAGGAGAACACATGGACACAGAGAGGGGAACATCACACACTGGGGCCTGTCAGGGGGTGGGGGGCTAGGGGAAGGATAGCATTAGGAAAAATACCTAATTTCTCTTAGGTATTTGATGGGTTGATGGGTGCAGCAAACCACCACAGCACATGTATACCTATGTAACAAAGCTGCATGTTCTGCACATGTACCCCAGAAGTTGAAGTATAATTTTAAAAAAAGAAAAAAAAATTTTGTTTCACAGGTATGCTTATGAATACAGAGAAAACAGTGTGACCAAACATGAGACAACATATTAATAAAGCTTATCTCTGGGGACTAGAATTGACAAATGCAGAAAATGAACTTTCATTTTCTACTTTGTACTTACAGGTGTACATATATGTATAAGCACACATACAGTATTTTCACAGGACCGTGGATACAGCTATAAAAATAGAGACATTCTAATGAATTCAATCATCATTTAAGCAAGAGAGCAACAAACTGTTACCAAAAGGCCCAGATTCTAGTCCTGGACAGCTGAGTATCTTTAGATAAGTCACCTTTAAATATTAAGTATCCATCAGCATCCTTGACAACTATATGATATATTCTACAGCTTCTAATAAAGATATGTAAGCAAAGAAACATTTAAATATTTTCCAAAGCACTATAAACTTTGAAAGCCTCATACATAATTTCAAATCGGTGATTTTAGCATAAGTGATTATAAATTATACCGTCAAATTATTTTGTAATGTAGATCTTAATGCCAAAAATTACCTAGAGGTTACTACTGAAAATGTAACTAATTTTTTGATACAGAATATAAGGAGTGTCATTCTATACTAATGTTTAAAAAAATTATAAAAATAAAACATGAGACATGTTTATTTTATTATAGGAATTTCAAGGAATGGAGCAAAATTCCCAGACTACTCTTGGAGTCTTTCCAGTTTAAACAAACTCATTCTCTTTTGTTTGCAGATAAAGAAACAATTATATATGTTAAAGCCAGAGTCTGAACTTTTCATAATCGCTATAAACATTCTTAGACTAGAGCAAGAGATCATTTGAAATCAATTTGTGGGGTGGGATAAGGGAGGAATGCACAAAGAATCATGATGCCAATACTATTAACTAATTTTATTACTGCTGAGATATGAGCCAAATAAACTATAGAGTAGGATTTTTTTAATAATTCTAAGATGCAGTAAGAACAAGACATGAATATAGAAGGGGCTAATATTTTAAACAATACAATAGTCCTAATAAATGTTTGTTTGCTTCTACCAGGTCCAACAGGGTTCTCGCTTACCTCCCTATTTATTACATTTAAATGCCTGCCTTGGAAGCCAGGAATGGTGGCTTACGTCTGTAATCCCAGCACTTTGGTAGGCTGAGGAGCACGGATCGATTGAGCTAGAGACCAGCCTGGGCAACATGGCGAAACCCCGTTTCTACAAAAACTAGCTGGGCATGATGGTGCACGCCTGTAATCCCAGCTACTCAGGAGGCTGAAGTGGGAGGACTGCTGGAGCCTGGGAAGTAGAGCCTGAAATGAGCTGTGATTGCACCAATGCACTCCAGGCTGGGCGACAGAGCAAAACTCTGTCCCCAAAAAAAACTGTGCCTTGGAAGGGTGTAAAACTTCTAAAAGGAGAGTAGTACACTGATTTCAGTGTTTTAGCAGAAGTACTCTAAGAATAATTTATACCATTCTTGGCCAAGGGTTTAAAGGCCCAATCCCTGCATCATGATGCCCATGTTCATTTATATACAACACATATTCAAAAGCTTAAACTTAAAGCTTTAATAAAGCTCTTCCCCGCCCACCCCCGCCATCCTAATTTTATGTAGTAACTTCCACTCTGTAAGAGCTACCTGAAAGGCCACACATTTTCTTGAGAAAGAACAATCAGAGAATAAATATAACAGGAACATTTATAATATCTTGACATATGTGAGAATCTCTGACTCGGCTTTCCATATAATATTAAAACTGATCATTTAGAAAATGCATTTGCAGGGAAGAATCAAAATCCTCTTAGAGCTTTCCAGTAAGATGTACAGTACTTCTGTGGTATTCTGACCAAAAACGCATAAAATTAATCTTGTAAGGAAAAACCAGATACACCTGAACTAAGGGAAACTCTGCAAAATAAATGGATTGTATTCTTCAAAAATGTCAAGATTATAAAAGATAAAGAATGACTGAGGAACCGTTCAAGATTAAAAAAGAAATGACAACTAAATGTAACATGTGCTCCAGGATTAGCTCCCAGACCAGGAAAAAAAAAAATCTTCTTTCTTTTGTACTAAAGGACAGAGTGGAACAACTGGCATATTGGAAAATGGTCTGCAGATCGTGTCATAGTATGGTGTCAACGTAAATGTTCTGATTTTGAAAAGTGTAGAAGTGTACATTAGCTATATAGAAGAAAATGTCCATTCTTGAGGGAATACGCACTGAAGTATTAGGAGTAAAAGCACATTGTGTCTGCATTTTACTCTTTACATGGCTCAGAAAAAAATATATAGTGCATACATGCCCTATATCTATATAAAATGCTACATATTATATATTATGCATATAATGGCATATATAATACTTGGAGAATAGAGACATAATGAACAAATATGGTAAAATATTAACATTTCAGGAATTGGGTGATGGGTATATGGGATTCTTTGTACTATTTTTAAACTTCTGTAAGTCTGAAGTTACTTTCAGAAACAGCCTACTATGAAATATTTTGCAAACTTCATTTTCCTCCCTACGTTTCCCTTCTCTGGGTAGAGCTGAAGAAACATGTACTACTGATCTTATACTATTTATGCAAAAACATAAAAAGCGAAATTTCTATGCCACTTAACAAGTATCCATAATACATCACTAGCCCCATTTAAAGAATTTCCAGGCTGTTTGTAGCATGGAGATAATAAGCAAACAAAATATACATTTCTCCGATAGACTTATGAATAACGAAGTAGAAAAGCACAGACTGCTGTTCTCATTTTTATGAGGTAGAAAAATGTACAATAGTGCAATAAACATTTACATTAAGCATGTCTCTTGCTTTCAGTGACTTTCAAATAATTACTCTGTGGAAACTACTCTTAGAATTTTAATTTACAGAACGATTCAGCAATTCAAAATATCTGAAAACCAGAAAAATTTCTAATATTTAAACATTTACTTGAGTATATGACATTTCAAATATTTTCTCTTACAATTTGTTCTACCAAACATGGAAATCTAAGTAGTAGGAAGAAAGCAAAGAAAAGGAAAATTTCTATTCTAAACTGGACAGAAGACACTGTATTTCTTTTTTCTTTTTCTTTTTTTTTTTGAGATGGAGTCTTGCTCTGTCGCCCAGGCTGCAGCGCAGGGGCGCAATCTCCACTCACTGCAAGCTCCGCCTCTTGGGTTCACGCCATTCTCCTGCCTCAGCCTCCCGAGTAGCTGGGACTACAGGCGCCCGCCACCACGCCCGGCTAATTTTTGGCATTTTTAGTAGAGATGGGGTTTCACCATGTTAGCCAGGATGGTCTCAATCTCCGGACCTCGTGATCCGCCCACCTCGGCCTCCCAAAGTGCTGGGATTACAGGCATGAGCCACCGCGCCCGGCCAAGACACTGTATTTCTAATGTGATCACAGAAATTCCTATATACCTTACGTGAGAAGTAATTTCAAAGGTATTATGTTTTCTAACAACAATGGCTTTAAAATAATCCTATTAAATTATTTCTTTGCATATAGTTATCTGAAACCTAGATTTGTATAAAGTATAACTTATGTAGGCTAAAATGAGATAAACACAAAAAAATTATACATATGTTAAAATTTTTTAAACGCAACAGCATAAGTTATCCAATTTACCTCTCAATTTCATCTTACGCATGAATAAAGGATTATCTTTTAGGTAGAGTCCCAGCATAAATTAAAGTTCTCCTCTACATAAAGTTCATCTCTTCTTTTTCCTATAATAATATTTCAAAGGCCAGGCACGGTGGCTCACACCTGTAATCGCAGCACTTTGGGAGGCTGAGGCAGGAGGATCACTTGAGGCCAGGAGTTCAAGATCAACCTGGCTAACATAGCGAAACCCCAACTCTACTAAAAATACAAAAATTAGCTGAGTGTGGTGGCACACACCTGTATTCTCAACTCCTCAGGAGGCTGAGGTGGGAGATGGCTGGAGCCTGGGAGGTGGATGTTGCAATGAGCCAAGATCACCACACTGCACTCCATGCACTCCAGCCTGGACAACACAGTGACACCCTGTCTCAAAAAATATATGTGTGTGTGTGTGTGTGTGTGTGTGTGTGTGTGTGTGTGTGTGTGTGTGAAAGTTAATTAGGAAACGATAATATGGCTTTTCTAAAACTGATATCTGGAGGAAATTCTACAAGACAAAGAGACGTCTTTAGGATGAAATAAAGATACTAGTGAGACAGCAGCTTCCTTGGTTATGCCTTTCTTTCTCTCCTCAGTAAAAGCACTTCTTACAGTTAGATTTTAATAATCTAAAATGACAGGATTTACCCTGGACTTCCCAGTTCTCCAAGCATATGCAGTTCTCACTTATCTGTGAAGACAGTACTAGAGCTGTAGTGGAATACCTCCAGGAAGCAAGTTTCCTTAGTCCACACCATTTTCCTGTCCCCTCCACACACCTTCCCCGCACCAATTCAGTCAAAGACATCCATTGTCATAGGAAAAGAAATACACAGCAGAGCATGGAGAACACGATTTGGTATTATGGTATCCCAGTTTCAAATGCAGGCTTCTGAAACCTATAGAAGAGACAAATTCTTTTTTTTTTTTTTTTTTTAAGTTCTGGGATACATGTGCAGAATGTGCAGGTTTGTTACATAGGTATGCATGTGCCATGGTGGTTTGCTGCACCTATCAACCCATCATCTAGGTTTTAAGCACCAAATGCATTAGGTATTTGTCCTAATCCCTTCCCTTGCCCCCCATCCCCTGACAGGCCCCGGTGTGTGATGTTCCCCTCCCTGTGTCAATGGGCTCTCATTGTTCAACTCCCACTTATAAGTGAGAACATGTGGTGTTTGGTTTTCTGTTCCTGTGTTAGTTTACTCAGAGTGATGACTTTCAGCTTGATCCATGTCCCTGCAAAGAACATGATCTCATTCTTTTTTATGGCTGCGTAGTATTCCATGGTATGTATGTGCCACATTTTCTTTATCCAGTCTATCACTGATGGGAATTTGGGTTGGTTCCAATTTTTTGCTATTGTAGATAGTGCTACAATAAACATACATGTGCATGTGTCTTTATAGTAGAATGATTTATAATCCTTTGGGTATATAACCAGTAATGGGATTTCTGGGTCAAATGGTACTTCTAGTCCTAGATCCTTGAGGAATCGCCACACTCTCTTCCACAACGCTTGAACTAATTTACACTCCCACCAACAGTGTAAAAGCATTCCTGTTTCTCCACAGCCTCACTTGCATCTACTACTTCCTGACTTTTTAATAATCGCCATTCTGATTGGTGTGAGATGATACCTCACTGTGGTTTTGATTTACATTTCTCTAATGATCAGTGATGATGAGTACAACTTACAAGGGACATGAAGGACCTCTTCAAGGAGAACTACAAACCACTGCTCAAGGAAATAAGAGAGGACACGATATAGGGGGAGGGGGTGGTGCCCAAGATGGCAGAATAGGAACAGCTCCAGCCTCCAGCTCCCAGTGTGAGCAACACAGAAGATGGGTGATTTCTGCATTTTCAACTGAGGTACCGGGTTCATCTCACTGGGGCGTGTCAGACAGTTGGCGCTGGTCCGCAGGTGCAGCCCGAACAGTGAGAGCTGAAGCAGGGCGAGGCATCACCTCACCGGGGAAGTGCAAGGGGGAAGGGAATTCCTTTTCCTAGCCAAAGGAAATTGAGACACGCAACACCTGGAAAATCGGGTAACTCTCACCCCAATAACTGTGCTTTACCAAGGGTCTTAGCAAATGGCACACCAGGAGATTATATCCCACACCTGGCCCAGAGGGTCCCAGGCCCACGCACCCTCCCTCATTGCTAGCACAGCAGTCTGAGATCTAACTGCAAGGCGGCAGCTAGGCTGGTGGAGGGGCGCCCACCATTGCTGAGGCTTAAGTAGGTAAACAAAGCCACCGGGAAGCTTGAATTGGGTGGAGCTCACCACAGCTCAAGGAGGCCAGCCTGCCTTTATAGACTCCTCCTCTGGGGACAGGGCATAGCTAAATAAAAAGCAGTAGAAACCTCGGCACAGGTAAACGCCCCTGTCTGACAGCTTTGAAGAGAGCAGTGGATCTCCCAGCATGGAGGTTGAGATCTGAGAATGGACAGACTGCCTGCTCAAGTGGGTCCCTGACCCCTGAGTAGCCTAACTGGGAGACATCCCCCACTAGGTGCAGACCGACACCCCACACCTCACATGGCGGGGTACACCCCTGAGACAAAGCTTCCAGAGCAAGAATCAGACAGCAACACTCGCTGTTCAGCAATATTCTATCTTCTGCAGCCTCCGCTGCTGATACCCAGGCAAACAGGGTCTGGAGTGGACTTCAAGCAAACTCCAACAGACCTACAGCTGAGGGTCTTGACTGTTAGAAGGAAAACTAACAAACAGAAAGGACACCCACACCAAAACCCCATCAGTACGTCACAATCGTCAAAGACCAAAGACAGATAAAACCACAAAGATGGGGGAAAAACAGGGCAGAAAAGCTGGAAATTCAAAAAATCAGAGTGCATCTCCCCCTCCAAAGGAACACAGCTCATCACCAGCAACGGAACAAAACTGGACGGACAATGACTTTGACAAGTCGAGAGAAGGCTTCAGTCCATCAAACTTCTCAGAGCTAAAGGAGGAGCTACGTAACCAGCACAAAGAAACCAAAAACCTTGAAAAAAGAATGGATGAATGGATAACTAGAATAATCAATACAGAGAAGACCTTAAAAGAACTCATAGAGATGAAAACCATAACATGAGAACTACGTGACAAATGCACAAGCTTCAGTAACTGACTCGATCAACTGGAAGAAAGAGTATCAGCGATTGAAGATCAAACGAATGAAATGAAGCGAGAAGAGATGTGTAGAGAAAAAAGAATAAAAAGAAATGAACAAAGCCTCCAAGAAATATGGTATTATGTGAAAATACCAAATCTACGTCTGATTGGTGTGCCTGAAAGTGACAGGGAAAATGGAACTAAGTTGGAAAACACTCTGCAGGATATCATCCAGGAGAACTTCCCCAACCTAGTAAGGCAGGCCAACATTCAAATTCAGGAAATACAGAGAATGCCACAAAGATACTCCTCGAGAAGAGCAACTCCAAGACACATAATTGTCAGATTCACCAAAGTTGAAATGAAGGAAAAAATGGTAAGGGCAGCCAGAGAGAAAGGTCGGGTTACACACAAAGGGAAGCCCATCAGACTAACACCAAATCTCTCGGCAGAAACTCTACAAGCCAGAAGAGAGTGGGAGCCAATATTCAGTATACTTAAAGAAAAGACTTTTCAACCCAGAATTTCATATCCAGACAAACTAAGTTTCATAAGTGAAGGAGAAATAAAATCCTTTACAAACAAGCAAATGCTTAAAGATTTTGTCATCACCATGCCTGCCCTACAAGAGATCCTGAAGGAAGCACTAAACATGGAAAGGAACAGGCACCAGCCATTGCAAAAACATGTCAAAATGTAAAGTGCATCGATGCTAGAAACTGCATCAAGTAGCAAGCAAAATAACCAGCTAATATCATAATGACAGGATCAAGTTCACACATAACAATATTAACCTCAAATGTAAATGGACTAAATGGTCGAATTAGAAGACACAGACTGGCAAATTGGATAAAGAATCAAACCCATCAGTTTGCTGTATTCAGGAGACCCATCTCACATGCAGAGACACACATGGGCTCAAAATAAAGGAATGGAGGAAGATCTACCAAGCAAATGGAAAACAAAAAAAAAGCAGGGGTTGCAATCCTAGTCTCTGATAAAACAGACTTTAAACCATCAAAGATCAAAAGAGACAAAGAAGGCCATTACATAATGGTAAAGGGATTAATTCATCGGGAAGAGCTAACTATCCTAAATATATATGAACCCAATACAGGAGCACCCAGATTCATAAAGCAAGTCCTTAGAGACTTACAAAGAGACTTAGACTCCCATACAATAATAATGGGAGACTTCAACACCCCACTGTCAACATTAGACAGATCAACGAGACAGAAAGTTAACAAGGATATCCAGGAATTGAACTCAACTCTGCACCAAGTGGACCTAATAGACATCTACAGAACTCTCCACCCCAAATCAAGAGAATATATATTCTTCTCAGCACCACATCATACTTATTCGAAAACTGACCACATAGTTGGAAGTAAAGCACTCCTCAGCAAATGTAAAAGAACAGAAATTATAACAAACTGTCTCTTAGACCACAGTGCAATCAAACTAGAACTCAGGATTAAGAAACTCACTCAAAACCCAACAACTACATGGAAACTGAACAACCTGCTCCTGAATGACTACTGGGTACATAACGAAATGAAGGCAGAAATAAAGATGTTCTTTGAAACCAATGAGAACAAAGACACAACACACCAGAATCTCTGGGACACATTTAAAGCAGTGTGTAGAGGGAAATTTATAGCACTAAATGCCCACAAGAGAAAGCAAGAAAGATCTAAATTCGACACTCTAACATCACAATTAAAAGAACTAGAGAAGCAAGAGCAAACACAAAAGCTAGCCGAAGGCAAGAAATAACTAAGATCACAGCAGAACAGAAGGCGATAGAGACACAAAAACCCTTCAAAAATCAATGAATCCAGGAGCCGGTTTTTTGAAAAGAACCACTAGCAAGACTAATAAGGAAGAAAAGAGAGAAGAATCAAATAGATGCAACAAAAAATGATAAAGGGGATATCACCACCGACCCCACAGAAATACAAACTACCATCAGAGAATACTATAAACACCTCTATGCAAATAAACTAGAAAATCTAGATGAAATGGATAAATTCCGGGACACACACACCCTCCAAAGACTAAACCAGGAAGAAGTTGAATCCCTGAATAGACCAATAACAGGCTCTGAAATTGAGGCAATAATTAATAGCCTAATAACCAAAAAAAGTCCAGGATCAGACGGATTCACAGCCAAATTCTACCAGAGGTACAAGGAGGAGCTGGTACCATTCCTTCTGAAGCTATTACAATCAATAGAAAAAGAGGGAATCCTCACTAACTCATTTTATGAGGCCAGCATCATCCTGATACCAAAGTCTGGCAGAGACACAACAAAAACAGAGAATTTTAGACCAATATCCCTGATGAACATCGATGCAAATATTCTCAATAAAATACTGGCAAACCGAATCCAGCAGCACATCAAAAACTTATCTACCATGATCAAGTGGGCTTCATCCCTGGGATGCAAGGCTGTTTCAACATACACAAGTCAATAAATGTAATCCAGCATATAAACAGAACCAAAGACAAAAACCACATGATTATCTCAATAGATGCAGAAAAGGCCTTTGACAAAACTGAAGAGCCCTTCACACTAAAAACTCTCAATAAATTAGGTATTGATGGGACGTATCTCAAAATAATAAGAGCTGTTTATGACAAACTCACAGCCAATATCATACTGCATTGGCAAAACTGGAAGCATTCCCTTTGAAAACTGGCACAAGACAAGGATACCCTCTCTCACCACTCCTATTCAACATAGTGTTGGAAGTTCTGCCTAGGGCAATCAGGCAGGAGAAAGAAATAAAGGGTGTTCAGTTAGGAAAAGAGGAAGTCAAATTGTCCCTGTTTGCAAATGACATAATTGTATAGTTAGAAAACCCCATCGTCTCCATCCAAAACCTCTGTAAGCTGATAAGCAACTTCAGCAAAGTCTCAGGATACAAAATCAATGTGCAAAAATCACAAGCATTCTTATACACCAATAAGAGACAAAAAGAGAGCCAAATCATGAGTGAACTCCCATTCATAATTGCTTCAAAGAGAATCAAATACCTAGGAATCCAACTTACAAGGCATGTGAAGGACATCTTCAAGGAGAACTACAAACCACTGCTCAGTGAAATAAAAGAGGACACAAACAAATGGAAGAACATTCCATGCTCATGGATAGGAAGAATCAAGATCATGAAAATGGCCATAGTGCCCAAGGTAATTTATACATTTGATACCATCCCCATCAAGCTACCAACAACTTTCTTCACAGAATTGGAAAAAACTACTTTAATGTTCATATGGAACCAAAAAAGAGCCCACATTGCCAAGACAATCCTAAGGCAAAAGAACAAAGCTGGAGGCATCACTCTACCTGACTTCAAACTATACTACAAGGCTACAGTAACCAAAACAGCATGGTACTGGTACCAAAACAGATATATAGACCAATAGAACAGAACAGAAGCCTCAGAAATAGTACCACACATCTACAACCATCTGATCTTTGACAAACCTGACAAAAACAAGAAATAGGGAAAGGGTTCCCCATTTAATAAATGGTGCTGGGAAAACTGGCTAGTCGTATATAGAAAGCTGAAACTGGATCCCTTCCTTACACCTTATACAAAAATTAATTCAAGATGGATTAAAGACTTAAATGTTAGACCTACAACCATAAAAACCCTAGAAGAAAACCTAGGCAATACCATTCAGGACATAGGCATGGGCAAGGACTTCATGTCTAAAACACTAAAAGCAATGGCAACAAAAGCCAAAATTGACAAATGGGATCTATTTAAACTAAAGAGCTTCTACCCAGCAAAAGAAACTACCATCAGAGTGAACAGGTAACCTATAGAATGGGAGAAAATTGTTGCAATCTACTCATCTGACAAAGGGCTAATACCCAGAATCTACAAAGAACTCAAACAAATTTACAAGAAAAAAAAAAACAACCCCATCCAAAAGTGGGCAAAGGATATGAACAGACACTTCTCAAAGGAAGACATTTATGCAGCCAACAGGCACATGAAAAAATGCTCAACATCACTAGCCATCAGACAAATGCAAATCAAAACCACAATGAGATACCATCTCACACCAGTTAGAATGGCGATCATTAAAATGTCAGGAAACAACAGGTGCTGAAAGGACGTAGAGAAACAGGAACACTTTACACTGTTGGTGGGACTGTAAACTAGTTCAACCATTGTGGAAGACAGTGTTGCGATTCCTCAAGGATCTAGAACTAGAAATACCATTTGACCCAGCCCTCCCCTCACTGGGTATATACCCAAAGGATTATAAATCATGCTGCTATAAAGACACATACACGACTGCGATACTATTCACAATAGCAAAGACTTGGAACCAACCCAAATGTCCATCAATGATAGACTGGATTAAGAAAATGTGGCACACATACACCATGGAATACTATGCAGCCATAAAAAAGGATGAGTTCTTTATAGGGACATGGATGCAGCTGGAAACCATCATTCTCAACAAACTATCACAAGGACAAAAAACCAAATACCACATGTTGTCACTCATAGGTGGGAACTGAACAATAAGAATACTTGGACACAGGAATGGGAACATCACACACCGGGGCCGGTCATGGGGTGGGGGGAGGGGGGAGGGATAGCATTAGGAGATATACCTAATGTAAATGATGAGTTAATGGGTGCAGCACACCAACATGGCACATGTATACATATGTAACAAACCTGTACATTGTACACATGTAACCTAGAACTTAAAGTATAATTTTTAAAAATAATTTTTAAAAAATTTTAAAAAGGTAATGGCAAGAATAGTGCTTCACATTTACAGGTGGTCATTTAAATCTCTACTGGGTAAATGAATAGTATAAAAGAGGCATATGCTATTAAAATTTATTATGACTTTCAGTCATATTTAACCGTCTACACTGCAAAGACTTGTAAGTTAGTACCAAATCCCAAAGAAGTTTACCAAAGATACACAACCAGGCAGCAGCAATGCTAAGCCCATTACTCAATTCACTGTTTTCTGTTGCCATCTCAAAATAAAAAACCACATCCTTAGTTAGAGATGATCAGGTGGACATTAAGACATCTGTGTAATTGGAAACAAGTTCCACATTCAATTATTATGTCTACATATAAGATGAGCTGTATAGTACATGAATAAAAAGATTTATTAAATTTGCTAAATTTCGTATTTAATACATTTAAAAATTTATTAGAGAAATTAGAGTAAACCCATTTTATGACCTAAAGTTGTAAAGGGCTACAAAGAAACTAGAAACTAAACATATATTAATTTAAAAACAAGAAACAAAACTTTAAAGTACAATTTAAGCTACAAGTCTCCTGCATAAACACAAAGCCGAGACCTTGATGCTGGGAAAATTGCCAAAATTACAAACTTAATCAATGTGGCAGGTAATCTGTTCACACTTTGAAATCCTGATACAAAGCATTTCTGACAAGCCATGAGATGGCATAAAATTAACCATACTAAAGTATCAGTTATTTTTAGAAAATCAAGCTAAAGGTAGTAACATGAACCAGATTTTATTGAAGATTTGAAATTCAGACACTGCGGGCAAAATACATTTCAAAACAGGCTTTGTTTTATACTATTGTAGAAACAAGGAGTTTTTGACACCAAATAAAGAATCTTTTGTTGTTCCTTTAATTTATAGACACTTAGACGAATTAATTTTTAAGAAGAGGTTTAATTTTCTAGTTGGATAAAATATTAGGGCTAATAAAAATATAATAAGGATCTGAATCCTAAAATCACTTATAAAGAGCCTACAGAATGTCCCTCTGGCAATAAGAATATCATATAACATCTAGACTTTCAAATAATGTGCAAAAAATGCTAACTACTGATAATTTTCAGAGGGAAGAAAAAGGAAAAAACATCTATTATAATAGAAACCAAAAAAAGCTTTATTTAGATATGTTGCTGAGCTAATGAATGTCAAAAAATAATTTCTGGGAGAAACTTGAAAAAAATAAGACCCCAAACTTTTATTTTAATGGCAAAGCTACACTTTTTGTGCTTTAAGCCCATCGTTAGTCCTTTAGGGTCTGGCACTCTTCTAACTTCCACCTCTCTACACTACCCCCTCTACTGACTCACAACAAAACTGCCTTTGTTGTATCAAATTAACCCAAGAACAACATACTAGGCATTTCCTCCCATCATAGCATTTACTCATTTTATTATATCCATCAGGAATGACATATCAAGTTCCCTTGCGTATGTGAAAACAGTCTGCTTTTATAACACTTGTCAAAAGGAGACTCATCTCCTCTTCCCCAAAGAACATTGGAACTTCAGGGGAAGAAGAGATTTCTATCATTTCTCTCATTCACTAGAAGTTTACTAACTTCCTCAGGATTTTGTTTCTTTGTTTTTAAACTTCTTATGCCTCTACCAGACTTAAAACACAAGTTCAAGACTTAAAACACAAGTTATTATGAAGATACGTGTAGTGAGAAGCAGTTTAGCCTCATGATGAGAGTATGAACCAAATATCTGAATGGAATTCTGACTTTTTCTTAACATTTCCTCACCTCAGTCCTGTCAACTGGAAAATGGGGATTATAATAGTGCCTACTTCATAAACTTGTGGTGAGGATCTAAATGATTTCGTACACATAAAGCACTTCAAACAAGCCAGGCACAATGGCTCACACCTGTAATCCCAGCTAATCAGGAGGCTGAGGCAAGAGGGCCACTTGAGCCCAGGAACTGGAAACCAGCCTAGGCAACATAGTGAGACTCTCTCTAAATAAAAATTTGTGTCTTTTAAATTAGCCAGGCATGGTGTTGCATGCCTGCAGTCCCTTACCTGGGAGGGTGAGACAGGAGGATCTAAGCCCAGTAGTTCAAGGCTGCAATGTGCTGTGATCACTCTACTCTTTCACCCAGGCTGGAGTGCAGTAAAACAAAAAAAACCACTTAGAACAGTATCTAGCTAACCGGAAATTCTAATAAATTTTAGTTATTATTAATATTACTATTTTTATCATAATTCTCCACAGCACCTAGTAGTGCTACATATATATATATGCTCACTTTGAATGAAACAATATTTAAGTAATTTTTAAAGGCCCCTCCTGAAGTAAATGGAGGCTCAGGCCCAAAAGATCAAATCCATTATAAAGGGTTGGTAGAAGAAAGAAATTTGACCTCCAAAACTACTTAAACATCTTGAACAAATAAAAAAGAAGAAAGTCAAAGTGCAAAACTAATAGTCCAAATAAGTCAAGTATTTTTTCCTGATAAAAAAGGAAGAGACATTTTGAGAGAGCTTCATTGTTTCTATATAGGAAATCTACCCCTAAAGATGGCTATTTGTGAAATGTCATCTTAATTTCTAATCTATCAATAGTATATTAAACTAATTCTATTTTGAATCTACTTATACTTCTAGACTTGACATTATTTACTTAAGTAGGAAGTTTCACTATTTACCCTCTCGCCTTGAAAAGTAGTATTAAATTCAATTTACCCAACAAAGGTAATCCCTGGCTATAGCACTCAGGGATTTAGTACACAGATCCATGTTTACTTTACTGATATGCTTCACAATTTTATACTGCCTCTTCACTATCAGCCTGAAGATCAATTGTAATCATTATAGTCTTGTTCTTCCTCACAGGGAAGCTGATTCCTTTTTTTTTTTAATTTGTTAGCTGCCTGTCCCCATGAGTTCCTTTGTGTTGACCCATGGTTACAATGGGTCATAAATTATGGAAAACAAGTAACATCTTACGCGTAGACACTAGGATACTACAGTATATTTGAGGTAATACAGTACCATCAAACAAGCCTAATAACTGACTTATCTCTACTATAAACACACAATGTTACTTTCAAATAACAATGGCTTATATTAATAGATTAAGTCTCATCAAGGGATAAAGAACCTATCTGTGTTGCCAAGAGTAGGAGTGATTTAGATCCTAAGCAAGATTCTTAAAGGATTATTTATGAAAGTATAATGGAAATAAAAAGGTTATGTTTTGGTAATATCAGGAACCATGCGTACTCTCACATAAGTTTTGGCTTATTTCTTATTATTTGCATATTTTACACTGAGACAGTCCATAAGTAAGTTCTGTCAAAGACTGTCAAGCTTCACACAAAGAACTTACATTTCTGAAGCCCAGGTATTCTAGTTTATCATCATTAACAACCAAATGTTGTAATAGCATGGGGAAAATATAGTCTGTCCTGTTTTACAGTTTAATTACTAATTAGCAAATAATGTGACATTTGAACAGTCACTATCCATTCACCTTGCTTCCTGTTTAAAGAAATTCTTATCAAAAAACTGATGGTGAGAACATAGGAAATAGAAGAACTTACGATCATAACATTAAGAATTAAAAAAAAAAAAGCTCTCAGTTGTGTGATTATGAGAAATTATTTTCTTCTTTATGCTTTTAGATATTTCTTCCAAATGGAATGCTCAAGTAAGCCTTAGAAGTCAGTAGCTATTTACCTCTTCTGTGTGTAGTGACCATGGCAAATGTCTGCAGGTTCCTTTGGGGAAGGTTAAGCGAAATAGTCTCCATATGTATTTGTGATGCTTTTGAAATTTTCTTTCTCAAGCATACCTGCCTCCTTTTCAAAGGACTTTGGGTCTAGGAAGTGACTCAGTCTAAAAATTGGAAGAACGGTCACAATTCTCTACATATTGATCAATTCAGGCAAAAGCTTGAAGTCAATCAGATCCAATTTTTTTCATATATACCAGTAATCTGGGTGAACTCCCTTTCAATTTCAATCTTTAGGACTCCATGATCAATACCCCAGCAATTAAAATACCCATTAAAATACCCCAGCAACAACAAAACAAAGTAAGACAACAAGATCGTATTTCATCCCTAAATATTTTATCATGTCATCCTAAAAACAAAGGTCATTATCTTATAATACCACCACCACATCTAACAAAATTAACAAATTAGTATCATCTAATACCTAGTTAATATTAGTGTATCTCCTCCTTATCCCCAAAATATCTTCTTACGATTGATTTATTACATTATATCTTATTATATTATGTCACAATGTAGTACACATTACATTAAAATACATTAAATAGACTTCTGGTTTCATCTCAGAGATGTAGAGAGCTGGAAAAAAAAGCATCACTAGCACCTTTACAACAAGAAAAAAACTGCACAAAGTGGAAAGTAACAATTTTCTTAATCTCATCCATCAACTGAGATCACAGGTCAGACAAGTCATCTGCAATCTGGGAAGGAGAAATAGGATGGGAGCATTCACCAACGTGGGGCCGATGCCCCTTGAAGCCACATAATCAGTAAGAAGTTTCAACTAGAAACTCTAAGAATAAAATAAGCATCTATGAGCCCATGCTAATGCAAATCAAAGATAGAATAAAATAAATAAATGAAACAAAAGGGACAGCTCTTCCCTACAAAAGAATTATCATTAATAAATGCAGAAGGAATGAAGGTCATAGAAAATAACCCTTAGGACGCCACAGTAATAACTGTGGCAAGATTCACAGATGAATGCTAAAATTATGGGCAAAACATTACAGAGAAACAGGATATTTACGTAACCTCAAAGTATCTTAACCAAATATTTATTATTCTTAAAATAGGTACACAAATTATCTGATAATCCACCCTCCAAGAGATGGAGCTTAATTCCCCTTGAGAATGGGCTGCACTTAGTGACTTGCCTCTGAAGAATAAACTATAGAAAAGGTAACGTAATAACTACACTATGGAGAAACCTGGAAGACACCACCTTATCCAAATGATCACATTTAACAGCACCAGTAAAAAGTTGCACTGGTGTCAGGTAGCCTTTGACATAATGTGATGAAAAAAATACTTCACCTCAGTGGTATCTTTGCCCAAAACCTGTAACTCCAAGCTAATCATGAGATATCATCAGCAAACCCAAACTAAGGGACATTCTGCAAAATACCTAATACTCTTCAAAAATGTCAAAGTCATTAAGAAAACGTAAAACCATGAAACTGTCATAGATTACAGGAGAGAAAGGAGACATGCAACTAAAGGCAATGTAGTATCCTGGACTCATTCCTGGAAGAGAAAAAAGACATTGGTTGTAGAATGATTGGTGATATCCAAATAAAGTGTGTAACTTAGCTAACAGCATTGCACCAAAGTTAATTTCCTAGGTTTAGTAACTTTATCATGGTTATGTAAAATGTACAAATTAAGGGAAAGTGGGTAAAGGGTATGCAGGAACTCTGTATTGTCTTTACAACTCCTCTGTAAATCTAAAATTATTTCAAACTGAAGGCTTAAATTATATATATTAGCATTGTATGTGTTTATATAAGTAGCTGTTGATCTGTATCACTATTTATCTTATCTGTCTAATTATCTAACTAGACCTAGAGTGAGAGAGAAAGAGAGAATTCATTTGGATGTATACATTCCAATGTGAGTCTTAAACCAGTCTTTCTGATTAGTGGAATGACTTCACAACTCCATTCAGTAAGGCTCAGGGCATTTCCTTTTTGCTAAAGAACAAGAACTTGATCACAAAGTTCTCCTATGAGAAGGGTAACAGAGAACTTCTCTCTCATTTTCTCATTTAATTCTGCTGTGGTTAGAGAATATATCCTTTAACATTTCAATCTTTTGAAGTTTATCAAAGCATTTTATCATACTGGTGGGAAATGTTCCCCCACACATTTGCAAAGAACGTGTTCTGAAGTTGTTGGGTGGAGTGTTCTATAAACGACAATTTTGTCAAGGAATTTGATAGATGATTAGATCATCCAAGTCTTGTCTTTTTGCCTATTTGTTCTATCAACTACCAAGAAAGCAGTGTTAAAATCTCTAAGATGATTGTAGATTTGCTTGTTTCTCCCTCTAGTTCTGTCACGTTTTGCTTCATGTATTTTGAATCTCTGTTATTAGGTGCATACACATAATTGTTTTGTCTCTATGATGTATTGACCCTTTTATTAAATATCACAAATGGTCTCTATCTCTGGTGAATCCTTATAATTAAGGCTACTTTGACGTTAATATAGCCACTCAAGCTTTCTCATCCTTATTATTTGTATGGTATATCTTTTCCCATCTCTTTTTCAATTGCAATATATGTATCACTATACTTAAAATGTACCTCCTTAGAGAGCATATAGTTGGACCTTGTTTTTTATAAAATCTGACAATTACTGCTTTTCAAGTGGAGTATTCAGTCTATTTATATTTAATCAATATGATTGTGGTTAAGTCTACCATCTTGCCATTTGTTTTAAACAATTGTCTTTTAATAAAATTAAGGAAAAAATTGTAGTATTTTGTATTTATTCACATAATTACCATTGCAAAGTGCTCTTTACTCTTTTCTATGGATTCGGTTTTCCCTCTTATATTATTTCTCTGTAACTTCAACTAAATCCTAAAGGATTTCTCACAGTTAAAGCTTACTGGTGATGAATGCCCTCAACTTTCATTTATGCTAATGCATCCTTATTCCACTTTTGCTTTTGAAGGGCATTTTCTCTACATATACAATGCTGGGTGGATATGCATTTTGAGGAAGTTTGTTCTTGTGTTTGTTTGTTTAGCACTTCACCAGTACAGCTCCATTGTCTTCTCCCCTCCATCACTTCCATTTAGAAATTACCATAATTTGTATCATTGGTCCCCTCTGTGCAAAAGTATTTTTTCTTTACCTGCTTTAAGATGTTTCTCTTTATCTTTGGTTTTCAGCAATGTGATTGCAATGTGCTCAGTGGGGATTTTTGTAACTATCTTGTTTGAGTATGTGGAACTTAGGTGTGTAAAGATTACATCTGTTACCAATTTTGAAAAATCTCAACCATTGTTTCTTCAGATATTTTTCCACTCCAGTTCCTGCCTCTCTTCTCTTCTCTCTTCTCTTCTCTTCTCTTCTCTCTCTCTGTGTCTGTTTCTGTCTCTCCCTCTCCCTCCGCAGTGAAGGAATCCCCAAATGGCACCCCATAATCTCCCCATAGTCTAGTACCCTGCTGCATAAATTCCAGGCACCTGAGCAGTCTTGAACTCTCACCTCTGCCTGCTCAGCTCAGAAAAATCATCATAATGTGCTTGACCCCATCAGCCTATACTGGAGTCAGGCAGAAAGATGAGGGCAAACATAGTTTCCATCCCGTATTAGTCCATTCTCACATTGCTATAAAGAACTACCTGGGGCTGAGTAGCTTATAAACAAAAGAAGTTTAACTGACTCACAGTTCTGCAGGCTGTACAGGATGCATGGCTGAGGAGGCCTCAGGGAACTTATAATCACGACAAGGCAAAGGGGAAGCAAGCACATCTTCTCACGGCAACAGGAGAGAGAGTGAGCAAAGGGGAGTGCCACACACTTTTAAACCATCAGATCTTGCGAGAACTTACACACTACCAGGCAAACAGCAAGGGGAAATCCACCCACCTGATCCAATTACCTCCCACCAGGTCCTTCCCCCAACACTGAGAATTACTATTCAACATGAGATTTGGGTGGGGACACAGAACCGAGCCATATCATACCCCTTGTGTTTCCCTTCTCTCAAGCATCACAGTCCTGCACTGTCTATTGTTCAAAGCTTACAAAGAGACGATGCCCCATATATTTGTCCAGTTTTACAGTTGTTTATGATAGGAGGAAAAGTCTGGTATGAGTTACTCCATCATGGTCAGAAGCAGAAGGACATCCTTCTCACAGTGTTAATAATAATAGGTAAGTCAAGACATAATGCAATTGTCCACCAGTAGTAAAGCAGTTAAATTATAATTGTATCACGGAAAACTAAGGAAAATTAAATATTATATTTCATTGGGGAAAATGATGCAGAAATATCTGAGTGACGTATTTCAGATTTTAAAGGTAGATTACAAAATGGACGTTTGTTAGTGAGGACACTAAGCATTAGCCAGGTGAAAAAAAAACAACCAGAGAGCTATTTTGGTCAGAGGAAACACTGGCAAAGAAGCACTGGCTGTTGGACTATTTGGAGAACTGCAAAGAATTTAACTGAGCTAAAGCAATGGATACAGTGAGTGTTTAACAGAACCCGAAGTGGGAGAGATTAGCAGAAATAAGATCAAGCAGGACCTTGTGGGTGTGCTAAAAAATGTCTCTCCTAAATTATTCAGCCATGAAAAGGAAGGAAATTCTGACACATACTAAAACATGGATGAGCCTTGAGGACATTACACTAAGTGAAATAAACAAGTCACAAAAAGAGAAATACTGTATGATTCCACTTATATGAATTTAACCTAGAGCAATTAAACTCATAGAGACAGAAACTAGAATGTTGGCTGCCAGGGGAAGGAGGGTTAGGGGAATGGGAAGTTGTTTAATCGATAAACAATTTCAGTTTTGCAAGATTAAATGAGTTCTGGAGATTGGTTGCACAACAGTGTGGATGTAATTAACACTACTGAACCATATATTTTCAAATTGTTAAGATGATAAATTTTATGTTATGTGTGTTGTACCAAAATTAAACACTTTTAAATTGAAAAGCAATTTTTCTATCTGAAGACAATGAATTGCTAAAGACGATTGTTAAACAGAGTGACATAACCACATTTTAGTTTAAGAGAGGGTGCCTACCTGGGGAGATAGATTAGAGGACAATAGGCAAGGAGGACCTGTAGAAGGCACTTGAGCTACTCAAAGTGAGAAATGATGAGAATCTGGACCAGGGGAGAGCAGGGAATAAGGGGAGAGACAGTAAAGAGACAGCCATTTAAGAGGTAGACTCGACAGATTTCAACAATTAGCTGGGGAAGCAGATGTGAGAAAGAAGGAAACCTCAGAGAACAACCAGAATTCCAAGCTGGGAACTCAGGGAGTGGGAATATTGTGGAGATAAAAACAAAAAAAAAAGACCAAGTTTGGAAGATCAAATTCAACCTAGACATATTAAGGATAAGGAGCAGGGATGTTCAGTTTATGTCAAATGCAAACTTAAAATTGTTTTAGCTCTAAACATTACCTTCAATAGACATTACCATCAATGAAATTGAAGAGAGGGTGTTGAGTAATACAGTTGTAAGTATGCAGTCTTTAAAATTGAATTGAATTATCAATAAAATCAAAGGGATACAAATCTTTCAAATTTGATGAAAGTTTTTCTGAGTCAGGCTTGGACCAAGATACATTCTATTTCCATGGGTTATTGGATATCATAGGCTATTAAAAGTTTCTAATACTGTGATAGTCAAACAGGCTCCATTGACCCTTAGGTGCTCCAGTACCCTAAAAGAGAAGTTCTAGAAGCTGTTTCAAAGGCCACATTAAAAAAACATTAAAGATGAGTCTTCAAAGCACATGTATGTTTATACAATAAAAAAAGGACCAGATATTTATTATTCGTCAATATTCTAAATGGTGGGGTTTTGAAAAATATATTCCAGTATTAACTTCAATGATAGGGAGGTTTTTTTTTAATATGGCATGACCACAGTAGGCCCTATTTGGTTTTGTTGGCCCTCTGGGCAATTAAAACCCATCACCTTAAGCAGCAGGTCCCAAATTAGTTTTATAGGCATTAACAACGGCAAAATTAGAAGATGCATATGAACAAAAGGAAGAAAATGAAAATCACCACTTGTAAATATATTTTTATATCAATAAAAGTTATTCTACAACATTTTCTGCTCTCCATTTAAGCCATTAAATTTTGCCTAAATATGATTCACAGGTAGAATATAATGTTTTAAAAGTCAGTGGAATGACAGCTACAACACTGTATATTGTTGATTATAGTATCTGCCAAGTAGATGCTTTGAAAAGCAAAAATAAAATTCATAGGAAGACACTTTACTGTGCAGTACCAAATTAAGCTGTTTTAATGATCTTCTCTTAGGGTCTTCGCAAAGTCCACATTTGCAGTTTCTCCTACTCCCATTGACTCCACCCCAACCCAGGAAATCCCGTATCAGAGAAGTGTCACTAAGGAATTAAGGAAAAAAAATTTTTCTTAATTTATGGCAAACAGCTACAATGCTGTTATTATACTCAATCAGATAATTGCATCTCAGTTGCTTACACAAGCTTAGTCCCAAACAAACACACATTTGACTGATAAGTGAATAGCTGAGGAAGTTAAGAAGGAAAACCATGACCTGCTTTTGCTGCACAGCTTGAAAAATTCAAGTGAAAAGGAGAAGAAAGAGTATTGTTTCAGTATTTCTCTTTCAGACCATGGTGGAAAGTCAGTACATGGGCGGCTACATGTATGCACTCCTTTTTGATCTTTAAAACAAATACTGGTTTTTCTTAACTGCATGAAAACAATTAGTATCAATAGTAATGAGTTTGCTAAGAATTGAAGGGCAAGATAAGCCATGTCTACAAGGGAAACTTATGGCAATGTTGGTGTCTCTTACACAAGTGTGTCTTGGAAGTACATGCTCTGTTGCACAATATATGGCAAGCTCTCCATGCCACTTACAGCAATCTTGAGTGGACTGGAAGAAGGGTCATGATACTCTGCACAGGTATTCATAAACTAGACATACATGATCCTCAAATAACACAAACTCATAAACCTTATGTTTGGAAGTGGTCTCAGAATTTAATCTTTTCAATCTACCCAACTGAGGGACTCCCCTCAATACAATGCCTAGCAGTTGGTATTCATAGAAGTCTCTGGCAGAAAAAAAAAAATGTATGAAAGAGTTAGCAGGGTGGAAAGAAGATTTCAAGGGTATAGAGTAAAACTTTTCCCCCATTTTCCCTGAGGAAATCGAGAAAGTTTCTAAAAATGAGGTTGGTGAAAGATTAAAGAAAATTAGAAAATCATTTAGCCTTGAGAAAAGACAATGATAGTGAACTTCAAGATAATGTTTTTCTCTCGGGGTATGACCAGTTTTCTAAATATCCACGAGGGTCACAAAAGGAAACATTTTAAATCATAAACCATTTCATTCTCTTTTTCATTCTATTTAAATTATAAAGCACAGAAATGTCCTGAAAAGGAAAAGCTAAATGCCACAGTGGGCTTCTGAAGGAATGTGGCTAAACGCAGTCTTTGGAGATGTTTGAAAACTGGACGGATTTAAGTGTAGCCCAGGGTCGGGCATGGTGGCTCATGCCTGTAATCCCAGCACTTTAGGAGGCTGAGGTGGGCGGATCACTTGAGGTCAGGAGTTCAAGACCAGCCTGGGCAACATGATGAAACTTGTCTCTACTAAGAGTACAAAAATTAGCCAGGTGTGGTGGCGAAACTTGTCTCTACTAAAAATACAAAAATTAGCCAGGTGTGGTGGCGAACAACTGTAAATCCCAGCTACTCAGGCAGCTGAGGCATGAGAACTGCTTGAACCCAGGAGGTGGAGGTTTCAGTAAGCCAAGATTACACCACTGCACGCCAGCCTGGGTGACAGAACGAGACTGCCTCAAAAAAAAAAAAAAAAGAAGAAGAAGAAGAAGATAAAAGAAGAGGAACACAGGATAATTCCACTTATGAATGAGGAAAATAAGGTGTTAAGTGTAGCCCAAAAACAAGAATGGCTGGATGACCTCTTGAAGACCCCAGTCCTGTGGTATCAAATGCACTGCCTCGGTGCTCTCCAGTATATTTCCTGTGCCTAAGGAAGAATCCAGGAAGTTCATTGACTACGGAGGTCAAAGTTAAGGAGTCCAAGAATTCTGCAGCATTGCCAAGAATCTCAGAGATTATTGATGATTTTTTAGGATGAGTGAGCAACTTCATGAAGGAGAGAGGAAAACAAAATGCTTTGGTGAAAACTGAAGCTTTTTCAAAGCAGTTCTGCAAATTTTTGGATTCATTTCCCATTCAGTTTGGGATTTGATTTTAACCTACCTACAAGTTAATAAGGTAGCCCAATGTTGTTTCATGGATGTTGGCAGGAGACATAGGACCTCTAGTCTAGAGACAAAAGACTTGGTTGCTCATGGTACAGCAAACAGCCCACACATCAATAGTTTGTGTCAATTCCACTTGCCCTCCAATTCTCACAGGTCCTGCACAGAGTAGGCTGCTCTATAGGAAAGAACACTGAGCTTGGCGGGCTCAACATTTCACAGCAAGCAATAAGCAAGGTGACTCTTTGTCCCAGAGAAAGACATTGCTTCATCCCTCAAGGTTGCCCACTGCAAACACAACCTTGGGAAATGGCCTGGGTGCAAAGCATCGTTGGCCTTGCATTCTTGGCAGACTCAGCAAAATGTGTAGGAGTGTGAGATACCTATGTGACAATGGCCCTCCCATTATTTTCTCTTATTATCTCATTCTCTTGCCTAACCCTCCTCCCCTTCCTGAAACCATGGGGAGACGGAAATTCTAGTATGTGGGCTCAGCTCATCACACCTTTGAGGTCTGTGGCCTGAGAAGAATGCCCCCCACTCAGGAATTCTTATACCATTTCAGATTCTGAGAAATAAATGTCATCATCGCCGTAATCTCTTCTATGAGCACCCAGGAAGTAAGTGGGCTGTTCCTGCTTCTCTTGGCTTCCTTTATGCCTCACTGCCCGCAGTTTTCATCTCTTCCCCCTTGGTGTCTAACTTTCATCTCTGTTTATTGTCTCAACAACACTCAAAACATCTTACCATACTCCATATACAGATCCCAAAAATTCAGTTTTCCTTTTTTTCTTTTCTAGCTCTGTCCCCCAGGCTGGAGTGTAGTAGCGCGATCTCTGCTCACTGCAAGCTCTGCCTCCCAGGTTCAAATGATTCTCCTGCCTCAGCCTCCCGAGTAGCTGGGACTACAGGAGTGTGTCACCACGCCTGGCTGATTTTTTGTATTTTTAGTAGAGACGGGGTTTCACCGTGTTAGCCAGGAAAAAGTTCTGTTTCCTTAGTTGTCCCTCATTGAGGAACTATATCCATAGTCATTTCTGAGAAAACACTGAAGTAAGTGTTTGGTAAGAGAAAAAGAATTAACATTTACTGAGCGTTTACTAGGTACGACTAGATACTGTACAAGGCAATTTCACCTATGGTATCTCACTTAATATTCACAATGCATAAGGTAGGAATTATTATTTTTTTCACATAAGAAAATAGACTCAGTAAAGCAGTTATCCTACCAACACCACAGAGCTGCTGGGAAGAATCAGCAAGATGTAAACAGAGATCCACGTGGCCTACTGTACTACAGTACATTTGCTCAGTCATACCAAAGGGCTTCCACAAGTCACACAAGTGACTTGCAAGTATTCTTCATTGCTCTGAGCTGTGTTATGATATATGAATGCCAAGGCAAACTGACCATTTGCCCAAAGGAAGATATTTTGCCCTCTTACCACACACACACACACACACACACACTCATCTCTTGAATCAGAATTTTGGATCCAAAATAATTACACATTTTTGTTAACCATTTGCTCTTTTTTTTTTTTCCCCTCATCTATGCTATGTGCTCTCTGCTATGTGACAGTGAGAGGTGGCTGTGGAGTCACCTAAGGGCCTAAGGAGTATGTGGTTTCCAAGGTCTCTGGTCTAGGTCACAGGAAGTTAAAAAATAAAAACAAAATGAGGACAAGGTCAGGCATCTGGGTTGATCACCATGAAGCTACCTGCAGCATTCAGTCCAGAAACAGAGCCACGTTTCCCTAGAGCTTACAACAGTTTCATGGTCAGGAGTAATCTATGAACAAAGCAGCCTGAGGGTCATTTGGAAACTTCTGCTGAACTAAGGCAGAGAAGTTCAGAGCTCCCTATAAGACTCAAGTTTGCTGACCAACCCTTACCCAGCTTCTGTCTTAGTTCCATCACTGTTGGTGTCTTCTGGGGATATAATAGAAAGTACACAGATTTTTAAATCAATGGATTTTAAAGCCTAGACCTATTCTATGACCTTGAGCAAACAATGCACTCTCTCTTGCATGTAAGCCCCATAAGGACATAGACTACATCTGTACTCATAAATGCCAAGTATATATTAGGTACTTAATCAACATTTATTTATCAACAATAATTTTCTCTGAGCCTCAGTTTCCTGGAGGATACCTGTATTAGTCTGTTTTCATGCTACTAATAAAGATATACCTGAGACTGGGTAATTTATAAAGAAAAAGAGGTTTAATGGGCTTACAGTTCCATGTGGCTGGGAAGGCCTCACGATCACGGCAAAAGGCAAAAGGCATGTCTTACATGGCAGTAGACAAGTCAGAATTCATGCAGGGAAACTCCCCCTTACAAAACCATCGAATCTCCTGAAACTTATTCACTCTCATGAGAACAGTACAGGAAAGACTCACCCCCATGATTCAATTATCTCCCACTGGGTCCCTCCCATGACATGGGGGAATTGTGGGAGCTACAATTCAAGATGAGATTTGGGTGGGGACACAGCCAAACTATATCAATACCCACCTCAGATTGTGGTAGGGATGCAATGTGCTAATGCATTGAAACCTTCTGGCAGTGTCTAACTTACCAGAGATTCTTAATAGCTGCTAGTCACCTGCCTCATTCCTCTCCAGACTGCCTGATAAAGGGTGCTGAGGAAGGTACCAACACTTGCACACCTCTCTCTGCCTCTACCACCTTCCTTCTAAATTGAACAAGAAGCCAGCAGAAGACATTCACTTCTCAGAAAGAGAAGGCAAGCATGCAGGACCTTCTGGTTTGTCTATGCTTCACTTCAAATTAGGGTCTTTAAAAGTATGCTTTAAAAACTGCAATTATTTAATAACAGGGCATTTGGAAGTACAAGGGTCTTTTATTTTACTAATCTCCCTCTGCCTCAGGGAATAGGTAATTCTGGCTCTACCTTAGAATCAACACTGGCCCAATACATCCCATTTTCTTCCAGGTTTAACTTTATAGAAAGTTCCCAACAGCCATGACCACTGATATTCACTTCTTGGGTCAGGTAAAATTCTCACCTGCCAGCAATAGGGCCACCTTTCTTTTCTTCACCCAGGAAGTCATAATGACAGCGAGTAAAAGTGATACCATTATAGAGAAAGTTTAGAATACATCCTCACCTATTTGGTTAGAAAGTAAACCATTTGCAAGCTTGACTACTTTACCCTGATGTTACTATTAAATTGCTGGTGACCCAGCTCACAGCTGACAACCCAGCTCACAGCACTGGGGTGAACGCTCATCAACGATTAAGAACTATTGAAATCTTCAGAGTGTAGCTAATACAAATTTTCTTAAAACCTATTTCCTGATGGGATCTGTTTTGGCCTCAGCATTTTTAAGTTAATTTGGAGAAATTAACCTAAAGAATTATTAAGAAAATATAACTGAGCTTTTTAAAGATGTGGGGCATTTCAATTTTTGTTCAGAGAAGGGTTTCATTCCATTAGCTTACGACAAACACACACACACACACACACACACACACGATACTGTCCTGTGTAACCTTACGCTTGACAAGAGAGTTTACAGCATCTGCTTGGCTTCACCACCAACCAGTTACTTGTACAATACCCATGGTGGGGGGACAGGGGCAATCCCAGAGTCAGGCCTTCTTACAAAACCTTTAGAAAATAGTTAATTCAACAAATGATAGGCCCACTATTTCTCCTAGCTCTATACTGGGAAGCTCCCAAGTTTAGTCACTCAGCTATCAAAGAGTTGTTATGTTCTCTGTCTCTGTTCTTTCTCTATCTTAATATCTAATGCTCTTTGATCTCTCTGATTTTGACGTTCCCCAACGATACTCATAGAATCACTTGAACCCAGGAGGCGGAGGTTGCAGTGAACTGAGATCATGCCACTGTACTCCAGCCTGGACAACAGAGAGAGATCCATCTCAAAAAAAAAAAAAGAAAGAAAAAGAAAAAAAGAAAGAAAAGAAAGGCCTATAAAAGCAACAGTAATTGCCTGTCTTTGGTGGTTAGGGAAACATAAACTCTTTTCTTTCAGGGTTGAGTTACTCAAAGAGGAAATTTTAATTAAAGGAATTCTCATAGCTAAGATTTAATGTGGTGCTTTTTCTGTGTCAGACTCTATTCAAGTGCTTTATATTAGATAATGGAACTGAGATCAGAAAAAGTGAAACAGTTTCTTCCTCTGAAAAATAAAGTCTCTTCAAACTATTTTTAAAATTACAAACAACAAAGTTCCATTTCACAAATACCATCAAAATAGTATTTCAGCTCCAAGGGCAGTAAAAAAAAAAAAAAATGGTGAGGTAGAGATCGGGGAGAAAAAAAAGAGAAAATAATAAGCAAAGCAAAGTTGGGTAGCAGTGAGGAGGAAGTAAAGGGAATATGAAGGAAACACATTTAAAGGTGGGGAAGGGGAGATGAGAAAGAATCAGAAGGAAAGGACAGGAGAGAAACTGAAAAGTAAAGATAAAAAGTGGAACAGCTGAAGGAGAGGAAAGCTTTATACGACTATTTTTGCATCACACTCTGCTATTCATTGAGGTCATAAGTGGACTTTAGGCCAAACTGTCAATGGGTTCTGTTAGAAGAAAACTTCAGACAAGTTAAATTTGATGGAGTTTAACTGAGCAAAAAAAATAAAAAACGATTGGTGAATCAGGCAGCCTCCAGAATCACAGAAGATTAAGAGAGACTCCAGGGGTGCCTCGGGGTCAGAACAAATTTATAGACAAAAAAGTAAACTGACATACAGGAATCAAAATCAGAAGTGAGGTACCGGAACAGTGGGATTGGTGACAGTTGGGGTTTGCCTTATTTGTACACAGTCTGAACATTTAGCAGTGTATGAGTGGCTGAGGTATGGCCACTGGGATTGGCCAGCACTCAGCTATTGTTACGGTTGCATACTACTAAGTTAGGTTTTCAATCTTGTCTGCCTATTAAGCTAGGTTACTGTTTGCCCACAAGGACTTACACATAGAAGTATGGAGTCCTTCTCAGGCCATATTTAGTTGGCTTTAACAGTTCTTTCCTTTTTCAATGCCTAGTTAACTGTTTAACCATTGTTCACAGGTTTTCAATGTCTCTTATCAAGTTTTCAAACTCTTGGCACGAACTGGGGTAATACCAGTAGCTATCGGGAAAAGTTACCACCGAGGTCACCCTGCAGAGAGCCAGGGACTGTTGCTTTTCACACTGAACAATATCAAAATGAAAAACAAATTGATCCTTAAGTCAGAAGTCACTTTAATATTCTCTGAGAAAATTGATTGGACTACATCGTTTATATTTCAGTTCAATGCCAAAAAATAAAATAAAATCTATCTATAAACAGAACACTGTGAGCAGCATTCTCAATGGAAAAAGTCTATCCCTGGCTGGGCTCTAGATCTCCTCTCTCTATGGAGCAATCCCTTGCTACATCTGTTCTTTAAGCTAGTCAATGAATCTTCCTTCTAGTCTATAAGTTCTGTCGGCCAGTCTCATCACCTCCTCAAAGAAACTCTCTGAGGTGTTTCCTGTATCATAACAATGCGTGGAGTGGCTCCTCTAGCCTCATTCATCTTGGCTTTCCATTCATTACTATGTTCTACCCTAGCTCAAGAAATCAGGAATAGTAGCACATTTTTCAAGTTAAGTTGAAAGTTTTCCAAGTTCCCTAAGTCTCCACAGACAACTTTACAGATTTGTATAACACAAAATGGAATTTTGAAAGCAGAGTGAAACTGTTTGGAATAATCAGAAAGTCACCAGATGTTGCGGTTACAGGGCATATGAAATGCTTTCTTCTAAATGTGCATGTGATTAAATCTTGCGGAACTACTCTATCATTATAGTAATGGATTCTTTTCCTCACAAAGTTGCATTTTTTCTACTCAAAGTCTCTTTTGACTAAATGAATTTCATATGTGTAATCAAAACATTATGCATGTCATTGTACTTGGAGTTAATTTGAGCAATTTTTATTAAAAATTACCCACATGGTAAAACACTCTTTGAAAACAATTTCATGAAGGAGACTTTTTAAAGTTATTATTTTAAACATATCCATGCATCTTTGCTTTCACTGCAGCATTTGTATTTTATTATTTTATTTTTTATTTATTTATTTTTTTACCAAATGGGTGTTCATAGATACAACGTGTTTTTACATCAGTGTATACATTATATTTTGGTGTCGAGCAATAACTAGAAGGTTATGTATTACTGTGCAGGAAAATTTAAAGCTTCAAAACTTACTAGAAGTAAAAGGAATTTACAAGTATATTTATTAACAAAAACAATGCTCACAGTGCAGTAAGAACACAGGTTACAAAGAGGGTTAGAGTATAATTTTTATTTAAAATGTAACAGAAATATAAGAATTAACTATTATTGAGGATTCACTACAAGTAGGAATTGTTCTAAGTATTTCGCATTGATTATTTCATTTTATCTTCATTACAATTCGGTACAAGCTGTGTACCGAATCAAGAATCGCTTGAACCCAGGAGGCAGAGGTTGCAGTGAGCCAGTACAAGATCTGTACCAAATTGTAATAAGGATACATTGTAATGAGGATACACTGTAATGTATGTGAGAGAATGGGAATTGAGGCACGATATTAATTATTTTGCTTAAAGTCACTCAACTTGTAACTGAATTTAAACACAGTTAGTTTGGCTCTAGGGATGACTTGATCAACATGTTGTTCTGACTCGGGAGCGCTGGGCTCAGACTTCATGGGTTCAAATCCAGGCTATGCTAATTGCCAGTCATGTGATCTCAAGCAAGTTATCTAACCTCCCTAAGCCTCAGTGTCTTCCATTATGAAATGGAGAAAACAATAGCTGACTTATAACATGGTGTTGACATGTAGATAAAGTGAGAAAATCCATTTAAAGTGTTTAGCACAATGCCTGGCACACAGTAAGGATTCAATAAATGTTCATCATCATCATCTTCAAATTCTGAAAGAATATACAGTCAGGCACCACATAACAACATTTTGGTTAATGATGAACCACATATTTGACAATGGCCCTGTAAGATTGTAAGATTATAATGGAGCTAAAAAAGACTTAGTACCTAGTGATGTCACAGCTGTCATAATGTCATAGCACAACACATTCCTCATGAGTTTGCAGGTGTAAACAAATTTACTGCACTGCCAGTTATATAAGAGTCTAGCATGTACAATTATGTAACAGTAAATAATACTTGATAATGATAATAAACTATGTTCCTCGTTTATGAATTTACTGTACTATTCTTTTTATTGTTATCTTAGAGTCACTTTTTCTACTTATTTAAAAAGAAAAAAAGTTAACTGTGAAACAGACTAAAGCAGGTCCTTCAAGAAATATTCCAGAAGGTATTGTTATCATAGATGACAGCTCTATAAGTGTTACTACTCCCAAAAACTGTCCAGTGGGGGCTGGATGCGGTGGCTCACTCCTGTAATCCCAGCACTTTGGGAGGTTGAGGCAGGCGGATTGCCTGAGGTCAGGAGTTCGAGACCATTCTGGCCAACATGGTGAAACCCTGTCTCTACTAAAACTACAAATATTAGCCAGGGGTGGTGGCACATGCCTGTAGTCCCAGCTACTCTGGAGGCTGAGGCAGAAGAATCACTTGAACCCAGGAGGCAGAGGCTGCAGTGAGCCGAGATGGCACCACTGCACTCCAGCCTGGGTGACGGAGCAAGACTCTGTCTTAAAAAAAAAAAAAAACTGTCCAGTGGGACAAGATGAAGTGAAAGACAGTGATATTGATGATCCTGACCCTGTATAGGCCTTGGCTAATGTGTGTGTTTGTGCCTTCGTTTCTAACAAAAAAGTTTTAAACATTAAAAAAAAAAAAACTAGAAAAATATGTATAAAATAGGAATATAAAGAAAAAACATGTTTTTGTACAGCTGTGCAATGTCTGTGTTTTAAGCTAAGTGTTATTAAGAGTCAAATTTTTCTTGAATTAAAAGGTTTATAAAGTTAAAAAGTTACAGTAAGTTAGGGTTAACTTATAACTGAAGAAATAAAAATTTTATATAAATGTAGTATAGTTTGAGTGTATAGTGTTTACAACATCTACAGTAGTGTAAAGTCCTAGACATTCATATTTACTCACCACTCACTCGCTGGTCCACCCAGAGAAACTTCTAGTCCTGCAAGCTCCATTCACAAATGCCTTACATATGTGTACCATTTTTTATCTTTTATGCTGTTTTTACTGTACCTTTTCTATGTTTAGATATGTTTAGACACACAAATTGTTACCATTGAGTTACAGTTGCTTACAGTATTCAGTACATGCTGTACATGTTTGTAGCCTAGGAGAGATAAGCTATGCCATGTAACCTAGGTGTGTAGTAGGCTATCCCATCTAGCTTAGTGTAAGTACACTCTATAACGTTTGCAGGATGATAAAGTCCCCTCGGGACACATTTCTCAGAATGCATCCCCGTTGTTAAGCAACCCATGTCCATATGCCTAAATAGTAACAGTGGTAATCTCTAGGAAATATAATTACAGAAAACTTTCCTATTTTGACTTAACAGCGTGTTCTACTTTTTCTTTTCTTTTTTATTTTTTTGAGACATGGTCTCACTCTGTTGCCTAGGCTGGAGTGCAATGACACAATCTCAGCTCACTGGAATCTCCACCTCCTGGGCTCAAGCGATTCTCCCACCTCAGCCTCCTGAGTAGCTGGGACTATAGGTACGTGCCACCATGCCTGGCTAATTTTTACATTTTTAGTAGAAACAGGATTTTGCCATGTTGTCCAGGCTGTTCTTGAACTCCTGGGCTCAGCGATCCACCTGCCTCAGCCCCACAAAATTGCTGAGATTCCACGTGTGAGTCACCACACCTAGCCTACTTTTTCTATAATAAATATATGTTATGTGTTTAACAAAACTATTGGATATAAAGTAAAATTCGCATTTCTTAATTGTTGCATGCTAGAAATAAAATAATATCTATAGAGGGAGGAGTCACAATGCTGGACTTTCACCAAGCACATATTGTATATCAGGCATCATCTTGGCTTAAAAAACACAAAAATCAGTAAGACATGGAATAAACTCTGACACAGTTTGCAGTACAGCAGGCAAAAAAGACCCGTAAAGGGAGAGCTTTCAAGACAGCAAGGTAATATTTCAAGAGAGGCATGTGCACTGTGTTATATAAGCCCGGAAGGGGCTGGAAAGCTCTCCAGGAAGCAAGAGAAGGCTTTGCACTGAAGGGGAAGGGAGTATGAGTCCTCATGGCATCAGGAGATGTGTCCTCCAACTTCTCAGAGAGAAAAACTAATTATTACTATAATATGTTAGAAATGTCAGCAGTATCTAAATCAGCTGCATAAACTATGAGCCAGAAGCCACATTTCTGTTTATATGGGACTAAAATGTACAAGTACCACATCTAAGGATCTATGTGATCCCCAGCAACCAAGTCACCTCCCGTCATGCTCACAGGTAAGTCTAACGTCCTGAGTCCTGAGAATGAGTAGGAAATCTCCAAGTGGAGAGCAGAGGAGACTTTTCTGATCAAAGTAAGTTAGGGTAGAAGTAATGGCAGGGAGTTGTTAGAGGAAAGTTTTGGAGGAAAAAGGAGAAGCTCACCCCATGACAGGTATCCACGCAGGAGGAAAACTGGTAGGAAGTGAGGCGACAGGACCTACTCAAATTCCCAGAAAACAACAGTGAGAGAAAGGAAGACTTGGTAGGACAGTGGAGCCTGCACTGAATTTTGCACTGATGGAGACATGAGCCTGTAAAATATGGATTCCTTGTCTTATTTCGTACACTAACCACTCTGCAAGAGACCAGTAAACCTGAAACTCACCTGATCTGAAAGAGTTGCAGTGCTTCAGCTAAGTCCAGGGATAACATTTGATTACCAACGGGGAAAGTCAATTTGGCATGTTACTTGGATGCTGCTGCTCATAAATTGCCATTCTTCCAATTCCTGGAGACAGGCTATTTATTTTTAAAAATCAGACAAAGCTTTTATACTCTCTTAATAAATTAAACATAAAACCTTCAAAGTTGCCAACTGACAAAGAATCTCAACATATGCACAAGAGTTGGAACTACATTAAAGGCCTGATACAAATCATTAAGACAAATGAGAATACCCTCCCTATAAACTGAATGTTTGCATCCCCTAAATTCATATATTGAAACCTAATCTCCAGTGTGACGGTATTAGTAGGTGGGGCCTTTAGGGGTTAGGTTATGAGGTTGGGAGCCCTCATGAATGGAGGATGCCCTTATAAAAGAGGCCCCAGCGTACTCCCTTGCCCCTTCCACGAAGGGAGGACATAGTAAGAAGATGGCAGCCTATGAGCCACAAAGCAGGCCCTTATCAGCCACCAAAATCCATTGGCATCTTCATCTAGGACTTCCCAGTCTCCTGAACTGTGAGAAATATATTTCCATTATTTATAAGCCATCCAGTTTACAGTATTTTGTTATAGAAGCCTGAACAAGCTAAGACAATGCCCAAAAGTGAAATGTGTAAAAGTCATGGTCAAGTAATTTATACACAAAAACAAGGGCAAACGACAAATACACATACAAAGATGGCTGTTCTTCTCAATAATAGAAGAAATTCTAATTAAAACAAGTATAATTGTTTTTTGTCAAATTGAAAAATACTTTTAGAATGAAAAGCTAATAGTATTATTGTTTAGAGGAACTTTCAGAACTGTTTGATAATATGCACATACTTTAACCCAACACTAGGACTTGCAATTCTAGAAATGAATTTTAAGGAAATAGTAAGGATATGCACAAAAAAATGTGGCAAACATATTCACGACAAAATGGTTCAGGCAAGGCATGGTGGCTCATGGCTGGAATCCCAGCACTTTGGGAGGCCGAGGCAGGTGGATCACTTGAGCCCAGGAGTTTGAGACCAGCCTGGGCAACATGGTGAAACTCCATCTCCACAAAAAATACAAAAATTAGCTGGGCATGGTAACACATGCCTATAGTCCCAGCTACTTGTGAGGCTGGGGCAGGAGGATTGCTGGAACCTGGGGCAGGGGATGGAGAGCTGAGATGGGTCCACTGCACTCTAGTCTGGGCAACAGAGCAAAACTCTGTCTCAAAATTAATTATTAATTAACTAAATTTGTTCAAAAAACAATTTGGAAACAATCAAAATGTTCAACAATCAGTGATTAGTTAAATAAATTATGTCATTTTTAACTTTTTATTTTGAAATCATGTTACACTTACTGAAAAGTTGTTTAATACTACAGAAAACCAGCCGGGCATGGTGGCTTACGCCTGTAATCCCAGCACTCTGGGAGGCCGAGGCAGATGGATTGCCTGAGGTCAGGAGTTCGAGACCAGTCTGGCTAACATGGTAGAACTCCATCTCTACTAAAAATACAAAAAAATCAGCCTGGCATGGTGGTATATGCCTGTAATCTCAGCTACTCAGGAAGCTGAGGCAGGGAAACTGCTTGAACCAGGGAGGTGGAGGTTGCTGGGAGCTGAGATCATACCGCTGCACTCCAGCCTGGGCAACAGACTGACACTCATCTCAAAAAATAAAAGTACAGAAAACCCCCATATATCTTTGTGTTTGTTTTCTATTGTTGCTGTAACCAATTAACACAAATTTGGTGTCTTAAAATACCACAAACTTATTAACTATCAGCACTGTGGGTCAGAAGTCAAACATGGATCTCACCGCACTAAAGTCAAGGGCTGTGTTCCTTCCTGGAGGCATAGAAGCACAATCCATTTCCTTGTTCACCCAAGTCGTTGGCAGAATTCAGTCTCTTGTGGTTGTAGCCACAGGTCCCATGAGATCCCCATTTTCTTGCTGGCTGTCAGCTACAGGTCATTCCCAGCTTCTAGAGGCCTCCTACATTTTTTGGCTTATGGACCCCTCCCTCCTTCCTCAAAGCCAGCAACCATAGGCTAAGTCACCCCCACACTGAGAATCTCTGCTGCCTCTTTTTTCATCACATCTCTCCGACCAGCTCTTCTGCCTTCCTCTTCCACTTTTAAGGACTCGTGTCATTACATGGATAATCCAGATAACCTCTTTTCAATTTAAGGTCCAGAACCTTAATTCCATCTGCAGTGTTCCTTTTGGCATTAAGTGTAACATTCCACAGGTTCCAGGGATTAGGACATGGACATCTCTGGACGGGGAGGGAGGATCAGATCACTATGCCTACTACAACCCTTCACTCAGCTTCTGCTAATGATAACATCTTGCGAAATATAATTATTAAAGCCAACAAATTAACTTTAGTACAACACTAGTAATTGAAATACCAATTTTACTAACATTTTACCAGTTTTTCCATTAATGACCGTCTTCTGTTCTAAAATCCAATCCAGGATCCTACACTGCATTGATTGTCCTCTCTCCTTGGTCTCCTCCAATCTGTGACAATTCCTCACTATGTGCTTGTTGTTAAAGAAAAGTGCTGGTCAGTTATTTTGTAAAATGTTGTTCATTTGGGCAACATAGTGAAACTCCATCTCTACAAAATACAAAAATTAGCTGGGCATGATAGTGCATGCCTACAGTTCCAGCTACTTGGGAGGCTAAGGCAGGAGGATTGCTTGAATCTGATGTCTTGGCATGATTAGACTGAGGGTATTATTCATTTTGGGCAATAATACCACAGAAGTGATGTGCCATTCGCAGAATATCACATTAGGAAATATATGATGTTGATATGTTTTATTACTAGAGATGTTACCTCTGATTATTTGGTTACAGTGGTATCTGTTGGGTTTTCCCACTGCAAAGTCACTATTTTTCCCTTTGTAGGAAAAATATCTAATAAATGATAAATATTAATATCTAATAAGTATATTATGGGAGATACTTCAAAACCAAGCCAATATCCTCTTTCTTCTCAAACTTTCACGTACTAATTTTAGCATTCCTTGGAAGATCTTGTTTGAATCAACTGTCTCTGCATTCTACTGCTGATTTCCTAGATCCTCATTTCTTCTGGATTCATTTGTTAATCGAAATTATTCTGTAAAGAATAGCTGTCCCTTCTGTATTTTATTTACTCTATTACTTATTTACATCAATTTGGACTCACAGATATTTATCCTATTCTATTGGTTATAATCCAATAATATTATTATTTGTTTTGTTGTTTAACTTGTTCCCACTTTGGCCACTGGGACCTCTTTCAGGTTGGCTACTGTGTCTTTTTGACAGCCTCCCATCTTTTTCTTTCTTCCTTTTTTTTTAAGCACTTCTTTACTCTCTGGCACAACAAGATGCTCTGGGCTCATCTTGTGTTTTCTTCACATCAACCCTGGAATTAATCGCTTCTCCATAGAGCTCTGATTCCTCTCACAGCAAAACAGTACTTAGACATCAAGATCTGGGTGTTATACGAGCTCATAGTTTTTGAGAAGACATTACTTCTAGGCCTTCTCAATAGACAGAGTTTGGAAATATATATAGGTATATTAACCCATTCTTATACCCTTTTTTTTACCTTTCTGTGTGTGTGTGTGTGTGTGTGTGTGTCTGTGTGTGTAGATTTAAACTGATACCTCCGATTTCTAATTCTACATCAATGGTTTATTCTAGCCTTTCTCTTACTTTTTTAGGTAACTATCTTTCTTTCTTTGACAGTGAGAAATCTGGTTTTTGTTTTCTACTATGTATCTGTTTATTTGTTCAGTCTTAGTATACATCAAAGTCATCTCAGAATTGCCAATCCATAACCCTCTAGGAAATAAATTCACTAATTACAGTATTAAATTCACTAATTACAGTATTAAATTCACTAATTACAGTATTACTATACAGTTCTTTTTGTCTTTAGCCCTACAGTGTCTAGCCAGAATACTATTAAAGAACTTCAGTTCATTATTTTCTTCATGACTGCCTTCAGTGTTATTTGTAATACAGTTAGGTTCATTTATTACCGCATTCCATTTGGATTCCCCCATATTCTGACTGATTTTTTAAAATATTTTATCCCCCATATTGTGACTGATTTTTAAAAATATTTTATCTACAGAAAACTTCATTTTCTGTGACACACAGTCCTACTGATTTTGACAAATGCATACTCCTGTATCCACCATCACAGTCCTGCTACAGGGAAGTTCTATCGCTCTAAAACTTCCTTCATCCTGCCCCCTCTAGTCAATCCTCACCTATTCCCTACTCTTGGCAATGACTTTTACTTTTTATCCTTCCAGTTTTGCCTTTTTCAAAATGTCACATGAATGGAATTAGACAATGGTAGCCTTTTGGGTCTGGCTTCTGCCAATTAGTAAAATGCATTTAAGACTTACCTATATTGTTTTGTGAAACAATAATTTCTTCTTTATTGCTGAGTAGTACTTCCTTGTGTGAGGTTTCACAGTTTATCCATTTACCAACTGAAGGGCATCTGGGTTCTTGCCAATTTCTGTCAAGTATAAATAAAGCTACAGGTCGGGCACTGTGGCTCATGCCTGTAATCCCAGAATTTTGTGAGGCTAAGGTGAGTGGATTGCTTGAGCCCAAGAGCTTGAGATCAGCCTGGGCAACGGCGAGACTCCACAAAAAATACAAAAATAAGCTGAGACTGGTGATGCACACCTGTAGTCCCAGCTACTTTGGGGGATGAGGTGGGAGGACTGCCTGAGCCCAGGAAGTCAAGGCTACAGTGAGCTATAATCATGCCACTGCACTCCAGTCTGGGCAACAGAGCGAGAGCCTATCTCAGAAAAATAAATAAATAAAGTTACTATAAACGTTTACAATTTGCACACAGATCTTTGTGTGAACATAAGTTTTCATTCCTTTTTGGTAAATATCTAAGAGTGGGATTGTTGGTTCATATGGTAAGTCTACATTTACTGCATAAGAAATTATCAAACTGTTTTTCATAATGATTGTACCATTATGTATTCCCAACAGTAACACATCATTTCAAGGGGATACTACATAGCCACACAAAATCTTGTAGATGAATATTGATGAAAAAATAATATATTCACAAAACATTATGTTTAAAAAGCAAGCCAAGAAACACACCCAATGAGCATTAAACATGTCATTTTTCTTCAAAAGTCATGATTTAATTACTTGCATAATATTTCATTAAATGGCTATATATCATTATTTTACTAATACTCTGCTATTGAATATTCAGGTTATTTCTAATCTTTCCCTAATATAAGTAAAAATATGATTAAAATTTTGTATATAAATCCATATACACACTTCTGGTTATTTTCTTAATAAATTTCCTTGGAAATGCAGTTACTGGGTCAGAGAAAAATCACTATTACCATTTTTAAGATACATTGCCAAATTATTCCCAGAACTTCCTACCACAGCACCGCATTGTGGTCTTTTAATTTAATTCCTGGTCTCTAACCCTTCCAGGTAATCCTCTTCCCCTTCACCTAGCCAATCCTCCACTCCTTCCCATTGCTACCTGGGAACTGGGCTTCCCCCACATCTACCCAGACTGACTTCCTCAGCAGATTACAGGAAGTTCTGCATTCCAGCGAAGTTCCCTCTACAATGATTAGTTCTGCACAGGTTGACCCACAAATTCCTGTTTTGGCAGCTATTCCACATCTGTTAACCTTCAACATGTCGCTCTACTTGCCCCACTTATTTTTGAATCATTAGTTATGATTTCAACTTATTTCATACAGTAAGTAAACTGACTATACCTCACAATCTTTGTTCTGACTTTTCAGCTGGCTTTGGATGTTTTACTGAGCCATTAAACATGCGGTTCACAGTCTAAGCTGATGGTTTTCAGGTATTACATTTAAAGGCATCAGAGAGACATAAAGTATTAACACTAATACCCAGAATCTCCATTGGGATCACTGATCAACCCTTCAGGGAAATTCCACATAAACTTGCATAATTATGTGTACTCACTTTCCAATCATAAGAGACTGGATAGGCTTCTGTTTACATGATTCTACCTGAGAAGCAGAAGAGAAGCAAAGATTTACCTTAAAATTTTTCATCAAATACACTCACACACATCCCCACCTTTTGAATACTGAAGATTATTCTAAAGCAAAATATGCCCACAGTACAGATGCAGGGAGGACCATGACCTCATAGGGAAGAATGGTGAAATATAGTCATACTTTAATACGGAGTAGGGATACAGGCAAACCAAACCCTTCCTAAAGTCTAGATATGACTCACATACACCACCACACATACTCCCCCAACTTGGAGAAACCTGTGCTTTTCTGTGGAAACAGAAAAATATTTTAGGGAATTACAGTCCAAGGAAAACGGCAAGAAAAAAAATATATTCCTTTATCATCAGTAAGTGATTCTTACAATAACTTCAGAACAAATTTAGATTAAACCCACAGAACATTTTAGTACATGCTTTCTAAGTGACCAAGGGGAACTGCTCCACCAATTCTGGAACTTTTTTGCGGGAAGGGTGTGGGTAAGATACCCTTTGTGCAAGCTTAGAATCCCAATGGGTACACTGTCTTTGAGCAAGCTAATGTAGGACTACAAGCCCCCACATTGCTGATGGCTTGACTGCAACAAAATATTGAGTTTCCATCTCCTGTCTGTAGAGGAAAGCTAGAGGAACACAGATAATCAAACAATCAAACAATGTTCAGACAGAATTTTTTTTTTTTTTTTTTTTTTTTTTGTGAGACAGAGTCTCACTTTGTTGCCTAGGCTAGAGTGCAGTGGCGTGATCTCGGCTCACTGCAACCTCTACCTCCTGAGTTCAGGTGATTCTTTTGCCTCAGCCTCCTGAGTAGCTGGGATTATAGGCGGGTACTAACACGCCCAGCTAATTTTTGCATTTTCACCATCCCTACTGAAAGGTGGCCAGGCTGGTCTTGAACCCCTGACCTAAAATGATCTGCCCACCTCGGCCTCCCAATGTACTGGGATTATAGGCGTGAGCCACCCCACCCACTCCCGGATAGAAATTTCGAAAAGCATAAACCAGTGAAATTGATGATCAATTCCCAGGAAAATTATAGAATTAACTACTACTCAGAATTGAGGAAAATGTTAGAAAAAATAGCATCGCCAGGCACAGTGGCTCATGCCTGTAATCCCAGCACTTTGGGAGGCCGAGGCAGGCAGATCACGAGATTAGGAGTTCAAGACCAGCCTGGACAACGTGGTGAAATCCTGTCTTTACTAAAAATACAAAAAATTAGCCAGGCATGGTGGCGGGCGCCTATAATCTCAGCTACTTGGGAGGGTGAGACAGGAGAATCACCTGAACCCAGGAAGTGGAGTTTCCAGCAAGGTGAGACCGTGCCACTGCACTCCAACCTGGGCAACAGAGCAAGACTGCATCGGGGGGGGGGGCGGTGGTGGAGAGAGAGAGAGAGAGAGAGAGAAGAAGGAAGGAAGGAAGGAAGGAAGGAAGGAAGAAAGGAAGGAAGGAAGGAAGGAAGGAAGGAAGGAAGGAAGGAAGGAAGGAAGGAAGGAAGGAAGGAAAAATAGCATCATTATGAGACAATATAGACTCACAAAAATTAGACTAGATTGCTCTCTTTGACTTTTGTCAAAGGGCCTCAAGATTCATAGAATAAGAAAATACCATAACGAGACATGGAGGGTTTTTAAAATATACATATCTGTGACCAGTAGCAATTCTGTCCATTGACCCACTGAAGCACTTATCATATTTTATTAAATGTGTTTGTATAAATGTGGCACTCATTATTTTCTTTATATCCCTTCCACAATGCCCATGTATAGTAGGCACTCAAAAATGTTTGCTGAATTGATTTTTAAATGATGCTACACTTCAATTTTCTTTGGAGATTCCAGTAAACTTTTCAATGAAAGGTTAGCATTTCAAGAAAAGATCCTAAAGATAAATGTGAACAAAGGGCTCTGGTTTTCTTTAGCAGAGCAAAGACACATACATTTTCCCTTTCAAGTTCCTAGAAAAGAAAAAGAAATCCATTTGTTGGTGCTCATAAAACAAACACTTGGGAGTCCCATTAAATTCCATTTGTCCTCAACTAGTACCCATGAGCCCTTCTTTTCAGTCCCAAAATCTGAATGGCCACTAACCCAACTCATTTCCTCCAATGTCCTTGGAAGTTAATTTTTCAAAATAATAAAATTTAGCATGACCTGAACTATACCAAAAGAGTAAGAGAGCTGAGTAGAGAGAAGGCAGGCACATGATATAATCAGATTGGGTCTCACAAATCTTCTAAGAAATGTCCTTTCCTCATTTAGATAACCAGCTTGGTTAGTTTTTCCCTCATTTGCTTATGCTGTTTTAGATTGAAGTATATGTTTACATTTCTAAAATGCTGTCTTTTTAATAATTCCATCTCTGTACCAGAGAACAGGACAACTGATTTTCCAACTGACTCCCTGGTGCTTACAAAATTTGTAGGAATTGAACTTTTAAAAAGAAAGAAAGAGAAAGAGAATTCAGGTCTCTAAAAGGAAACAGCTACTCTTCCTAAATGTTTAAGTTACAACATAAATTACAGGTAACTCCCACCATCAACACAGCTGCACTATCTCCTTTCATGACGTTAATGACAAACACTGTTCCGTCAGGATCTCAGGAAAAGCAACAGAAGTCTGCCTTTGTAGAAAGCAAATTAAAACAGTCCTGTTGGCATTCCACAAAACTCAGTGCATTTGAAGATGTGGGCAAACAAACTAATCCCTCCCATCCACTCTCTCTGGCTTTAGATAAGTAGGAACATTTTTTTAAAACAGCTTCTAGATGAAAGGAAAGGCTTTCCAGCTGGAATGGGAGCCTGTGTGTCAATGACAAACACATGCACCGAATGTCAACAACACAACCGTATGAAGCATGACAGGAAGTGCCTCAAATGACCCTTTTCAGTGTAGGCCTGACTGGCCGTGCTGCTGAGACATTATAATAAAGGGTCCACAGACACAGCTATGGAACTGAGCCCCACACAATGAGAGACTGGGCTGAAAACTTCCAAGGAAGCAACAGAAAAAGTAGCTCATCCCTAAATAACTCAGATAATCTCAGTGCCACTGGGATAGTTTCAAACTCCTGAGGACAATAAAAATAAAAATGAGGAGAAAATATTTTGCATTTATTTTTACATAGAGCTATGGCTTTGATATCTGTAAATGGAATAGCTAGAAATAGAAGGAGGGAGGGGGAATGGAGGGAAGAGGAAGAGAGGAAAGAGGGAATGATGAGGAGATAATCCTACCATTTCTTGGGTTGCGTCACAGAATTTTAGAGCTGGATAGAACTTTAATGTTACTCAGTGGTTTTCAAGCCCAACTGTCACTGGGGGAACTTAGGAAAGGACGAAATAGATAAATAGACAGCTACCCAATCACTCATCTCCAGACTCTGATGGATTTGAGCTGTGCTAGGGCTAGGGTATGGGTATATTTTTAAGCACCCAGAGGAGAATTCTCTAGGAAAGTCAGGGTTAGCAAACACTGGTCACACGAAGTATGTTCAGGGCTAAGAGACCAGGGGTTCAGGGTGCTATGGAATCACAGACAAGGAACCCCTAGCCCCATGTGACAGGCTGGAAGGAAACTGATGGACTGCTAAAATTGAACCTTAAAGGATAAATTATCGGACAAAGAAAAGAGAGGCAAAGATAAAACTGAATAAGTAAGCAACGTAAATATAGCATGCTAAGGAGTTTGGCAATTATCCAAAGACATTTAGGAACTGTTGCAAGACTTTGTACATGGAATGTCATGTACATCTGCTGTGTTTCCCTGCCAAGGCTCCCTTCCCCCTTCGGCTGATAACAGAACCAATGCATGAGGTTTCGGTGGGGCTGATTCTGTTCTCCAAGCTACAGGGGATGGGTGTATAACCCAGTCTGGCCAAAGAGAAGCCTTAAGCATTAGCAAATGATTCAGGAATGGACCAGTGATCCTCAGTGGGACCTTTCTGCCAAAATCACATGGGCAGAGGTGCTCTTTTTGCTGGATCTTGCAGCTGGCAGGGTCTCTGTCCCGATCTGTCAGTGGCCACCATACCCAGCAATGCATATTTTTGAAACTCTGTGTCAAGGTGGGCCTGAAGTCAAACCTATCTCTTGGATTTCTCAGAGCTGTGGGTCAAATAAATCCCCTGATTTGCTTAATATAGTTTGAGCTGGATTTCATTCACTTGTAAACAAAAAAGCCTAATACAGAAACACTATTTTATTTTAGAAAAGCTATGTTCACTGGAAGAGAATGACATACCATTTCAGAGGCTACCACAGTAATGGAGGGGAAAAGTAATGCAGGTCTGACCTAGGCATGAGCAATGGGGGTGGTGAGGAAGTGGAGAAAGAGGGAAAGAGAGAGAGAAACTGCCTGACCATGATGTTTGGAAGATGATACATAATAATCAAAAAAAGAAATGATAGACTTGGCTGAGTGCAGTTGCTCACACCTGTAATCCCAGCACTTTGGGAGGCTAAGGCAGGTAGATCACTTGAGGTCAGGAGTTTGAGACTAACCTAGCCAACATGGCAAAACCCTGTCTCTACTAAAAATATAAAAATTAGCCAGGCATGGTTGCGCGTGCCTGTAATGCCAGCTACTCGCCAGGCTGAGGCACGAGAATCGCTTGAACCTGGAAAGTGAAGGTTGCAGTGAGCCGAGATCACACCACTGCACTCCAGCCTGGGCAACAGAGCAAGACTCTGTCTCAAAAAAGCGAATAAACAACAACAACAACAACAACAAAATGATAGATGTATGCATTCATTTGACAGATGTTTATTTAATGCTTACTGTGTAAAATGGAAATAATACTTCATGAGGAAGTTTGAGGATTTAAAGAGTCCATGCATATTAAGAACATGCCGGCTGGGTGCAGTGGTTCACACCTGCAATCCCAGCACTTTGGGAGGCCGAGGTGGGCGGATCACAAGGTCAAGAGATCGAGACTATCCTGGCCAAGATGAGGAAACCCTGTTTCTACTAAAAATACAAAACTTAGCTGGGGGTGGTGGCGCGCCTGTAGTCCCAGCTACTCTGGAGACTGAGGCAGGAGAATTACTTGAACCCAGGAGGCGGAGGCTGCAGTGAGCCGAGATCGCGCCACTGCACTCCAGCCTGGTGAAGAAGGAGACTCTGACTCAAAAAAAAAAGAGCATGCCTTGGTAGACATTGTAAATCAGGGTATATACAAAAGACAGCTTGCTATCATAGATATTTTGTTGGTATCTTTGAGTCTACATTTCCAGTCATTGTCTATTCCAAATCCATCAACAAGATCATATCATTATATATTGCCAGTAAGATATTAATAATGATTTTATAATTTGGAAGAAATCTTATATTAATACTTTTTAAAACAAAGTTTTATTAACTTAAGTTACCTTAAAGTAACACCCCAGGTTAAAACAACCAAGCTCAGCACAAATTATGTGTTTCTAGTGATTCTCGCAGATCTCATTTTTAAAATATGAAGGGAAAGACCATTCATGCCTGTCCATAGATGAATTCACTAGCATAAAATTAATGGACAGAAATATTGGAAATGTATCAAAATCAAAAGGCCAACTTGATATGGGAATAGGCTATTAAAATTTTGAGGTATTCAAAGAAGCCTATTTCAGTGAAACACAGGCAATTACATATGATAGATTACAAAACCTAATACAATGACTAAAAGAGACCCCAAGCGAACTAAGATTATTCACCAAGGACATAACATCAGTGATGGAGTCCCAAAAACCAAGTCTCCAGTTTTAAGTAACAAGTTTCTACAAGTGTAATAAGCTACGCATCATTCTAGATAAGTGAAGTTATTCTGAGGCTGACAGCATTAATGATATACTACAATGTGGTACATATTGACAGGAAATATTTGCTTGCTTTAATGTATGCCAAGCCATCTCCATCATGCTGCTTGATGATCTGCAGTATCGTAAATGTGATCTGCGTAGGGGAGTACAAGAGAAGTTATCCTTTTCATCTATTTAGCCCCACATATCCTGTTATTCAGTAAGATATTGTCAGCCACTTCCTGCACATGGACAGAAAGCCTTTATAGTGTGTGAAAATGTGTCCACAGTGTATTCATGTGTTATATACACACATACACAGAAAGAAGGACAGAGGCAAAAAACAAAACTTTTGAGTTTTAGCTGAATCCATCAGGGCTGTGCCATGCAGATAGATATTTCTACCTGGGGAAACGGAATATTTGTTCTTGATGTGTTTCATTACCTCTTTTTCAACACTGCATGGTGTTCTAAATGTTAATAGCCCTTCCACCGATTTTAGCTTCCACACAAAATGATCATGAATCAGAATCCTTCACCAAGTTCATAAAAATTCAGATTCAGATAATTTTAAGACAGCTTAATAGGTGTACTTCCATCTAGAGAACGAATTCTTCCACATCTCTATCAGCTGATTTCTCTGTCTTAGCTTAAATACTTCCAAAGATAGGAATCTCTCCCAACTATATTATATTCTGATGATAACATTGACATTTTGCTTTTTGATAGAACAAGGTCTATCTCCTTAGATATTTCCTTTTAGGAGACATTCATTTCCTCCAATAAGCTGCTGACTAAAGGGTGCTCTTCAAATCTCCCTTAGCACAGAGGTCACCTTGACCTTGTGATCACCTGGATAGAGCTATAGGCAGCCTGATATATTCTCAGATCCACTGAAGCAGATCCTTCAGAATCCCCACTTCCTGGATATCAAATGAACCAGAGTTCTCTGCAGCTTTTTCTAGAAGCTCCCCCTACGGACTGCTAGAAAAATTGCCTACTTCTCTAGCTTTTCTCATTCTCCCTGGATTAAAAATGATTTTCTACTTACTTGGTTCTACTCTACTCTCTAGAAGCCAAAGCCTCTTCACTATAGATTCCATGGAGAAACACTGATGCTCAATATTTTTTATCTTAATTCATGTAGTAGTCATAGAGGCATTGTTTTTGCTGTAGCCAATATGACTTGATAATCACCTAGTGTTTTGGTTCCTAAATGTCTGCGGAAGAAATAGGTGTCAGAGTGATGTTAGCAAGCTGACGGACTAGGAAGCTACAGGCCCTTCTTTCACCTACAGAGACACCAAGTTAACAACAGTATATGGACCAGAATGCCCCTGTGAGAACTCTAGAGACCAGGTGAGATGCTATAGCACCCAGGCCATTGTAAAATGAAGACAGGATTCCAGAAAAGGGGTAGAAAGCATTACAGCAGTTGGTGCACCTGTTCATGCTTCTGCACCTTCACTGTATAGTGTGGAGCAATTGGGAGGAAATCTTCATACTGAGGGTCCTTCCTCAGGACAGAAACAAAAGAACAGACTTTGCACTCAAAGTTCTGGCATGCCGGGGAGCTGTCTCAGAGTCTGGTTTTGCCTGACTTAGAGCAGAGGCAGGATCAGACGCTGCTGAAAACAAAGTCTAGCAGCACATTAGATGTGTAGTTCTACAGGCAGATGCCAGGGGGAGCAAGAGATCAGAAAAGGTTTGAGAGGTTCTTGAACAGATACCTAGACTGACTGGTGACAGGTTCCACCTGTACAAATCCAGTATGCAGGCTGTTAGAGGTGCGTGCTTTTTCAAATGCCCAAAACATAGGCAAAAAAAAAAAAAAAAAATTTACAAGGTGTACAAAGAAACACGGAAACATAACCCAACCAAAGGAGCAAACTAAAATTACATAAACCGACCCTAAAGAAATGCAGATTTATGAGCTGTTTGACCAACAGTTTAAAATAACTATCATAAAGATACTCAATAAACTAAAACAGAACAGACAGACAACTAAATGAAATCAGGAAAACAACATATGAACAAAATGTGAATATCAAACAGAGAAGCTATACAAAGAACAAAACAAAAATTCTGCAGTTGTATGTCAACAAATTGGATAACCTAAAGAAATGGATAAATTCCTAGAAACACACACCCTACCTAGACTGAATCATGAAGACATACAAAATCTGAAGAGATCAGAAACGTGTAAATTATTGAAACAGTAATCAAAAATCTCTCCACAAAGAAAAGCCCAGGACCAGATGACTTCACTGGAGAATTCAATCAAATATTTAAAGAAGAACTCAAGTCAATTTCAAGAGAATTCACATCAATTCTGAAACTCTTCCAAAAAATTAAAGAGGAACACTTATAAGCTCATTCTATTAGGCCCTGATACCAAAACCAGACAAAGAAATTACAAGAAAAGAAAACTACAAACCAATATCCCCAATAAATATTGATGCAAAAATCCTCAACAAAATACTAGCAAACTACTCAACAGCACATTAAAACGATTACACACCATGACCAAGTAGGACTTATTCATGAAAAGCAAAGAGAGTTTTGCATACAAAATTTAATCAATGTAATATACCACAATAACAGAATGAAAGACAAAAATGACATGACCATCCCAATTGATAGAGAAAAAGCATTTGACAAGGTTCAATACCCTTTCATGATAAAATCACTCAATAAACCTGGACAGGAAGGAAACTACCTCAAAATAAGAAAAGCCATTTATGAGGCCAGGCACAATGGCTCATGTCTCTAATTCCAACACTTTGGGAAGCCGAAGCGTGTGGATCACTTGAGGTCAGGAATCTGAGACCAGCCTGGCCAACATGGTGAAATCCCATCTCTACTAAAAATACAAAAATTAGCAAGTGTGGTGGTGCACACCTATAGTCCCAGCTACTCAGGGGGCTGAAGCAGGACAGTCACTTGAACCTGGGAGATAGATGTTGCAGTGAGCTGAGGTCCTGCCACTGCACTCCAGCCTGGTCAACAAAGCAAGACTCTGTCTCAAAAAAAATAAAATAAAATAATAAAAGCCACTTATGATGAAAAGCCTACAGCTAACATTATACTCAGTGGTGAAAGACTGAAAGCTCTTCTTCTAAGGTAAGAAAAAAGGCATAATACCTGCTCTCACCACTTCTGTTCAACATAGTATTGGAACTCCTAGCCAGAACAATTAAACAAGAACAGAACAATTAGGAAAGAAAAAGAAATACAGCCAGGCACAGTGGCTTACGCCTGTAATCCTAGCACTTTGGGAGGCTGAGGCAGGCGGATCACAAGGTCAGGAGTTCAAGACCAGCCTGACCAACATGGTGAAACCCCATCTCTACTAAAAATACAAAAATTAGCCAGGCATGGTGGCATATGTCTGTAAGCCCAGCTACTCAGGAGACTGAAGCCAGAGAACTGCTTGAACCCAGGAGGCGGAGGTGGCAGTGAACCGAGATCGCGCCACTGTACTCCAGCCTGGGTGACAGAGCAAGATTCCATCTCAAAAATAAATAAAGAAATACAAATTGGAAAGGTATTAAAATGATCACTGTTCACAGACGACATGATTTTATATGTAAAAAACTCTAAAGATTTCACACTAAAAGAAACCTTGTTAGAATTAATAAATTCAGCATAAGTTGCAGAATACAAAATTGACACACACACAAAAAAAAAACCATTGTATTTCTATATACTAACAATATACAATCTGAAAAGGAAATTAAGAAAACAATTCCATTTACAATAACACCAAAAAGAATAAAATGCTTAGGAATAACCTAACCAAGGAAGTGAGAAGATTATACATTGAAAACCAGAAAATATTACTAAATGAAATTAAAGTTGACACAAATAAATGGAAAGGAACTCAGTGTTCAGGGATTGGAAGATTTAATATTGTTAAGATGGACATACTACCCAAAGCAATCTACAGATTCAAAGCAATTCTTATCAAAATCCCAACAGCATTTTTTGTAGCAACAAAAAAATTCATGCTAAAATCAGTATGGAATCTCAGGGGATCCCAAAAAGCCAACACAACTTTGAAAAAGGAGGTACTTGGAGGACTCATACTTCTTGATTTCAAAACATATTACAAAGCTACAGTAATCAAAACAGTGTGATACTGGCATAAAGACAGACAATAGACCAAAAGAATAGCATAGAGAACCCAGAAATAAACGCTCATATATACAGTCAAATAATCTTCAACAAGGGTGCCAAGACCACTCAATGGAGGAAGGACAGTCTCCTCAACAAATGGTGTTGAAAAAATTGAACATCCACATGCAAAAGAATGAATATGGGCCCTTATCTTAAACAATATACAAAACTTAACTCAAAATAGATTGAAGACCTAAATGTAAGACCAAAAATTAAACAATTCCTAGAAAAAAAAATAGGGAAAATCTTCATGCTAGGACTTGTCGATAATTTCTTAGCTATGACACCAAAAGCATAGCCAACAAGAGCAAAATAGGCAAATTGGAATATACCAAAGTTTAAAACTTTTATCAAAGGACACAATCAACAGAGTGAAAAGGCAACCCACAGAATGGGAGAAAATAATTGGAAATAATTGATCTAATAAGGGGTTAATATCCAGAATATATAAAGAATTCCCACAACTCAGCAACAACAACAAAAATACAAATAACCCAATTAAAAAATGGACAGGCCAGGTGCAGTGGTTCATGCCTATAATCTCAACACTTTGGGAGGCTGAGGCAGGCGGGTTGCTTGAGCTAGGGAGTTTGAGACCAGCCCAGGTGACATGGCAAAACCCTGTCTCTACAAAACATATAAAAATTAGCTGGGTGTGATGGTGCACGCCTGTAGTCCCAGCTACTCAGGAAGCTAAAGTAGGAGAATCACTTGAGCATAGGAGGTTGAGGCTGCCGTGGGCCGAGATCACACCACTGCACTCCAGCCTGGGCAACAGAGTGGAACTCTGCCTGAAAAAAAAAGGTGGGTGGCGGTAAAGGATTTGAATAGACATTTGTCATAAGATGACATACAGATGGTCAACAAGCATGTGAAAAGATGCTCAGCATCAGGGAAATGAAAATCAAAACTTCAATGAGATACCACCTCACACCCATTAGAATGACTACTATGTAAAAAAAATAGTAAGTGCTGACAAGTACTGCGGTTTGAATATTTGTCCTCCAAAACCCATATTGTAACTTAATCCCCAATGTGGTAGTATTGAGAGGCGGAGCCTTTAAGAGGTTATTGGGTCATGAAGGCTCTGCCTTCATTAGTGGATTAACCAACTCATGAATTCATGGATTAATGGGTTAATGGATTAATGGGTTATCATGGGGATGAGACTAGTGGCTTTATAAGAGGAGGAAAGACTTGAACTAGCATACTCAGCTTCCTTGCCAGGTGATACCTTGTGCCATCTTGGGACTACAGAGAATCGTCATCAGCAAGAAGGTTCTCACCAGATGCAGCCTTTTGACCTTGGACATCTCAGCCTCCATAACTTTAAGAAATAAATTCCTTCCAGCCTGGGTGAAGGAGCGAGACTCTGCTTCCAGGGGGAAAAAAAAAAGGAAAAAGAAATTTCTTTTATCTGTGCAGTTTTATAAACAACAGAAATCAGACTAAGATAGCAAAACGTGGAGGAATTGGAACCCTTGCACATTGCTGATAGAATTGTACAATGATGCAACCTCTATAGAAAACTATATGGAGATTCCTAAAAAATGTTAAGATAGAACTACTATATGAGCCAGCAATCCCACTTCTGGGTTTATATGCAAAAGAATTGAAAGTAGGGTTGGCCAGGTGCAATGACTCACACCTATAATCCTAGCACTTTGGAAGGCTGAGGCAGGAGGATCACTTGAGCTCAGGAGTTCAAGACCATCCTGGGCAACACAGTGAGACCTCGCCACTACAAAAATTTTAACATTAGCCAGGTATAGTGGTGCATACCTGTAGTCCCAACTACTGAGGAGGCTGAGGCTGGAGAACTCATTGAGCCTGGGAGGTTGAGGTTGCAATGAGATATAATCATTCCACCACACTCCAGCCTGGGCGACAGAGCAAGACCCCATATCAAGAAAAGAAAGGAAGGAAGGGAGGGAAGGATAGCGGGAGAGACAAGGGAAGGGAAGGGAAGGAAAGAGTCTTAATGAGATATTTGGATGCCCATATCCACAGCAGTACCATTCATAACAGCCAAGAAGTGGAAGCAACACAAATGCCCATCAACTGATGAATGAATAAACAAAACATAGTATATACCTACAATGAAATATTATTCAGTCTTTAAAAAGGGAAGCAGTGTCACATGCTACAACATGAATAAAACTTGTGGACATTATGCTAAGTGAAATAAGTGAACAACAAAAAGACAAATAGTATATGATTTTACTTACATAAGGTACTTACAGTAGTCAAATATATAGAAGCAGAAAGTAGAATGGTGGTTAACAGAAGCTAAGAGGAGGAGGAAAAAGAGTTGTTTAACGGGTATAGAGTTCAGATTTGTAAGATAAAACAGTTCTGGAGATCTGTTTCACAATAATGTGAATGTATATAACACTACTGAATTGAACATTGTTTAAATAGTTAAGATGGTAAAGTGTATGTTATGTGCTTTTTACCACAATAGAAAAAAATTATGTGGAGACCTTCAAGAACCTAATGAAAGTTATGCCCCTAACCTTGACGGAAAAACACAGACATTGTATATAATTTCAGGGAGTCAAAGGACATCCACTGGGAGAGATGCATAGGTAAGAGCTGCTGGACTAGGCTAAGCTTTATTTGAAAGATAAGAAAAATAAGGAACAGAGAAGGCAAATTATTTTCTCCAAGACCTCAGTGCTCAACAATAACAAAGCTTGCTGTAGACCCTGGGTATTCTGATTCATGATCTGGTGCCTTTTCTACCACTGCATGTTGCTTCTTATATTGGGGGCTATAAAAATTGGGCAAAAAGTGGAACTGCAATTCATTTGCAACAGAGGCCTCAGCTGACCCTACGAGGAGCTGTGGAGCTGAGAAGGCCAATCATAGTTGTCTTAAGTTGGAGAGGGGCTAGAGAGTGGGATCAGGAGCCTGGTTCCTCATTCTTACCCATTAACCAGTCAATAGATGCAGCTGCTCAGAAGGCAATGTGACCTTGGGCCAGGAAGAGCTCTTCAGGACCTCAGGTGAGATCCGTCAGCCATCAATACTCCCAGCAGGACAGTGGGATAAATATCTGGATCCTGGGGAAGGGGGAATTTGGGCAAGGCAGGATTACTTCCCATACAATCGGTGTGGGAACACTTGCAACAAGCCTTCTCTTCCTTTTCAAACAACCTCAACATTTTAAAGTCATATTTTCCTCTCCTTTCTTCACACTTCTTGAAGAACTAAGGTCAACCCATAGATTACCAAGAGTAGAAAGAATGCAGCTATGATGCCTCAAGCTTATCTGCAAGGGACTAAGGACTCCTCTAAACACTGTAATGACAATTGACCTTGACAAAATTGGGGACTCTATTTCTGAAGATAGTCTCTGGGGGATCCCAAGAGTAATGGGATGAAACTGATCGAGCAACGCACTGTTTCGCTTTATAGCCTTTCCATTTGTCACACAAATTATAATGAATGCTTATTTCTTGATTTATATTTCGGCCTTCACACAATTTGCAGCTCCTGCCATGTTTACATGCACCATCTGGAAGAACTAATGAGTCAAGGAGCACCAGAAATTATAATTTGCTTTGACTAAACCTAGAAGATTTTTACTGGCAATAAAATGATTTTGCTTTTTTTTCCCCCTGAAATTGCAAGGAGATTAAAATATGAGTTTCACTGAGTTTAGGGCAGAAATATGCAAAGCAAATTTTAATAGAATGAACCTTCAGGCATCTGGCATTCCTAATCAATTCAGAATAATTTAGTCATTATAGCAATAGTCTCATGATAGAAAGTCTCTTCTGACACTGGAGTTCTTAAAAATGATTACCTAGCCTGTACTCAAATGTCACAGTGGGTCTCAGTGGGCATAAGAGGGAACACACAGGAATGCTAAATAGCTTAGAAGTTAAGAACTTGGTCTCTGTCTCCCATGGCCTTAGAGCTCATGTCTGGCACTTATGATTGATATGACACTGGACAAGTAACCTAACCTCTTTAGATATCAGGTACTTTGTATACAAAACAGAGATAATAATAGGAACCATATAATGGGGTTATTGTGAGAATTAAATGAGCTAATAGAAGGAAATTACACTAAACTGTTAGGCATAACACTAAAGCACTCAATGAACACTCACAGTTATTTCCCAAAAAATAAATTATTCTTTCAAAGGCAGTTTAGTCTCTCTTGGGTCAGAATTGCCCTGCATAGAGAGTAACTAAAGATAATATGGATGAAGTAATTAAATACATCCATAGTTCAGTCGAAGTGCTCATTTTTATTCCATGACAGAGTGTGAAGGTCTTGGACTTAGCCCTAGACTAGCAAGCTAGGTCCAATGGACTCTAGGAAATGTAAATGAAGATACAGATGGAGTCAACTACTTGGAAAACATTTCACATTCTAATTCTTCTTAAAAGTTAAATTTAGAAAAGGAAATAAATGACTGTTCTAGTCATTTCTGTTGCCATAGTAAACATCTCTCCCACTGGCAAAGTGAAGGAAAGAGGTAAATATTAGGACTACCCAGTAAATCCAAAAGGACATAGTTATAATCTTTGAAAGGCTCTCCTAAAAATAATGTGTTCAATTTAGCATGCTAGAATTAATTTGTATATTTTTTATAAGACAGTATTTGTTATTTCTGTTCATAAAACAGAAAATGTTGTATTATAGAAGATATATAAACTACATTAAACTTCTGAAGAAGATAACAAAAATCAACCAAATACTACAACGCAGAGATTAAACACATAATATTAATGAGTTTCCTTCTAGTTTATTCCTATGCACAAATAGGTTGGGTTTTCTTTTTTCAGAATTATAATCATACTATCTGTTCAATGTTTGACCCTACTCTTTTCATTTAAGATTTACTGTTTACAAGTAAACACTTTCCAGTGTCATAGTTTTTGAAAATGTGATTTTTAGCAAAGTGTAATATCCTCTTATATAGATTTCTTCCATGAATCATTAGTGATTTTTAACTTTTTACTTTAAAAAATAAAGCTGCAGTAGGCCAGGCACAGTGGCTCAAGCCTGTAATCCTAGCACTTTAGGAGGCCAAGGTGGGCAGATCACGAGGTCAGGAGATTGAGACCATCCTGGCTAACACGATGAAACTTCATCTCTACTAAAAATACAAAAAAATTAGCCGGGCATGGTGCTGGGCGCCTGTAGTCCCAGCTACAGGAGAGGCTGAGGCAGGAGAATGGCGTGAACCCGGGAGGCGGAGCTTGCAGTGTGCCGAGATTGTGCCACTGCACTCCAGCCTGGGTGACAGAGTGAGACTCTGTCTCAAAAAAATAAGTAAATAAATAAATAAAGCTGCAGTAAACATCTTTGCTCATTAAACTTGCTCCAAATCTTTGCTTATTTTTTTAGATTCCTAGAAGTGGAATTATTACAAAGACTATATTTTAAGCCAATTAATGCCAACCAATTGCTTTCCAAAAAGATGTAAGATGATGTAAAATGTAAGATGATATCCGCTTACATTTTTATCAGCAATGCATGAATTACTCATCTTACCAAATGTTTGCCAGCACCAAATCTCATAACTCCTAAAATGGAAAAGTGTACTTCATACAAAATAATTGATATCTTGACAGCAAGGTTATTTTGTCTACTTCTTGGTTAAAATTTGAAAATTAATTTATGATAACTCAAAGTTAATTATTATATAATCTCTATTATGGTCAGTATTGTGGTTGAATTGGTTGTGTATTCCTTCATCTGTTGCCACCACCACTGGTTTACCAGCCTCTGGAAAGCAGCAAGGGATATTATGTACCTCCCACACCACCTAGAACAGTGTCTTGTACACAGTTCATGTTCAACAATTATTCGTGGAGCAGAAATGATTATGCTATCTAACCTTTAGGAATATTTCAGCCAATCTTGGGAAAGGGTGAGATATAGATTTCAATAGACAGATGCCTATCTTCTAGTCACCGTGGTTTTGTTAAGATCAGGGAAAAATAAAAACAAACCACAGAAAACCATTCTGGCAGTGACAACACTGGCAAACCTTATGCTAGACCAAGATCTTTCAAATTTTTGGCCCTTACCCAGAGTAAGAACAACATTTACATCATGACTCAGCACACATACATATATAAAGATCTATAATTAAAATAAATAGTTTATTCTCTATGCTACCTGTGATATAGTCTAGTGTTTCCTTTTCTATTTCAATGTTTAAGGAATGTTCAACTTTTAAGGAATTTTTAAGGACTAAAGACAACATTTCCCTACTCCTTTGTAGGACCATTCACAGCTTATGTGAATAACCAAATTATTTCACAATAGATGGTTTGGAAAACAACTCATTTAAGCAAGATCATAATTGACCACCAGTCCTCTGGCAGCCTTATAGGCCAGCTGCTTCCATACCCATCAGAGGTTGGGGAGACCTTCCTTGGCTTTCATCTGTTCTTTCCTGCACAGGCAAGTCTACAGAGGCTGCCTTGACCCCATAAGATCCCATCAGTGTGCCCTTGTTTTCTTAGACTACAGCTCCAGGCAACAGTTGGTAAACCTACACTAGTGTTGCACATTGGCCTGTGTCTCAAGGAAGTTCAATGTGAATAAATCTTTAATTGTTAAATGCAGAACTTGCATAATGAAAACAGATGGCAATATTATAATCAACTTAACTGGATGAAAACACTTAGGAAGGAGGAATAGATTTCATATTTAGTCCTCAGATTCAACTGATTTTCTCTATAAATCAGAGCAACTCAGAAGTATGACTTCAGCTTTTTCAAATTCCAAATGTGAGTTTTCATCAAAGGTTGCTGAAGGCCACAATACTTTTCCCAGGGTTTAAGAAGTTGCCTTTTTACTTCTTAGAATCTCTAGCAACCATTTTCTGACCCTGAGATTCACAAGCAATCAACACCTCTACCAATTTCCAGAAACTAGAGTCCCAAATCATGGCATTTCTAATGAAGGCTACAAATGAGGCAATTCTTGATAAGATGAAGGGGGAAATAGCAACGACTCACAATGTGCAATGTCTCCAACACCCTCACAAACCCTTCAAGTCCAGCTCTTCATGCCAGCAGAGAAAACTCTTGGTTGATGTAGAATGTGAATCACTTTGCCATTGTGATACAGTGAATCATCTCCTGGGGATAGGGCTATACAACAAATCTACTAGCTAAAAACAATTGTTTAATAAAAACTACCCTAACAAAAGACAAGCATCCAAGTAAACCCACCATTTTACTCATAGTTAATATAGTTAATTGGATAGTTATGTCCTAAGTACCGTATTAAAAGTCTTACAAGAATTATCTCATTTAAGTCTCATAATTCTATCAGATCAATCTCATTTTCCAGATGGAGGAGATGAGACACAGAAGATGTAAATAATTCATCTGTGCAAGAGGGCAGTTGTCTCCTAACATCTAGTATCCTCTTCTTATTTTAATAATAATCCTCTGAGTTTTAGCTGGGCACATAGCCACCAGAATAAAGACAACATTTCTCAACTCCTTTGCAGGACCACTGTCTTAGCTTGAGCTGCCATAACAAAATACCATAGATTGAGTGCCTTAAGCAACAGAAATTTATCTCTCACAGTTCTGGAAGCTGGTAAGTCCAAGATCAAGGTGTTGGCCAGTTTGGTTCCTAGTGAGGGCTCTCTTCCTGGCTTGCAAATGGTAGTCTTCTTGCTGTGTCCTCTCACAAGGCAGAGATGGAGGCAGAGAAGACGGTTTCTTCCTAGAAAGGAGCTAATCCCATCAATAATGACCCCACTCTAATGATCTCATGTAAACCTAAGTACCTCCCAAGGTTCCACCTCCTAATGCCATCACTTTAGGGGTTAGGGCTTCAGCATATGAATTTGGATGGTAGACACCAACATTCAGTTCATAACAGCCATCAAGTTAAGTCTTAGGCAATGGGCTGCGACTGAAAATGAGCCATTGACTTGTCTTGTAAAGGGACATGCCCTCTACTTCTCTTCTTTCCTTCCCAGTGGCTGAGATGCAGATTTGGTGATGGGAGCTGGAGCTCTGTTTTGGACTGCAAAACAGATGGTGTGGGTTGAAGGTGAGAAAGCAATAAGAAACTAGATACTGTTGAGGTTGTCACGTAAACCCTAATGTGTATAGGGTGATACAAACCTATATCCTATTGGAGCCACTTTGGCCTTTGCTACAACAGCTGAATCTGCATCATAACTTATTCATTATCTAGGTCACATCACTGATAAATAATGGAGGCTGTTATTTGAACTCAAATCTGTGTAAATCTAAAGCCCAGTCTCTTACTGACTATACAGTACTGCCTGCAAAAACCGAAAGGTTAAAGTATAACAAAAGGAGGTCAAGCTGACACCCAGAGAAGGTGCTAAATGCAAAATAATTTTAGCTCTTTGAGGTCTGAAACAAGCCTGTGCCACTCACGTTAAAACCTCAGGTGTCCCAATTGTGAATAAAAACACTAATAAACATCGGGAAGAATGGAGGAGCATGCCGCAAAACCGAACTCCACAAGTACAATTCTGACAGTGGCAGATAAGGGCTGGATTCAGGCCTACTGTGGGAAGCAACAATTGTAAACCACCCACGGTGATAACACCGTATCAGGGACACTTCCCCGTTGAAGTCCACTGTGGCAGCACCGTGGTTCTTTGGTTGTGGTCACCTCTCACCCCACTCACCTAAGGTGTTTCTAAAGCCCAGTTCCCAGTAGCACCCTAGAGCCTGAAATCGGAGAGCAGTCACTTCGGGATCTACACTGTGAATGAATCAGGTCTGGTCCTACAGGCTAGCCCACTCCGAGAAGCTAAGCAGGCATTTCCCCCTCAGCAGGAGAGCCTCCCTTTCCATCCCAAAGCTGCTCTGGGAACATTCATTTGATTTAGTTGAAATGGACAAACAAAACCTAAATCATCTGCTCTTAGACGTGAAAGATTGTCAAATCCAGCAAGTAAGCACTCCTTACGTGTTTTTCTATCTACGCCTCTGCCGACACCCTCACCACCTCCTCCCTGCCATCTTGTGACACAAACACTGTGAGAAACACTTTAATAGAAACAGGATTGTGAAGAAACGGTGCCTATTTCTTTTGTTTCTGAAGACATTACTAAAATCCATTCTGACCCAAATGACAGAGCTAGGGGCCACATCTCACAGCCAAGCAACAAGGCTTCCAAGCCAAAACAGCCCCAGCTTTTTGTAACTTTGGAAGAATGTAGTCCAGGAATGGTTTCCAGCCTGCCCAGTGGCAGAAACAGAAATCCAGCGCCCCAGAGAAAGTCCCAATTCCCTGTAAACAAAGAAGGGAGGAACTGTTTATTACAGTCACTGAAGTCTTAACATAAGGCTCCAAGTATGTCAAGCACACCAAACAAATTTAGCTTCACCACCTGTTCCGGAAAAGAAACGCCCATGCCAAAATCTCCCCAAAAGTGCACAGATATTCTCAGTGTGGATTAGCTGGGAGTCTTTTCAAATATGTTCTATATTAGAGTTTGTAAACTGGGCACTTGATGTACACCACATGGCCGCCGCGTAAGACGTGAAGTTTTTGTTCTGTGCCTCAGAAAATCACTCTTTTGCTCCATAGTTTTTAGATAAAATTTTACAAAATGGTAAGAAATCCTAAAAAAAAAAAAAAAAGAAAGAAAAGAAAAAAGAAAAAAAAAAGAAAGGAGCCTACAGTCTTACTGGAGGAAAAACACACATACTTGAAAAATTCCATTATCTAAGAGATATGCCAACAGAGTGTGGTTAATTGCCAAAAAAAAAAAAAAAGTGGGCTAGGTGATAATTGATAAAACACAGATGTGTAAGCATGTCAGGGCCAAGAGGCATAAAATGCCATAATATAGACAGGTGACAGAAAAGTAATGCCTCAGTTAAGCCGTGCAAAGGGTCAAAAAAATAAAATCAGGGCAAATGCCAAAATCTACATTTACTTGCAAAGCACCTTCTAGTCTATAGATTCTGATAGATCAAATGAGAATGCCTGTAAATTGTTTAGGAAAATGCCAAGCACCTACTGAACTTTCAACAAACGCTCATGGCTGCAGTTGCTGTTAAGAAAAAACTATGCCCCAGGTTATGCTGCACCTCCCGTGAACTTGCTGAACTTCTATCCTTCCTTTAAGACTCAAATCAAAACTCCTCTCTGAAGCTTCCTTGGCCCCAGCTCCCCTCCCCAGGCAGTGTTAGGAGCCCCTTTGTCAGTGCTCCCAATGCAGTCTTATATACACAGTCCCCCTAGAGATCCAGGAAGAACTTAAAAGACCCCAAAACTACATATCCATGAACCTCATATCTACTTTGAAGCATGCTTGAAGAATGAATGAGCGCTGAGTGCTGGAAGGAAAGAAGGCGGAAAACAGGCCAGTGGGAAAACCTGAATATGCCCCAACCTCACCAATCTCCAGATACATATGAAGCCTCAGCAACATTAAACCTCAGTGTGAGAGCAACAAACCTACTCATATTCCTCACACAGGAACCCAATCCTTTTCAAAATTCCCCTGAGTGTTTTCTGAGGTTCTCCAGAAAGTGTTTCTCAGGTGCTCACGAGTCAGTTCTGCCTACCACTTCTCATTTGTCTTGGGAACTCTGAACCCACTCCTTCCCTCGTGACACCTCTGCCTCAGCAGCTGTACCGTGGCATTGGGAGCAGAACCTCTGCCCAGGCCCAGATCCCTGCGTAGTCGCCCAGGCACAGGCTCTCTTTTCTGGCTGTGCATCAACAGCTGGACTGTCCCATGAGAAATTAGAAAGGAAAGGTACGTGCTCTATCTAGCACGAAACTCAGGAAATGGATTGCAGCTGAGGGTGGGAGCTGGCTGAATCATCAGATAGCTGAAATGGGATTTTCAGGTAACACACACAGCAGCCATTTCTCTCCTTCCCCACTGGGTGCCCGTGGGTATCCAGAAAAGCAGAGTTAGAGTGGGAGCAAGTGCCAGAATCCTCAAGCCCTCCTGCTGAGTCTGAATTGGGGTGGTATCCACCCCCTTTCTTTCCCCAGCAGGAAACTCTCGAGGGGTCCTACCTCAGGGTTGTTTCATCCACTAGCTGCTCTAGACACAGTGCCTGTGGCCTTCCAGCTGTTCAGTCAACAGCATATGAAAATAGTGAGACCTGCTATAAAAAGTATTTATTCCAAAATTTTTGAAAAAACATAATTGAAATGAATAAATGTTTATCTAAAATGATCATCAAATGTAACATTACATCAACTCAAATACTATTTCCTTATTAAGGACATTCATCACCATAACGTGGGTGCATTTTCATTTGTTAGAATGATATGGGATGGTGTCTCCAAAAGTAAGATTCCTAACAGCCGCTGTAGTCAAAACAGGCCGCTCCTCCCTGCAGTCTGGTTTCTCTGACTGTCAGCCTCCTAACTCTGCCAAGCCCGTCTAAAAAGACTGCAACCCGATTATAGGTACACTTCAATTCTTCAAAAAGAATTGTTATAGAAATGTTTGACTATAAAGAATACTATCAACCTGTATGCAGCACCCAAGACCCAGCTACAATGTTCATGAACACATGGCCAATCCGTGCCTCCTTTCCCTCCAGCAAATTCCAGATAGTGTATCATTTCATCCATAAATATTTGAGATATATACATCTTTAAATATATATAAAATCTTTAAAACCTTTTTCAACCTACATACAATAGTATTATCACACCTAAAACACTGTAATTAATAATTTCTAATACCATAAAGTATCCAGTAAGGATATAATCTAATTTTTACTTCTTCCTTAGTCTTCAGGTAAGTCAGTCAATGCAAGTAGTTTGGTGGTGGTGTTGTTACTGCTGTTGTTGTTTGGAAGAGGTCACTTTACCCACCATCTAAATCAGCATCAATTTCCAGCCCACAAAAACTCCCAATAGGTAAGACTGAAAGAGAAGAAATGAAAAGCAAGATGGGGCTGGGTGCTGTCACGCACGTCTGTAATCCCAGCACTTTGGGAGGCTGAAGCGGGCGAATCACCTGAGGACAGGAGTTGGAGACCAGCCTAGCCAACATGGTGAAACTGTCTCTACTAAAAAAAAAAAAAAGTAATAATAATAATACAAAAATTAGCTGAGTATGGTGGCGGGTGCCTGTAGTCCCAGCTGCTTGGGAGGCTGAGGCAGGAGAATAGCTTGAACCCAAAAGGCGGGGGTTGCAGTGAGCTGAGATCGCGCCACTGCACTCCAGCCTGGGCGACAGAGCAAGACAAAGAAAGAAAGAAAAGAAAGAAAAGAAAGAAAAGAAAGAAAAGGAAGGAAGGAAGGAAGGAAGGAAGGAAGGAAGGAAGGAAGGAAGGAAGGAAGGAAGGAAGGAAGGAAGGAAGGAGGGAGGGAGGGAGGGAGGGAGGGAGGGAGGGAGGGAAGGAAGGAAGGAAGGAAAGAAGGGAAGATGGCTAGGGAGCTGGAAGGGAGGGAGATATCTCTATTAGACCAGGGAAGGGATTTACGGCAAGGAGAACTGGGAATTTTGGAGAATGAAAGAGGGTCTGGAAAGAAGAATGGCAAGAGATAGGTGGATGCCAAACACAAACATGCCTGTATGCTGAAGGTCTGCTCTGTCATTTAGCAGGTATGTTGAAACACGTTCAATCCTTCTGTTACAACCGCCAGCAGGAGAGGTCTCGTCACACTGGGGGAATGATGGTCTTTGACGGCACTAGCAGCGTCTCTGGGACTTCACCAGCTGAATGCAATAAGCTTCACAAGCCTGCTCCTCTTGAAGAGAAAATAGTTTTTAAGTGGATTTTATTTCAAGGCACACTGGCAATGCAACAGACACAGGCAGGCAAAAATGTTACAGCGCCAACAGCAAGTTTTGTTTTAATCCACATTATACAAAACAAATGAATTTGAGGTACTTCAAAAAATGTTCTCTTCACCTCATTCTCATTGCGAAAGTAAAAATTGTTATCCCTCTTTCTGCTCAGAAAGAACCATAAGTATTGTAAAACCACAGGAGGAGCTCTGTGACACTGTAAAATGTTTTCATAGTTAAACAATTGTATCTTTCTTTGTTTTTTGTGGACACTCATATCTGGGAGATGTCCATCTGTCTGTGAGGAAAACTCTACTCTCTTCGGCCTGGAATCCAATCTATGCTTGCCTTACCTAGCTGATCCCAAGAAATACTCCTCCACTATCGGTCTCATCTCCTTCCTATTCCTCACTCTCATTCAACCCATTCCCACAACTCTAGCTTTATCCAAACCCTTCTCCTCACCTGTGTTTCCAACCGCTCTTGCTCAGGCACAGGTGAAGTTCTAGTTCCCTCTCAAAAGCTTTTAATCTGACCAAATCATAACATCCTTCTCTTCTCCAAAATCCTACAACGCAGAGCTTGACCCCACAACTTAGTCCTTAAATATGCTTTCTCATATGATCTAAAAATTGTTTCTACTTATATCTTATTTCACTAACATGATTTGCAACTTCCCCGAAGCAAAGGACTGTGACTCATGCATCTTTTATACCCAGCACGGTTCTAAGCACCTGGTAAACATGTGGTGCCTACAATCTTAATTTGCTTTGAACTTTTAGATCTAATGTGGGAACTGTCATTTCAGTTACTTGTATGGTCACCAAATGGGATTTTATAATTTCACAAATATATATGGAAAGATTTGGATGACACTATGGTATAGTGGCATCTTTTCATCATAGATGATTTGACATGGCTCCCTTTAAACAAATTACCATTGCCACTTTGACAAGTTCATTTGTTGGAGCCATAAAGGACTCTGTTAATATATGGGCTGACCTGTATGTATATCTTAGCATTTTCCAATGAGTGAACATTGAGTTTTCCTTTTTGTTCTTCATGTCAATATCCACTAATGTACTTCTAGCATTCCAGTCAATGTATACCAAAAAGAAAGAAGACAGAGAATATACATTTTGTAATTTATCACTGGTCCAACTTAAGATGAGGAAGGAAAAAGTGTATTATTTAACAGTTGCACCATGCCCTCCTAGGGATGGAATAGTTTCTGAAAAACGCTTTGATGAGTACTTGTATAAATTGAGACGTTGAGCATCTGGCCATCAGAGAAGCATTTGAAACTGCTCTGAGGACAAGGAAAGGAATTTCTTTGTTATTTAAATGAGTCTAGGAGAGGAGAGAAAGGTGGGAAAAGAGAGCAGAACAAGCAAAAGACCCTATGAAGAAGCCCTTTCTCCCTTTTCCATCTGGAAAGAGCCACGGGACGACCCTAAATGGAAGGGCCTAAAAGGGTTTTGGAGAGCTTAATATAGACTTTTAATTTTTTATTCTATGTAAATGGAGACCTCTGTTCCTTGTGCCATCCAAATCTCCTACCAAACTCCTCAACACTTTCTCTGCAGAACTCTGTCCTTGTAAAACTCAGTCTCTACATAACTCAGCACCTTCTCAACACAATCTCTCCGTAACTCAAACTCTACTCAAGTCATCTTCTATGTAACTCATTCTCTACCCAAATCAGTCTCCACTCAAATCAAATTCTTCTCTACTCAGTTAAAACCCTTTTCAATGCAATACTTGAATCAGCTCCAACTCAACCTAATTCAAACTCTACTTAAGTAAACTCTATTCAACTGGGTTCCCTAAACTAAATTTCACTGTGCTTACAGATGCTTTGTGTGGGTGTAGTTTTTGGAAGAATTTGAAGAAGTCTGCATCTTACATCTAGGCTATAGCAGCATAGACTGAAGAAAAACATGAATGCAGTTGTCTGAGAATACCATTATTAGAACGAGTTTCCTGTGAATTTGCAGAAATCTTGCAGATATTTCCACAGGCTGTGGTTTCAAGCCACTTTATCTTAAACTTTATCTAGACATCAGAACAAAGGCTCCCAACTGATGTAAGTTGCAGACATTGTTTAAAGCTTTGAATATGCATATGTAGACTATATGAAAGTAGGAAAATTTTTTCTGGACTGAAGGTACTCAGCCCAGAATGCATGGGTTAGAGAGCAGAACTATGGCGCTGAGCCAGTAGAAAAGGAAGGCATTATCAGGTAGCAGGTGTTAAACAAAAATCATGGGAAGCCATTGTTTTGAACCGAGCTCCTGCACTAGACCCCAACAGGCCAAAACAAAACAAAATGGGGTCACACATGCTAACTGCCCCATCATCAAACTGAAACTTCTTCTTTTTTTTTTTTTTTTTTTTTTTTTTGAGACAGAGTCTTGCTCTGTTGCCCAGGCTGGAGTGCAGTGGTACAATCTCAGCTCACTGCCACCTCTACCTCCTGGGTTCAAGCAAATCTCCTGCCTCAGCTGCCTGAGTAGCTGAGATTACAGGTCCAACAGGGCAAAACAAAAGACAATGGAGTCACAGATGCTAAATGCCCCATCATCAAACTGAAACTTTAAGGAAGCAGATAGATCCCCTAACAGACCAGTTTTTCCTGAAAACAGGAGATTCCCGTCTACCTGAGTCAGCATAATAAACATGTCCCATTGGGCCGGGTGCGGTGGCTCACACCTGTAATCCCAGCACTCCGGGAGGCTGAGGCAGGTGGATCACCCTGAGGTCAGGAGTTTGAGACAGCCTGGCCAACATGGCAAAACTCTGTCTCTACTAAAAATACAAAAATTAGCCGGGCGTGGTGGCTCACGCCTGTAATCCCAGCTACTCGGGAGGCTGAGGCAGGAGAATCGCTTGAACCCAGGAGGCAGAGATTGCAGTGAGCCAAGACTGTGCCACTGCACTGCAGCCTGGGTGACAGGGTGACTGGCTCAAAAATTAAATAAATAAATAAATAAATACGGCCCATCTGCTGTAATCTTTACCAAAATAAAGTAACCTGAAGTAATCTGATGTTAAGAAATCAGTTTCTTAAATATTGTTCTGTTTCCTTGTTCCCACCTTACAAAACCCACTGTTCTGCCATTGCCCAGTCAGAGCTCTCATTCTATTTTGCACAATGGAGGTTGTCCCAATTCATGAATCATAAACAAAAGCAATTTGATCTATAACAAAATTTGTTGTAATTTTCTTTTTTTGACATGGGTAATCAGTGATAGGCATTTTACAAAGCATACTTTGGATAGCAAACCTGTTTAGAAATAGCATTTTGGAAATATTTATTGTTTAAAGCAGTGTAAAAGAGTACATCTGGTATACCAGAGTGAAATGAAGAGATGTAGTTGTCCATCACCTTCTGAAAGACCACTAAAATAAATTAAAGGACTTTAAAATGCACAGACCCACAAGGACAAAGAAAAAAAAGGAGAAGAGACACCTGCCAATGAATGATGTCAACAAATCTTCAAAGATGGAAAACAGACAAGGGAGTATTAGCAACTCTAGCAAAGGGGATGTAGCATCTGAGCACAATGGAAAATAGTAACGAATGGGGCCATAGCACCTGCAGCACCAGGAAAGGCTCAGGAATGGAAGTACCAGGAACCAGAAGGCAGGATGAGACTAGGAAGGAAAATCTGTATACAAAGTAGAGAGTGATCAAATACTATAGACCCTTTTACTTTCCTCAGTTCCTTGCAGCCAGGCTACTGGCTTTCTCCCCATTGCTTAGGAGAATGGAAATGTGGTCTCTGGAAAAATATGGGCCAGAGAGACTCAAAAGTATCTAGGAGTACAGAGTTGGTCTGAAGCATGGAGCTCAAAAGAGTGGGACTAAGAACGCCTTCAATAGTAAATGTTGGGACTACATCTTCTTACCCTGCAGCTGGAAAGTATATTCTCTCTAGGAAATATGTTAAAGTATTCTTGTCTAAAGAAAGTGAACAGTATGAGAGAGGGAAGAAACTCTAAAGATATTGATATTAGAGGATTTCTTAATGAAAAAGTCAAATCATAAACCAAAGCCCACATACTTTCCTATTAGCTACCAATATGCTTTAAGTATTATTGGGGTTGTTTGTTTTGAGACGGAGTCTCACTCTGTCACCCAGGCTGGAGTGCAGCAACATGATCTCGGCTCACTGCAACCTCTGCCTCCTGGGTTTAAGCGATTCTCCTGCCTCAGCCTCCTGAGTAGCTGGGACTACAGGCACGTGCCACCACGCCTGGCTAATTTTTTTTTTTTTTTTGTATTTTTAGTGGAGACGAGATTTCACCATGTTAGCCAGAATGGTCTCGATCTCCTGTCCTCAAGTGATTCGCCCACCTCAGCCTCCCGAAATGCTGGGATTACAGGCGTGAGCCACCACGCCTGGCCAAATATTATTGTTTTAATGAGAAGACAGAAAATATCCCCAAATATCTGACCAAGTTGGTAGCCTTACACTACCTGACTTCAAGACTTTTCATAAGCTGTGGTAATGTTGCTATAAAGATAGATATATGAAACAATGAAATGGAAATAGACTGCACATATACGGTCAGTTGACTTTTAACAAACATGACAAGGTAATTCTCTGAGGAAATAACTATCTTCTCAGCAAATAGTGCTAGAACAACAGGATATTTATATAAAAAAAACTAACCTCACACTATGCACAAAATTAACACATAAAAGCTAAAACCATAATACTCTAGAAAAAAAAAGTATCTACCATTTTGAAACAGCAATGACTTTTCTCATAAAAACATAAAAAATACCAACTATTAAGAGATGTTAAGTAAAATTTATGGGAAGCTGTTGTTAGGCAATGAGCACCCGCACTGGGCGCCAACAGATCAGACCAAACCACAATCATGCCAAACTTTAAAACAGGCCTGTTTCCAAAAACAGGCTCCAGGCACAGTGGCTCACACCTGTAAACCTGACATTTTGGAAGGCCGAGCCCAGGGGATTGCTTGAGCCCAGGAGTTGAAGGTTACAGTGCACTATGATCACACCACCACACTCCAGCCTGGACAACAGGGTGAGACACTGTCTGAAAACCAAAACAAAAGAGAAGACTCACCATAATCCATCAAAAGGGGCCCAATGAACCTGAGCTGGCATAAGGAAGCCCCCTCAGCTGTAATTCATAGAAGGGAAGTAACCTGGTATTAATCAATCTACTTTTTCGACTATGCTGTTTCCTTGTTCCTGCTTAAGCCACCTTTAAAAACCAACTGTTTTGCCACAATTGGAGGAACTCTTGTTTATTTATAGACTGAATGCTGCCGGTTCATAAATTGCTGACAAAAGCCAATTCGATCTTTAAACTCAAATTTTTTTTTTTTTTTTTTTTTTTTTTTTTTTGAGACGGAGTCTCACGCTGTTGCCCAGGCTGGAGTGCAGTGGCGCGATCTCGGCTCACTGCAAGCTCCGCCTCCTGGGTTCACGCCATTCTCCTGCCTCAGCCTCCGGAGTAGCTAGGACTACAGGCGCCCGCCACCGCGCCCGGCTAACTTTTTGTATTTTTAGTAGAGACGGGGTTTCACTGTGGTCTCGATCTCCTGACCTTGTGATCCGCCCGCCTCGGCCTCCCAAAGTGCTGGGATTACAGGCTTGAGCCACCGCGCCCGGCCCTTTAAACTCAATTTGTTGAAATTTTGCTCTTTGACGCATAAAGAATATTAATAATATATTTTGTTAAAAAGTTTAAACTTTTTCTGTATAAAATGTCCATTAATAGGTAATGAATAAACAAGGTAATATATCTATACAATAGAATACTACTCGACAGTAAAAAGAAGTAAGAACGGACATGCTGAGTGAGGTGGCTCCCCCCTGGAATCTCAGAGCTTTGGGAGGCTGAGATGAAAGGATTGCCTGAGGCCAGAGTTTGAGACCAGTGAGGCAACAAACCGAGACCCCATCTCTACAAAAAAAGTTTCAAAAAAATTAGCCAGGCATGATAGCACAAGCCTCTGGTCCCAGCTGCTCAGGAGGCGGAGGTGGGAGGATTGCTTGAGGCCAGGAGTTCAAGACCAGTCAGACAACAAAGTGAGACCCCCATCTCTACTAAAAAAAATTTGTTTTAATTAGCCAGGTATGGTAGCACATGTCTGCAGTCTCAGCTACTCAGGAGGTTGAGGTGGGAAGATCACCTGAGCCCAGGAGTTCAAGACTGCAGTGAGCTATGATCACAACTGTACTCCAGCCTGAGCGACAGAGCGAGACTTATATGGTTTGACTCTGTGTCCCCACCCACATCTCATCTTGAATTGTAATCCCCACATGTCAGAGGAGGGGCCTGGTGGGAGGAGAATTGATCATGGATACAGATTTCCCTTTGCTGTTTTTGTGATAGTGAGTGAGTTCTCAAGACATCTGATGGTTTAAAAGTGTGGCACTTCCCCCTTCACTCTCTCTGTCCTCCTCCTGCTCTGATCACATAAGATGTACCAGCCTCCCCTTCACCTGCCATGATTATAAGTTTCCTGAGGCCTTCCCAGCCATGTAGAAGTGTCAGTCAATTAAACCTCTTTTCTTTTTTTTTAAGACGGACTCTTGCTCTGTGGCCCAGGCTGGAGTGCAGTGGCTCGATCTCAGCTCACTGCAACCTCCACCTCCTGGGTTCAAGCAATTCTCCTATCTCAGCCTCCTGAGTAGCTGGGATTACAGGCACCCACCTGTAGTCCAGCTAATTTTTATATTTTTAGTAGAGACAGGATTTTGCCATGTTGGCCAGGCTGGTCTCGAACTCCTGACCTCAGGTGATCCGCCTGCCTCGGCCTCCCAAAGTGCTGAGATTACAGGCGTGAGCCATTGTGCCCAGCCATAACCTCTTTTCTTTATAAATTACCCAGTCTCAGGTAGTTCATATTTATAGCAGTGTGAAAACAGACTAATACAAAAACCCTGTGGAAAAAAAAGAAGAAGAAGGAAAAGGAGAAGGAGAAGACCAAGAATTCAAGATGGTATGAACACCCATTAGGTTTTTTCCGATCACTGCACAAACCAAATTAATTCACAGAGATTATGGCACTGCAGCAAACAAAGAGTTTGACTGACACAGGGCCAGCCACACCATGTGAGAGATGAAGTCATTCCTCAAATCAATCTCCCTGAGCATTTGGGGGCTAGGAGCATTTTCAAAGGTAGTTTAGGGGAAGAGGTGGGGTGGCTAGGGAATAGGGGGATGGGGGCAGGTGGGGAGTAGGTGGAGGAGGAGGAGGAGGGACACAATAACATAGATGAATCTCAAAAACATTACAATGAACAAACAAGTCAGACATAAAAGACTGTAAGTGTATGATTCCATTTATATGAAGTTCTACAACAGACAAATCAAATACATAAAGAAAATCAATGGTTGTATGGCACTGGGGATGGGGGTGAAGGGATTCATTGCAAAGGGGCATGAAGTAATTTTGGGGGTGATGGAAATGTTTTAAAGGGGGATTGTAATGACGGTTGCTCTGATGTAAACATTTACCAAAACTCATCAAACTGTCAATTTATAATGGGTATATTTTATTGTATGGAAATTATAGCTCAGTATATAGTAGTTGATGTTTTTTAAATCCCTTGGTATCACCTCTTCTTCCAACTTCTGCTCTATTTCTCTGCTCCTGTTACAGGTATACTCTCAGAAAGATTTGTCTACAACTGCTAACTCTTATTTTTTCTCCTCTTATTCTTAGGAGTCACAAGTCATGCTTAGAATCACACCATGCACCAAAACCGTTCTTGTTAGAATCACTAATGACTTCAAATTTCCTAACCCAATTAGCAATTTTATACAGCTTCTCACTCCTTCTTCTTGATATGCTTAGAGACACACCTATCTCTCTTTTTTGGTTCCCCTCCTACCTCACTGCCTGTTCCCTGTTAGTCTGCTTTATTGGTTACTTGTCATCTTCCCAGCCTCTGCTTGGAGTTTCTCCATGCTTAGCAATCCTCTATTCTTTCTCTACATTCATTTGCTAGGTGATCCCATGCAGCCTATGGCTTTAAATGTTATATCTAAACGAATGGCTCCCAAAGCTGTGTCTTTATCTCAGACCTCTTCCTGAACTCTAGACTCACATACCAGCTGCCACATGATATTCCACTTGAATGTCTAAGAGGTATGTCAAACTCAAAACATCTACAGTATGCTGAATAACGGCCTGCACAGCTGTTCAGGTCTTAATCTCTGGCTCTAGTAAATGTTACCTTCTGTGGCAAAAGAAACTTTGCAGATGTGATTAACTTAAGGTTCTTGAGATGGGAAAATTATCCTGAAGTAGCCAAATTGACCCTAATTATCATCTCAAGCCTTCTTATAGAAGGGAAAGGACTGCAGATGAAGGCAATGACGTACTGACTAGAGTTCTCTAACATAAAAAGCTGACTTTGAAGATGGAGGAAAGGGCCACAAGCTAAAGAATGAATGCAAGGAATGCAGTTCCAAAAGCTGGAAAAGCGAAGGAAACAGATTCTTCCTTAGAGTCTCTGGAGGGAGTGTGGCCCTGCTGACACCTTGATTTTGGCCCAGTAAAACTGTTCTGACTTCTGACCTCTAGAATTGTAAGGGAATACAGCTGTGTTGTTTTTTGTTGTTTGTTTGTTTTGTTCTGTTTTGAGACAGAGTCTCGCTCTGTTGCCCAGGCTGGAGCGCAGTGGCGTGATCTTGGCTCACTGCAAGCTCCGCCTCCCAGGTTCATACCATTCTTCTGCCTCAGCCTCCCGAGTAGCTGGGACTACAGGCGCCCACCACCACACCCGGCTAATTTTTTGTACTTTTTAGTAGAGAAGGGGTTTCACCGTGTTAGCCAGGATGGTCTTGATCTCCTGACCTCGTGATCTGCCTGCCTCGGCCTCCCAAAGTGCTGGGATTACAGGCGTGAGCCACTGCGCCCGGCCAGCTGTGTTGTTTTAAGTCACTAAGTTTGTGGTAATGTGCTACAGGAGCAGTAGGAAACTGATACCACGTCCTGACGTGAACTCCAATCTCTTGCCTCCAAATCCCCGTACCATTCTCATTCTCAGTAGATGGCTCAGGCCAAAAAACTTCTAGATACACATTCTATAAGGCAAGGGACTTTGTTTTATGCACTGCTGTATCTCTAAGCATAAAATAATGCCAAAGTAGGAATTCAACAATCATTTGCCAAACAAATAAATGACTGCAGAAAACAGAAGATCAATATAAAACTATCCTTAATATCTACTTTTGCATCCGTGAAACAGGAATGAAATAATTAGTATTAAAAATTAATACAAAGAGGTCTTTGAAATTAGTATCTTTGCTAAAGTTTTTTTAAAATGCAACATACGGGTTGGAAAAGTAGAATGAAAGAGCTAAAGATAATACTATAGAAGACTAAAAAATTAGGATTGACTCCTAATTCAGACAAGACTGGACCAAACCAGACAAGACCAGACTGAACCGGAGAAGACTGGTCAGGACAGGACCACACCAGACAAGACTGAGCCAGACCAGACAAGACTGGACGAAACCAAACAAGACCAGACAGAACTGGACAGGACAAAACCAGACCAAACTGGACAAGACCGGGCCAAACCAGATAAGACTGGTCAGGACCAGACCAAAACAGACAAGACCGGGCCAGACCAGGCCGAACTGGATAAGACCAGTCAGGACTGGACCGAACCAGACCAGACCAGACCAAACTGGATAAGACCAGACAGGACTGGACAAGACCGGACCAAACTGGACAAGACCAGGCCAAACTAATTATCCAGATACGGTGGCATGCACCTGCAGTCCCGGCTACTCAGCAGGCTGAGGCGGGAGGATCACTTGAGCCCAGGAGTTTGAGGCTGCAGTGAGCTATGATAATGCCACTGCACTCCAGCCTGGGCAACAGAGGAAGATCCCATCTCAAAAAAAAATCTAACTGAAAATTGTTCCAATGTAATCTCAAACATATCTGAAAATTACTCTCATTTGAAAAGATCTTGCTGTGTTAGAGACTTCTTAATGCTAAGGCTATGTAGTTTATTGATATATAGCAAAATCTAACATATTTTCATTGTTTATAAGGCCGCCAGGCTTGAGGGTTGCCTATAGTCAACAAATAACCTTTGACCAAAACAAATAAAAACCCCTTTGTTTCAAAACAATGCACAAGTACTTTTTTAAAAACTCAAATTACATTCAAAGAGTTGTTTGTGTAACCCAGAGATAGTGGGGACTAAATAATTAAATGGCAAACCTAGCCTCTGAGCTTACACCAAATACCCAGAATAACCGAGCTAGGAAGAAAATAGGTGGTAAACTATTAAACACAAATGGAGGTACTTCTAAATAAAACGGGAGACTTCTAGGAAGTTCCCAGGTTTTTTGTTTTTGTTTTTTTTTAATCTAAAATCTGGGAGGTTTCTAAAACTTTTCCTTTCAGAGTTGCACGAAAAGCATTTTGCAATAGGTATAATCAGAGCCTGTCCACCATGAAGAAGAGTCCCAGGCAACTTCAACATTGCTGTGGCCCTGAAATACCATTTCAGTCATTTCTGGCCAGTAGCCTGTGAAGAGATATTGATGGGTAACACCAAAGCAACCTAGTGAAGCCTGTGCCTCAGGAGGGGCTGCTTTGTGGGTGTGCACATGTATGTCTTCACACACACATGAATTGCTCAACCGTATCTGGCTAGTTACCATGGAATGAGATGGCTATTATGTAGTTGGTTTCAGAGCATGGGTTCAACTCTTTAGTGAGAGCATGGAATTATGGTTCAAGCCATATGCCCTAGCACTTAGTCAACCTGGAGTCAAATCCAACCCAGCCACATACTTGACCTTTCTGTGCTTCTGTTTCCTTCTCTATAAAATGAGAATGATGACATCTCTTTTATAGAGTTTTGTGAAGATTAAATGAGTGAATTAACATACAACACATAGAACAATGCCTGGTACAGAAGAAGTGCTATATTAAGGACTGACTACTATTCTTGAGATCTGCATTTGTCATCATAAAGTCTAAGTTAAAGAACCCACAGAAAGATTCTCAATAAAAGGGAACTGAATCTGGTGGATGCAATGCAACTTTGAGGCCAAGACAGTTGTGTCTGGGTTAGGGTGCCCAGGTAAACTGCAGCTGTAGGTTCATATCCCAACTCCTCCATCTTTGCACTGGGAGCAATTCTTAACATTGTTGAGAATATAAATTACTTGAGTTACACTCAACCTGAAAAATCATGAGAGTTAAGTGAATACCATCAATATTTCACTTAGTAGCTGACAAGTACCATGTGCTTCCTGAACAGCATTTTACTTTTCATATCCTTAAAGTGGCGACCTACTGTTCAGTAAGCTCCACTGAGACTGAATCAGACCATGGGCCTTGTTACCTGCTGTTATCAGTAGTGCAGTAAATAAATGATTGCAGTGAGTATGTGCTCAGTTAATAGTGGTTGTATGAACGCATGAATATACCTATTAACCAATTATTGATTAATAAATAAGTGACTATACTTGCAAAGGATATATTTCTGTGAAGGCATACCATTCCTTACAAACTGACATTCAAATAGAACATTTAACTGAATTGATCTGCCCTAAGCAATAGGTATGGATGAAATTTAATGGAAGTGGTGTTGGGGGTGACTAAAATAACTATAATAGTCTCCGAACTGGGGATATTGTGAAAAAATTAGAATTAACCTAAAAAGTGTACAATAAGTGAGATTTGAGACAAAATACTCTCTAATAAACACTCTAATAATATATGACATTTCCATTAGAAAGGATGGCAAAATTAAGAATAGGGAGAGATTACAGTGATGAAAAACATTATTTTGTTATGTAAATTAGAAACTATGTTTCTAGTCCTGAAGATGTCTGGCCTTGGAGGTAGGTGAGTCCAACAGGAATTATTCATTTTCAAGTAAGACACCAACGCTTTAGGGAAAACAGTCTTCTATATAGAAGGTACAAATGAGAGAATACTAGAAAACCATCCTGAGAGAGGGTAAACAAGAGGATATTAGGCATTTGTTACTCCTGGGATGACACAAAGCTCATATGATAAATGCCACCTGAAGAGCACAAGAATGCAAAAGGCATACACAGAAGTGAGGATTCATGGAATGACCCCAGAATGGACCTTGTCCCATTGCAACAAGCACTGAAATAAGACCAGAAGAGGAGTTTGGAAATGTTTTGAGTCACCAAATCATCATTAAAAGAAATGCCTGGTTCCCCATAGAGATTTCTTTGAAGAGCACAATGTCTATTTAGAAGTAGATATTTCTATTTGCTTGCTAAAATTCAGTCTCTTTTTTTTAATATTATACTTGAAGATGATTTAAGGGAAAAGTAATATGTATTAAGGGTTGCATGATCCAAGGAAAATTTCCCACAACAAGTAAAATGTACACTGGTGACCCAAAGTTCTGGAAGAGGACACAAGAAAAGGAGTGCACTAATTTTTCAAGCAAGATGCCTTAGGAAGTGGCAACAAAAAATTAAGATGTGAACTCGGGGCCAGGCGCAGTGGCTCACGCCTGTAATCCCAGCACTTTGGGAGGCTGAGGCGGGCAGATCACCTGAGGTCGGGAGTTCTAGACCAGGAGAAACCCCGTCTCTACTAAAAATACAAAATTAGCCGGGCGTGGTGGCAGATGCCTGTAATCCCAGCTACTCAGGAGGCTGAAGCAGGAGAATCACTTGAACCTGGGAGGCGGAGGTTGCAGGGAGCCAATGTCGCACCATTCCACTCCAGCCTGGGCAACAAGAGCAAAACTCTGACTCAAAAGAAAAAAAAAAAAGATGTGAACTTTTTTTTCACAGAGAAAGATTGATCTCAAGTACAGTAAGGCCTGTGTCATCATTCCAGAAAATGTATTCCAGAAACGTCCGTGTGCCAAATGTACCCACGTTATGTGCCAACTTCTCCATGTCAGAACACAGCCGATTCTCAAATATTTTTGTAAGAGAGACAGAATTCTGAATAATATACCTAATTTTTCAAATATCTTTGTTTTCAATTAGCAGTCTAGCTTTGTGTTTTTTGTTTTTTGGGTTTGTTTTTTAAATTCTCTGCTTCCCACTACTGTTAATGATAAAAACCACATACAAGGCTGGGCACAATAGCTCAAGCCTGTAATCACGGCACTTTGGGAGACCAAAGTAGGTGGATCACTTGAGGCAAGGAGTTCAAGACCAGCCTGGGCAACATGGTGAAACCCTGTCTCTACTAAAAATACAAAAATTAGCCGGGTGTGGTGGCACCTGCCTGTAATCCCAGGTACTCAGGAGGCTGAGGTGGGAGGATGGCTGAGCCTGGGAGGCAGAGGTTGCAGTGAGCTGAGATCATGCCACTACACTCTAGCCTGCATAACAGAGTGAGACCCTGTCTCAAAACAACAACAACAACAATAACAAACTCCATACAAAAAGTTTACATTATTATCATCTTGTAAAAAGAAAAAAACCACATACTCAATTTTTTTTTTTTTTAATCTTGATTTCTCCCAATTCTTTGAGGGGAAAAATACAAAGAGGAGCGTTGCTTTGGTATCTTCCCATCTTCTACACCCATGGTGACTGGGAAACGCAGTCACTGAAATAACAACTCAGACTGCTTCCCCTCACAAAACAGAATAATAGTAGGAACGTTTCTGCGACTCCAAGAAAGCAAATGTTTCTCATTAGTGAATAAGCTCAGCAGCGGTAGCTGCTCTGGGTATCAGCGCCTCTCACTAGGGGCTCTATCCTGTTGACAAGCAAAGCAAAAAAATCGCCTGAATTCTGTTTGTGAAGGTTGCCACCTACTGAAGAACATGCAGTACTACAGCTGGCTTTATGGGGAAAGAATGCTGGGGGAGTAAGGAAAAAGCAGTTGGTAATTCTGGGAGCACGGAGAGTTTCCACGCCAAAGGAAGTCAGAAAGGAGTTATGCACCGACCTGGCAGGGCACAGCTATGGGTACAGGAAGGGTGAGTCTGGAAGGCTTTGTGTAGAGCAGGTACTTAACTGTGCCTTAAGGAGTCTTAGGGTTTGGCAAAGGAGTGAGGGTTGTATGCAGAGTGGAAGCATTTGGGGCTCAGACATAACAGAGAGAAAAGCCACCATAATGACAGGGTCCAGAGAGCAGATGTCACTGGCTATAGAAGATCGCCCGCACTGGAACGCATGGGAAATGCGATTAGATACTGAGGGCCTTCGATTGATGAATTAGGACTTAATCTATTAAGGCCTTGGTAAACGACCCTCAATTCAGAACCAACGGAACAGGGAAACAGCTTCATTAGAAATTACTGCATGGATTGCATACCTCTTGACTCTTTGGAAATTGTCTCAAAGGAAACTTCAGAGTAAAGATTGAGATGAGAACTTTACAGGAAACCTGCACCCTGGGTGACCACCCTCCATCCAGCACTCAGAGCTACAACAGCCATGGCTACCCCAAGATCTGTCAGTATTGGAGCCCCAATCCTGTCCCCCAAGACACCAAAGCCTACAGAGTACCTCAGTACTTCATTGCTTAACAAGTAGAACATCAACTATGATACTAAGCAGCATTGATTAATGATAAAGATGACCCTTGTTGGTAAATTGCATCTGGACTAGGATAGACTATAAATGAACTCTAAATACCTGATCAGACAACAAAGCTGTGGGTTTCCCTAACCACCAAGCTGTTCCTGCTCATTCCTGGGCAGAGGCTGAACTAACTTTCAGAGGAAGTTGTTTATAGTTTAAAACAAAGATAACAGGCTTTTCCCAGGGAAAAATCTCCTCCTTGCCTGGGGACTAGACTGCCTTTGCAAGACTAACAAATTAGCCACAAGATTAGAAATTACGGTTTGGGAGTCATGCAGCTGGAGGCCACAAGATTCTGACCCTCCCTAAACTGCTCCTAAGATCAGTGCTTGAGAGATTTTGCAAACCCTGCACTTGAAGGGTCAGCTGACACCACCTGGATCAATAAACTGGCTCATTTGATCTTGTGGCCCCCACCCAGAAACTGACTTAGCACAAGAAGACAGCTTGACCCCCTATCATTCCACCTCTGACCTGACCAGTCAGCACTCCCGGGGCACTGGCTTGTCCCCACCCACCAAGTTGTCCTTAAAAACTCTGATCCCCAAATGTCTGATTTGAGTAATAATAAAGAGACTGATTTGAGTAATAATAAAAGTCCAGTCTCCCGCACTGTGTGTCTCTGTGTGAATTACTCTTTCTCTATTGTAATTCCCCGTCTGGATAAATCAGCTCTGTCTAGGCAGCTGACAAGGTGAACCCACTGAGGGGTTACACTATTGAGTTGTTAAAAGAAGTGTTTAGCCACTGTGAAGTTTGAGGCCTCCAAGCCACGGCAGTTGCCTGCCTAATGTGTTTTGCCTTCCCTTGTACCACATCTGTACTGGCACAAGAACTCACACTGAAAAGGAATGCCTGATGCTGCCCTGTAGATGCACTGTGGTTCCTGTCTGACACCTTCCACAGCAGCCTGGGCCAAATGCATCCTCTGATAGTCTTGGGTCTCAGTGTTTAATTGATTCTAAAAAGTCCCCCTTATAGGCATTGCAGATACATAAACACACTTTTATCTATCTTTACAGAAAGTGAATCATCCCATAAAGTCTGATTTGGAGTCACTTTTATCACTTAAAATATTATGGCCATCTTTCTGCTGTTAAATATTCTATATCATTTATAATAATTGCATAATATCTATTATGAATATATAATTTACTAAAACTGAACATAAAGGCTTTTTTTCCTTTTTTTTTTTTAATTTCAAACCACACTTTAAGAAATATGGGCTGGGTGTGGTGGCTCATGCCCATAATTCCAGCACTTTGGGAGGCCAAGGTGGGAGGCGAGCTCGAGCTCAGGAGTTTGAAACCGACCTGGGTGACACAGCACGATGCCGTCTATAAAAAAGAAAGAAATACAACTGAGCTCCGTGGCTCATGCCTATCATTCCAGCACTTTGGGAGGCTGAGGCAAGAGGATTGATCACTTGAGTTTGAGACCAGCCTGGGCAGGACAGCAAGATCCTGTCTGCACACAAAATTTAAAAATTAGCTGGGCACAGTGGCATACACCTGTAGTCCAAGCTACTCAGGAAGCTGAGGCTGGAGGATTGCTTGAGCCCAGGAATTCAAGATGGTATAAACACCCACCAGTTTCTTCCTGATTGCTGCACAAACCAAATCAATTCACAGAGACTATGGCACTGCAGTAAAGAAAGAGTTTGACTGACACAGGGCCAGTCACACCATGTGGGAGATAGAGTGATTATTCGAATCAATCTCCCTGAGCATTTGGGGGCTAGGAGCATTTTCAAAGGTAGTTTGGGGGAAGAGGTGGGGTGGCTAGGGAATAGGTATCTGCTGTTGATTGGTTGGGGGTGCAGTCCTAGGGGTATGGGAAGTTGTCGTCCTGCATGCTGAGTTGCTTCCGGGTGGGGCCACAGGAGTGGTTGCAGGTCCAGGTTAAGCCATCAGTGTCAGACATGCAAAAATCTTGAAAAGGTATCTCCAAAGGCCAACCTGAGGTTCTACAGTAGTGATGTTATCTGCAGGAGTAATTGGGGAAGTTGCTGTCTTGTGACCTCCAGAATAATAGCTGGTAATTGTTTATGTCTACCCCTTAGCAGAATTCAGGCTCCTCTACCCTCCTAGCCTGGTGGTCTCTCATTAGCTTTACAAAGGCAGTTGAGTTTGGGGAAAGGGCTATTATCATTTAAGTTATAAACTAAATGTCTGCTAAAGTTAGCCTGGCCAAAGCACAGGAATAATTAAAGGCAGCTTGAAGGCCAAAGGCAAGACGGGAATTGGTTAAATCAGATCTCCTTCAGTGCCATAATTTTCTCACCATTACTATCTTTGTGAAGGTGGTTTAGGCAGCAGTGATCTATGATAGTACCACTGCACTCCAGCCTGGGTGACACAGTGAGACCTTAAGAGAAAAAAAAAAAAACAGAAAGAAAATAAGTATGTGTAAGATGTCAAATAATTTAATATATCTATGATTATTTCAAAGATATGTTCACAGAAATGAAAAAGTCATATATATTCTGCTTAGATTCAGACTAATTTTGAAATTTCTACAAAAACCTTCTGTGACTATTTCTTTGAGATGAGCTATTTTTAGCTCTTCAGTTCACTAGGTGGAAACCTTATCCATATCTATTTTTCAATGATCTAGTATTTATAATGTAAAATACATAGTAATTATTATTTTTGAGAAATTTTCCATAAAATAAATCCACTTGATCATGGTAAGTATACTGCTTTATAAATCTAACAGTCATGGTTTTTTGGTTAAAGAATAAAATGAATTTATAGCCTATACATTTCTTTTTTCTTGCCAGTGAAATGGAGACAAGAAGTTTCCTCAGTTGCCGAAGCATGTTTATAAACCTCTTCTAAAATTAGAAGTAATTTATGAGTAAATGTTCTGTGTAATACAGCTGTGTATCCATCTGGCCCTGGTGCTTTATTACCTGATATGTCTTGTAGGGCACTTTTTAAACATTTCTTTTCATCCACAGACCATATTTAATTTCCCTTTGCGTCTGGCCTCAATAATTCCAAAACTCTATTTCATCCCCATAGCAAATACACAAAATAAATCCCATAATCCTACATGTTATTTTCCAGGGGTTATACTTGTAAGGCTCATAAATCAATAAGAAGCTTCAAAAAGGAATTTTCTTAAAGTCTATTTAGAATTTGCTTATCTCGTCCATGAGACAAACTTTAAATAATATTGAAAATCAGCTTTCATCTCATCAGTACATGTCCTTTTAGAATCACAGACCTACCTACGAAGAAGTTGCCAATGTCCTACAGAATTTCTTTTCAAAGAAGAGACCATTTCTAGGGAGTTACTCATAATATCTCAAAGAGCAATCTGGATCAGTCAATTAAACAGGCATTTGGTAGGCCTTCTCTGACTTTAGACCTGATAGTAATAAGGAAATAATGGTTGCATTTGTTGGATCCCAACAAAACTAATATGGAGGGCTATCTCCTGAGAAGACTGGGAATCCTGAGCCAGAGCTACCAAGGTGTATGCTGTGGTTAATCATTAGAGTGCAGCCCGGTGAGTGCCTTTTGTCCAGGGTGAGTATCTGGAGACTTTGAGGGCCCTCACTCCCATACTCCACTGCATCTGAGACTTCAGGGCACAACCAAGACAGAGGCAATGGGAGGGGATTATTTTTAATGTCCTTTGTATTAGTAAGTCCAAATGAGAGGAACCCCATACCCACTGTGAATGTAAAAAGGCAGGATGCTTGTGAAATGGCATAACCTGGATACTGAACTCAGGCAAACCCTGAGAAAAATGCACTGGTGTCCTTGGAGAGGTGCTGGGTCCAAGTGAGAGTAAGGAAAGTCTGTGACCTGCACAAGTCACGCCATTGTCACATCTCCAACAATAAAACCAAATCACCAATTGGCCTTGATGCCAAAGATCATAGTGATGATCATAATGATCTCCCTTTAAAAGCAGATGAGTTCCCCAAGTTTAGGAAAGAGGAGGGTGTGGTGGGGTGCTTCCCATAGCTCTGGGGTACAAAGCTGCACTTTCTACAGTGAACCTTGACCGCAAGATTGAAAACCATCTACTTGAGGTTTGTTTTTAGTCTTCTTAGGAGACATGGAAAAGAAGTTTGAAGGGTCTAAATAATCTATGATGTTCTCTTCAACTCAAAGCATTTAACTAAGTACCTAATAGTGCCTGCTATTACTTACTTAAGGATTACCTGATTCTAGAAACGGTGCTAAGCATATCACAGGTAACACACTCACTTACTAAACAGCGGAAGTAACAGAGTATAAGAATTAAGTAGCAAAAGACTGTAGGATTTGCATCTATATTTCCTTTTCAACAAGAACTATGTCTTATATGTCCTTGCATCCTTGGGCGAGCACTGGGCACACAATGGGCACGCCACAATATTAAACAATCTAAAGCTATAACTATCTCAAGCAGTGAGAAATTTTCCAAAGAGAAGAAAGCGTTTCAATTTTTTCAGTAAGTTAGCATTTATTTTTAGTGATGTAATTATACCCCCCAAAAGTTATATCCCCTGTATATGATTCTGTTTGCTTTAAGTATGACATTTCAGAATACAAAAACCCAAGCCTGGGCCTGTTCTAGAAGAGGTTTGCCTCCTTGGTGAGAGTGGATTTACAAAACTCTCCCAGAGCAGAAACAGTTCCCAAAGTAATCCACAGAGCATCAGTTCTGCAGGCCACTAGGTCATGTGCATAATCAGCAACGGCATTAAAGTGGATCTGTGGTCAAACCAAAGTAGGGGATGCTGGACTAAGAAAGGGTAAACCAGTTTTTTTGCAGGAACACATATTAGAACCCTGACTGCACTACATACCTTGTAAACCTCCCTCAAAGTGCATATGGGCTGTGGCATTTCTCAAGTCCACTTTTGCATGGAACTGCTTCTTCATGATATGTCTTCAGAAGCAACCATTTACTGAACCCTCCTGCCTACCCATGTCTTCAGTGGTTTTCTTTTGGTTCTGCTTTTCCTCCTTGCCATCAATTTTTAGTAGGTGAGACTCTTCTTCTGTCTGTGGTCTAGAACATTAGGAGAAGAGGCAAGAAACCAGGTTCCAGAATCATAACTTCTAGATCACCAGTTGCTCCTGGTGGAGCTAAGAAATGCCTTCAAAGCTACTTGGAACTATGGGTAAAGGTGAAAGGATAATTAAGGCAAAGAAAAAAGAAGGCAGGGGGATACAAGAGAAGAGGAAGGCAGAGAAAAAAATAAAAAGACAATACAAGAAGAAATACGTGGTCAGAGGGATGCAAAACCACAATTAACACTCCACCTTCCATTTTAACATGAAAACCTCAGAGATGAGTCAAATTCCAACCATCAAGGAGGTAGTATTCCTGCAGGAGCAGCGGACCAGTGATCTGAAGAGCAGCCTTTTTCTGTGTCCTCAGCCTCTTACCCTCGTTAGCCAAGGGAAGTTATCCAAGCACACAGCAAATCTTTGCCATCACTCTGATGTACTCTTAATGTTTCTCACCATTAGGGTTTCTGCAATTTTGAATGCATAATATACTGTCTACTAAAATTCTTTGATCTTAACAAAAACAAAAGCACACAAATGTTGAGTGGTGGGCAGAGACCATCTCTATTTGGCTTAGAATCACAGATTCACAGATGTTCAGAGACTTAGAGACTTTAGAGGCAAGGTTGTTTTGGTGACTGTCTTGCAAGTAGCCCACAGAGATATGTGTTTCTATAAACCTTGCTCTTTTTCAGAAGTTCATTAAAGGTAAACCACCCAAGTCACCTGTTCACTGTGGCTTCCTGTCAGGAGGGACCATTTAGATAACTTCTTGGAGCCTGTCAACTCTTACTGCACTAACAGTATCAGATGCAAGCTGGGGAATTTGGAATGCTATCTGCAATAGTGACATCTGGTGGCTTCTACGTTCTGCTGCACCTCCTTAAGGCAGGAAAGCAAGTCTGGCTTTTAAGCAGTATTTGTGAAAACGTTAAAAAATTACATGAGTTCTGGAAAAGGACTTCAGAAATGGTATCATTTAACAATCTCCACTTGAATGCTTATGTTGCTCACTATATTAAAAATTATGGTGTTTCAGCAGCACACATACTAAAATTTTGAAAACTACAGAGATTAGCATGTGCAAGGATGACATACAAATTTGTGAAATGTTTCATATTTTAAAATTTATATTTGTACATTTTTTATTTATTTATTTATTTATTTTTTGAGACGGAGTCTTGCTCTGTCGCCCAGGCTGGAGCGCAGTGGCCAGATCTGAGCTCACTGCAAGCTCCGCCTCCCAGGTTTAGGCCATTCTCCTGCCTCAGCCTCCGAAGTAGCTACAGGTGCCTGCCACCTCGCTCGGCTAGTTTTTTGTATTTTTTTGGTAGAGACGGGGTTTCACAGTGTTAGCCAGGATGGTCTCGATCTCCTGACCTCGTGATCCGCCCGTCTCGGCCTCCCAAAGTGCTGGGATTACAGGCTTGAGCCACCGCACCCGGCCTATATTTGTACATTTTTTTGAGACAGGGTCTCACTTCTGTCGCCCAGGCTGGAGTGTAGTGGTGCGATCATGGCTCACTGCAGCCTCAACTTCCTGTGTTCAAGCAATTCTCGTGCCTCAGCCTCCCGAGTAACTGGGACTACAGGTGTGTGCCACCACGCCTGGCTAATTTTTGTATTTTTTGGTAGGGACAGGGTCCCACTATGTTGCCCAGGCTGGTCTCAAACTCCTGGGCTCAAGCAATCCTCCTGCCTTGGCCTCCCAAAGTGCTGGGATTACAGGTGTGAACCACCACACCTGGCTTATGTAATTATTTTTAGAAAAGATAAAAAGAAAAAATTATGATGAAAGAACTATTATGATATGAATCCTTGTTTCTAAAGGAGAAGCAGTTAGAGAAATATTGAATTATTTGGATTGCAAAGGGTCTTGCATGTCTCTGAGTGGGGTTTTGAGTTGGTTTTCCACGTCTGCTCTGTGGTGTCCCTCATCCACACACCTGATAAACGAGTGATGAGCCAGGTAACCCCACCCTGTATCCCCTGCACCATGATTTTAAACATGAAATGAACAATATTCTCTTTTAAGAATTCTGAAATTGGGAGAATCAAAGATATTGTCATTTATCTAGGGAATTGAAGGTGGAAGTATCCCATGAGGTAGTGGAGTAACAAAAATGGACCCTGTACAAGATAAAGTTTTGAAGAAGCAAGAATCTATGAAGACACAAAGCTGACCAGACAAGAGAAGAATGGAATAAACGTGCAAAGACAGGCCACGAAGCATGAAGGAAAAATAGGGAAATCAATGGAGAGGGAGGCAGACAGTGACGCAGTGGGGCTTGATCCTGGGGCTACCTTGGTTGCTGCCCTTTCTTGGGCTTAATTGCTCTTTAATTAAAAAAAAAAATGTCCCAGAGGACACTTGAGTGATTTCCTAGACATAAAAAGAGCCTTGACTACTCCTAATTAAAAGATGAAGTTTTGTCACAAATCTGAATTTCACTTTTCATACTGCACTAATTCCTAAGTACTCATTGCCTGCTTTCTCTATTTATTGTCAGTGCCCAACAGCCCCGACAGAGGGGGCTTCTTACTTGAAACTATATTAGACATGTTGCTTCCACATTTATGCATTACAGGCTTGGCCACCTGAGAAAAACATAACCTGTGGACTCCTTTGTCTTTTACTCTTCAGCTCTGCACAGGTGCCCAATTCAGTTCTGCACAGTGCTAGCTTAGAGTCAAACTTGACGTGTTCAACTCAGCTTACCCATCATCCCCACTCATCCTGCCAACCCACTCACCCCCTGTATTGCCAACTTTCTTCCAGGAACCTGTGCCAGAAAACTGGGAGTCATTCTAGGCCCTCTCTCACACTCCAGATCAAATTTGGTGTCACTAAATTTGTTTAACTTAAAATTGCAGAGGCATAATCTTAGCCATCAACTTGCTTTGTGTAATTTCCTTATGCATTGCTTCATTCCTTTGGTCTAACTTAGAAATGCATCTTAAAGAGTAAACACATTAAATCTAATCAACTCTGTTACCATTGTTGACAGTCAACACCAATGGGTGTTTTTTCCTATTGTAAACTGGTTTGGCTATAAGTCAAAATTGTTTTAGTCCTGAGTCAACACTTACTTATCCAACAAATACTTTGACTAAATAATGTGTGTTGGGCACTCTGCTGGACAGGATAGAAATGTGATTAACTTAAATAACTCATGTTTTGAAAACACATGCTTTCAAATTAACTGTAAATAAACGATATGCATACTGTAATACACAGATGGAAAATATCAGGTAACAGAGGAAAAAATAGGGAGTCTTACCCAAGGAATACAGATGTGAAAACGATATGAACCTAGTCAAATAAATATCACAAAACAAAATGTAAGGAATATAATTGTGCCAACTGTTAAGAAATAAGGAAAAAATCATAATACACAATTTACGTACAACTAATATGTGACTACATTCAAGTAAACATCACTTCCAAGCTTTTTTCGTGCCACCTCATAAAAACAGGAGCAAAACAGGAACAAGATGAGATCTGGCTTTCCCAGGAGTAAGGTGGTATGGCCATTAAAGTACGGTGGTAAGGCCAATAAAAAAATTCTCAAAATTCTTCCATCACCAGGACAGGAGGCAGAATGGATGGAGCATGTGCTGAGCTGGCCTCAGGTGATATACCCCTACCCCTACCCCCACCCCACCCTCACCCTAGCCTGGTCTCATGCCAAACTGTTTCAGATGTTCATATGCCCATCATAATAATGAACAGAGAATTTAGCAACCTTGCATAAGGATGGAGGTGTACAAGAAAAACCTTATCCACTGACAAAGGTAAAACACATCACTTGAGAATCTTCTCATGGATTAGAACCACAGGGGACAAATTGCCACTGCTAAGCCATATTTTCCTTGTTGGACAGTTTTGTGGGAAAATGGACAGCAAGGCCGGGCGCAGTGGCTCAAGCCTGTAATCCCAGCACTTTGGGAGGCCGAGATGGGCGGATCACGAGGTCAGAAGATCGAGACCATCCTGGCTAACCTGGTGAAACCCCGTCTCTATTAAAAAATACAAAAAAACTAGCCAGGCGTGGTGGCGGGCGCCTGTGGTCCCAGCTGCTCGGGAGGCTGAGGCAGGAGAATGGCGTGAACCCGGGAGGCGGAGCTTGCAGTGAGCTGAGATCACGCCACTGCACTCCAGCCTGGGCGACAGAGCGAGACTCCGTCTCAAAAAAAAAAAGAAAAAGAAAATGGACAGCAAGGCAAAAGGATACAAAGAACACAGTGTTTTGCACCAGGAGTGTTTTCTGAGAGGAACAGACAACTTACTGACCTCCACATTCTCTCGCCAGGCTCAAGGGCACCTCGGTAGGAGGGTGGCTCCCTCCTTCCTCTTCCAACAGGCCCAACATGGCGGGTTCTTTACCTGTTCCAAGATCGCAGTTTCCAGAACAACATCAAAAGCACTAATTTAAAATCTGTCTTCTTTCTAAAAGAAAACTCAGGAGGTAAGGAGAGGCAAGGCCTCAAAATCCTCCCTTATTTGGAATACTAAATTGCACCTGAGGCATACTCAATTGTGACTTTCTCTCCCACCTTTGGAGATCTTACTCCTTTGGAGTGGGAAGATGGCGACTCACATAGTAATATGGAATTTGAATAGAAAATAAATTGTGCAGAATCTCACGTATGATGTCCTAAAAGTGTCCAAAATGATGTCATTAAAAAGGCAGGGACGGGGACTGCAATTAGATGGATGAGGAAGAGAGAGTTGAGAAAACAGATTAACGATGCCTTTGACACAATCAGCCTGTGAGGAATACTGGTTTCTATGACAACCAAACCACTTAACCTCAATTAACGAAGCTGTTCAAAAAGAAAAACTTGAAAGATGGGAAGGGGAAAAGCCAGCGGATCCTCTTTGGGGGAATGAAGTAGCCTGTCCCCTCAGCGCCTGTGAGACAAGCGCGAATTAACTACATATCCGCAGGGCGCGCATCCTCTTACGCTCTCCAGTTCCCAGTAATTAGTATTCAGAAGCAGCCCAAAGATGTTGAGAAATTGCAACTCATTAGCGCGGTTTTCTGACAGAACAGCCTTATTATCCTGATTGCGCTTTAACTAAACAGCACGGACAAGGATTAGACAAAAGGCTACCTCTTGCTTTTCCCAAACTTAGTGTTGCTGTTCACACACACCAAGTTCCCAGCATATTCTAGGAACCCCTTTCTGATAATTTGGCAGGCCAGGCTGGATTCTGGACTTTTGTTTGTAGCAGAGAATAATTGTTGTTAGAATGAAACAACCAGGCCGTTCACGATAAAACAATGTTAAAATCAAATAACAAAAAATTTATTTATGCACAATTTAACGTCCTCCATGTAACCAAGGGAATTGAATTTTCCGGAGTCTCTCTTAAGTCAATGGAGAACTATCTTCATATTTTCCTGGGTCTGAGATGGGTTTGTCTGGGTTGCAATGGGCATGAATAAAGTAACTCTAACAGAAAGGAGGTGGGAGGAACAGCAGAGGGGTTCATCTTTCTTAGCATGTCATCCATAACCAATTCCTACACCGCTCCCTCACCTTCTACAAAGCCTGAAGGTGGAAGGAAATGGAGACTTTTATTGGACTGCCTCTTGATTGTTTCTGATAAAAATATATCTAGTTATTTATATTCTACTATCAACACAAATGGGAGGGAAAAAATAGAAACCCTAACAATATCAAGAGCATTGCCAGTTTTAGCATTTTGTATAGGTGTTTCTTGCTGGTTTTATTAGAAAAAAAAGTAAGTATTATAAGGAGAAATTAATTTACAACAAACCCTTGTTAACAGATGCTAAATTTTGTAAAAAACGAATAATACATTGGTGGTGTAAAAAAATAAAACCAGTTTCCATCAAGCTAAATTTTAATAAATCAATCTAAAAGGCAAAAACATGCACCTTGGAATTTTTTTAAAAATATAAATAGACACTCACATCTACATAGGAATATCTCCTGTTTCACAACTTTGTTGTAAATTTTGACTCATATTTTGCCTCCGGAGCTGGGGATGAAAACAAATGAGCCTGACTATAAATAGGAGCACTGACAGTCCAACAGAAGAGTATCTCATCATTTAAACTTTGTCTTTTACTTTTCAAATGCTAGTGATGATGGGCTGGGTGCAGTGACTCAAGCCTGCAATCCCAGCACTTTGGGAGGCCAAGGCCAGCGAATCACTTGAGGTCAGGAGTTCAAGACCAGCCTGGCCAACATGGTGAAACCCCATCTCTAATAAAAATACAAAAATTAGCTGGGCGTGGTGGTGGGCACCTGTAATTCCAGCTACTCAGGAGGCTGAGACACGAGAATCACTTGAACCCAGAAGACAGAGATTGCAGTGAGCCAAGATCATGATACTGTACTCCAGCTTGGGCAAAAGAGCAAGACTCATCTCAAAAATATAAAAATTAAAAAGTTGGCCGGGCGCGGTGGCTCAAGCCTGTAATCCCAGCACTTTGGGAGGCCGAGACGGGCGGATCACGAGGTCAGGAGATCGAGACCATCCTGGCTGACACGGTGAAACCCCGTCTCCACTAAAAAATACAAAAAAAAACTAGCCGGGCGAGATGGCGGGCACCTGTAGTCCCAGCTACTCGGGAGGCTGAGGCAGGAGAATGGTGTGAACCCGAGAGGAGGAGCTTGCAGTGAGCTGAGATCCGGCCACTGCACTCCAGCCTGGGTGGCAGAGCGAGACTCTGTCTCAAAAAAATAAATAAATAAATAAATAAATAAATAAAAATAAAAAATAAAAATAAAAAAGTTAATGATGATGCATATTTCTTCCTTCATGAATTGCCTATGTCCATTTTTCCTGCTAGAGTTTTAGAATTTTTCTTACACTACTGAGATTTTGAAACAGAAAAACTATTAACATTATTCTTGCCATATTTATGAAAAATACCATCCTATATTGTTACTTCTAAATTTTACGATGTTTTAGCATGCAAAAGTTTTCTTTCTTTTTTTTTTTTTTTTTTGTAGTAAAATATGCTAACATTTTCCTTTGAGGTTTTACCTATTACTTTTATCCTTAGAAACTTCACAGTCTGGCCAGGTGCAGTGGCTCATGCCTATAATCCCAACACTATGGGAGGCCGATGTGGGTGGATCACTTGGACCCAGGAGTTGGAGACCAGCCTGAACAACATGGTGAAACCCCATCTCTATAAAAACAACAACAAAACAACAACAAAATAAGTTAGCTGGGCATGGTGGTGCACACCTGTAGTCCCAGCTATTCAAGAAGCTAAGGTGAGAGGATTACTAGAGCCTGGGAGGCAGAGGTTGCAGTGAGCCGAGATCTTGCCATTGCACTCCAGCCTGGGTGAAAGAGCGAGACCTTGTCTAAAAAAAAAAAAAAAAAGAAAGAAAGAAAGACTGAGAGAGAAAGAAAGAGAAAACAAAGAAATTTCACCATCCTCAGAGCAGCTCAATATTCATGTACATTTAATGTAAAGATTTATGGCTCTAACTTGACATGATTATCTGCATAATCAATTTTTCCAATACTTTTTTTTTTTTTTTTTGAGACTGTATCTCACTCTGTCATCAGGCTGGAGTGCAGTGGCATAATCTAGGCTCACTGCACCTCCCAGGTTTAAGTGGTTCTCCTGCCTCAGCCTCCCGAGTATCTGGGATTATAGGTGCATGCCACGACACCTAGCTAATTTTTGTATTTTTGGAAGAGACAAGGTTTCACCATGTTGGCTAGTCTGGTCTTGATCTCCTGACCTCATGATCTGCCTGCCTTGGCCTCCCAAAGCACTAGGATTACAGGCGTGAGTCACTGAGCCCAGCCCAATACTTTTTTATTGAGCTATAAATAGGCACAACGTAAAATTTACCATAATTTTTTTTTTTTTTTTTTTGAGACGAAGTCCACTCTGTCATCCAGGCTGGAGTGCGGTGGCACGATCTTAGCTCACTGCAACCTCCACCTCCTGGGTTCAAGCGAGTCTCCTCTCTCAGCCTCCCAAGTACCTAAGATTACAGGCGCCCACCACCACGCCTGGCTAATTTTTTGTATTTTTAATATAGACAGGGTGTCGTCATATTGGCCAGGCTGGTCTTGAAATCCTGACCTCAAGTGAGCTACCTGCCTCAGCCTCCCAATGTGCTGAGATTACAGGTGTGAGCCACTGTGCCCAGCTCATCAAATTTTCAAGTGTTACCATTTAATGACTTGTTGTAGATTAACACAAAGTTGTGCAACTATCACCACTATCAAATTCCAGAATATTTTTCGTCATCCCCAAAAGAAACCCTATATCTATTAGGAGTCACTCCCCACTCCACTCTCCCCTCATCTCCTGGCAACCACTAAGCTACTTCCATCTATTCTGGGAATTTCCTATTAATGGAATAATTTATGTGGTCTTTCATATCTGGCTTCTTTCATTTAGCATGTTGTCAAAATTCATCCATGTAGCAGCATGAATCAGAACCTCCTGACTTTTTTTGGCTAATATCCCAATATGTTAGTACACTGTATTTTATTATCCATGTATCAGTTGATGGACATTTAAACATTCATGTACAAGTTTCTGTGTGGATGTACATCTTTAACTCTCTTGGGCATCTACCTAGGAGTGAAACTCCAATACTTTTTGTTTAATAATGCCTTTCCCAGTGATTTATGATTTCTTCTTTATCATACAGTAAATTCCTGGTTTCAGGGCTTTCCCATCTGTTCTGCTGTCCTGTCACTTCTTTTGCAAATACAAGACCTTTCCAATTTTAGTAGATGTATGTTTTATTTGCTCATAGGGCAAGACACCTCTAACTTTCCTACACTTGATCTTAGCCAAAAGGCCAAAAAGCAATGACACCTCTAACTTTCCTTTCTTAAACTCTCTTATTGCTGCTTATTCTTCACTCTCAACTTTAGAATCTACTTGTCATGCTGCTGGTATTTTGATTGAAGATGGGAAATTGATTTGGAAAAAATTGATATATTTGCAATATTTTGGCTTTCTATCCACAGATATGGTCTCTCTTGTTTTATTCAAATCTTCTACTATGCCTCCCACTAAATTTTGTGACCTTCCTCATATAAGACTCACCCGTTTTTTGTTAAGGAATAACTAGATACTCTAACCTCTGAGGGGGTGACAGCTGGACTCAACTGATGAGAAGAAGTGAACCAAGCAAAGACTTGAAGGAAGTCAACTCCAGGCACAGCAAAGGATGAGTGCAAAGACTATGAGGTGAGCTCAGTTGGCAGGAATAGGGAGAAGGGAGTGTGGTTGGGACAAAGTGATCAAGGAAGAATAGAAGAAGTTGAAGTTGGACTTAGGCAGGCCCAGATCAAATAGAGCCTTAGAGGCCATATAAGGAGCTTAGATTTTTGTCTTATGCAGATTGAAACCTATGGGAGAGTTTAAAGCAGGCACTGACATGGTCTTGCTTCAGGGCAACTACCCCTGGTCTAGCTAGGAAGTTGCCCTCTTAATGTGATCATTTGGCTTCCTGACCTGTGGCCAGTGCCAAGACCTAACAGACAGACAGGAACTTGAGAGAGTTAGAAGAAGTCAGTCCATAAATACCTCTGAGTGGCTCACCAGGATCGCTACCCCCACAAGCCACACACTCATTGTGCTAGAGGCTGGTCCTGAACTCACCAGCACCACCAAAGGGAACTGGAGGTCCCAGGGAAAGGCAACCCTTAATTCCCCATCTACCTTCACATGCCTACAAAAAAGCCCACGTGATGACTATAGCCATGAACACTTCTGGAGAGAAAGTAGCAGGCAAATACCTTCCTCCCACCAGCCTGCCCACCCTTCTCCCTCAACGCTGCTACCAGAAAGTGTTGTGGGACAGGGATTTCCGATACCAAGGAAGGTGCCAAGAGTCACCAAACCACCCACAAATCTTAAGGGGATTGTCATGGCCTCTTAGTCACCCAGCTGGAAGCTGCTATTTTCCTGGTAGGAATTGCCTCCCCCTCTACCCCTGCCATCGTGCCAGATGTTCAGGTTGCCCAAATACGTCTGCCCTGGTGGACTACTTCAGGCACCCCTGCCCAGGAACATTCCTGGAGGCCACACCTGGAACCTACTTGACCAACACTTCTAATGATTTTGTAAGCTCCTAATTTCCTGTATTAAATTCTTTTCTTCTTAAAGTACCTAGAGTGATTTCTGTTGAACACTGACTAATATTCAAATAGCAGCACCAACACTCTGCCATGAGAGATGCGGCATGAGTTCATGTCCTCAGCAATCTCCATCATCTTCCACTCAGTCTATTCACCTTGCTCTGTGAAACCATTCTGCCCAGCCACTGTCCTGCTGAGGAAACTGCCTCCACTTGCAACCTTCCCCTCTCTATGCTAAGGTTTAGTCCCGTGTTAAACCCATAAGAATCTTTTAGATTTCTCTCTTCTGTCTATTCTATGTGACCCTCCCAGAAGGCAACACAGCCTGAGGTCCCCCAGCAGAGGCAAGTCCAGAAATGGTCTTCTGACACCAGCAATCCGTGGGTTCATTCAACACATACTGAAGGTCCATGTTTTGCCAAGGCTGTCTGCAAGAGACCACAAAAGTTCTGAAAGTCCCTGAATCAGCAAATGACTGATATAAAGGTAATCCTGTAGGGTACCAAAAGGTAGCCAAATTGTCCTTTCCAATCAACTTTCCATTGACATTTGAAAAAGGAAAAGAGGGCTGGGCACAGTGGCTCATACCTGTAATCCCAGCACTTTGGGAGGTCAAGGTGGGCAGATCATGAGGTTAGGAGTTCGAGACAAGCCTGGCCAACATGGCAAAACCCCGTCTTTACTAGGGATACAAAAATTAGCTGGGCATGGTGGTGGGTGCCTGTAATCCCAGCTACTCAGGAGGCTGAGGCAGGAGAATCACTTGAACCCAGGAGGCGGAGGTTGCAGTGAACTGAGATCGTGCCATTGCACTCCAGCCTGGGTTACAAGAGCAAGACCCCATCTCAAAAAAAAAAAAAAAAAAAAATGGAAAGAGGACGTCAGTGTTTTGCCCCTGCTGCAGCATGCCAAGTTGTCTGGAGACAGAAAGCTTAGCAAAGTGGATTGAGGCACCTGCCTGAGCCTGCTGCTCCTGCAGCTCCAAAACCAAACGGCAGACTTTCAGTGGAGCAGCCCCTTCCCATGGATGAACTTCACACAGGTGGAAGACAAGGTGGGAAAGTGGGAAAGCTCATTCGATCTTGAAACAATCAGAATATTTCTGCATAAGGCAAAGAAACTCGTCCTCTGTGTGCTATGTGTGCATACAAGAACACACACACATATATACACTGCATTGGTAGTCTTGGGGGAAAGCAATCTCTTGTGGCGCCTTGGAACTTCAAGCAAATACTACCTGGTGCTGTGGATTTTGCCCTTTGACCAACAGACTATCTTCTGAATTGGCTCAAGTCTACGTAGGGTTTAGTATTCACAAAAAATATCAAAGATACTTTATTGATTAAAGTGCAATGAGTGGAATGTCATTGAATTATTAGTGAAACTGGGTTTTTTGGTACTTTTTTTGTATTGTTCTGCTCCAATAAAGCCTAGCCACTCTACATAAGTGCCCTGCCTACCCTCAGTCATCCTCACTCAGAAAAGGACCCCTTCTCTGGCCTTCCCCTGGGGCATCTGGAAATAACAGACTCTGGTCCATGCTGTTACATGATCTGCCCAAAATCCCACAAGCAGCACTGTTGTGCCTCCTGAGCAGATGGGGCTGACAGTGCCCACCTCTGAGGTTTGCAGCATGACAGCCACCCTCCCCAGACAGATCTCCACAATGCAGTTCTTGGCCTTGAAGCATGAGTGCTGGGACCTTAATTCCTTCCTTTTTCCCTTTCCGTACTCAGTCAAGGGGTGGAGGTAAATGGCTATGAAGCTTGTTTTATTGAACTTGTATCTAATAAGCTGGGTTCTCTGAATTAGGCCTACTCAGAAAAGAAGTTTTAGATCTATGCCCACTGGAAATGTACAGAAAATGTTGCATGAGGGCCTTTCCCCAAACTAAAGAATGGAATGTCCTATTAGCAGACTTTCTACTCTTAATATTTCATTTTTGGTATCTGTGTTTTCTTCCATTAATTGCCATTTTCATCCTTTTAATTTTGTATAATTGCCTACCATTTAAAACCCTTCCTATTTTAGTAGGTGCCTGGTCATTCATACTCAACATTATTTGAACATTTTGGTATAACAAAACAAATAAAATATACCATAGAGAAGAAAAAAGTGTACATTTGCTTGGAATAACACAACAAAATGACATCCATTGCAATCATCAATTGTCCACATTACACACGAACTGAGGTCTGAACCCAGAGACTTCAGGATGGGATGAAAGGCCTAAGAAGTTCCCAGTTTTCCTTCTATCTATCATTCTCAGCCAGTGAAGACTGAAAGCTAGACATACCTTCCTAAGTTTGCCAAGGCTAAGTCCAACAGAATCTACTTTGGTCATTTTAAATCCTGTTTTAAGGCTAAACAAATGTCCAAGTCACAACCCAGGATAAAGAAGCACAACCTCAATGACTGTCCCAAGTGACAGCTTGGAAGCCCAACCTGAGTTTAATCGCCAGCTCAAATGTGAATTACCTGTGTTGTTTTATTGCAACACATCCAACAGAGATAGGGAACAAAGCAGCCTTAGCATCATCTCCAGGTCCTTCCCAAAAAGGGGCTACTGTCAGAAGAGCTAAAAGTGGCTGGAAAGCTGAAGACTGTTAGCAGCATCCAAAAGAGTCAACAAAAGGCTGTAACAAGAGGCCAGTTGGTGGCTGGCTGGCTGCTAGAGGCCAAGTGGAGGAAGAAATCTGCTGGCCTTGGAATAGGAGTCTTTTTCCTTTGGACTAAGCTTTAAAGAGTCTTCCTTTTGAGGGCGGAAAATTGCTCAAATAAAGAAACTAGTTTTATTTTAAAAAAACAGGTGAGAAAGGAACAAGATGAAATCAAATCTATTATGCTTCCTAAGATTTTGGAAGACTTCCAGGGACCGATGTTAGGGAAAATGAAAATTGAGCATCAAATGTTAATGGAAAAATCACTATGGGGGATGTGGGAAAAGAAAATCTGGAAGGAAAAATGGAACAAATGTTGAATGTGTGGGCTTCCCAGTGGCTTGTATAAGAGCCACGAAAATGGATTTTAAGTATAGAAGATTCTGTTGACCTGGCATTAACTTGTTGCTCCATGACCAAATGGGGGACACAGGGTTTTAGTATCAGTTATTGAGGTTTTGTGCTCCCTCAGTCCCCTCATTCGACCCAACAATATCACCCAAGAATGATTATCCAACCAAGGATTATTTTGATAATCAAAATCACGGACACTTGCTATTTTTTATGAGTTTTTGTAAACTAAGTCTAGGGACACAGAGCTCATCTAGGAAGATGAGGGGGAGAGCATACTAAAGGCACAGGGTGTTGCTCCAATCTGAAATACCGTCCCTCCCTGCACCCTCACGCCACTCACTTTCTGCTCAGACAGCAATAACAGGTAAAAATAGCTTTGGTGCTGCATCTCCACCCCGTCCTCCCCATTCCCTGAAAAAAGATTCATAGAATTTAAGATGTGAACAGTTGGGAACCACTGCACTAAACCATATTGTATCCAGTACTCCATACACAGATTGCCAAATGGCTGAAGAACAAGGTCTGGCCCTTAAAACGAATGAAGCTGGATGGCTAAAAGAGCGTTGCAACAGAAATCTTTGTTCTACAAATGAGCTGAACCTACCCAGACGGTCCTAACCATAAGGCCTATAGCAACCTTTCTAAGAGCCACAATTTTGTTGACAAGGAACACCACGCTGCTATTTTTAAAGGAAGCATTCATCTTTCTGACAGCTAGTCAGTAAGTTATCTTTTGTGGTCAAACTTGCGTGATTTGGTCTTAGGAAGTTCACCTGGGTGAGAAAGAGTAGGAGAAGAATGTGTTCTTCTTCCTACTGGATAAAAGTTATGCGTAAATCTCAGACAAAAAATAGAGAGAAAAAAAAAGAATCCCCATGGCACTAAAATGTCAGAATATACATTTCTTAATAGATTAATGAGTACTATAAATATTTATACCATCTGCTGACATACCTAACTTGTAGGGGTAATATGGGAACAGGGGAAGAAGCAGCCAGATAAATATTAAAGGGTATTTTTAAAATAATTATGCTGTAATCATTCTTTTAAAATATATTTTCCTGAAATAAGGGATTCCATCTCTTTTTGGAGAAGCCATTTAATAGCCAAATTAAAGAGAGGTTAGCTCCTTCACTACACCAGTCCCATTATCACCACTCTAATCTCCATGGTCACCCAGAGTTTGCCAACTAGAATTTTGGATGAATTAAGATTTGTTTATTTAATAATGTAGAGGAGATCAGAAAATAGTTGGTGTCTCAAGACTTTAAATCAACACATGCCTTCAATCTGGGTTTTAAGAAGTTTTAGTGTTATAAGTAACTTCAGACACAGAAATAAAAAGAAAAAAAGAGAAATGTTTTTCTCTTTTAATAAAGAAAAACATAAAGCCTCCAACATATTATTAAAATGGCTTTGCTTTTAATTTCAACATAGAAGTGCTCTGTTTAAAACTATTAATAGTTTATTAACATAAATCTTTAGTACGTGAAGAAAAAAATAGGATGGAAAACTTTCAGGGCTAGAATGAGCTCTTATTTTCCATTTAATATTTGGGTAGGAACAATTCTTGGAAATGATCACAAACGCAATAATTACCGGCTTAATCCTAAATAGATTTGCAGCCATTCCTTTTCGTGTTATTTTTGGCATGCTGGCTGCGGCATGCTGTAATGTTGACATAACTGGTTTCTCAGAAAACAAGATTTGTGACAATTTGCTCCATTCTGCTCCAAAGACAATCAATCTGAGGCTTTCAAAGCAAGGCTAAAAATGCACACAAATCTCCCCACTCGCAGCTGCTTCTTGTTTAACATTGTCAAATTTTCTTAATTAAAATTTGAGATCTTACGCTTGGCTTCCTCTCCCCTTCCTCTAAAGCTCAAATGACACTTTGCCTTTTTTAGCTATATGGAAGTCTACAAAAAGTCAGACAAAGGCCCTAATTGTTTTATCAGAAGACCTCATTTTTAAGTTTGTGCTTAGTATTTTTCATCCATATTACATTTTATCCAATCTGAATCTTAGCAGGCTTAATTCAGCTTTGAGGGTGAACAGAACATGTATTTCACCCAAAATCGTAATTACTGTTGAAATATCAGAGGCATTTCCTGAGGTTTTCTCGTAAGTCTTCAGTCACGTGGCTTTTCAGTGCCATCTGTATACCAAAGACTCACAATTTTTTATCTCTACCCAAGCCTCTCTTCCAAATTCCAGTGTCATTTATCTAACTGTCCTCTCAACATCAAGATGTCTTATACGATCCTTAATAAGGATTTTAAACTCATTATGTCCATAATGACTTCTGAGCATTCCTCCAAAACCTGCTCAGTCTGCCAATTTGCCCATCTCAGCTGATGCAACTCCACCCTTCTGGTCATTCAGGCCCAAACCCCAGACATCATACTAGTGTCTGGGTCACTGTGATGGCCTCGTCTCCTGCTTCTACCTCATCCACCTCACCCTACCCTCAACATCCAGTCTTTTCAAAACACGTTAGCCCATGCCACTCCTTTGCTGAAACCTGCAATGGTTCCTCATTTCAGTCAGGGTAAAAGTCAAAGTTTTTTAAATGGCCCCATTACCTTCTGAAGATAACATTTAAACCTGCCATTAGGAGACAATATTATAGGTCTCTTGCTTTTCTGCATGTCTCAAAGGAAAAGGCACTGACTGGCTTTGTTCCAGACTAGCTCTTCAAAACTGTTTAGAATGAGCAGCTTTGGAAGATGTAGTGTCTCCCTCCAAAGAAGAAGGCAGGTTTGCTTACTGTTTAGTGTGAGGCAAAGAGAATGTCTATCTTCCGAGGAAAGGGCAAGAAAGTTTGCTTGCAGTCTGTTATAAAAGATTCTGGTTTGGCCAGGCGTGGTGGCTCATGCCTGTAATCCCAGCACTTTGGGAAGTCGAGGAGGATGGATCACAAGGTCAGGAGTTCGAGACCACCTGGTCAACATGGTGAAACCCTGTCTCTACTAAAAATACAAAAATTAGCCAGGCGTGGTGGCAGGTGCCTGTAATCCCAGCTACTCAGGAGGCTGAGGCAGGCAAATCACTTGAAACCGGAAGGCAGAGGTTGCAGTGAGCCCAGATCACACCACTGCACTCCAGCCTGGGAGAAAGAGTGAAACTCCATCTCAAAAAAAAAAAAGATTCAGGTTCCCTGAGCTTGGGGCTCCTCTGCTGTGACACAAACCCATTGAGGGTGCAGCAGCCACCTGAGCCCCTCCACATCACCCTTGTGGGACTTCGCAGGCAAGGGGAACTGGCACAAATATGCCAGTGTTCATGCTTCTTCTTGTGCCATGAGTAATAAAGCATTTTTGTCTCTGACCCAGGATTCTCATGTCTTCTGCCAGAATCCACAAAACTGTGCAGGCTAACCTTGTTAGCTTGCAAGGAGAGTAAAATCTGACTCTAGTCAGTACTTACCACCTATGTGACTCATCTCCTGCTACTGTCCCCTCAGTCCCTCATGCCAGTCACATGATCTCCTTGATGCCCTCAAAACAAATTTGGCACACCATTTTTTTTTTTTTTTTTTTGAGACGGAGTCTTGCTCAGTCGCCCAGGCTGGAGTGCAGTGGTGTGATCTCGGCTCACTGCAAGCTCCGCCTCCTGGGTTCACGCCATTCTTCTGCCTCAGCCTCCCCAGTATCTGGGACTACTGGCTACAGGTGCCCACCACCATGACCAGCTAATTTTTTTGTATTTTCAGTAGAGACACGGTTTCACCATGTTAGCCAGGATGGTCTCGATCTCCTGACTTCGTGATCCACCAGCCTCGGCCTCCCAAAGTGTTGGGATTACAGGCATGAGCCACCGTGCCCGGCCCCTGGCACACCCTTTCTTAAAGCCTTTGTATGGGCTTTTGTTTTCTTCCTGAAATGCTCTTCCCCCAGATACCAATTTAGCTCCCTCCCCTCTGTCAAGTCTTTGCTCTAACTTGACCTTCTTGATGAAGCCAACTGTAACCATCTTTTTTAAAACTACGACTGATATTCTCCCCTACCTCAGCATCCCCAGGTCCCCTTACTTGGATACTTTTTCTATTTTCAAATGCACCTATCACCTTCTACAGATTATTTAGGGGTCAGCGAATGTTTTCTTAACAAGTCAGATAGTAAATATTTTAAGTTTGTTTGCCTTAGATCTCTGTTCCAACTATCCAACTCTGCTGGTGCATTGAGAAAGCAGCTGTAGATAATATGTAAATAAATGGGCATGACTGTGTTCTAGAACACTACTTATAAAGTAGCCAATCTTGGCCGGGCACGGTGGCTCACGCCTGTAGTCCCCAGCACTGTGGGAGGCCGAGGTGGGTGAATCACCCAAGGTCTGGAGTTCAAGACCAGCCTGGCCAACATGGCAAGACCCTGCCTCTACCAAAAATACAAAAACTAGCTGGACGTGGTTGCAGGCACCTGGAATCCCAGCTACTCAGGAGGCTGAGGCAGAAGAATCGCTTGAACCAGGGAGGCGGAGGTTGCAGTGAGCCAAGATCACGCCATTGCACTCCAGCCTGGGCAACAAGAGCGAAACTCTGTCTCAATAAAATAAAATAAAATAAAATAAAATAACATAAAATAATAAAATAAAATAAAATAAAAATAAAATAGTAGGCAGTCTGCCTGAGGGCCTTAAATTGCCAACTCCTGCATTATATAATTTACTCATCCTGTTTATTGTGTAATGCCTGACCCATCCCATTAGAATATAAGCTCCATAAAGGATGCAATCTGTTTATTCACTACTATTTTCCAAGTGCCTGGGGCCGTCTGACAGGAAATAGTAGGAACTCAATAAATATTTGCTAAACAAAAGTGTAATCAGGGAACATACAGCTGTGGATCACTTTTAAGTAATCTAAACCAGAGTTAGATTCCAAATCATAGATGATATTACCCAGGGGTAACTTATCTGGGTTATAATGACCACTTACCCTTAACTGTCTCACTCACCAGCCATAGGGTAAACTTCCAGCAGCCATGTTTGTTCCAAATGACCCTGTTCTCTTAGTCACAATTGTTTGAAGGGAGGGTCACCACACCTCTCCCAAGCTAGGCCAATAAAAACTCCCCCTATGAGGACTTGGAACCTGTACTGAGAAAGAGAGTCACATATGTGAACTCAGAACCATGGATAGGTATGGTAGAATTGTACCTCCTGTCCCCTTGAATCTGGGCATAACCACATGACTTGCTTAGACCAATGAAATATGAATGGAAATGATCCATGTGAAAATTATGGACGGAAGTTTAAAAGTCAATATGATTTTCAACAAATGGTGATGGGACAACAGTATATCCACATGCAAAAGAATGAAGTTGAACCTCTACCTCATATCATATACTCAAATTACCTCAAACTGGATCAAGAACCCAAACTTAAGAGTTAAACTATACAACTCTTAGAAGAAAACTAAGTATAATCTGTATGACCTTGGATTAGGCAATGGATTTTTAGGTATGATACTAAAATCACGAGCAACCAAAAAAACAAAAACAAAAACAAAAGCAGATAAATTGGACCTCACAAAAATTTAAAACTTTTGTCAAAGGACACTATCAAAAAAATGAAAAGACAAATCACAGAGCAAAATATTTGCAAATCACATATCTGATAAAGATCTAGTAAGAAAACCAAATTTTAAAATGGACAAAAGCTTTGAATAGCTTTTTCTCTCCAAATAAAATATATAAATGGTCAAAAAGTATGTGAAAAATGCTCAATATCATTAGTCATTAGAAAAATACAAATCAGGCCAGAGTGATGGCTCATGCCTGTAATCCCAGCACTTTGGGAGGCTGAGATGGGTGGGTCACCTGAGGTGAGGAGTTTGATACCAGCCTGGCCAACATGATGAAACCCTGTCTCTACTAAAAATACAAAAATTAGCTGGGCATGGTGGCACATGCCTGAATTCCAGCTACTTGGAAGGCTGAGGCAGGAGAATTGCTTGAACCCAGGAGGCAGAGGTTGCAGTGAGCCGAGATCACATCACTGCATTCCAGCCTGGGTGACAGAGTGAGACTCCATCTCAAAAAAAAAAAAGAAAGAAAGAAAAGAAAAAAGAAAAATACAAATCAAAAACCACAATGAGATAACACTCATTATTTTGTATTTTAATACAAAGTAAATTTTGTATTAAAGGCAAAATTATAGCTGTAAATAGGTCAGTGTTTGCCTGAGCCTAGGAGGTTGAGTTTAGGGATTGACAAAAAGAGGGAACTTTTTGAGGTGATAGGTGCGTTCTAAAACTGGATTATGGTGATGGCTGCACAAAAGTACACATTTTATGTAGACCTGTATTTTAAAAGGAGTAAATGTAATGGTATTTAAATTACACCTCAATAAAGGAATTATTTTGCCAAACTTCTCTTTGCCATGGCAATGAGTTTAATTCTACATGGTGAGGATCCAATGGCCTCCACAGTGCAGAACAAGGTTCTCTACTGACCAAAAATGCACATGTAGTGTGAGCAAGAAAAAAACTTATTTTAAGCCACTGAGACGTGTGGGGCTGTTTGTTACTGTGGCATATCCTAGCCCATTCTAATTAATACAGAAATCAGTCCAGACATGGTATTGGCTCAAGTTAATATTAAGTTTCATTAATTAAGGCAACAGGAATGAGTAATGTCTTAGACATACTGTGGTGTGGTTATTTGGCGTATGACACTGTATCAAATAGAATAAATTTTTTAGAGAATTGTACTACTGGAGAACCACCTGCACTGAAAAATGCTGACTTTTTGAAACTTAAAATGATCCTTTGGCCCCTGTGTGAGGCAGGAAAAGTTGAGAAAAATTGTTCCGCTCCTGGGGAGGGCAATTTCTTTGACAGTCTCTTCAGATACGGCCAAGAAAAATTACAGAAGAAAAAAAATCTCTCAGAAGGTGAACCCAGATGCCACAGAGACTAATGAACAAGAGCACTACTCCAGGAAATGGGCTCAAGGCCCAATCAAAGAACATTCTCTATTCTCAAGCTATGGAAGCTCAAAACATGAGATTTCAGAATCGCTACAGACCAGTGCTCACTGTGGCTTCCCAGGCTTCACTTTTCACCTTCTAAGTGGGAGTGTTCATTGTGGTTATCCCACTTCTGTTCAACCAGTGTTCATTCTGTGTTGCCATAATGGAATGCCACCGACTGGGTAATTTACAAATTTATTTCTTAGTCCTGGAGGCTGGGAAGTCCAAGGTCAAGGGGCCCACATCTGGCAAGAGCCTTCATGCTGTGTCATCCCAAAGTGGAAGGCAAAAGGGCAAGAGAGTACAAGAAAGCAAGAAAGTAAGAGAGCAAGAGAGGGCCAGACTTGCTTTCACAAAAACCCACTCCTGTAATACCAAAGCCTCTCCCAAGATAACATTAATCCATTCATGAGGATGGGCCCTCTTCACACTCCTACCTTTTAATACCATCACTATGGCAATGAAATTTCAGTGAGTTTTGGGGGGCACATTCAAACCACAGAAACCAGTACATTGTGTGTTGAGGGCAAATAACTGATTAGTTCACGGTGTCCAGATCAATTGCAGCCACATTTGGATTCAAAATAAGACAAGAGGGCATGTCACAGAGATGTCACAACCAGAAGGGATTTTGTTTCCCCCCCGAGACGGAGTCTCACTGTCGCCCAGGCTGGAGTGCAATGGTGCGATCTTGGCTCACTGCAACCTCTGCCTCCTGGGTTCAAGCGATTCTCCTGCCTCAGCTTCCCAAGTAGCTAGGATTACAGGTGCCTGAAACCAGGTGCCCAGCGAATTTTTGTATTTTTAGTAGAGACAGCATTTCACCACGTTGGCCAGGCTGGTCTCGAACTGCTGACCTCAGGCAATCTGCCCACCTCAGCCTCCCAAAGCACTGGGATTACGGGCGTGAGCCACTGCGCACAGCCCCAGAAGGAATTTTTTGTTGTTGTTGTTATATTCCTTGGTGCAGAAGTGAGTGTATTTTGTTTGCAGGAAAAAGAGTGAATCAGATATCTGGCAACCAGAAAGATAGTCATTTGTGCTATTCACCATCTACTTCTGGTTATTCTTCCAGACACATTAGGATTGTACTTTCCTGCACAGTTGAAGTTAGGTAAAGCTGTGTGATTTGCTTTGGACATGAAATATGTGTCACTTCTAGGTGGAAGCTGTAAGACTAAGACAGCCAGTAAAAAGGGGTCACTGGAGAACCTCTAACCAGCCTGGGCACTGGGAGGAGTATGCACTGGGGTGAAGCCTCAGGAAGTTCAGGCCATTTGCAGTGGGGAGGAGCCTGGCCTCTCCTGTTCCAGGGTAGAATGTGGGATTCAATCTGAGAGGAGGGAAGCCTACTAGCAGGACTCTTGCTTTGCTTAGAGTACCTGTTTCCCATTTTTTTTTTTAACCTTTTCACCTAATAAACCCTGCCATCTCACCCTTCAAAGTGTCTGCGAGCCTAATCTTTCAGGGTAGTGTAACAAGAACCCAGCTTTTAACAGAACTAAGGAGAAAGTCCTACAACAAGACCATTTTATATACACCATGCCTCCTTCCTCTTTCCATTCCAGATAGTGGAGTCTCTGGCAATCCAGGGCCCTGTGTGAGGATAATGTGGAGCTGGTCTCTCACTGGCCTGAAATAGATGATGGAGCATGAGAGGAAGATAAGCCTTTGCTGTTGTGGATATATTCCTCCCATCAAGTCTCTTCAGGAAGCACAGGAGAGACAGAAGAAATACTCTTCAAGTCTCCAAAGCTTTTCTATTCTGAATTTAAATACTTCCTATTTCCCACATTCTTGCCCTTGAATTCCACAGGCACCCTTTATCCATTACTAGATGGCTGTTCAAGTTTTTGTTTTTAAACAAGCTCAAGTTGATTACACCAAGTTGTAACTGATGCATTCATAAATCTATCAAGCTCCTCATGCCAAAGAACAAAGGAAAGACAAGCAGGAAAGCATGGGACACACTGGGAGAATCATAGTGGACCCAGCCCAAGTGGGAATGTGGCAGAGACAAGCTACCTGTTCACCATACGCATTGCCTCTTTTTTCTGAGCCCATGGCTAGACTACATTTCTCTGCCTATTTTGTCATGAGGTAAAGCAGTGACTGACTTCTAGCTAATGGAACTTAAACAGATATGTACCACCTTCCTCACACACCCCTCCATGCTTTGTCTCCTTCAATAGCTTGATGCAAAAGACCACAGTGACCTTAGCAGATGTGTGAAGACAGCAGAGCCACAAGACTGAAAGAACCTCGATTATTGAATCACGTCATGAAAACCCAACCACTGACAGAAACAACTGGTTTGTGACGGACATCGCCCGAACTCACATAGGGGAGGAGGGGAAGAATTTAATGTTGGATTAGCCCTTTGTGGTCTTGCATACTCCCTCCTCTGATCCTCCTTAGAGCTGAATTAGGTAGTGGAATGGTCCCCATTTTACAGCTGGATTAGGCAAAGTTCAGAGAAGTTAATGGCTAGGGAGGGGGAACATAGGCCACAATCTAGCCAAAGCCAGCCTCAAATATAGATCTCCTGATTCCCAGAGGCTACTACTTCTTCCACTGCGCTATACCTTGAATGCTGAAGATTCCTCCTTAAACTGAACATGTCAGCAGCTAATCTTTGAGCTATTAAATAAATTACAAAAAGATGACAGAAAAGGCAATCCTTCCTTGAGACAACTGTACCATCCCATTTATCTCTTCATGCCCAGGACTTGGCCAAGAACTCGGTGCAGAGAAGGGCCTTCATACCTGTATGTTATGATTTAAAAAAAAAAAAAAAAAAGTCTTACCAAGAAACAAAAATTCAAGTTCATATCACATTGACAATTAAAGACCAGCAAAACAGATGTCGTGTACTGCTTCCACATGAAGACCAACCAGAACAAGACTGCAATTCCATCAAGTGTAATTTATTTAAATAACAATTCCATTGCATGTTAAGTAAACCAGTTGTAGCAATATGAAAATATAGAATTCTGAGGAAATCTGGCAAATTAAACCTGTATCTAAATGCAGCGTATTCTGTAATACTACGAAATGAAAAATAAAATGTGTTGACTTTCAAGTCGGGATGATTTATTTGCACTTAAAAATACAATTTCTAAGAAGACATCTGTTTTCAAAAACGTCCCAATGGTAAAACTGGGCTACAGGAACTGTTGTCATCATGTTGAAATTTTAGATTTTATATTAGCATTAGCTTAAAAATCAAAGATGATAACATTAACACAAAATCAGCAAGAGAATACTCATTGGGAACAGTTCTTATGTTAAAAATATCAGAGGTTCACAGTTTTCTTCTTTTTTCTTGACTTACATTGATAAAATGCTTTGATAGCTACAATCAATTTCACTTTCTAGTACCAGATCCAATGCCTACTTGATCAGCAGATGGATGTTACTAACACATTCATTTTATATAGAACTCGCACATCTTCAGTTTCTAAAAATGTTTTGCTCTGCAAAACTGTGACCGCTGAGAATGGGAAAGATAGGAGACTAAAATGTAATGAGAAGAGAAAAAGATAAAATGCTGACAATTTTTACTAACAGAACATTAAATTATAAAGTACATACAGGTAGCTTTGATGATTCAACGAGAAACTTCACATTCGTTTACAAAGTGCTATGGCCTCTAATTTTATTTTTGTTTAATACAAATGAAAGTGAAATCCACATATTATCAAAGAATTCTGAACTCCTTCTACATGTGAAGTTAACAGAGGTTTTTAGGTGGGCAGACCACAAGACAGGTTTATTTTGTATGTTTTAAGGCAAAGCAAAATCTCCCAAATGAAACATCTACAAAATACATTTGCTTTGAGAATAAATTTCAGTAATAAGAAAATACTTCTCACTTATTAAATATACATATTTGCCTTTACATTTGATTTAGCAACTTGAATCAAAAAATGCAAGTGTTCTATGAACATCTGCAAATCAATATTTTTAGACACCAATACATAAATGAGTCAGTTTTCATTCAGGTGTTTGGATGTCAACAGTCAGCAAAAGAAAAAAAAAAGAAACAGACTACTTATGGAATATTCCCTAACACAATATGAGAATGTAACATATTTTTGAGAATTAAGTAATTTTTCTGGACCATACATATCAGTGAAACACATATGTTCTCCTTCTGCAAATATTAATAAAGAGAACTCAAGAGTGCATAAGCCATTAAATTTAACCAACAGCCTAAGATTCAAAATGTTTACCATAATCTCTGTTTATGTAAATTATTTTCTTAAAGAAAAAACAAATCACTCTATAGAAAGTAACTGTCTACTTTCAAGAATACATCACTTTGGGGAAAAAATGTGAATAAAAGCTGAACTTGGCCAGGCGTGATGGCTCACGCCTGTAATCCCAGCACTTTGGGAGGCTGAGGCAGGTGGATCACCTGAGGTCAGGAATTCGAGACCAGCCTGACCAACATGGAGAAACCCTGTCTCTACTAAAAATACAAAAATTAGCCAGGTGTGGTGGCACATGCCTGTAATCCCAGCTACTTGGGAGGCTGAGACAGGAGAATTGCTTGAACCCAGGAAGCAGAGGTTGCAGTGAGCCAAGATCATGCCATTAAACTCCAGCCTTGGTAACAAGAGTGAACTCTGTCTCAAGGGAAAAAAAAAAGCTGAACTCATTTATTATCCCCAAAATTGCTACCTGGACATTTGTCTACATTAAAAATAGGAATGACTTAAAATGTCTACATGATTTCCAAGGCAAAGAGTGTCATACCTTCAAATTGAGTAAGACCATTGTATTCGTCCATTCTCACACTGTTATGAAGAAATATCTGAGACTGGATAGTTTATTTAAAAAAGAGGTATAACTGACTCACAATTCTGCATGGCTGGGAAGGCCTCAGGAAACTTACAATAATGATGGAAGGCAAAGGAGAAGAAAGGCACCTTCTTCTTCACAGGGTGGTAGGAAAGAGAAGTGCTGAGCAAAGGGGGTAAAGCCCCTTATAAAACCATCAAATCTTGTGAGAACTCACTATCATGAGAACAGCATGGGGGAAACTGCTCCCATGATTCAGTCACCTCCCACCGGGTCCCTCCCAGGACACATGGGGATTATGGGAACTACAATTCAATAAGAGATTTGAGTAGACACACAACCAAACTATATCAACCATGCAGCACTTCACAATAATACAATTCCTTTAAAAATGAAATAAGTAATATTCTTTCTTATACTCATTCTTTTTTCAAATTTTTTGGCTATAAGTCTGCTACACTGAGACCAATTTATTTCTTTCCCAAATGGTGCCCAACAGACTACCAATAATTAAAACTAATTTACTAGAAAATATTAATCAGCAATAAAACTGAAGGTGTCACTGGGATATGCCAGCATCTCTTAAATTCGTTGTTTAAATTAGTGTTTCTAAAAACTATGGCATTAACATACAAGGTGTATCGTATGTTAATATTCAACAAGTTTTACATAATGAAATTTGTTATTAAAGTGCCCTGATTTTCCCTATTAAATATCCAATCTGTAGGCATTCTTTTTAGTTAAATACAGTAAGCCAGCTGCTTTGATTTCTCCATGCAATGTCCTGTTACAGTATTACTATGCTACACACATGTCATGGGTACATTGTATGCAGAAGGGAATGGGGCATAGACTTCCTCTGAAGCTAGATCCACCTATCTCCTCTCAATAATTCAGGCCAAGAACCTGCTCAGCCATCTCAGTCCACTAAACAGTCCTTGCATCATTTCTTTCTGCAGTTATTAAGTTACAAAATGACTAGAATGGACTTCAACAGTCCTCTAAGAGGAGAGTGTGTCAAGATCAGATAGTAACTGCTCAACATAAAAGATATCTTCCCTGATGATGAATTCTCATGTGCCCTTTTCATTACATTTCAAGTTCAACATTTCAAAGTAACTAAATCTAACAGCAAATGTATAAAAGACAAAACTACCAACAGTAGGCAGCAGAAACAAGTAATCTAACACTTAAAGACAAAAATATGTAAGTAACTGGACTCGGGGAGGGAGGATTTGGAGAAAAATCCTGCATTTCTTTGGAAAGAACTGTATAAAACAATGTCTATTTATTATTTGTAAGTTGTTCTGTATATAGCTATCTATAGATACATGTATCTTATGAAGAAATATCTAAAGAGATTAAAAATGTCTTAATTATATATATGCATATCACTTAGGTATCATACACATTCAAAAATAAATTATTCTCTAAGTGGGTAACATGTATCTACAAACCTTTATTATATATATATATATATATTTTTTTTTTTTTTCCTTTTTTCTTCTTTTTGAGATAGGGTCTCACTCTGTCACCTGGGGTGGAGTGCAGTGGCATGATCTTAGCTCACTGTAGCCTCAAACTCCTGGGCTCAAGTGATTATCCCACCTAAGTTTCCCCAGTAGGTAGTACTACTAGTGTACTCCATCATGCACAGCTAATTTTTTTTTCTTTTGGTAAAGACAGGGTCTCACTATATTGCCCAGGTTGGCGTCAAACCCCTGGTCCCAAGTGATCCTCCCACTTTGGCTTCCCAAGTGTTGGGATTACAGGCATGAGTCACCATGGCCAGCCTCTAAAAACCTTTAAATAGTAATATTCGCCTAGTTGACAGAGTCAATGTTGAAACATTAATAATAAAGCAATTGAAAAGGTTTCACTAGATTTCTCAGAATAATTTTATCTTAGAAAATATTGGGCCAGGCACGATGGCTCACACCTGTAATCCCAGCACTTTGGGAGGCCGAGGCGGGCAGATCACCTGAAGTTGGGAATTCGAGACCAGACTGACCAACATGGAGAAACGCCATCTCTACTAAATATACAAAATTAGCTGGGCATGGTGGCACATGCCTGTAATCCCAGCTACTTGGGAGGCTGGGGCAGGAGAATTGCTTGAACCCAGAAGGCGGAGGTTGCAGTGAGCCGAGATCGCACAATTGCACTCCAGCCTGGGCAACAAGAGCGAAACTCTGTCTCCAAAAAAAAATATTAATCATGAAATCTATCTTCTCAAAGTTGTGAATCACTCTTCTATGACTCTAACAACTGTACTTTGTAAAAAAGTAAAGAATGTCTGTAAAATCAAATTAAAATCATAATCTCAAAAATAAAATTTCTTATTCTAGTACATAAGGAGTTTGGCGGAGGGAGGGCAGAATAATGTTCAAATATGCCAATGACACTGATTATCTGCAGATAAACATGATGAAACGAAAGTATAAGGGCACTTAAATAGAAAAAGCAAACTTCACAGATTTGTATGTGAAGCACAAATCAGGTGATCATAGTAGACAGCAAGTAAAAGCCAGAATTCCCGAAAGCAGGCTATTGGGAGGCCTTTAAGAAGTGCAGCACGTATGAGTGAATGCTCTGTTAGCATTCAGCACCATTCCCACATGGGCTGTAAGCCATTCCGGGTGCTCCGCAGCCATGGGTGGCAAGGGGCTACTGTACTGGGCAGAGCAAGGCTGAGGGAAAACAATACGGCTTACAGGCTCATGAGGACAAGGTAATTTTCTAAGATACATTCCAGGCCCGAGGAATCACAAAATCTTAGGGTATTAAAACATCACTGGAGTCTTCATTAACTCGTTTTAACTAAATGTATTTGAATTTCAGATTTCTAAATATGGAGAGTATAAATAGGAAGAAAAAAAAAAAAGCAGAAATACAGGGGGGGAAAATGAATGAAGCATTAGATAATTCCAGAAGATTTTCCAGTTGGCCACAAAGACCTTTTTAAAAATTATTTTTAATGTCCAAGCAGGGGGAAAAACCCTTCTATTTATGAAGATCGACAGACTAGACTCACTTTAAAAAGGAGTGGATCATGAAGTCAGGAGATCGAGGCCATCCTGGCTAAGCTAAGCTACAGGCTGGGCAGGAGAATGGCCTGAACTCGGGAGGCAGAGTTTGCAGTGAGCTGAGATTGTGCCACTGCACTCCAGCCTGGGTGACAGAGCAAGACTCCATCAAAATAAAATAAAATTAAAATTAAAATTAAAGTAAAATAAAATAAAATAAAATAAAGGAGTGGAATCATAAGTATTAACACCAGGGATTGTTAGTATCTATCACAACTACCTCTAATAGTAGCTTTGAAAGAGAAAACATTCACTTTTATTTGAAATGGTGGGGGGAGCACTTTTTCTTCACACACTCGATACTGATTTGAAGCCCTAATAGAAGAATCATAGAATGACCTCAAAGTTCAACTAGTCTAAGCTTCTAGGACAGGCAGAAATGGCAGTCACATTAGCCCTGCTTAAACTCACCCCTTTGCAGAAGAACTGGTCATTGATTTTAGACTGTTGGGTTTTCCGATAATGAAAAATCTTCCTTGGCACTGATTAATCTGGAATTCAGCTTCCTACAGCTTTTATCCACTTGTCTCATCTCTGCCTTCTGAGGACAAAGACAGGATCAATGGACTTAATTTTCCTATATAACTTGGAAACTTCTTGTATCAAGGAGCACAGAAAACATGAACATATATGTCCAGATAAGAGCTGATGCAGTTCACCTTTCATTCATTGTCAAGGGGAAATCATGCCTTCCTCATCACCATTCCTACAAAGCACAATGTTACTTAAATTTATACAGCACCAATCAGAACCCTGCCTCTCCATTAAGGGAAAAAAAAAGGCAATTATGCCAGGAAGTACAGGAACTGCACTGTCAGACACAATGGGCAACCCAACCCCATCATAAATGCCCCTGAAAAAACTAGATAAAACTGTCACTTCAGTATTCATTCTTCACAGAACACCCTAATAACTCCAAAATGCAGTATTAGCTGATGCCACAAGAAGTTGGTGTCACTACAATATCTTGAACATAGCAGGAAACACAAATATTTGTAGCATTTTGATATTACAGTACTAAAAGATCCACTGGATATACTCTCCATAAAGAATAGGAAATAAAAATAAAACAAAATATAAATAACAAAAAAGATTTTTATATGGAGATGAATTTCTTTTATATTTTTTAGTAATGCAGAGTTAAAATAAAAATGGCCACTCTAAGCTTAAAATTCTTTCATTTTATACCCAAGAGAATTTTTTTTACTGACTTGCAGCACTGACTTGCAGCTTCTCCCAGTAACAATGTAAGAATATATGCTCAGTATACCCACAGTCACAATGTAGGTGTATGCTTTCAAAAATAATGTTACCAAAGCTCTTCTAAGAACTTTATAAACTTTTTCCAAAGCTATACACAAATAATTTTTAATGTATTTTCCACTACTAATTATAATGACAGTCAATTTTATTTTCTATTTTGTCTGTACCTAAAGTTATATTATTAATAACACATTGATATCTACCACCATAGTATCTGAAGGGGTGGTACTCTGACTTGAGTTCTATTAATCATCTTTCATTGGATACACATCCTCAGTGTCAGTCAAGAATTGGTACCTTGAAGAAAACAAGCCATACACTGCTTGATACATGTCCATGTGGCCGGGAAACTACTTGATACAGGTCCATGTGGCAGGGAATCGCAGGAGCAAGTTCATCTAACCTGGGTAGCCTACTGTCAACATCAAACACATGAATACACAGAAAAGTATTTGAATTTCTACGCCTCTTTCATTTTACAACACAGACCACAGTATCAGCCAATACTTTTGTGCCGATACTGTAATCCGGGCATAAAAAACCATAATTATTATAATAACTCATACTTTTGTATAGCCTTTTACAGTTAACAAAAAGCTATCACATGTTTTATCTAATTAAGCCCTCACAAGTACCAAACACTATGCCGCTATCCACACTGCGGCAACTGAACCACGAAAAGCTGAGCTACTTACTCCGTGTCATGGAACTATTAACCCACAGAGATGAACTCCTGACTCCCAATATGTGGCTCCTTCTGTTCAACTGCAGAGGCTTCTGTGACAAGTTACTCCTCAAAATGGAAACAGAAATAAGGCCCAGATTCATCGACTCATGAACTGTCTTTCCTCACTCTGGATGCCACAACACATACGTGTGGGGAGTGGGGGACAATGGTGATGACTGAAAAATAAAACACTCCAAGTGGGAATGGTTTGCATGCAACATTTTAAAGTCATTTGTTGAAAATAAATACCTAATACATAGACTCACAGTTACAAAACTGAAAGAGACCTTGAAAAGTCATCTGTTCTTTAATACAGATTTCACAGAAGAAGAAAATATGGTGACACACAGGGCACGGCAGACTCCCTAAAGGTCCCCTCACTAACCGCTAACGGGTAGCAGAACCAGGACCATACGGGGTGTCCAGTTCTTTTCTGCTCCATGCCCTGATTCTGTTTCCCAACTAAGGGACTAAGCAAGGTCCAGATATCTACAAGGAAACATCACAGTGCTGGAGAGGTTAGAAAACTAGGTCTTACCAACATCTTAAGTGTAAAAATTATTGATATTTTACATATCATTTAAAGCAGCAGGAACTTTACTTCCTAGAAGAAAAATAATCTATGTATGTATTTCAGGCTCTCATTGCTAAGGTTAAGAAAAATTCCTAAAATATGACACTTTCTTCCCATTAGATACACAGGGGTTTTTGAATTTTGTTATTATAATAGACTTAAGTACATTCAAAATCAGTCTCTCCAAAATGTCACCACCTTTAATCAAATGAAGAGTAAAAAACCATTAACTGAATACTGGATCATCCTTTATAGATACGGGTCTCTTCAACCCACGAAGTACATTACATCCCATCCGTGTTCATGTTCTCAGACTGTCTTTTTCAGACGTCTTCTGAAGGTCACTGCTAAGTTATTTTAAATGTAAGTGATATTTATTTATCTTCTGAAATTTAAATACTAGGCAACAAAATATCTCAAAAGTTTAACTACCCACAAATCTAAAATTGGCTCAACTTGTAAGCTATTTGCTAAACAATATCAATTTCCACATTAAAAAAATAAATAATCTAATTAGACTATTGCATCTGCAAGTCTTTCAAAAGACTTCTTCACCCCCCAATTCAAATCTAATATGAAATTCTTTTGGGGGAGGCAAAATATAAGAATTGTCTAGATAATATAGAATGCCATTCCATAGGAAAAAAAATTATGTAGACCAACAGCAAATCTCTCAGATGATAGAAAATATTGACAATAAAATTAGTTTTTTGTCTCTTATTCACAATATCACTTTTCCACTTTAACATAAGGTTGAATCTATAGCAGACTGCCGATGCTAATTGAGGGAAAATTCCATCCTTCAAGTTCTGATCAATCTGAGGAAGGTTTTCTCCAGAGGTGAAGAGCTGCCTGAATTCTGAAGTGTAGTCTGGACTCCAAGGAGTAATCTTTGTAGTTGTTCCTGAAGACAATAACAATAAAATTGCATAGTCAAAATTTATTTATATACCAGGGTACCACCACTGTCCCATTCCTCTCTGTGATCTGCTTATTTACTTTCAAACTCTAATATGCGTAACAGATTCTGGTTCTGTTGGGGGGTTTTGGGGGAACTGCAATAATCTGCATTTCTAGAAGCTTCCTGGTGGTCATCTAAAGGTCATACTTTGAGTAGCAAGGTTCTGCTTAATTACCAAACCATTCATAAACATAGCAAGAAGGTTGTGAGAAGGGCTGAATGAATTTTGTGAACTAGTCCTAAATAATTAGACTTCCTTTTTTAAATTGGAAAAGTTTTTTTTCTTTTCTTTCTTTTTTTTTGAGACGGAGTATCGCTCTGTCGCCCAGGCTGGAGTGCAGTGGCGCGATCTGGGCTCACTGCAAGCTCCGCCTCCTGGGTTCACACCATTCTCCTGCCCCAGCCTCCCGAGTAGCTGGGACTACAGGTGCCCGCCACCATGCCCAGCTAATTTTTTTTGTATTTTTAGTAGAGACAGGGTTTCACTGTGTTAGGCACGATGGTCTCGATCTCCTGACCTCGTGATCTGCCTGCCTCAGCCTCCCAAAGTGCTGGGATTACAGGCGTGAGCCGCCGCGCCCAGCCTAAATTGGAAAATTTTAAGGTAGATGCATATAAACATGGTTAGCATGATCACATGATCAATCACTCAAGAAACTGAAATGAAACAACTGCAACAAAGGCAGCAGAATTACTTAATGACATCAAAATTACTTATTCCAATTCTCAAATGTAAATATCAATAGTTTGGCCAATAATTACATAATAATTAGGCCAATGTCTTTAAAGGGGGACATAGAAATCCAAAGATTATTTAAAACCTGCCTAAGAGCATTTATGTTGACTTCCTTTTACCAGAATTGTTAAGAATCAGAAAAATGAAATCCTTTTACATACTGCCTTGGCCCATGGATGAGCTATAACTGCTTTCTTCACAGTGGCACTTATTTCTATAGCCCTTCATTTTGAACAGGTGTAAGGGTTACTCACTGGTAATCTTGATGAGGGTTAGTAAATGTATTATTCATAAACTAAAATCAATATCTTACTGGAGTTTACAAAGGATGGAATTGAGTATTTTCCTAAATGTCTGGCCACCAATGTGGGCAACTTTGCAAAGCTCCTAATACATAAAGGGAAAGTACAGACGACAGTCTTGGAATTACTGGCAAGTATCTTTATGTTTGAATCATCAGTATTGTCTTGAGTTAGTGGAGGCTTTTCATTGCTTTTTAGCAGTGAGTTACAGCCGGGCGCAGTGGCTCAAGCCTGTAATCCCAGCACTTTCGGAGGCCGAGACGGGTGGATCACGAGGTCAGGAGATCGAGACCATCCTGGCTAACACGGTGAAACCCCGTCTCGCCGGGCGCGGTGGCTCAAGCCTGTAATCCCAGCACTTTGGGAGGCCGAGACGGGCGGATCACGAGGTCAGGAGATCGAGACCATCCTGGCTAACACGGTGAAACCCCGTCTCTACTAAAAAAATACAAAAAACTAGCCGGGCGAGGTGGCGGGCGCCTGTAGTCCCAGCTACTAGGGAGGCTGAGGCAGGAGAATGGCGTGAACCCGGGAGACGGAGCTTGCAGTGAGCTGAGATCCGGCCACTGCACTCCAGCCTGGGCGACAGAGCGAGACTCCGTCTCCAGAAAAAAAAAAGGAAAAAAAAAAAAAAAAAAAGAAAGAAACCCCGTCTCTACTAAAAAATACAAAAAAAACTAGCAGGGCGAGGTGGCGGGCGCCTGTAGTCCCAGCTACTCGGGAGGCTGAGGCAGGAGAATGGTGTGAACCCGGGAGGCGGAGCTTGCAGTGAGCCGAGATCCGGCCACTGCACTCCAGCCTGGGCAACAGAGCAAGACTCCGTCTCAAAAATAAAATAAAATAAAATAAAATAGCAGTGAGTTACTAGTCTTTTATTTTTATCATTATGAAGTTGCCTTATTGTACATTGTATATTCAAATAATGAATATTTGGAAGAGCAGGATTTATAATCCATAATTTTCCAATAGCTGGATTTGAAGATATCTATATCTAACACCTGAAATATTGGTCATACGCCCAACAAATTAACTTTAAAAGCAACTTGCTCTCCTATCACCTATATATACATATTTTAAGGAAGCCCTTCTTGGCTCTACCATGCCCCTAAAGCTTTTGCCCCATTACGATGTTCTATTCACAGCAAACATCCTAACAGAGTTGCCTAAAGTAGCTGACTCCATTTTGTTTGTCACCTCACTTGTCAAAGTCACCAACGATCCTCATGCTGCCAAATTCAGCAGCCACTTCTCTGGTCTTACCTTGTTTGAGCTCTTAGTTGCTGCCCTCATAACTGACCATCCTCTTTTTGAAACACTATTTGGTTGGTTTTCCTAGATGTCTTCCTAACTCTCTTAATCTTCTTAATCTTATCATTTAATGTCTAAGAAGATGGTATATCCCAGACCTCTTTCTCTAGCTATATAACATTCACAAAATGACTTCATCATGTGCTATCACTTTAAATACCACTATCTCTGTGCTGTTGACTGAAATCTCTACATTCAGCCCTGACCTTACCACTGAACTCCATGCTAAGTATGAATGCCAACTTGCTATCTACCTAATATGAGTACCTAATAGCCATCTTAAAGAATCATGGTCTGAACAGAAGCATGTTTTGTTCTCTCCCCAAATATACTCTTCTAAGTATTCCCCAGCACAGCAAAAAGCATCATCACTGACCCAGTGGCTCAACCTCCTCAACGTGATGTTCATTAACTGTGACTTCTGTCAGGAGTGCTCCCTACCTACTTGGTTGATTTCTAATGACTGATCTCAAGACTGACTTTAATGATGCAACTCTCAGCTACAATATCATTTCCTCAAGGAAATATTTCAGAATCAATCTATCCTGAAGTAACACCCAAGCACCATGTATCATATTACAAATCTCAGCAAACATATACCACTGATTTCTTTTTCTTTTTGAGGTGGAGTCTTGCTCTGTCGCCCAGGCTGGAGTGCAATGGCTCCATTGACTCACTGCAAGCTCCGCCTCCCAGGTTCACGCCATTCTCCTGCCTCTGCCTCCTGAGTAGCTGGGACAACAGGCGCCCGCCACTACGCCCGGCTAATTTTTTGTATTTTTAGTAGAGACAGGGTTTCACCATGTTAGCCAGGATGGTCTCGATCTCCTGACCTTGTGATCTGCCCACCTCGGCCTCTCAAAGTGCTGGGATTAAAGGCGTGAGCCACCGCACCGGGCCCTGATATTTTTCTTGTCTATTTAATATCTCCCTCTAGCTAACAGAGCAGAAACAATGCCTGGTTGGTTTATAGTTGTCTCTCTAAAGCCTTTACTAGTGTCTGACACATAATAGGTGCTCAGTGAATAATTGCTGAATTTGAGGACAAATCACTGTTTATGACCTAGAGCTAGTCTGGCATTCTTTCTCTACTGCAGGAAGTGTTCAAGGCAAACAGGCCACAGGGTTTTTGCCTTACCTATGTGATCCATGACCACAGGTCTAAGAGCTATTGCCTACCAGAATGATAAAAATACTTTGAAACTGCCATGATAAACAGAAAAAAGAGAGAGTCTGGGTAAGATGTGCAAGCTTCACAAGATCAATGGCTCTTCAAGGAAATAATAGGTATGGCTGAATACACTGAAGGCTGGCAAACAAGGACCCAAGGGCCAAATCGAAACACACCTATTTATTTATTTACATTTTACCTTCTATGACTTCTTTTGATATAATGGACTAGTTGCAATGGAGACTTTATGCTATAAATCTAAAAATATTTACTCTCCAGCCATTTACACAAAAAGCTGGCCAACCCCTGATACAGAATAAAATAAGTTAGAAATCTTTCAAATAGATGCCCATAATCATATCTGTAAATAGTCACAGGGTGAGGCAGTAAGGGGGTTGGAAACAGCACAATTACAGCAAAAGCCATAAGCATAAATGTTAGCAAAAGTAGCATTATTACTAATTTGACATTATTAATTTTTAAGTATATAATGTTACTGCTGTTGTTATAGCAATATTGATATCTCTGACTCCATAACGATCAAGGAAAAGCTGCCTTCAACACTTACCTTGCAGTTTCTAGGAACTTTATGGCCTTGTCAATTTCCCCCTGGCTTTTATACAAAGATGCCAATTCAAACAAAGTGAACGGCACTAGGTAGTGGTCATACTTCAGTAGCTTTTCACTGAAAGAGCAGAGGAAAAGCAAGTAAATCTTAACAGAACAAGAAATACTTATTTTTCTAAATATATATTATTCCCATTCCTCAGAAAATATGTGCAGCACTAAGTCTATTATCATAGAAAAGCCGCCATTGTATAGTTATAGAATTCATTAAACTATGGCAATAAATAATGTTCTTTTCATATATTAATCTTTTATTCCTTAATGTAAACCCAGCACTGATGGTTGATTGCTGTCTCTTAGGTAAATCAGTGCATACAGATCTTTAAAGATTAACCCTAGATATGGCAAGATCATCTTTCTGAATATGCATGTGTTCAGAAAATGACTCCATTTAGAAATAAGAAAGTTGTATTATTTTTAAACTAAGGTTCAACTCCCTTTGTATTTTAAAGCCTTATAATGCTTTAAAAGGCCAATAAAGAAATGGTCAACACTTCTGTTTTCAACACCATTATGAGAACTCTCTGATTATAAAACATCTAGAAGCACTGAAAAAAAAATATGACTAACACCATTTCAAATGCATAGCTTAGCTCACCAGAACATAAGAAAAAACCCTCAAGTGTCGAAAACAGCTAGAATTGAAAAAGTGAGACTCTTCATATGTGGGATGATGCTGAATAAGCCCTGTGGTCTGCCTCCATCTGAGTCAAGGGCTTTGTATCCTAATGTCCATGCAGGAGATGAGGCCTTAGGCCCTCAGAAAGCAGGGAGCTGAAACTGAGACCTCTGTTTAAAGCTGGGATCCTTACAGGACTACTCCTTAAGAGAAAGGCAGGTTAGAACAAACCCACTCACTGGCAAACGAGAAAGACAAAGACAGTTGTCTCCTTGGCCAGCACTTTTGATGAGAAGAAAAAACAATTCTTTAGGAAATTAATAACCAATAGGCATGCTCACATTGAATGTGCAATTCAAATTTATATTGTCTAAATGATCCAAGAAGTAAGCAATGAAATTAACATGAAAGAGGCCCTGGGCAGAAAAAACCTTTAGGGTACCTGACAGAAATAAAATGCAAAATCACTGTAGAGCAACTCTTCCTCAATATAGCCTCATAGTAATCTCAAGATAAAACTCCAATGAAGGCCGGGCGCGGTGGCTCAAGCCTGTAATCCCAGCACTTTGGGAGGCCGAGATGGGCGGATCACGAGGTCAGGAGATCGAGACCATCCTGGCTAACCCGGTGAAACCCCGTCTCTACTAAAAAATACAAAAAACTAGCCAGGCGAGGTGGGGGGCGCCTGTAGTCCCAGCTACTCGGGAGGCTGAGGCAGGAGAATGGCATAAACCCAGGAGGCAGAGCTTGCAGTGAGCCGAGATCTGGCCACTGCACTCCAGCCTAGGCGACAGAACAAGACTCCGTCTCAAAAAAAAAAAAACTCCAATGAAGGTGAGTTCACAATCCAAAATGATAAAGCACATAAGCAAACAATTCACTATGAGATTCACAGACAAAAAAACAGCACAATAGGTCATCCTTTTGATCATCCTTTTAATCCTTATAGAAACACTAATAAAATAGAATTCCACGGATACTTCTTTAACATGTTTACTAATTACAGAATATTACTAAAGAAGGTACATTTGGGAAGTATTTTGTCTTTATTCTTATAGGGGCACCAGTCCTCCTATATTCACATCAATACTGTCAGGAATAAGGGGATCAGGTGGCCATGGACGGAAAGGCACGTGACACAGAGCACATAGACCAGCAGTCTATGGCTGAGGTTGCTCTGGCTTGCAGAATATTTTCAAAAAATTTGAGGCAATATTTTAAAATCAGGTGATTTTACATAAAATCCAGATTCCAGGCTTTTCATGAAAAATGGTAGGGATTATTGCTATTGGGCCCACACTGTGCAGAGCAATAATCAAATAGAGCTGAGGAGTGTGGCTACACCCTTCAGAGAAAACACCCTAACCTACAGAGCCTACCAATCCTATTCCTGCTGCCACTCGGCTGGCCTGATAAAGTCAGGTTACATGTCTGGCCCCTGTAGATACTGCCTTTGTGATACAGAGAAAAGGGCCAGGGATCAGAACCTTGATTCAACTCTACGGTTAGTAATGGAATAGGACATCATCATCAATGCTACTGGGGTGGAATAAAACCAGAACAAAACTCAATTATATACAGAAGAACTGCCCCTTGCCAAAAGAGAGACAGAGTGCTCATCACATGCCTCTCTTTCCTGCCACATTATTATCACGGTGATGGCAAGTCTGTTTACTCAGCTCTGAATCCCTAGAATCCAGCACAGTCTTTGGTACACAGTGGGTGCTCAAATATCCGTGGAATAAATGAATGGGCAAACAAATGCATGAATTAAATTAGTACCGGAAGCCAGGCATAGTAGCACACACTTGCAGTCCCAGCTACTCAAAAGGCTAAGCTGGGAGTATCTCTTAAGCCCAGGAGTTCCAGGCTGCAGTGAGCCATGATTGTACTACTTGTACTCCAGTCTGGGCAGCAAGGAAAGTCCCCCATCTCTTTTAAAAAAAAGAAAAAAAAAGGAAAAGAAAAGGAAAAAAAAAAACTAAAGAAGTATGTAAAAAATAAAAAAATTAATGAGTAGCAGAGGTTCGGTATGATGCTGCCAGAGCTTGGCTAGACACCTGTTAGTTGAGCTATAAATACAGTTTTTGTGAGTCATCTTTAAACACCAAGTAGAAATACATAAAGCCATGTTCCACCTAGACCATAATTTTGTTCATGAGGAACAAAAGCAACAACAAAACACTACTGGATTTTCTTTCTGGTAACACCAAGTAAGAGTTTAGCAGTAAGAGATAAAAGCATTTTGTATCACTTTCTCACAGCAATTCCCCAAAAACCACAATTTGCACTTGGGTTGGTTTTATTGTTTGGTCTTACCTTTCCACAACATGATTGTAACATAGTTCAGCTTGCAAGGGCCGCTGTAAGTTCTTGAGGCAACATCCTTTAAGTAACTTCACTAAGCACTCGTCATCCACAGAGAAGCTGTTAAAATCTTAAAACAAAAAACAAAGGAAACACACAAATAAAAATACTTTTTAAGATCTTAAGAGAAAGAATAAAGTTTCAGAAGGATCATTTAAAAACAAGGAAAATATTTTTTAGCATTTGTTATGCCTCACTAAATAAAATACAATGAAATTATTTTAAATGAAAAGAGCTGGGCACAGTGGTTCACATCTGTAGTCCCAATGCTTTGGGAGGTCAAGGTGGGAGGCTCACTTGAGCCCAGGAGTTCAGGATCAGCCTGGGCAATACAATGAGACCCCATCTGTACAAAAAAAGTTTTTTTAATTACTGGGCATGATGGCATGCGCCTGTAGTCCCAGCTACTCAGAGACTGAGGCAGGAAGATCACTTGAGCCCAGCAGTTCGAGGCTGCAGTGAGCTATGATGGCATCACTGCACTGCAGTCTGGGTGAAAGAGCAAGACCCCATCTGATATATACATACATTCCTACAATGCTGAATTTACTATAAAAGAATACCACTTTATTAAGGAGTTCACTCTATCCACTTTAAAATATTCTTCAGGTGGTCACACTCTGAGCTTTGTGACCTTAGATACCACAACCAGAAATCTGAACTCTAAATAAAGTAAGAGTTTTATTAATCCTATCAAAGGTAAAGCCTTGAGGAACAAGAAGGCTGCCTCCTCCTGTTGTTTGGCTTCTGTGTTGGCTTCAATACAGCAGTGGATAACACTTCCATATGGAGAAGCAGATGGCCATATCCCCACTAAAAATTCAGGAAGTAGAATACCCTCTCCAGATCATTATGTTTACTACTTATCAATTCTCCCAGGTTGTGTTCTTTTTGGGGGAAATTATGCCATAAGATTAAACAAAATGGTTCTGAAGTACATGAAAGACACCTAAAATCTCCACAAACTTCTAACTGCTTGAGGAAAATGTCAAGGATTTTTTCACCACTTTTTCCCTTTTGAAAATGCTCTCTGCATTCTACAGCCCAAGGCAAATGTCTGTTAAACAGAAGGAACCATATTATGTGTGACATCTATCTGACAAAGGTAGCCATTCCACACTTACACTTTTGAAATTTTCTTGCAAGTTACAGGCAAGTACAACATTATTCCAAGACAGACTGACAATTTACACATTTCAGGCTGTGACAGTAGAGAGGACGGCAGTAAAGGGAACACACGAGGCCTTGGGAGTCGCTCCTATTGAAATCCTCCTGCTTTCAGAACAAACCTCAGAAATCATTATTAACACATGCTGGCAGTTTAGATGGTAAACCACTTGTCTATGGAGATTAACGATGCTACTTAACCAACCAGAGGGGGTTACTTCTAGGTGCTGAAAACTGAATATTCACCTCTAACTTTCAAGCTCTGATAGGTCATTCACCCAGAAAATACAGGTATCAATAACACATTACCTTTTCTATTATTAATTAGAATCATTTTTCTACCAAAATAAAATTCTATCCATTGCTTTTAATCATGGATGTTAAAATAGACATTCAAGAAGTAATATCCTTTAGGACCTAGAACCAAAACCAAAGGGTCCATATTGGATGCTAGCTTGTAGTATCATTTTTGTGCATTCTACTGAGTTTCCTGTAGCATTGTATCGACAGTTTGTGTTATGACAACATTCTGGTGCTCTGTGAATGATGATTTTGTTGAGGAACAGACATAACATCATGGGAAGTTAAAATACCAGTAAAGCCACCTGTAACTTCTATGATGAACTTGAGTTAGGCATATGGCAGGTGGGTTCAAAAATACCATATTCCTCCAAAAATCTCAGATGGCAAAATCATTATTTCCTCTGACTACAAACCATTATCTAGCAGATGATTATTTTCCCTTGAAGTATAAATGCTTTGTCATGATTTTCAACCTCATGAATGTGTTCATAGATGAACATTTCAACACATAACACACATGTAATATGTTTCCGTTTAACATTCAAAGAAAATTACATGATAAAGCTACTAGAGCACAATTTTATCACAAAAGATCTGCTGAACTTTTATGGTAGATAGGCTGAGAAATAGGGAAGTTTGAACCCCAAACTACAAAAAGTATCTATGCTGAAATTTTTAGAAGCTAGCTGAAATGCCCCCAAGAGAAAAATCTGAAAAAAGATTTAGAAAGTAAAAAATCATAAAGTCAGTATCACTTTCCCTTTTACATAACTCTCATAATGTTTGCTATATAATTTCATTAAGCAAATTAGTCAAAGTGGAACCTCTGGTTACATGCTGAATGTAGTTAAGATTTCAAATGAAATACTATTGGAATTAATACCAAATGCCGACTCCAGGGACGTCACCAAATTCTGTTCTGTCTTCAAAGTTCTATCTTTTGGATCAGCAGCCAGCATTTAATAACTACGGCCAGAGCATTGCAGAGTAGAAGATCAGTTGTATCCTCTACCATCTTTTACTTCAGACACACTTGCAAAGCTAGGAGAAGCCAATACACAGCCAGTTTCTAATAATGGGGGTGGGGGATGGGGTGGAAGATGATGTAACCTTGGGTTGACAACTTCTCTCCATTTTCCAACTTCTCTCCATTTTCCAATTATGGACTTTTTCTTCCCTGCTCTGAAGGATAGGAGCTTAATTACTAAACTGTCCTAACAGTTCAAGGTGGCAAGGAGAGCAGGAGATAATCTTCTTGCATAAAACGACTCCTAGAAGAGGTCATAAGTTTCACATGCAATATCTGGCAAAGGTGATCTTCAGAAAACGAACTAATTATTTCACCCAGAGAGAGACACACAAAGCCAAAACTGTGGGTAAGTATGGCATGTCTGTCTGTCTGTCTCAGCTCCCTCCTGCCCTGCTTAAATATCTCTAAAGCCTATCATCTCAGCATGTCATTAAGAGAAAAAGGAATGGGTGGAGGGGAGTGACTCGGTTTTCTACATTTCCACTGCATTTTACTGGCATAGTCTGATAAAATATATTTCCCCTCGAATTTTGCCCCCAACAAATGGGGGCTTGGGGGTGATGAAGAGCTTGCTCAAATAGACAGGAGCTGGGCTCCTGGAGTGCCCATCTTTTTCCAGTTAAGAAAAATGAGGTAACTGTTAAAATTTTTCCCCACCATTCCTGAATTTCTATGCCCTTTATCATGTTTATCATCACAGAAGTTCTCATTTTACTTATGTGGTTAGAATATTACAAAAGACCATTTCTCTTGGGATAATACCTAAGTGACTTGGCATTGAAAAGAAATATAACACAGGCTATCACTTATGGCATTGTTTACCCCTCTTAAAAATACAGAATCAAAAAATGTCAGGGCAAGGAAACAACTTTGGATAGCATCTGGTCCAACACTCCTCCCACTTCACAAGAAAACAGAGGTGTTACCCAAAGTCCGATGGCTGCAGAGCTGGACTATAAGCCCAGACTGCCTGATTCTGATTCTCCTTTTACCACATCAGCTGCTTCCAGTAAACTGAAGTGTGGCCTCTAGCACAACCAAATGTAATAGGTAAAATAAATTGTGATAATATTTCACCTTCAAAACTATTCCCTGTGTCTGCAGAAACACACTAACGGTTAGACAGCAATAAGGAGGAATAGAAAGAGTCGCAGCAAACTCAACCCAGAGAGAAGTGCATGTTTCCTTGTGCTGCTCTAAAATTCCAATGCTGGGCTTCCTCCCTTCATCTTTTTTGTCACAGTTTTAAGATATAGTTCACATACCATACAATTCACCTATTAAGAGTATACCACTCAACGGTTTTTAGCATATTTACAAGAGTTGTACAGCCATCACCACAGTCGACTGTAGAACACTGTCACCTCCCTCCCCAAAAAGCTATCATAACCCCTTCCATCCTCCATCCTTCCATCCTCCATCCCTAGGCAACCACTCATCTGCGGTCTGTCTTTATAGATTTGTCTATTCTGACTATCGTGTAAAGGGAATCATATAATGTGTGGTCTTTTACAGCTGGCCTTTTTCCCTTAGCAAGATGTTTCCAAGGTTCATGCAGTTGCAGTGTATGTCATTCCTCACCCAGACCCCTGCAACTCAAGCTCTTTGTCCTTGTGATGTATACAAATTAATGTAGGCAGATGTGCACAGGGAAAACACAGGACAGGGGTCTGTCTGAGCAGAGACAAAGGCTCCTCGGTGCTTACTGTGTATACTTACTTTGACTTTGTAAAGCTGCCTCAGCTTTTTCAACAGTTACCAACAGATTTTCAGAAAGGTCTTTTCTTTTGCTCACTATTGAAAAACCATTCCAGACATACATCATTTCCTAATGAGGAAAAATGAAAACCATTTGCAGTTATATGAGGTTATTCAATGTCCTTTATGATCCCCAAACAATGTTCATGTGTTTTGCCTTGGTTTCTAGGAACCTCAAGACAATATTTACAGATAATTTTCCTTTGTTTTTGCCTTTTATACTGTGAAGTAATTCAGTATATATGTTTTTACCAAAAATTTAATTTACTCATTCATATAACAAATATTTATTAAATATCTATAAGCATTTAATTCTTTTGGAAGGTAATAGAATACAGATACAGAAATAAATATTTTAAACCGATACCATGAATAATTCTGTTTAATGTAAACTTTTGTTGTTACTTTTAAGTAAAGAAAAATATTTTTAAGTGTCTGCCAGTTGTTTACATAAAATGTTTCCAAGAATATCACTGGATATAAACATTGGAATATTTTACTGGGCTTAGGATCTTTTATACCATTAGAAACATGGTCCAGTAATGTAATCCAATATGCAGAAAACGTATTCATTTAAAAGCCATATGGCTGAATGACAGCTCCTAAAATGTAAACTAATGATTTCTCATTACATATTATATTTAATGGGCTACCAGATGAGAATTTTTTTGGATCAAAAGCAAATGTACTTTTGCTTGAAAATATTTTTCTAATGTTCCTGATAGTGCAGTTAATATTTTTAAGGGTATGAAGTAAGCAGGGTAATTAGTATCTTCTTGGAAATAAATTTTAAGATATGATAAAAACACTGCTTGAAAAGCCTCTTAGCAGGAAGTAGTGGAAATGAGAACAACACATTCAAGTAGAAGGGCGGCAAAGGTATCTTTACCTTATGGCACCCAAAACTAAGATCATGACACTCTACCTTCATTCAGTTTTACATGTAACAACTTCTTGTTGCTAATAAAGTAAGAGGTCAATTCAATAACAGAGTATTTTTTAAATTGATGATGATCTTTTAAAAATTCCTTTTATGGATGAAATCTTTTTATCGGAAGGAGGCAAGCTCATATCTGAGACTTTATGAAAAACAGGCTTTTGGTAAAATTCCTAGGTACAAAAAAAATAAAAATAAAAATCCCAGTACTAACATTTCAAGCCAATTTCCTATACATTCTACATCCATAGACCCAGAGAAAGAAGTGCAGTGAGTTAATCTTCCCTATGGTTCTTAACAGTCAAAGCAGGATACAATTACATACACACTGGTATCTAAGTACTAAGGCAAAGAATGACGACAGTCTAGAAAATTTTCAGTAGAGTTCTGTGAGACAGAAAAACCTTCCCAGTGCAAATCACCTAATAAAAATGAATCAGGCATGGAGCTAAGGCTCTAACTGGTTAAGCAGCAGAAGGCTCTCATGTGAGCTGGGAGAGGGAGATGTTTGGTTATTTGTGGGATTTACGCAGTGTTCTGGTTTTTATTTGTGCTCAGACATGATTACGGAGTGGTCATATTTTTGTCTTGCTCCATCACAATCACAGAATGTCCCTGTGTGATGCTGAAGTTCTCTGAGTTTGTGTTAGGTAGGAAACACCTGGACCTAGGTGCTAGGCGCCGGGTAACTCCTGTCTGACCCGTCAGGGCGAGGCTGCATTGTTCTTTCTCATAGGATGTATAAAGGGCTCCCATAAGTCACTAAGAAAACAATCAACAACCCAATGAAAAATTAGGGAAGAATATGAACAACAATTCACAAAAGAAAAAATAAAAATGAAGAAACACATGAAAAGATGCTCCACCACATACACAAGGAAATGCAAATTAAAATGGCAAAATACTGTCAGTACTTATTTAAATTGGTAGAGCTTTTTTTGAGGGAAATTTAACACTATCTACCAAAACATTAAATGTATATATTCCCTTGAGCCAGGAATTCCATTTTAAAAAAATCCTTCACAGATAATTATGTGCACACATACAAAAAGGATATTCATTGTAGTGTATAATTACAAAAACTGGAAAAATCTAAATAACTGTCAAAGAGGAATAATGAAATAAACTTTGAATTAAAAAAAAACAAAAAACAAAAAACTCAGAAAACCCTACAGTGGAGGACCACAGACATCGGCTTACAATGAACAGCTTTCCTGTGCTGACGATCTATACAAACACTAAAGCACCAGAAGAGTCATAGTAACTTGATATATTCAGTATTTTTTGAAGAAGACTTCATTAAGAAAATTTAAGTTGAAATTGTGTTTTTCACAGAAGCCTTGCCTAAATGGCATAAAGTTTTAGAATGTGAGCTGGAGCTAGAATACAACAGCCAGCAGCCAGTTATGGCTCTTGAGCACTGGAAATACGGCTAGCCCAGACTAAGATGTCCTCTAAGTGTAAAAGACACACTAAATTTTTAAGACTTGGTTCAATATGAAAGTATGTATGTATCTCATGGATAAGCTTCTACCAATTACATGTTGAAATGACAAAATTTTGCATATACTGGGTTAAACAAAATATATTCTTGAAATTCATTTCTATTTCCTCTTACTTTTTTAATGTGGCTATTAGAAAAGGTAAAATGACATAATGTGGCTTGCATCAGAATTCAATTCAACTTCAATGGAATCAACTTCTATCTAAATTTCTTTATCTAAAAAATGTGGTTAAGAGTTAACTATACTCAAAAAGTTGTAAGAATTAAATGATATGTTTTTAGTAGCCTTTATCCTAATGCCTGGAGCATACTAACTAGTCAAAAACCATTAGCTACAGTTTTTATTTATTAATTACTTATTTAGAAATGTTATTTAGAAATGTTCAACTTACAACAAAACTTAAAATGGTTTTTAAGTGAGCTAAACTTCATAACCAAATTTAGATATGCTCCCTGCTGCTGTAACTAGATAATTTACTTCTAGTACATGAAAAGTAAATAAAATAAAAGCAGATACCAGGGCAGGTAAGATGAGCTTCACAGGTGCAGGCAAGGAGGCGGAGTAACGCCGAGCCTTCCTCACAGCAAACTTCTCAGTAGGGAGAGATTTCCCGGCAATTCTCTGCTTCAAGCTGTCCACCTGTCTGTGAAGAGCCCCAGCCCACCCCAGAGAAAGGTCATGGCAACACATACGTTATTTATACCTGTAGTTTTCACAGTGAACTTCACAGACCACCAGCAGCAGCATCACCTGGGAACCTATTTGAAATGCCAATTTTCAGGCCCTACTCTAGACCTACTGAATCAGCAACTCCAGGGCTGGGGCAGAGTAATCTAGATTTTGATAAGCCCTCCAGGTGATTCTGAGGCACACTCAAGATTGAGAACCACTGACTGACACATATTTCTTTCCAGTCAACTTAGCTAATGTCTTAAATCTATCAAACACAGTCCAGGAAATCTAGGTATACAATTGGCGATTTCTACGAGTAAGCAGGAAAGAGTCCAAAGTATTTACTTATGTTGTGGATACTCAGGGAGAGAGAAGATGGTACACTGGTATATCGCCTATTCTTACTTGCAAGTATTACACAGATCTATAAAATAATATGGCCCAAAAGATAGCAATCAGTTAATACATAATTTAAGAAAATGTTTCCCAGGTACAGGTTGTTTAGGAAATAATCAGCTTAGGACATGTACCCTGTTTACAAACTTCCTTTTAAAAATTCTACAGAATTCCAATTATGAAATTCATAAGCAGGTAAAAATGAGAGTAAGATGGGGAAACTACATGTTCCTGCGAGCACTTTCTTATGCAAAATTCTATGAATGCATCAAACAAATTGCTGAGAAAGAATTCAAGGAAATAATTACTTCACTGAAAGAAAAATTAACATGAAATAACATGCCTCCAATATGAGGTAAGCTTGTGTTAGGTTACTTGTGGGCACAATATGGAGCTATGGATTTTAAACTAGTGTACCATCACTATGTTCATTACCATCAGTGGAAAAGACAGTGGAAATGTGAGGTGGGAGTCAGAGGAAGGGGTCAGAAGTATGTCTCAGACAGGAACCCTTATAGTTGAAAGGTAACAGCATTTTTATGAAGAGACCATTCATTGTTAGAACTCTCATTATCCCGACGACATAGAAGCTACGACAGAGCAAGATCTCAAAGCTTTCTTCTGAAAATAAAAATGATTACATCTTTCACATAAATTGTTTTGATACGGAGAAAACTTAATCTGCATTGGAAGAAAGAGAAGGAGATTTAAAAGATTTTAATGTATCTTAATACTCCCTTCCATAAATTGTTGTTTCTGTAAAATGAGGAAATGAACTTTACAGTAAAAGGTGACATTTATCATGCCATGGCTTTTACTAATGTTGATGTTGATGCTACAGTTAATATACATGGTCAGTTTTTTTTTTTTTTGGAGACAGGGTCTCACTCTGCCTGTCGCCCAGGCTGCAGTGCAGTGGCGTTATTTCAGCTCACTGCAAACTCTACCTCCCAGGCTCAAGCAATCCTCCCACCTAAGCTTCCCAAGTAGCTGGGACTACAAGCACATGCCACCATGCCCAGCTAATTTTTTGTATTTTTAGTAGAGATGAGATTTTGCCCCTTTATACCCTCAGGGCCTTTGTTATAGAAATAGTGTCTCACATACCTGAATAAAGTTACCACATTCTCATTAGTTGCTACTACATCCTCCTCTGGAAGCATACTCAAAATTGCCGCTTTCAAGAACACATAAGTTGCCTTGAGAAAAAGAAGGAGCTTATTACAGAACATCCCTAGGTACATAACATTTCTACCTTTCAAATCAGAAATGACCTACAAGCCTTCCAGATATAATATTAACAGGCATTAAAGAAATCAGAAGAAATGAAATCTTATAATCCCTGTTCAAAATGAGAACAACTCTTTTCAATTATCAATAATTTAGACGATTTTTCTATTATACAACTACAGCATTCATAGGTGAGAAAGCGGACAGAATGAACAATAAAAAATTATCTCATTGCCCCCCAACTTCTCATAAGTGGATCAGAATTAATTTTCATTATCCCGAAAAGCCTGGGCATCAGGGCACTGGGAAGTCTACAAAAATTATCAAGATGATTAAGGTTTCATAACTTCATAAGTTCAGCTCATTTTCAGAGATAAAACCTCACGTTTCAAATAACTTTGTTATTGTTTGGGACAGGGTCTCACTCTGTCACCAGGCTGGAGTGCAGTGGTGTGATCATAGCTCACTGTAGCCTCAAACTCTTCGACTCAAGCTATCCTCCTGCCTCAGCCTCCCACGTAGAAGGGACTCTAGACATGTACCACCATGCCTGGCTAAGGTTTTTATTTTTTGCAGAGATAAAAATCACACTATGTTGCCCTGGCTAGTATCAAACTCCTGGCCTCAAGCCATCTTCCTGCCTTAGCCTCCCAAAGGGCTGGGATTATAGGTATGGGCCATCGTATTTGGCCCTGAAAAGAACTGTGGATGGCTTTTAAAGCATGTAATGCTGAGGACAGTACCTATAAACAGTGGGTACTTAAGGCACATTTCCTCCTTTTGTGAATCTCTAAGTTGAGAAAACACTGTGGTACCATACTACCGAGCAAACAGTCCTAAATGAAAATCTTCCTGGCCACATATTAGCAAACAGATGACATTAATGAAAGTATTGCACTTTACCTTGGACCATTTACTCTCTTTGCAAAGCAGATCTGAATAGTAATATGCCTGCATCCAGTTTTGTTGGAAAACATTAATCCACATTAGCTCCCAGTAGCAGAGATGGTGAAACTGTTTCCATTCTTCTTGAACTGAAACACATTTTCGAAATACTTCTTGTGCCTGTAAATCAATTGCATGAAGTTGATCATCCAGATATTAGACAAGGAGATAATAACCTAATGGGAAAATACATAAAACACTTAGTACAAAAAGGACAAAATTATCACTCATTCAACCTCTCAATATGATGTTATGTTCTTTTCCTTACAGGCAATGATACAGTTAAGTTCTGCCTCTTTCTTTAATTTTGTGAGGAGCCTTGACACTTTGTAATGTGGGAGTGGGGAGGTTCCAATCACAGAAAAATACATGTTTGATCCCATTTGTGTGGAAAAAATGGTTTGTGAATGTATATCCATAAATGGCTCCTTACTTTTCTACTTCTGACCCCGACACTTCCTTTTTTGAGGGAATTGGTGAATAATTTCCTTTGATAAGGAGCCTACATGTAGTAGACTTGCATGTCATGCAGGGGCTAGATTCCAAAGTCAGTGTATAATGCAGAAATTGGTAACAGTCACAGTTTCTTGAAAATCCCTGAGCTTATTATTTGGTATATACTACCCTAAAGTGCTTAATGTACTCTGTGTATAAATGTAGACTACATTCAGTAATCCACTGCATAGATTTTATACAATAGAATGTATATACAAGTTAAAGTTTTGGCTTTTTACTTATATTGTTTTTTTCTTTATTTTTGTCTAGTCCATATAGCTAAGTTTACTTTTGTTGAATGAGTAGGTCACAGCTCCACCATACAGACAACTCCCCCAAATAACTCCCACCTAATAAATTACCTCTTCAAGATTCCCTTTCAGCAACTCTATTCGGGCATGATAAAACAACACGAGTGAGCCCTGCAGAGCAAGGAAGAAAACACACTGTTCAACAGTCAACACTGGCTGATTAATTATGGTTGAAACATACACTTTGAAATACTAAGCGTACATTTGGAAACTGCTGGAGGAAGGGTGCCAGGAGACGCTCTGCTTCGGCAACATTCACTTCTCCTGTACCTAGAAATTTAACAGGAAAAACCTCAGTCTTCATAAGGCATGGGGATATTTATAACTAACTCTCCAAACTTCATTAACATACAGTAAAGACCTACTCATGGAAAAGATGAAAACTATTATTTCATCATTTTTATAACTGGGGAATAAAATAAAGACCAGTCTCACCTATAACTTTAGTTTAAGAAACTCTAGGACACACTAATTCTTAAGAATGCAGGTGGCTGTCTCAGATTCCTAATTGGAATTTCTGGTTTTAATAGCAATATTAACTTATTTAGCCCAAAATTTCATTTTCTGCAAAGAAATCTAATATAGAATAAAATAGATCACCTTAATATAGAAATTTTAGCTGAGAACAGATGAAAATTATTTAATGAAAGAAACTACCCTACTCCCTCTGCTAAATGTCACTATGACAAAGGACACTATTTTCTACCTTTATTCAAAAAAAAAAAAATAAGTAAGCAGATATGAACTACTAGCTTTTGTTGATCTTTCTAAACTTTTACTTACTCAGATTAAAAATAATCAACTTTTTGTTTTGTTTTTTAATTTGGAGACAGGATCTCACTCTGTTGCCCAGGCTGGATCCAGTGCAGTGACGTGATCATACCTCACTGCAGCCTCAAACTCCTGGGTTCGACCGATCCTCCCACCTCAGCCTCCCAAGTAGCTGGGATTACAGGTGTAACCCACCATGTCTGGCCAAGATAATCAATGTTCAATGAAACAACCTAATCCAGATCTTACCAAGTATTAGGGAGATGTAAGTATGAAAAGCTAAGATGGTTAAGCAGCACAGTGCAGACCTCATGCTTTTTCCTGAGGCACCTTCGCGTAACTGCAGGAGGCCCAACTCCTATGGGAATTAAATGCATTTTAGAAAGAGAACACGGCTAGAAAATCATATTCAGAAACTTTTTAAACAATTTTATATATCGAGGGGTTAACAAGTACAGATTTCACATATTATGCTGTGGTGAAGTCTGGGCTTTTCGTGTACCCATCACCCCACGAATGAACATCATACCCAACAGGTAATTTTTCAACCCTCTCTTCCCCACCCCTCCCACCTTTGATGGCCTCCAATGTCTATTATTCCACTTTGTAGGTCCATATGTACCATTGTCTAGCTCCCATTTATAAGTGAAAACGTGGTATTTGACTTTCTATTTAGAAACTCTTTAATTTTGAGACAGAGTCTCATTCTGTCACCCAGGTTGGAGTACAGTGGCACAATCATGGCTCACTGCATCCCCCACCTCTCTAGACTCAGGTGATCCTCCCACCACAGCCTCCCAAGTAGCTGTGACTACAGGTGTGTACCACCACAGCCAGTTAATTTTTGTATTTTTTGTAGAGACAGGATTTTAACATGTTACCCAGGCTGCTCTCGAACTCGTGGGCTCAAGCGATCCACCCACCTCAGCCTCCCAAAGTGCTGGGATTACAGGCATGAGCAACCATGCCTGGCCTATTCAGAAACTTAAAAATGCTAGTTCAGGCCGGGCGCGGTGGCTCACGCCTGTAATCCCAGCACTTTGGGAGGCCGAGGCGGGCGGATCACGAGGTCAGGAGATCGAGACCATCCTGGCTAACACGGTGAAACCCCGTCTCTACTAAAAATGCAAAAAAAATTAGCCGGGCGAGGCAGCGGGCGCCTGTAGTCCCAGCTACTCGGGAGGCTGAGGCGGGAGAATGGCGTGAACCCGGGAGGCGGAGCTTGCAGTGAGCCGAGATCGCGCCATTGCACTCCAGCCTGGGCGAATAAGCGAGACTCTGTCTCAAAAAAAAAAAAAAAAAAAAAATATGCTAGTTCATATATCCTTATCCTCCATGAAGGTGGGGTTTCTTTTTAAAGGAACTAGAATGGTGGTAATGCCTAACTAGAAATGAACCTTATTAAACTTGCATAAGACACTCTCATAAATCCTTTTATATCATGTGATTCTAAAGAGAGAAACGGGCTGTGTTCATTTCATGGAGATACTCTATTTCTCTGATAGAAATATTCACTAAAACATATTGAGGATTTAAGTGCAAGGCACTATGGCGGGTATGAACAAACATGGTCTATGTCTTCAAAGATCTTTCTATTAAATAGAGAAGACAGTATGTGAACACAATGACCTTATTAGAATATGGAGAGAGATTGTAAGAAGGATAAATAGACAATTCTGAAAGTCAGGAATGCTTGAGCCTCATTAAGGGAGTATGAGGGACAGCTTTGTGAGATAGGTGGCATTTATCTCAACCCTAGTGGATTGAAGAGCTCTTGAGAGACAATTATCTGGGAGGAAGCCAGTTGGGGAGGATATCCAAAACAGAGAAAAGCAAAAGCATGGAAACAAAAGCACAGGACTTGCTGGGGAACAACAGATTGCCCAGTTTAACAGGAGTACTGGGAATGTGAAGAATATGGGTAGCATGGCTGGAAACACTGGCTAGAATCAGACCATGGGGTCCCTGAAGCCATTAATAGTTTGAACTTTATTCGAGAGGCAATTCAGAGCCTCTGAAGGAATCAGGTAGAAGGTGAACAGTTAAGGAGAAGGGTGACCATGAAACACAGAGTCAGAATGGACAACATTATGAAGGAATCACCATAAATACACCATAGCTCATGAAGAACATGGACAGTAGAAAAGACAGGAAAAAAAGCGATAGCTGCTTATACTTGCTCTCACACATTTCTCAAAACCTGCTCTTTTAATCGACACTTTTTGCCATGAGGCAACTCTTATAATAGCATATTGAGTGTCATGGTTAATAAAAGTGATATATTCACTACCAAACCATAAACGCGCAGACATTTAATAAATAAAACTCATGAAAAACATATTTCGTCATTTAGTTTTATAAAGAAACTTGTGGAAACACATGGAAATCCAAAATTCTGCATCGTATCTGATCCATGAAAATCATAAAATATTAGACAGGGAAATCCAGCTAATTTCTTCATCTTAAGGAGGGCAACTCTGGGGCTGCTTAACTATTAAGAAAGCATAGGAAAGCATGTGAGAGTAATAAGATCTAGCAAGAAGCAATATTAGCAACACATAATTTTTCATCCAAGAATTTGGATAACAAGGGTGAACATTTTTAACTTTCAACAGAAAAACTACATCTAACTCCTGAAAAATGTGATCAAGAATCAAAGGCTTATTTTCTGTCCCACAAACAAATTGCCAATAATTATCAAGCCAGTTATGCAGACATGTTGCATTGCCCTCATATTCAATAAATAATATTTAATCTTCCCTGTCAAAATTAAGATAAAATTAAATTTGTACCCTATTTCCAGAAAATCCAATAAATTCCAGTAGTCTGATAATCCTTGCTGGTAAAAGGGACAGCATCTGTAAGAAAAAAAAATACAGTGTACTTACGTGTTAGCGTTTCTAACTACAAACAAATTTAACTTACAGTTTTAATGCTTCAATTATGTGAAAAATTGAAAACAACTTTTAACCACCAGATATTTCTGTGACCACATATTGTAACAATCATTTATGAATAAATTTTATTTAGCTATAACAATGAACCTTTAAAAAGTTTTGTTTTAAGGCTGGTCTTTCCAGTGTTCTCTATAGAATAGTGGGAACTTTGATGTGGTGTGAAGAAGTGACAAGAAGGCAACCCCTCAAAGCCCATGTCCAGGCAAGGTTTCTTAGTTTCCTTTCCCAGAAGCAAAAATCAGTCATAGTCTGTGAGATGTGTAGACACCACCCAGAAGTGGACAGCTGCAGCACTACCACTTCTCTCCGGGATATTCCTAAAGGACAGTGGTGAGGGAATATTCTTCCAGTGGGCAGAACCTTGGGCAGTGCACCTGGTTATGCACTATGCTTGAAAGGAAAAATGGCCAGATGTGCAATTATATATGCTGATTCAGGGGATGTAGACAATGGTTTGGTTGGATGGGCACAGGCTTGGAAAGAACATGATTGGAAAATTGGTGACAAAGAGGTCTGGGGAAGAAGTATGTGGACAGATCTTCCTGAACGGGCAGAAAATGTTCCCATGTGGATACACATCAAAAGATGACCTTATCAAAAGAGGATTTTAACAACCAACTGGATAGGATGGTTCATTCTGTGGGTACCAGTCAGCCTCTTTCCCAATCATCACCCACGGGTTCGTAAGCAAAGTGGCCAAAGCGGCACATACACTCATGTGTATACTTCTCTTGACCACTTTGTTTTTTCACTAATTCCAGTGAACCATCAACAAAATTTAAAAATCTCTTAATAACATATTGGAATTTGACAGATTACTACTCAGACTTCATCTCCTCAGGGATCATCAAAAATCATTCCTCAAGTTATACTGGTCCCTCACACATTTTCAATTCCAGAACCGTCACTGTCATTGCAACAATATTTCCAATGTGGAAATGGATTCCACTGTTCCTTGTTACCAAAATCTTTTTTTTTTTTTTTAAATATATATTTTTTTAAGACGGAGTCTCGCTCTGTCGCCCATGCTGGAGTGCAGTGGCCGGATCTCAGCTCACTGCAAGCTCCGCCTCCCGGGTTTGCGCCATTCTCCTGCCTCAGCCTCCTGAGTAGCTGGGACTACAAGCGCCCACCACCTCGCCCGGCTAGTTTTTTGTATTTTTTAGTAGAGACGGGTTTCACTGTGTTAGCCAGGATGGTCTCGATCTCCTGACCTTGTGATCCGCCCGTCACCAAAATCTTACTAGTCTATTCAGAGTGCCACAGGCTTCCCTTACATTTTACAATCCAAAGCTACTCTGAGCATGTGTGGAACTTCATAACACACTGGGTCACAGTGCCGGAAAACTGATCCCACTCTAGCTGTTTGTCAACCAACCCAGGGAGAGGTTCAGGATAAGGTTCAAATGCAGCGGAGAAGGCACAGATAACCTTAGGTTCTTCTGCAAAAGTTCTGGTTTCTATATAGTGCTTTCCTTACCAAATTAAAGGCCCCAGTGCCAAGCTTGACACCCCCTTCAAACTCATAGAAGAATTCCTGCTGAAGTTTGTTCTTCTGAATTTCATGCAGAATAGAAAGACATTCTCTGGATTGAAGAAAAAAAGTGATAGCGTAAGTTGACCATGACTCTGAAAATAAATATTAAATCACATTTTACAATTACATACTGTAAAATAAATGTCATTAATTAAAATACCGTCAAAATTTTAAATGGATGATGCTGTGCTGAGTTTACTCTTAAGGATACTAGGTAATAATCATCAAGGAAAAAGGAGACACTCATTTTTACAGTGTCTAGCAGAACCAGTGTTTCTGGGCTTAAAGAGAGGGTTCATCCATTGGCAAGCACCAGCCAGGAGCCACAGGACCACAGGCTGCCATCCCACAGCTTCCAGCAGCGTCTTACAGCGGACTGCTTGAGAGGGCTCAGCTCCTCAACCACTGCACACACTGCAGCCCAAGGAAATGAAATGCTACTAGCAAGAAGATCTGAACTTCAGTGTGACTGCCATTGTCTCAAATAGACCAAATAAATTAGGGCTTGGGACCAGGACAGACTGAAAACAACAAAGCAAAGGCCATCACAATGGCCCCATCTGTCCTCTGCTTTCTTCCTGCTCCATCCACGCACATCTTTCCAACTTCTCACTATATTTTCTACGTATTTCTCTCTTGCCTATTCACATTATCTTCAAAAGGCAAATCTTTACCAGAGAAATACAAACTAAAACAATGAGAAAAATATAAAAATTGATAATAACTGGGAATTGCTTATCAAATTGACAAATTTTTTTAATAATAAGGAATATTGAGATATCATGTATCACCTGGTGTGATGCAATTATAAAATGTGCAACTACACCTGTGATCCAGTCTAGCCAAATATTTTTAATCTGAATCTAGCAAGCCTATAGACCTAACTTCCAGTTTACAAAAAATTTAAGGGTTTAGAGAGTCAATTCAGATGCCCACCAGCCTACAAGTATCCCCTGCTGTCATTTCCCCTGAGTCATTTATTTTTTATTATGGTGTATTTTGCCAAATAAAATGATGCATGTTTTTTGGTCAGTTCAATGAATTTCCTCTGATTTCTGATTTTATGCCATGGCTAAAAGGCCTTTGAAACTGACATCATGTACCTAATGATATCATTTCTATGGTATTTTTGCCATAGATTCATAATCTGAATTTAATCGTGAAGAAACATTAGGAAAGTCCACATTGATGGTTGTTTTACTAAATAACTGGCCAGTTTATTCTTTTAAAGTGTCAACATCATTAAAGACAAAGACTGAGGAACTATTCCGGATGAGAAGAGACTCAGGAGACATGACAGCTAAACTCAATATCCAGGATCCCAGGTTGGATCCTGAGCCAGAAAAAGGGCATTGATGAGACAACCGGAGAAATTTAAGTAAAGGCCATGGAGTAAATATTAATACTGTATCCATGTCAGGGTCCTGATTTTAATCATTGTAATGTGCTTCCGCAGAATACTAACATTTGTAAATCTGAGTGAAGGCTATATGGAAATATTTTGTAAAAATTTTCAAATTATTTCAAAGTTAAAAAACAAAAAATAAAAAAGTTTAAAGCCTTTATATTTAAGAATTATAAAAACACTTTCTTAATGTTTCCTGCTAGAATTGTTTTTAAATCTTTTAATATTAAACTTATATGGACTTTTTTCGTCTTAATGATTTTTCCATAAAATGAACAATTTTCCCAAAAATACTTCCTTTTTTTTTTTTTTTTGAGACGGAGTCTCGCTGTGTCTCCCAGGCTGGAGTGCAGTGGCGCGATCTCGGCTCACTGCAAGCTCCGCCCCCCGGGTTCACGCCATTCTCCCGCCTCAGCCTCCCAAGTAGCTGGGACTACAGGCGCCCGCTACCACGCCCGGCTAGTTTTTTTTTTTTTTTTGTATTTTTAGTAGAGACGGGGTTTCACCATGTTAGCCAGGATAGTCTCGATCTCCTGACCTCGTGATCCACCCGCCTCGGCCTCCCAAAGTGCTGGGATTACAGGCTTGAGCCACCGCGCCCGGCCCCCAAAAACACTTCCTAAAGTACCTATCTTTCTTCACTGTTTTGAAAGGGCCTATGTATATAAAGGAATTTAGTATATTTTGAATTCCCAGGTAAGAGTGTGTGTGTGTGTGTGTGTGTGTAAATCCATGTATGCACACACACATGCTGTCTCTTTCAAAAACCCTGGGGTTCATTTCACTGATATGGAAAGGCATACCTTGTTTTATTGCACTTCACTGTATTGCACTTTGTGGGTACTGCATTTTTTACAAATTGAAGATCTGCAGCAACTCTGTGTTGAGCAAGCGTATTCGAGCACATTCCAACAATACGTGCTCACTTTGTGTTTCAGAGTCACATTTTAGTAATTCCCATAAAATTTCCAAACTTTTAAATTATTATTGCATCTGTTAATGGTGATCTGTGATGGGAAACCTTAAATGTTACTGCTACTGTAACTGTTTGAGGGGGCCATGAACCACAGCCATATGAGACAGAGGAAGTTCTCAATAAATGTTGTGTGTGTTCTGACTGCTCTTCTGACAGATTGCTCCCCCATCTCTCTCCTCAGGCCTCCCTGTCCCCTGAGACAAAACAATATTGAAATTAGGCCAATTGGTAACTCTGCAGTGGCCTCTCAGTGTTCAAGTGAAAGGAAGAGTCGCCCCTCTCTCACTTGAAATCAAAACCTAGAAATAATTAAGCTTAGTGAGGAAGGCATGTCAAAAGCCAAGACAGGCTGAAAGCTAGGCCTCTTGTGCCAAACAGTCACCTTGTAAGTGCAAAAGAAAAGTTCTTGAAGAAAATTAAAAGTGCTACTTCAGTGAATGCACAAGTGATAAGAAAACAAAACAGCCCTATTGCTGATATGGAGAAAGCTGTAGTGGTCTGGATAGAACAAACAGCCCACAACACTCCCTTAAGCCAAAGCCTAATCCAGAACAAGACCCTAACTCTTTAACTCCATAAAGGCTGAGAGAGGTGAGGAAGCTGAAGAAAAAAAACTTGGAAGCTAACAGAGGTTGGTTCATGAATTTAAGGAAAGACACCATCTCTATAACATAAAAGTGCAGCCAGGCACGGTGGCTCACACCTGTAATCCCAGCACTTTGGGTGGCCAGGGTGGCTGGATCATGAGGTCAGGAGTTCGAGACCAGCCTAGCCAAGCATGGTGAAACACTGTCTCTACTAAAAATACAAAAATTAGCCTGGCATGGTGGTGCACGCCTGTAGTCTCAGCTACTTGGGAGGCTGAGGCAGGAGAATCACTTGAACCTGGGAGGCAGAGGTTGCAGTGAGCTGAGATCATGCCACTGCACTCCTGCCTGGGCAAGAGAGCGAGACTCCATCTCAAAAAAAAAAAAAAAATACAAAGTGAAGCAGCAAGTGCTTACGTAGAAGCAGTAGCAAGTTATCTAGAATATCTAGCTAAGATCACTGATAAAGGTGGCTGCACTAAACAACAAATTTTCAATGTAGACAAAATGGTCTTCTATTGGAAGAAGAGGCTATCTAGAACTTTCATATCTAGAGAGGAGAAGTCAATGCCTGGCTTCAAAACTTCAAAGGTCAGGCTGACTCTTGTTAGGGGCTAATGGAACCGGTGACTTTAAATGGAAGCCAGTGTTCATTTACTATTCCAAATATCCAAAGGCCCTTAACAATTGTCCTAAATCTACTCTGCCAATGCTCTATAACTAAAACAACAAAGCCTGGATGATAGCACATCTGTTTATAGCATGGTTTACTAAATATTTTCAGTCTACTGTTGAGATCCACTGCTCAGGAAAAAAAAAAAAATTTTTTTCTCAAAGTATTATTACTCACTGAAAATGCACCTAGTCACCTACGAGTTCTGAAGGAGATGTATGCAAGGATTCTTTTGTTTTCATGCCTACTAACACAACATCCATTCTGCAGCCCAAGGATCAAGGAGTAATTTTGACTTTCAAGTCTTATTATTTAAGAATCACACTTTATAAGGCTATTGCTGCCACAGTGATTCCTCTAATGGATCCAGGGAAAGGAAATAGAAAGCCTTCTGAAAAGGATTCATCATTCTACATGTCATAGAGAACATTCATGACTCATGGAAGGAAGTCAAAATGTCCACATTAACAGGAGTTTGGAAGAAGCAGATTTCAACTCTCATGATCATTTTGAGGGGTTCAAGACTTTGGTGGAGAAAGTAACTTCAGAGGTGTTAGAAACAGCAAGAGAGCTAGAATTAGAAGTGGAGCCTGAAGATGTGACTGACTGCTGCCATCTCATGATGAAACTTTAATGGATGAGGAGTTGCCTCTTATGGATGAGCAAGAAAGTAGTTTCTTGAGATAAAATCTACTCCCGGTAAAGATGCCATAAACATTGTTGAAATGACAACAAAGGATTTGTAATATTAAATAAACTTCGCTGATAAAGCAGCAGCAAGATTTGAGAGCATGGACTCTAATTCTGAAAGAAGTTCTCCTGTGGGTAAAATGCCATCGAGCAGTATTACATCCTACAGAAAAATCTTTTACGAAAGGAAAAGTTAATAGGTATGGCAAACTTCACTGTTGTCCTTTTTTAAAAAATTGCTATAGCCACCCCAACCTTCAGCAACCACTACCCTGAATGTCAGCACCCATCAACATGGAGGCAAGACCTCCACCAACAAAAATATTATCACTTGCTGAAGGCTCAGATAATTGTTAGCATTTTTTTTTAGCAAACAGTGTTTGTCAATTAGGGTATGTATATTTTGTAGACATAATGGTATTGGCAGACTTAATAGAATACAGTACACTATCAACATTTTTTTTCTTTTTTTGAGACGGAGTCTCGCTCTGTCGCCCTGGCTGGAGCGCAAGCTCCGCCTCCCAGGTTCACACCATTCTCCTGCCTCAGCCTCCCAAGCAGCTGGGAATACAGGCACCGGCCACCGCGCCCAGCTAATTTTTTGTATTTTTAGTAGAGACAGGGTTTCACCATGGTCTCAATCTCCTGACCTCGTGGATCTGCCTGCCTCGGCCTCCCAAAGTGCTGGGATTATAGGCGTCAACCACCGCGCCCGGCCCATAACTTTTATATGCACAAGGAAACCAAAAAGTTTGTGACTCACTTTATTGCAATATTCACTTTATTGTAGTGGTCTGGAACCCAAAATATCTCTGAGGTATACCTGTATGTCTTTGCCTCTACAGGCTTATTTTAATTCCTTTAGTATTTTTAAGTTTTGATGACTAAAACGGCAATTAGCATTGAATTTAACATTTGTTTATATTTTCTAAAAATACTTCACAAAGAAATCTATAGAACAGCATGTCAAGTACCCAAGATCTACCACCCCTTTCCAGGATTTTGAATGAAACGCAGTTTTGTGAAAGGATTTTCAATGGAAGCACCTCTTAAAATACTAAATTTTGGTTCTGCTACCAGTAATGGCAGGGTAGCTTATGTCGGATTAACTTTCCCACAAATAACTATCATAAATTCTGGAAAAATATAAAATATACATTTAAAACATATTTTCATACACTGGAAAATGAAGGGAAAAAAGTAGGAGTCTCAGGAGAGAAGAAAGTAAGAATGGGGCAGAAAAAAAGTTTGAAAAATTATGACCACAAATTTCTCAAAACCACACTTAGGCACATCCTAGCCAAACTACTGAGACCCAAAGATACAAACGAGTCAGTCTTCAAAAAAGCCAGAAGAGAAGACACATTACATATAGGGGAACAACAATACAAATGAGAACTGAATAACAGAGGCTTTAACACAATGGGAAGCCAGTTTTAATGAGCTGAAAGAAGGAAAAACCCATCGACTCAGAATACTGTAGTTAGCAAAAATAACCTTGAAAAGAAAAAGTAAAAAGTAAATATATTTTAACATAAATGAAAATAGAATTTGTTAAAAGCTGACACCCATAAGAAATGCTAAAAGAAGTTCCTCAGTCTGAAAGTAAACAGGAAATATATTTACCATTTTGAATAAGAATATGAAATATGGTAAGAATATGGGTAAAGAGAGAAGACTACAACATATAACTGATTAAAGGGAAAGTCTGACGCTGTATTGTAGGGTTTATAATATATGTAAGTGTGCTATACATCATAAAAATAGCATAAAGGGTTAGGAGCAGTGGCTCACACCTGTAATCCCAGCACTTTGGGAGGCCGAGGCGGGTGGATCACAAGGTCAGGAGTTCGAGACCAGCCTGGCCAATATGGTGAAGCTCCATCTCTACTAAAAATACAAAAATAACTGGCCGTGATGGTACATGCCTGTAGTCCCAGCTGCTCAGGAGGCTAAGACAGGAGAATTGCTTGAACCCAGGAGGCAGAGGTTGCAGTGAGCTGCGATCGCACCACTGCACTCCAGCCTGGGCAACAAAGCAAGACTCGGTCTCAAAAAAAAAAAAAAAAAAAGCATAAAGGACAAAATGTGGTAAATGAAATTACACTTTTGCAAAGTTCTTACAATTTATGTCCAGTGCTACAATATTAACTCTAAGTTGACTGTAATAAGTTAAAAAGAATATTATAAACACTAGAGCAACCACAAAAAAAATTAGAGAGTACAGCTAAGAGAACAACAGTTTTAAAAATGTTATTAAAGCAAAAGAAGACAGGGAAAAAGGGTGAGAGAACAGATGAGGCAAAGAGAAAAAGCAAAATGGTAGTAACAAGTGCAAACATATCAACTGCCCAACAACTATGTGCATCTATAAGAAATACAATTTAAATATTTAAAAATATAATTTAAATATGAAAACAAAAATAGGTTTAAAGTAAAAGAATATATACCATGCAAAGACTAATTATAAAAAGCATGAGTGCCTATATGAATATTAGACATACAGATTTCAAGACAAAGAACATTACCAGAGTTAAATAGAGACATTTCAAGATGAAGAAAAGGTTAATTCATTAGGAAGACAGAACAATTATAAAGACATATTATATGAGCCTGACAACAGAGCTCGTAAATATATGAGGCAAACACTGACAGAACTAAAGGAAGAAAGAGATGACTCCAGATTCAAACTTAGAGACTTTAACACTGAGTAAATAAAAGACAACTGGATAAAAATCAATAAGGATAGCCGGGTGAGTGGCTCATGCCTGTAATCCCAGCACTCTGGGAGGCCGAGGCAGGCAGATCACGAGGTCAGGAGATCGAGACCATCCTGGTTAACACAGTGAAACCCTGTCTCTACTAAAATTACAAAAAATTGGCCGAGCGTGGTGGCAGGCGCCTGTAGTCCCAGCTACTAGGGAGGCTGAGGCAGGAGAACGGCATGAACCCGGGAGATGGAGCCGGCAGTGAGCCGAGATTGCACCACTGCACTCTAGCCTGGGTGACAGAGCGAGCCTCCATACCACAAAAAAAAAAAAAAAAAAAAAAAAATCAATAAGGATACAAACAACACTATGGTCACCTCAGGTGAACATTTCCATTTACTGCAGAAAGTTCTAGTGGGCAGTGCTGCTCTGGAATCTGAACCAAAGATATTACTATAATTTTAAATTTATAAATTGTTCAAAGGAGAAACTCAAATTATGTAATCAGAAAATATGTCAGTAGCTTTATTTTCAACTAATTTGCTCTTAAAATTGTATTTAAACTTAAATTCTGTTGTCCTATAACACTGAATACACACTGAGCAAAAAATCAAGTTCATTTTTACCAACACGAAATAAAAACTCCTAGTCAAACTTAATTTAGGAGAACTGTGAAGAACAAAGGAGTATACAGCACAGAATTATTTACAAATCACATCTCACTTTTTAACTTACTTATATATTTGGTAACTTGTTCTAATTTTGAGTCCACCTTTGATGAAGTTGATCATATTTTCATCCTGAAAATAATTCAGTTAAAAAATTAGATTATTTAGCAAACAAGTTTAAATTGTCCCCACAGTTGTGTGTTTGTGCGATTAGAAAAACAAAAACAAACAAAAAAAGTATTTTGAAGACATAATTTTGAAATTAACACATACTCTTGCTTTACATTTAAAAGTCTTTGGGGTACTTTTTCTTCCACATTAGAAGACAACAAAAAGAAAATACTTGTAAAATCCTTCAATTATTTTATATTACTAAGGAGGTAATCCTCACCAATTAGGGCCCATATGTGATCCAAATTATTTTAATAAACATCGACATCTACCGAGCTATTTTCTTGTGGGTTTAACAGAATCTAAACTGGATGACTTTGCAATCTGCTCTAAGGCCAAACCTTCCAGTACATTACACCCAGTAAAGGGGACAATGGTCCTTCTTTCACAGAGTACTTTAGCAGTCAGAGTCTATTTAATGTTGTGAATTTTACTCATACACATTTCCAGGCCCAAAATAACTGGTCTGGTTTCTGAAGTGGCTGTCACTACTATGCAATTTTGTTTTAGGAAAACAAAACCACTTCAGTTCTGTTTATCTGATGGTCATCGACAATAAAATTGAGGCAGTTGGCCTGGATGAATGGCGTTTTCGGGGTCAGCATTCTAAGATTCTAAGACAATCTCTCAATAAATTACATCAAATAACTACTTGAAGGAAGTTACTCTAATAGATGGTGCTAGTGGAGACAGTCCTATGTTCTGCATTTCCAGAGAGAAAGTTTTTCTAGTCTATTGATATCAGAAAGATGCTCTGGCCGGGCGCAGTGGCTCACACCTGTAATCCCTTTGGGAGGCCGAGGCGGGTGGATCACGAGGTCAAGAGATCGAGACCATCTTGGCCAACATGGTGAAACCCCATCTCTACTAAAAATACAAAAATTAGCCAGGCATGGTGGCGGGTGCCTGTAGTCCCAGCTACTCAGGAGGCTGAGGCAGGAGAATCACTTGAATCTGGGAGGCGGAGGCTGCAGTGAGCCGAGATCGCACCACTGAACTCCAGCCTGATGACACAGCGAGACTCCATCTCAAAAAAAAAAAAAAGTAAAAAGTAAATGCTCTGATATGTATTTCTTGTATACTTAAGCATCCTCCTGTAGCAAAAGAAAAACTGACTTTCATTTACTAATTTCATTAATTGCTTCAATATTTATTGTTCTAATTATTATAAGAATCAATAGATATGAAATTCAATGTTTATCTTCTTAATTTAAGGAATCTTATGATTACATAAGATCCAATACCAACCAGAAAAGAATTTCTTAAATTAGCTTGAAATATGCCTCGAAAAAAAAAAACCATATTTCATTTCAGGATTCATCAAACTTAAATTTAATGCCTATTTTATACCAGGCACCCAAATGCAAAAACAGATGAAAGTAATACAGTATGTTAAGGGAAGGCGTCATGTGTGGAGAAGGAGCCAGGCATAGGGACGGAGTCATGCACGGGGATGGGATCATGCACAGATGTCATGAGAACACAAAGTAGTAGCATGGAGAGGGCCAGAAATCCCTCCTGGAAGCATTGGTGCTTTAAGCACAAAAATAATTAGAAACTGGCCAGGTATAGAAAGGCAAAGCAGATGTGAACTTTGTAAGCAAAGTAAAACTCAAGTGGAAAGACGGGGCGGCATTCAGGATCATGATGGGTTTGGCCACGTGTGCATATGTAATTCCACACTGCTGAAGAATCTATTGCAAAGAGAATGACCAAGGAGTTAAGAAAGCTACCTCCAGCCATGCTACTCAATATGCAACCCTGTCAGTGGCAACCAACGACACCTGTAAGGTGTGTGTGTGTTGGTAGGGGCGGGGGCGGTAAGGGAACATAGAGAGGAGGTACCAGTTTTGTTGGAAAAAGCACCCCCTTCATTTCTGATATTCTGATACAGAATACTGCCACAGTCAGTAAGAGCTACTGAATGCTGAAGCAGAGAATTGACCAAGTCAGAGACTCGTTTCTAAGAGGGTACTCAACCCTCAACTGCAGAATAGGGAATGAGCTGAAGGTAAAAGAAATTAGAGAGGGAGAGTCACTAGGTTGCTGTACAGTTCAGCAAAGAGTGGATAAGCACCTCTTCTAGAACAATGACAGAAAGAGATGGAGTTGCACAATCTTTAAAAGGCTAAAGCAGCATGAATATAAAAATGATTGGGTGGGAGGCATGAGGAAGAGGGCACAAATATGGATATCTCTTTAATTTCAAGTCCGCAAACATAAAATAAGCCTCCAAATCCCAGATTTGATTGCCAAATCCCTGTTTGGAAAACAGAAAAAAACTTGGGCCTCCATGACTATCATTATGATGCTTACTGAGGCAATAAGACCGTTGTTATCAACCAGCCTTTGTAACGTCTATGTTTTAGGAAACAGGGTCATGGGCTACAGTGATTCCGTTTTATTAAACCAGAATCCAACCTAAGAGGTAAACCTCCATGAAAAGAAAGAAGCAACTGCCAAATAATTTAAGACTGTGGCCAGGCATGGTGGCTCACGTCTATAATCCCAGCACTTCAGGAGGCTGAAATGGGTGGAACACCTGAGGTCAGGAATTCGAGACCAGCCTGACCAATATGGTGAAAACCTGTCTCTACTGAAAATACAAAAATTAGCCAGGTGTGGTGGCGCACACCTGTAATCCCAGCTACTCGGGGGACTGAGACAGAAGAACTGCTTGAACCCGGGAGGCAGACGTTGCAGTGAGCCAAGATCGCGCCACTGCACCCCAGCCTGGGTGACAGAATGAGGCTCTAACCACCCCACACCCCTCCACAACAACAACAAAAAAAGATTGTGATTGAGGAAGATTTTCCATTTTACAGTTGAATTTCTTTCTGATTTCTTACACTCTCTACTCCACCTCACTCTCACTGTAGCCATCACTGCCACCCATGAAGCCATTATGTGAAGATTTATGTTTTAGAGAAGCATTGGAAGATACAGAAATAGGCAAGGTACTGACTGTACCAATTCCCAGAGGTGAAATTAAAATGCCTCATAAGAAAAGGATTAATTGTTTAATGACTTTTAAAAAACTGTTTTTCCAAAGGAAGAAATAAAAGAAAGGGGGATTAGAATACAGAAAGAAGGGGAAAAATAAAATTTGAAGTGTACATGAACTTTCCATGTATGCCTAACTGAACTTCACTGAGGCAAGTGGTGTAAAACGGGGCACTTCCTCTGCCCAGGCCACTCCCATGTGCGGCCTCTACCAGTAGAAAGTACAAAGCGGAATATTCTCCCGGTTTCCACACAGATGCATCTTAAAATTAGATGTGGCAGTTGCAAAGCAGTTTCTTTAAAGTTTTTTTGTTTTTGAGGCGGAGTCTTGCTCTGTCACCCAAGCTGGAATGCAGTGATGCGACCTCAGCTCGCTGAAATCTCCACCTCCCAGGTTCAACTGATTTTCCTGCCTCAGCCTCCTGGGTAGCTGGGATTACAGGCATGTGCCACCACGCCCGGCTAATTTTTTTTTTTTTGTATTTTTAGTAGAGACGGGGTTTCACCATGTTGGCCAGGCTCGTCTCGAACCCCAGACCTCAGGTGATCCGCCCACCTCAGCCTCCTAAAGTGCTGGGATTACAGACATGAGCCACCGCGCCTAGCCTAAAGTTTCTTTAAAGGCACAGTCTTTAAAGGGCAATGATTCCCAATGGAGTGCAATTTGAAATAGATTCTTAAGTGCAGTAGAGGAGGAACAAAGCTCTCTAGCATCTTTTTTCAGCCAAAGTTTATCAGAATAACAAATATTTGCCATTACAACTCTAAGTCAAAAGAACTGAAGCTTTGACATAGAATGCACCACATTTTTCTATGCAGCACTGGCTGTCTTCCCAGCCAATATAAATTCTAAGCCAAATATTCATTACCTGCACAAACGTGAGTGCAGCTTTCTGTAGGAGACACTCGGCATAACAGATTTCAGCATGCATTTCCTCTACGAAAAACAAATAAAATTATATTAAGTAAAATCCCACATCCAAAGTGATTGCTCTGTGATGCTCAGGAAAGACTGGCAGATAAATTAACCCAAAAGAGACCCCAAAACTTAGATGGCCCTTGTGCTTCCACAAAAGCAGAATGATAACCCCAGTTCTCACTTTGTCAGGAAGATTTTCCTGGAATGTGTGAAGTGTTCAGGGAGGTCATCCCCATTCAAACATAACTGCGAAGAGTCAGTCACTTCGTATCAGAGACCCAAACTCAGCTCACAAGTGGAAATTAACATTTAAAAGCACTTTAAAAAAAAAAAAGGAAACCACTTATTTTTTAAGTTAATTAGTAACATAAAACTTTGGCTGTGCGCGGTGGTTCATGCCTGTAATCCCAGCACTTTGGGAGGCCAAGGTGGGTGGATCACCTGAGGTCAGGAGACAGAGACCAGCCTGACCAACAGGGAGAAACCCCGTCTCCACCAAAAATACAAAAATTAGCCAGGTGTGGTGGTGCATGCCTGTAATCCCAGCTATTTGGGAGGCTGAGGCAGAAGAATCGCTTGAACCTGCAAGGTGGGTTGCGCCATTGTACTCCAGCCTGTGCAACAAGAGCAAAAGTCTGTCTCAAAAAAAAAAAAAACAACAAAACAACTTTAACATAGTTTTAAAAGTTGAAAAAAACTAAATTAAATGTATGAATGCTAGCTTCTAAAATATAAAGATATGGTAACCATGACACTAACCAGACACATTAACTACCTGAAAAGAAAGCAGCAATTCTCTAGAGCTCAGTGAAAAAGAAACGTCCTGCATGGCCATGTTAAGACTCCTCATATGTGAAGATCTGATATAAAAAGAGACAGCACTATCCCAGTTTTAGGCTAACTTGATCATGTAGATGTCTAGCACAAGAATAAGGTACTCTCAAAAAGGGGTTAGGTGGGGCTCTGTGCATCCCAGGGGCCTGTGGAGTACCCCAAAACACATACCCTAGCTTCCCAACAACCCATTATACTTGCAGAGAATGGAGAGACAAATCTTTACTTTTTTCCATATACGAGGCAGCAGATTCTTGCTCTATCCATGAGATGCAAATTGGCATGATATTTAAGTAAATGAGCCTGGGGTATTTAAGAGCCTGGGCTGCTAAAAACGCTCTGCCATGTACTGGCTATAGGACCTCATCCCCTCTCTGCTGGTTTCCTCATTTATAAAGGCCACTAACACCACCTCTGGTTCACAGCTGAAGGATCAAATGAGGTACTACACACAGAGCTCATGATACAGAGTTAGCACTGGATCAATGCTAGCTACGTGCACTGAGATTACTGCCCTTGATCCATGTCACTGCTTTTTGATAAAAGCTCAGAAAGCATTTTTATGTGGAATGTGACTGAAAATAGAGTATTTCTGTATTATTGGGATTACTGCTAATAGACTTAGATGACAACAAGTACTTTCTTGCACTTATAGACCCCACCCCCACCCTATACACACATACAACCCACTGGTTCTCACAAATTGGTTCAAGTTCCTGCCATGCTCATATTCCAAATGTTTAATTTACAAAGAAGCCCCTCTGCAGCTAAGGTCTTCAACAGCGCACAGAGAGATGGGGCCAAAGTCACGACAGACCAAACTTGAGGAGTTACAGCCTGCATGCACACAGCCAGGGTCTCAGTCCTTCAAAACACCTCTCCTCAAAGTGTGCCTGGTGATTTTCTAGCTGTGTTCAGTGGGATACCCACTGGTAACTTACTTTTACAGAGTCACCTGAATATCCTCTTCCTAGGTAATTCTGTGACAGAGTGAGAATCAGGAATTATTAGCTATGAAAGTCTGCTCAGGAATACAGATTGCTGGCTTGGGGTACATGCAGAGGGGATGAAGTCTGTGGTGGTGACGGTGGCGGTGGGTGGGGGGCAGAGGGGAGTGGGCCGGTAACAGGAGCAAGGAAAGCCCAGAGCACCTTCAGGAAAAGCCAGTCAAGGGAGGAGACAGCAATGAGGCTGGAAGGGTTAAGTCAAGGCTCAATTATAAATGGCCTTGAATGTTAGAGTCTACAGTTGATTGAGGAGGCAACAGTGAGTCAGTCCTTTCAGAGATCTGAGCAGACAGGTGGGCAGATCAGGGTTAAGTGAAAGATGAACACATTTAAGAGCAGCACAGGGATGTGACAAGGCAAACAGAAAAGGCATGAGAGTTTGAACTTTGCATTCCGCAAATAAATATCTGTCATATTAAATCCCTTTCACATCCTAGGCACTCACTGCATATAAATATCTGTAAAGGCCATTTGAAACCCATTTGGGGCAATCCGCCAGCCACAAGAGAAAAAAACTAGTATGTTCCATGTTAAACCCATGAAAAGTTTAATGAAATATACTCACTCCTGTAGACAACCAGACACTCAAGGATGTAAATGAAAATTACCAAGACGAAAAACAAATCACACACTAAAGCTACAATGTTTTGACATGCTCCCTTGAACACAAAGTCTGTTTGGGTTGCAGTTGACAGCCAAACTCACTAAGAATAAAATACAGCTTAATTTATAAAAGTCTTACTCTTTCACTGTGTTTGATTTACACTGCATAGTTCTTTAGTTCTCAAAATTAGCCATTAGGTACTTATGAGTGGGTAACTACCAGAATATCTCTTAATTGTAAATTCCATAGTCCACAGGAGTAAATATCTTCATGATGCAGTGAAATAATGTTAGCTAAGCATTGCCTTTAGATATGAAAGTCTAAATAAACCTGTATTTCATAATAGGCTATACTCACAAGTGTATTAGTTTATTTTATTTTAGTTCACATTACTTTACTTTATTTTTATTTATGTAGAAACAGGGACTTGCTCTGTCACCCAGAGGAGAGTACAGTGGCATGATCTGTGCTTACTGCAACCTCTGTGATATGGTTAGGCTTTGCATCCCCACCCAAATCTCATCTTGAATTGTAATCCCCATAATCCCTACGTATCAAGGGTGGGACCTGGTGGGAGATGTTTGGATCATGGCGCTGGTTTCTTCCGTGCTGTTCTCATGACAGTGAGTGAGTTCTCATAAGATCAGGTGGTTTTGTAAGTGTTTGACAGTTCCTCCTACATGCCCTTCTCCTTCCTGCTGCCTTGTGAAGAAGGTGCCTTGCTTCCTCTTCACCTTATGCCATGATTTTAAGTTTCCTGAGGTCTCCCCAGCCATGCAGAACTATGAGTCAATTAAACCTCTTTCCTTTATAAACTACCCGGTCCTGGGCAGTTCTTTATAATAGTATGAAAATGGACTAATACACTCTGCCTCCTGGGCTCAAGGGATCCTCCCACCTTAGCCTCCTGAGTAGCTGGGATTATAGGCACAAGCCACCATGCCCAGACTATTTTTTATAATTAGTAAAAAGTAATTTTCTACTTTATTGCAGATTTCCTAAAGTGCCATTGTTCAAAGACATTATAAAAACATAACAACACAGTATCATCTATTTTCAAGATGACTAACACAGAAATAATTCAATATTTCCTTTATCCATATATGACACATCTCGTGCCCTTCTCTACTTGCCTAAAGGAGAAAGTGTGGGTTACGGTGGAAAGAGTTGTGGCTTAGGGAAAGGCAAATGATCAGTTAACCCTACTCTGCTAGGTGGGGAATCCTGGTCATTTGTTTATAACTCTGATCAGTTCCAAGTCTATAACGAGGAGGTTAGACAGGTTAATGTTAAGAAAAGCAACAAGGACAGTATATAGCACATACAGAACGCTTTTTAAAAGTGGAGGATCATCGGCTGGGTGCGGTGGCTCATGCCTGTAATCCCAGGACTTTGGGAGGCCCGAGGCAGGAGGATCACGAGGTCAGGAGATTGAGACCATCCTGGCTAACATGGTGAAACCCTGTCTCTACTAAAAATACAAAAAATTAGCCGGGCGTGGTGGCAGGCACCTGTAATCCCAGCTACTCAGGAGGCTGAGGCAGGAGAATGGCGTGAACCCGGGAGGCGGAGCTTGCTTGCAGTGAGCTGAGATTGTGCCACTGTCCTCCAGCCTGGGTGACAGAGCGAGATTCTGTCTCAAAAAAAAAAAAGGAGCATCTTATTTTTCAAATTATTATTATTATTTTTGAGACAGAGTATCACTCTGTCGTCCAGGCTGGAGTAAGGTGGTGCGATCTTGGCTCACTGCAACCTCCGCCTCCTGGGTTCAAGCAACTCTCCCGCCTCACTCGGCCTCCTGAGTAGCCACTAGAGGGAAGCCATAGAGAGGGTAACAGAAAGGAGAATACAACAAAATAGTTCAATTTCTTTTGGGCCTATCTGATTTCTTATTAACCCACTTTAGTGAACTTTAGATCTAATGGAACTAATTTACATAAGTAGCCCAAAGAGGGAAGATATGTAGACACATTCTATCCAAAGTCAAGGGGATAAATAAATTCTTACAAATAGTTGGGGGTCAGTTTCCGGAGAAAAAGATGTAAGTTTCAGCTGCCTAGTGTGACCAATGAAATGCCATTCTGTTTGACCATGGTTTTGGGGTCAACATCATGCCCCTTTGAAATAAGTCCCAAAGATGTGAAATGTCTCATAATTCCTCTCCTACAATCAATACTCTAGCTTCACATCGTGCACATGTTCCCAAGTTCTCCGAAGTCCAAAACAAGTTGATAATACTCATCTAACAAAATAAACAAAACTTCCTAATAAAACACCCTCAAAAATACGTCTGACATATACTTGACCATTAGAAACTACTCTGACAGCAGTATCCAGAACTGCTCTTGCTCTAATCAACCAAAGCTACTTCTAGTAGCTTTGTATTTTGTGTTTTCTAATATGGTATATTCTAGTATTTTGTGTCACCTCTTCAGATAACACATTTGACAATGACAATACAGGCACAGATTCTCCTGGGATGGCAAAAGCTTTATTCTACAATGATCACATTTGAAGGACATTTTTTTTTCCTTCTACAGGAATATCTAAATGCTTCTTTCTTGTAAACTATCCTGGACTAGAGTGTAACACTGTAAAGACAGAACTGATCATGAAACTTCTGCCCTAGTCCCAGGGGGCACATCAAGCAATTTACAGCAACAGCCGTCATTTCCTCCCATCCATCTGATCAGGGTGCCGCAGCCAACCTTTCCTGGATTCCTGAATATTCCTAAATGTACACAAACCACACATCTTCCATACCGTGAAACATCACTTTTTAAAAGATATCAAAATTACTTTCACCTTGAAAAAAATTTTTAATAGCTTGTGGAAAACTGAAATTCTCACAGATGAATGGTAAGAATATAAACTGACCTACACCTTTGGAGGAAAAAACTGGGAATACCTATAAATATTGTAACTTTTCAAACTGCCAGTCCCGGTTATTCCACTTTTACAAATCTATCTTATGAAATAACTTTTCAAGATGCATGAATCTGTATGTATAAGGATTCTAGGACACCATTATTTGTAACAGTGAAAAAATAAAAACAATAGAGAAAATCCAATTTTGGTGCACAATACATCAATCCTGTGGAATATCACACAGCTGTTAAACACTCACATGTAATGACCTGGGAAAGTGTCAATGTCAAATTTACACCTATTATGTGATTTTTATGCTTGCCAAAAAAAAAAAAGAACAATCCATGAGCGACAACAAAAACCCTATGTGTACCTTATTTATGTATTTGAGTACGTACGCAGAAAAGGCTTTACAATGAACTATTAACAATGGTTACTTTTAGAAGATCAGTATGATAGGGAAGAGAAAAAGACATTCCATTGACTTTATACACTTCAGTATGGAATTTTATGAGATGATCATTTTTTAACTTTTAAAATCAAGGAAAAAAGTGATCTTTTAAATGACTTTTACCTTCACTCAGTTGCTCCAGAGATCCTCTAGAAAGAAGACTTGAGAAAGATTCTACAACTGTGTATTTTTTCCTGTATCTACATCGAGTAAATAAAAAGGGAGATAGAAAACAGAAAAAAAAAAATCAGGCTAAGCTCATTTTCATTTGCCATTCATTTCAGTCACTATCACACCAAAGAGTCAAAAAGCTGAAACTCTAAACCCTGAAGTCTGTAGGACACAGATCATCCTTTTCCAACACTCTACACTCAGCACTGGCTAGCCACTTGCGGGAACTCAGTCTGTGTTACTGAACACCAAGTGGGGAAACCCACACACGCCAGTGAAAACTAACCTCCAAAGTACCTTCCCTTATCCTGATAACTAAAACCAGGATTTGTGTAAAATTCTCCACAGGTGAAAAATGAAGTTAAAGTGCAATATTTGGAAGCTCTCTTCATTTGAGGAGCTTACAACACCATTATATCAGGATGCAATTTCACCCATGTTAACCTTCTGATCATGAACCTTCTGCCCTAGTCCCAGCGGCACATCAAGCAATTGACAGCAACAGCAGTCATTTCCTCCCATCCATTTGCTCAGGGTGCCGCAGCCAGCCATTCCTGGATTCTTGAATATTCCCAAATGTCTACAAACCAAGCATCTCCCATACTGTGAAACATTTATCATTTTTTAAAAGATATCAAAATTACTTTTGCCTTGCAAAAAAATTTTGATAGGGTCTTCCTATACACACAGGGTAAAGCTTAAAATAAAACTAAAACTCTATCTCATTTTCACCAAACAAAAGTGTTCAAAAAGAGGTCCTTCTTAAACAAATAAAACATTTCCTCATGAATTTGCATCTCCCACTTAAAACAAAAACATTCCTTGCGTGGCTTGGTTTGGCGTGCAGTACCTAATGTCATCTACCTTGAGAGATGCTTGCTGCTAATCCCACAGAAATCCCCCCCAGATCTCTGTAGCTCAGACCCCAGATTATCAAAAAGAAAAGTGGAATATATAGATGCCAAATGGGAATCCTTCAGCTTCGAGGCTGAATTTCTTTTCTGTAACTGTGGCCAATTTCAAACACAGAGCTCTTGGTCAGGCAAATGACATTATTTTTGTCACACAGGCATAAAAGTTTGCAGTCACATCTCAAGTATTGAATGACTCGTCATACTTTTGGCAGGTTTGTAAAGCGTCCTTCATGGCAGAAATGCCATTTTGGATGTCCTGTTGCTCGAAGGTCAGGACAGCCTGCAACACCACAATGGTACTGTAGCCCAGAGCATGGTACATACTCTCCTTAGCCCTGGGGAGAAAACAGGGAATTCAGACATTTTAATTCAATGGAAATACTGATCATAAGAAATCCTAGGAAATGCATGTTCTGACTTGCACAGTAACCTTTATTCCTTCACCATAATCACCAAAATTATATGGGTGGTGAAAAGTAACCTCTTAAAAACTCAAGTACCAAGGACTTTCCAATGTAAACCCACACAGGCAGAAAAAAATGTTCCAGGTTGAAGGGGACAATATGCATTTCCCTATTTCAACACAAGAGGGCAGCCTGCCGGCAGATTCCAAGCAAACCAACTGTCTTCAGTTGAAAAGAGGGCAGCATGCTACCACCTTTGGCTCTGAAATAAGTGCTAAAATAAAGGCCGCTGGAAATGCATTTTTTGACAGAGAGATTCCGATATGTTTTTTCAAAAATAAAGGCTCATTTAAAGTAATTCCTCTCCTCTCCAGCCAAAGGCCAAGAGCAAACAAGATTTTGGAACAAGTTAGGCTGGTCACAAGAGCCATGACCAAAGTAGATGTCAGACCTTATATCTAGTCTAATCCCATTATCTGAAATTCCTGATTAAAGCTCTTGATAGTTCAAATCATCAAGTTACAGTGAGAACTGCTTCAGGATTCTTAAGGATGTTAATGACTCCTAACGGATGGCAGACATCCAGATTCTCGGGCTGTGAGAACATCATTTATTTTCTCAAAACTTCTTAAGCTATATTAATTATTTATAAGGTTTAAAATGCTAATGCATGGTTTTGTTTTTAATTTAAATATTAATGCATAACAGCCTGCTATCATGCGAAACAAATACAAGCCACATTATTTTTTGCCCCCACGGAAATAGTCTAAACATCCTTTGGTAATTTGCAGCTTGTCCTGAACATTGAGGGCACTCACTATCTGTTCAAAAGAACCACAAGGAATCAGAGCAGCTCAAAGTTAATCATTAATTGTGGTTTCAAACCTCACATTTTTAACTGAAAGCTCTTTCAAGAAGAAAAAAAAAAATTATTTCAAATGAGGGAAAAGCATTAGTTATTTATTTATTTATTTTTGAGACAGAGTTTTGCTCTTGTTGCCCAGGCTGAAGTGCAATGGCACGATCTTGGCTCACCGCAACCTCTGCCTCGTGGGTTCAAGTGGTTCTCCTGCCTCAGCCTCTCGAGTAGCTGGGATTACAGGCATGTGCCACCATGCCCGGCTAATTTTTTGTATTTTTAGTAGAGTCAGGGTTTCTCCCTGTTGGTCAGGCTGGTCTCGAACTCCCGACCTCAGGTGAACCGCCTGCCTCAGCCTCCCAAAGTGCTGGGATTACAGGCCTAAGCCATTTAAACAGTGAAACATGTATAAAACTCAGAGATGAACCTGACTGAATACAACACTAAATCGTTTATTTTCATCCCATGTCATGATCAGCTGTGTGTCAGTGGCAGAGAAAGACTTGTTTGAATAAAAATCAAAGGAGATAATGGGTACAAAAATACAGTTAAATGGAAGAAATAACTTCTAGTATTTCATAATAAATTATAATTAACAATAATTTATTGTTATTTCAAAACAGCTAGAAGAGAATAATTATAAATGTTCCTGACACTAAGAAAAGATAAATGTTTGAGGTGATGGATAACCCAATTACCCTGATGATCATTGAACATTGTATACAGGTAAGGAATTATCACATGTACTCCAAAAATAGGTACAACTATGGCTCATCAATAAAAACATTCAAAAACCCAAAGAAGACAGGCAAGCAGGCTGAGAAAAGACACAGGAGAGACCAAGAGAGAGGGAAAGACAAGCAGACAAAAGGAGGTAGAGACAGAAGACAGAGAAGTCTGAGGGACTGAGAAGGACAGAGGGAAAAAAGCATGGGACAGGCAAGGTGGAGATTGTGAGGCAAATATTGAAGACAACACTTAGACTACAGGGCTTCACCATCGATTTCATCATTTGTTCTTAACCTGTGGAATGACAGCTGACCCACCTTGACTACAGCTATTCTAAATCTTAACAGAATTTCCATAGCAGCTCCTCAGCAGGTCAATTAATCTCTAAGATTCAGATGACCAGAATCCAGTCACCTTAGTAACCACTCAAAGTAAGGAATGAGATTGCCCACTTTTGTGCCAAAGTAAACTTCTAGGAAATTATTATATGAGGTCTAAGCTTCATCTAAACAAGTGTTTGAGGGCACAATGTAAGACTATTGTCAAGATAAAGACCGAGTAAACAGGCAAGTACAGGTTTTATTGCCACATCTGAAAACTTAACAGGTACTATTAATTGAAATTAAATTGTTTAACTTGTTTGTTGAACAAATAGAGAACCCCAGTAATATTCTTATTATCTTAAATTTCTTTTTAGCATTGAGATCAGCATATTCTGGTTCTTCCCCTCCCCATTTCAAAGGAAATTTTTTTCAATATTTAAAAGGAACAAACATAAAAATATTTCACTGAAGAAAGCTAAATTGAAGCCTTATAAAACTACTTATAAGATGACAATATCTGAACAAGAGAGATTAAAATATGCAAAACAATCAGGAATTTTCTACTGATTATATTTGAAAACTCAGATTTCTAAACTGAATTTTAAAAGTGACCAAAGTAAGGAGGTCTGAACTAAATTAGCTTATCAATATTCAGATGGGAACAGATAAATTAATTTACAAGCATGACATCAAAGAATCATCAGAAACATCTGAAAGATATTTTATCTAAAAGACACAAAGTAAATTACCAGGGGCGAAGCAATTCTAAGGCATCTGTAAATTTGTTGCTTAGAAATAAGTTCAATGCCACAGCACATTCTTCGAGGCCACTCTTGAGATCCACCTTGGTTGATGATGAACTAAAGATCAAGAAAAAAACACAGAGAATTTCTGTAGTTTTACCATCAACAAGTTGTCCCCAGGGAGTGTGTGTATGTGGATTCTGGAGACAGGACAGGCTGGAATTCTAACTTTGCTGCTTACTGTCTATAAGATCCCTGAGTCTCAATTTTCTTATCTATAAAACGTGAAGACCAACACCTACTTTGTGGGGCTGCTGTGAAGATGAGGTAAACTGACAAATGCTGCTCACAGCAGGCGCTAAATAAATGATAGTTCCCTTCCCCACTGCTTCAAAGACCGTAAGGGTAGGAATTCCACACTTTTGTACATGGAGGAGAGGGAGACTATTTTATTTTAGTCTGGTTATACATGGGGGAAAAAAACGTGCTTCACTGGAAAACCATGCACTGCCGAGACACCGGAGGAGATCTCTACAGGTAATTAGATTCTGATTCCCAGGAAGCTTACAACTCTGTAAATTGTAGATAACTAATAGCAGTGCAAAATAACTGTTGTCTATAGGCGTGTTAATTTTGCCTGGCCAGTAGAGGCTCAACTAACTTCCCTCCCCAGCTGTGGAATAACTTAGTTTTCCTGGATTTGCACATTAATTTCAACAATACTTTACTTCACAGAAATTTGTTCTGATTTCTCCTTTGAATTTGTTATAACATCTGCCAAATGTCCTCATCTATAATTAATAATTAATCAGTGATTAAATAAAATCCTTAACATGTTCATTTTTGTATCTATATGAGTCATGATTTTATCCTTTTTTCAAAATTATATTAATCACTTATGATTGAGAGAAATTTTGTTCTTTAAAGCCATCTCTAAAATGTTTTGTGTAACGACCTGTAAAAGGGCAATATTTCAGTAAGTAAATGAGCAGTAGGATGATTTGGTAAACAAAAATGCTGATAAGAAATAAACCAGCAGGCATGTTTGGCTCATGCCCAGCACTTCAGGAGACGGAGACAGGAGGAATACTTGAGGCCTGGAGTTCAAGACCAGCCTGGGCCACAGAGCGAGCACTCGTCTCCATAAGAAAGTTTTTTTCGGCCGGGCACGGTGGCTCAAGCCTGTAATCCCAGCACTTTGGGAGGCCGAGACGGGCGGATCACGAGGTCAGGAGATCGAGACCATCCTGGCTAACACCGTGAAACCCCGTCTCTACTAAAAATACAAAAAACTAGCCAGGCGAGGTGGCGGGCGCCTGTAGTCCCAGCTACTCCGGAGGCTGAGGCAGGAGAATGGCCTAAACCCGGGAGGCGGAGCTTGCAGTGAGCTGAGATCTGGCCACTGCACTCCAGCCCGGGCTACAGAGCGAGACTCCGTCTCAAAAAAAAAAAAAAAAAAAAAAAAAGAAAGTTTTTTTCAAAAGCCAGGCATGTGGTGTGTGCCTGTAATCCCAGCTACAGGTATTGCGGTGGGAGGGTCGCTTGAGCTCAGGGGTTTGTGGTGTAGTGAGCCATGATCATGCCACTGTACTCTAGTCTGAGCGATAGAGACCTTGTCTCAAAAAAATAAAATGGGGCCGGGCATGGTGACTGATTACAGCACTTTGGGGGCTGAGGCAGGTGAATCACTTGAGGTCAGGAGTTTGAGACCAGCCTGACCAGCATGGTGAAACCCCATCTCTATTAAAAATACAAAACTAGCAGAGTGTGGTGGCACATGCCTGTAATCCCAGCTACTCAGGAGGCTGAGGCAGGAGAATCACGTGAACCCAGGAGTCAGAGGAGCAGTGAGCCGAGATTGCACCATTGCACTCCAGCCTGGGCAACGGGAGCGAAACTCTATCTCAAAAAAATAAATAAATAAAATGGGCCAGGTGCGGTGGCTCACACCTCTAATCCCAGCACTTTGAGAGGCCAAAGCAGGCGGATCATTTGAGGTCAGGAGTTTGAGACCAGCCTGGCCAACATGGTGAAACCCCATCTCAACTAAAAATACAAAAATTAGCTGGGCTGGGCATGGTGTTGCACTCCTATAATCCCAGCTACTCAGGAGGCTGAGGCAGGAGAACTGCTTGAACCTGGAAGGTAGAGGTTGCAGTGAGCCGAGACCATGCCGCTGCACTCCAGCTGGGCAACACAGCAAGACGCTGTCTCAAAAATTAACTAAATAAATAAATGAAAAGAAATAAAAATAAATACATAAACTTGATAAGTATTTGAAGTTGAGTTTCCATCCCACCAACCTCTTTAATTTCATTCTTTAAGACATGAAAGCAAAGTGCCCCTTCAGTGACTCCTCTAGCAGGAGTAGGTTCTGAGGGCAATGCCAGAACGCCTTCCCCTTGCAGGTCTTCTCATGGCTCCTCCTTGTTATTCAGATCTCAGCTAATGCAGAGCAGCCTGGCTGACCCCCTCCCATCCTGTCTCACTGTTTTTCCTTCCACCATTATTACCATCCAAAAGTATTTTGTGTGTGTCGCATTTGTAGACATGCTTGTCTGTCTTCCCTCTCTAGAACATAAATGCAAGGAGGTTGTTTTAGTCATTCCTGTGCACCAGTGCCTTGGACAATACCTAGAACATATTACATGCTCAAAAAATATTGCTGAGTGGTGAATGGGTGGATACAACTGTTCTGAGGAGAAACGGAGACTTCTTCATGCCTAGAGTTTGAGACACCTCCTCTAGGATGGAGTAGAACCAAGACAAGCTCTTAACGGAGGGCTAAGAATTGCTTTGCCCTTAAGTTTCCAGTGAACGAAGAGATCAAACAAAAATGCTAGGAGTTCACAAACCTCTCACAGCAAGATTTTTCACAAGAAAGTTGCCTGATACCTCCTGTACCAGTCCATAACCAAATTTTGTCAGCGTTACCTCCTGAACGTCTCTTGAATTTATCCTGTCTCATCTCTACCGTCCAGCACAGGTTAGTCATCAGGGGTTGCCTGGGGTCTATAGACCCATCTTTCCCCATTGCCTACCTCTGCTCCCCCTCATCAAATCTTTACCTAGAGTCCTTTCAACTAATATTTATGCTAATATGTGCCAGGTACTCTTCTAGGTGCTGGCAATACAGCAATGAACAAGAGACACAGGATCCCAGGCTCTCAAAGAGCTTTCGTTCTACTGGAGAAGGGAGGGCAGATTTGCACAAGCAGACCAAGAACTGACCAGGGTCATCCCTGATTGGGATAAGTGGTTTGGAACAGAACTTAGGTTTTGGGGGAGGCAGGGGTGGGGAGAAGGCCCAACATTAATGAGGATGGTCAGGAAAAGCTCTCCAAAAAGGTGACATCCAATCGCTGTATAATGGAGCCAGCCATGGGAATATCTAGGTTGAGGGCAGAGGGGGCATTCTAAACTGGGAACGTGATGAGCAAGGCAGAGAATGAAAGAAAATGAGGACAGAAAACAGGCAAAAGCCAGAAACCATAGTGGCGGAGAGGGTGAATTTTATTCTTTGAACAAAAGGAAATACACTGGCTCAGAAATCCTCACTCTTTTCTCAGCATCCCTTCCCTTCAAATATTAGCTGTTCCCATTTTACCTCCCACCAATTCTCTCTAAGGTTACAGCTCATCCTTCATCACCAGGAAACAGACTGTGAACAGATACTAGTCCTCTTGCCAAACATCCACCTCTGCATCTCAGCTGGCCACACTGTCACCTGGGAGGATACACTATACACACCCCCACTTAGATACACAAAGTGGGAGCTCAGCACCTCTGAACACCGTATACTCAGCTCTTCCGAGTGGTTTACGATGATGTTCACCTGGAATTAACACTCCTCTGCAGAACACTAGGGCTACCATGTGTTCTGTAAGGAATGACTAGGACAGCAACTTTCCCCATGGTCAAGACTTCTGTCAAGTTATCTCTCAGACACACACGTTCTTCTTCATTTCCACTGCCATCACATTAACTGAGACTCTTATCACTTCAGATCTGAATTCTGAAATACTCTCCAAGAATGCATTCCTATGACTGCTTTGACTCCATGGTTCTCAAACTCTAGCACACATCAGACACACTGGGATACCACTCTCAGGCTACTCTCCTCTTCCTAAAACAGATGCTCACCATTCTACCTCCTTAGATTAAGAACCTAAAGTAGCTACCCACACCTACCACGTGCACTAGAAATAGGCTCACCACACCTGTCCAACCAGACTGGAATGATGAGCAAGGCTATTTAAAAACAGGCCAGTATAGTCAGGTGCGGTGGCTCATGCCTGTAATCCCAGCACTTTGGGAGGCTGAGGTGGGTGGATCATGAGGTCAGGAGCTCCAGATCAGCCTGGCCAACATGGTGAAACCCTGACTCCACTCAAAATACAAAACTTAGCTGGGCATGATGGCCCACACCTGTAATCCCAACCACTGCAGAGGCTGCAGTGAGCTGAGATCGTGCCACTGCACTCCAGTCTGGCGACAGAGTAAGACTCTGTCTCAAAAAAAAAAAACAGCACTCCGGTATTCTGCAAGAGGCTCATCAGCATAGCATCCCCTCAAGTACAGCATGATGTAATTAATGAAAAGATTCCTGCACTGGAAATTAGAAGTCAGCCAAGCCATTCTCCAGCCTTGTGACCTTCACAGTGCCCCTTAACTTCCCTGAGTCCCTAGTCTTATCTTTGAAGTGCTCTCATTTCACAACGTCTGCAGGAGAAGCAAAGGCAATGGTTATTATGAGTGTGTTTTGTGGACTTTCAAGCCCTGTGCAAGTTAATAACCATGTCTAATTCTCCAAAAACTATGGTGCTCAGTCCACATATTCATACTCCTGCCCTGCTGGAGACACGCCCGAGCGCCTTTCATAATATACATCTTCAGTGAGGTGACGACTCCTCATGTTTCTAATTTAAAAGATAAGTTAATTTAAGGCAGGATGAGATTTTTAGTCTATTTTAAAATATATATATATATATAAAATGAATACATAACTTAATAAAAATTTGGAACTATACTATATCATTATCACTTACATTCCAATTCTTACTTTAGGAATTACTTTGTAAGCTTGGTTACAAAAAACTTCATAGTAAATGAGCATCTGGGCTCTGGAATTGGATCCTTTTATTCATTTCCTGACTCCCTTTTGCCTCAAGAGAAGTCAAAGATTTCCCACAATATATTGGTTCCACTGCAACTGTGATCCTAGAGAACTAGGCTGCAGCCTCCCAAGGCCATTTTCTATTACTTATCTGGAGGTTTTGTCTCTTTCCTCTAGAAATCATAATTTTTACTCACTTATGTTGGACAGGGAAAAAACTGGTGACTTTTTTCTCCTCCTTCCAAATTATCTGAACTCTGCTCACATTACTTTTATAATGAAAAACTAATTTATAAAAATTTAGAAACATAAAAGCAGTATTTTAAATAACAGCAAAGGAAAAGTCTTTTCTCCACCACTTCCCAGTTCTGTAACCTTGAACTCACTTTACCTCTGTAAGTCTCAGCTTCCTTATCTGTAAGATGGGGATCGTTAAGTCTGCAGTTACTACTATACAAAGTAGTTGCAAAGATAGAGGAAGCCTGGAATTAAGAGTATAAGCATTTATATATATTGAGGCATTACTACAGTTCTCCAGAAGTGTCAACCTGCACCACCTCCCCTGCTAAGAACCACATACGCACACATACATGGTGACCTAGCAAAGTTTCTCTGTACTTTGCTCATAATCTGATGACCTTCTACTATTAACATATCTGATTCATGAGATCTATTGATTAAAAGGTAAAGAAGGGATTTTATTATTTGTATTACAATCAATAAAAGTCTACAAAACCAATATATAATCATCATATCCCCTCACACTTCTCCCCTGAAGCAGGTCACAAGACCCTCATCTAAGAGGTGCCCTCCCTGGACCCTGAGGAAAGGAACATCCTTATCTCCAACGCCTCGGACTTCCCTGAGCAGGGACTTCACTAGATGAACGCTCCTGGATTTTCCTCTCCCTCCTCCCCTCTTCATTATTCAGATGAATTATCTGATCGGTGAGCTGGAAAGAAACACGGGGCATAAATGGCCCAGCCCCTTTCTTACATGGAAAGAGGGTGCAGAAAAGTCTATTCTCTCAGCAATGCAGTGAGCTAGTAGGGCAGGCTCTACTGCCCCCCACCGCCCAACCATGACCCTCACAAGGGAGGCCTGTGATTTAGGGCTGAAATTCCACACACAGCTATGTCAAAAAGAAGCCCATTTTTCCATGCATCTAAGCTGTAATACAACCTCCAACATAGTCTTTGTGAATAACGAAGCTGTGAATTTGATCTCCACAGGCCTGACTCTTGCATCAGTATTTCAACTTAGGCCAAAAAGGAACCTTTTCTCCAAAGATAGAACTAAACACTTAGAATCTGTATGCACAGAATGATGGGCGGACAAGTTTACTCTTCAGAGGCTTTTACTAATTTGTGTGGAAGTATCCAGGGTTCTTTTGCAAGCAAATCCAAATCCAAGTCCCCTGTACCTGTGGACTCCAGATCTCCCCGCCCTCAAGAGCTCCAGGGCAAGAAGTCTCAGGCATTACTACAATTCAGCTGTGTGGTGTTCAGAAGCTCAGAAGCAACTGTGACTGGACAGCCAGACTACAGAAACTCCTGTTACCATTTCTCATTAGTTATCCAAGGGAGAGGAGGGACCCCATAAGCTCATAATCTACAGTGGGCTGTGTTAGATGGCAAGACTTCCAAGAAAGTCCTTAACCTCTCCAAGTCTTTGTTTCCTCCGCTATGAAAAGGATGAGGACACGACAATATCCACCCAACAGGTATTATTAACATTGCTGTTATGAGCATCAGAAAAGATAAAAATGCATATGTAAAAGGTAAAAATGCAACTACGTAATGCACTAAAAGGAATGATGTAAATATTATCATCTATGAAAGAATAAAAGTGCCTGCTCTCTCCTCGTGTGAATAGTGTGCTCATCCTTCAGACTCAAATGGGGAAGCAGAGGTTTTTTTTTTCTTTTCATTTCCAAATAATTTCAGGCTTCCAAAAAGTTGGAAAAATAGGACAGAGTTTGTATACCCAGTTCCCCTAGATAACATCTTACATAACACTTTTGAAGGGTGCTGGCAATGATTTTGTAGCATTGTCCTTCAGTCTGTCTGATGTTTCCTCATGATCAGATTCAGGCTACACATTTTGGGCAAGAGTCTACGGCCATATCACCCTGAACACACTCGATCTTGTCTGATTTTGGAAGCTAAGCAGGGTCGCGTCTGGTTAGTACTTGGACAAGAGACATTATGGGCAAGAAAACCACAGCAGTGATGCCGTGTTCTCAGTGCATGGTATCAGGGCTATGAGCTGCATGCACAGCTTGTTTCTGGTGACGACCGCATAGCTAGGGTGGTCTCTAATGTGAGGTTACTACTGTTCCCTTGGGAGTCACTAAGCATTTTCAGGGGAGGTTCTCAACACTCTGCAGATACCCCATTTCACAACACACATTGCCCCCTAACTTTAGTGTCCACTGAGTGTTCTTGTCTGTACCCATTACCATTGTGGTTTGTCAAACAGCAATTTTCTGTTCCCGTCATTTCTTCCACATCAGTCAGAATGAATAGGGAAGAGCTCTCCCTCCTACCACTGACATGTTTACCCAATTATTTATATACTATAAACACATCGCTATTAATTCATTCTGTGGACTATATAACTCATTACAGTCATTATTTATTTTCTTTCTCAAATTGTCCCAGATTTGGCAATTGGAAGCTCCTTTATGTTGCTCCCGTGTTCTTTCGACAAGCCCTGTCCTTTTTTCCAGCAATTCTTTACTTTCTGGCACAAGATCTTCTAGGTTCATCTCGTACTTTCCTGGCCCTGGTGCTGGAATCAGCCAGGAGCCTTGGTTTCTTTTGTCAGAGAATGGCATCGGAACTGAGGCCTTGGGTGCCAGGGGTCTCTGCGTCTAGGCCCCAGAATAGCAGAGTTCTGACCCAGAGGCACCCCTGTGGTGCCACAGTGCTTCAAGTTATGTCTACTTTAGCAGATCTGTTAATTAACAGAAAGAGTTGGGTTTTGTTCTTTTTTTAAAAAAAGCACTTAGTCTATATAACCAAAGCATGATATATAAATTCATTTAAATTATTATACCTTAATGCCCCTCCTTCCTATCCTGATTTTTTTTGTTAATAAGCACAATTATAATAAGCTGCTTTTTAGTATTGCATTGTTACATATGGTAATACTTTTACATTGCCCAATATGTCTCTAACAAAAATAACTTATTTTGAAATGACTTCTCGGCAAACACTGGTGACTACTCTGGTTAAGCAACTAAGCCAGATCATTAGACGAAGGCTAAATGAATTAGGAAGAAGCAAGACAGGGTAACATAAGTATAGTGAGAAGGTGGGATGCATTCCCAAAAACTTGCCTCGGCTTTCTCAAGCTCAGTCAAGGGTTTTTGTTGTTGCAGTTGTTAAACTAAAAGGGATTGTTCCGAGAGGGAATGGTACACATGTGGTAATGGCATGGAAAATACACCTGGCACTCTTCTAACACAAAGGAGGTAAAAGCTAGACTTAACTCTATGTAATAACAGCTGGGCAATCTGTCCTGCATTCTTTTTTTTAATAGTGGTAAAATATATACAGCATAAAATTAATTATCATCTTAACCATTTTAAAGCACACAGCTCAGTGGTGTTAAGTATATTCACACTGTGTGAACCAAACAGGTGTGGTTCATCACTTCAATCTTTAGAACTTTTTCGTCTTGCAAAACTGAAACTCCATACTCATTAAACAACTCCCTCTATCCTGAATTCTTTACTAACCAATCCAAGGGAGAGTCACCCTCTTCTCTTATAAGCCCTTGGCCAACATTTTGCCATAACCTTCATGATTGAGCCATGTGGACACCTCATCCCACTAAACCAGTCTCTGGAACTCAGTCTCCTGAGCAGCCAGAACTCCCTATGTAATTCTGGGATATCCCAATGCCAACCTTGATTTGGTAACTAAAGCTACCAACACTCTGTATCCACACTGGGCTGACATATCTAGGCTTGGTAAGTGAAGTATAAAGAAGTCTATGAAAGGTTTTCTCTCCGTTCCTTTAATTCTGAGGCCGTAGACCCCTGTTCTGTTTTGATGACTTTCTCAAGTAAATAAAAAAGACACACTTTAACTTAGAGACTGTAAATTGAGCAACCTTGTGTTCAGTCTGTTTCCTATGGAAAAATACATATTTGATGAGCCAACAATATGTCTCCCACCTCCAATGAAGAGATGTGGTAAGAGGAGAAAGTAAAGTGATGACAAAGCTCTGGCCAGTGTGCCGAGTCTTTCCTCACTTTTCCAAAGTGACCTTAACACAGTTGTTTCAACAACGAGTTTCTAAACAGATTTGAAGTGATGAACACAAAACTGTCAAATGTCTTAAAGTTTGTCACTTTGGTGACCTGAAAGGACACTGGCAGGAAATTCTAACTCCAAGAATTTCAGAGTGACAAGGCATTTTAGCTGATCATGTACTTCTCTGGATATGAGGATCCATTTGTGGGAAGATTCTCTCTTGGCTCTTTCAAGGTTGGAGGGAGAATCAAAAGAAACCATGGTTTTCAAAACACTTTGTAAGACTAAACAAGTGAAAGGGATTATAAGCAAGGAGGCAAATGAGGTTCTTAAACGTGCACCGGCCCAGAAATGAGAAGGTGGAGCATCAAGATGTAATGCCACCACTGCCTGGCCGTGGCACTTGGCTATGTCACTTGACACCCAGGGTGTCTCACTTGTTAAATGGTGACTCAAACTCCCTCCTTGGCTGCCTCACAACTTTGTGTTAAGAAGCAAATAGCTATTTGTGGAGTGAGGAGTACCAGAAGGAGTAACATATGAGGTATGGCATTATCATTTTCTGTTCAGACTAACTCCATAAGAGCCACATTTCTTGTCTACATCCAAGCTTCCTCCACTTTGCAAGTGTCCTTTTAGGCTGCTCCACATTACATTTATAAGGGCTTGCTTTGATACATGCATTAGAAGACCTATTAATCAAAAGACAGAGTGAGAATGTCTATTATTTAGTTTTTAAAAAGAAAAAGATGGCCGGGCACGGTGGCTCAAGCCTGTAATCCCAGCACTTTGGGAGGCCGAGACGGGCGGATCACGAGGTCAGGAGATCGAGACCATCCTGGCTAACACAATGAAACCCCGTCTCTACTAAAAATACAAAAAAATTAGCCGGGCGAGGTGGCGGGCGCCTGTAGTCCCAGCTACTCGGGAGGCTGAGGCAGGAGAATGGCGTAAACCCGGGAGGCGGAGCTTGCAGTGAGCCGAGATAGCGCCACTGCACTCCAGCCTGGGCGACAGAGTGAGACTCCGTCTCAAAAAAAAAAAAAAAAAAAAGAAAGAAAAAGACTATGAAAACTGCAAATGTGAATACAGGTTGAGCATCCCTAATGTGAAAATCCAAAACTGAAATGCTCCAAAATCTGAAACTTTTTGAGCACCCACGTGACACTCAAAAAAAAAAAAAAAAAAAAGAAATGTTCACTGGAGTATTTTGGATCTTTGGATTAGGGATGCCCACCCTGTGCTATCATGAAAACACTTCTCAATTATTTCTTATATTTGACCTCCACTTCCTTTTATGTAGCTTTAACCTCTTCCTCTCTAACTCCTTCCCAACTCAGAAATATACACAAACCTCATTCATTTCTATTTAAAGTAAAACCAGCAAGAAAGGTAACTCCCTCAATCTTGCTTTCTCTCCTAACGCACCCTTCTCCCACTCCTTCTTTTCATAGGCAAGAGCTTCAAAAAAGAACTGATGCTCACTCTCCCTACTTCCCCACCTCCCATTGATCTTTAGCCCTGCAGCCTGACTCCTGCCTCAACTTCCCTGAAATCTTACGAGCTAAAGGTGTCCAATGACCTAACTATGAAATGCAAAGGATACTTTTTCACCCGTATCCATGAAGACCTCTTTGCCACACCTGGCTCTGCTGACTGCATTCCAGAATCTGCCCCTCCCCCAAGTCCCTTGCCTGTCCTGTGGCCACCAACTCATAGAGTCTTCCTCTCTCACACATCTATGTAGCTCTTGTTTGAACCGTCATTGTCTCAGCCATCCTTCAATGTTCTGTGTTCCCAAAGGTTCCTTCCTCCATTCTCTTCTCTTTCGGTATGGCTCTCTGGGAAATACAGGTGTGGTTTATCACTTCAACGACTACGTGCATGCTAAAGACTTCCAGTCTACAGATGCAGCTTGTTGCTGACTATGCATATCATGCCCTTATTTATTATCGCTTTCAGTAATTTTTATTTTATTATAGCTTTCAAACTCAGCATTATAAAGTCATTACTTAGGAAACCATGGGATGAGTTAGAGGATAACTATGAAGGAAGAGCACTTTTTGAAGAAAACACAAAATTCCATGAGCAGGGACATACACAGTAAAAAAGGATATGGAAAACAAATGCCTTAAGATACTTAGAAGTTATTTTCAACTTCATCTCCATTCTGCAACCTCTTCTGTATATTCCATGAGTAGAATCCTAAGACAAACTACCAAACCCATGAGTATAAAGAACACATGCAGAGCTGAAATTTCAAATGCAAAATCCAAACTGCTAAGGATCTGCTGTATAATCTTAAAAGTTTAATAAACCTCTAAGGATGGATGAAAAGTGCTTTCTCATGTACTAAAACAGCTTTAACAGAGCTGCCTTAATAACTCACAAAAAACAACCTTCATGTTCAAAGAGAGAATCTGTTAATTCTAAATGATCTGGAAAGGAACAAAAATTAACCAAGTATGATATCACAGAAAAATATCTAATGGAAGAGGAAAATATCATGATATATTAAGTTTTAAAAAGTAGATTACTGAACAGTATATTTAATATGATCCCAATTAAGAAAAAAATTTAATATCTCTACATATGAAGAGAAAAAGAATGCACACAAAAATAATTAGGATTATAGTAATACATATTTCATTCTCTTTGTGCTTTCTATAGCTCTGAATTTTCTACAATGAACACTTCTTAAAATGTATTTTTAAACCAAGATTATGCAAAAAGTGTAAGAAAGAAACAATCATAATACAATATTTGATGAAAAGTCTATTATGGTTACAACTGTATCAAGAAGCACATGCCTAGGAAAAAGACTGGAAGGAAATACACCAAAATTCTGTGTTCAAGTGGCCACCATTATGGTTGATGTTTGTCCTTTCCTCCATTTTCCCCAATGTCTGGCAGTGTGATTTACTATTTTATAATAAAAATAACTGCCAAAAATATTTAAAGACAAAAAAGACTGGAAACGGAGTTGTGCCCCAAAGTTGAATTTTGTTTTGCTTTCATGTAACAGTGTCACCTATTCACTGAGTCCCTGAGCAGCCACCGTTTCTCCTTCCCTGATTTATAAAATGGGCACTCTACTTGCCTAGGCGTCTCCTGACCTCACAGGTTTGTCAAACACAATGCACTATGCAAATATCAGTATTCTATTCCTTCAAGGGTTGGACTGTTCCCCCCTCTTCCCCCAGGAATGCCCACGACCCTTCCTGACCTGTTCACAGTAGATGCTCCGCGTTGTCTGGGTGCCTGTTGTGTATCACATGATGCAAAGTGAAGGCTGCTTGTTGCCATATCTGAGTGAGAAGATCTGTTAATTAAAAAGGCAGAGTGAGGTTTTTTATTTCTTTGTCCTGTGAGAAAAATCTACATCAGTGCAATTACACAAGTCTTCCAATTATTTTTATATATTCATCAATTTTAAAAATCAAGTAACAAAAATCTACTGTATGTGTCAAACATTCCTGAAATACAGCCCTAATAACCTTATTTTTTCATTCTAGTACACAAAAAATAAGTTAACTGAAATTACTCCATAGCTCTCCACCCAAAGATAGGATTGTATCTTATATATGTCCTTCCAGGTTTTTTTCCCAAGTAAATCTATACATATTTTAATAAAACTTTATTAAAGCTATGTATTACAATGGGTTATCATATACAGTTATCATGGATTACATACAGGAATTATTCTGAATTTTTTCTTCTCAATAAATCCAGAGTTGCTTTATCATAGCATCTGCAACATTCTGCTGACTGGAAATACGATAATTTGTTACCTGTATCTCATTTTCAGGCATGTAGGTTACTCCCAAAGTTTTGGCATTACAAACTACTGTAATAAGCCCCTTTACTCACTTGCCTAATTATTTCCTAAAAATACATTCCTGAAGGCAAGGGTGCTTATTTTGTAAGGTACTTTATTTTTAATAAACTGTCTAATTTCCCATTAAATACATACCACAGAAAGCTGAAGTAACATAAAGAAGGTGAAGACCAATCTGCCTTGCAGAATCTTAGGCCAGTTTATTGACCCAAAGATATCTCACAAACACACCATGGGGGCAGGACCACTCAGAGAAGGAAACTTCCAGAAAGAATTTAAGAGTAAGTCCTGCCCTGTATTACAATAGAATTGCCAATCTCCTTCCAGTTCCACTCACCTTAACAGTACACATCTCACAGAGAAGAGCCAGAGTCATTTAAAAAAAAGGCAGAGTCATTAAAAAAGAGAAGTTGTGTGTGTGTGTGTGTGTGTGTGTGTGTGTGTGTTGTTTTGTTTTCAATTCTAAGATGTACAATGGGTGCAATGGCTCACACCTGTAATCTCAGCATTTTGGGAGGCCAAGGCGGGTGTATCACCTGAGGTCAGGAGTTCGAGACCAGCCTGACCAACATGGTGAAACTCTGTCTCCACTAAACATACAAAAATTAGCCAGGTCTGGGGGCGCATGCCTGTAATCTCAGCTACTCGGGAGGCTGAGACAGGAGAATCGCTTGAACCTAGGAGGCGGAGGTTGCGGTGAGCCAAAATCACACCATTGTACTCCAGCCTGGGCGACAAGAGTGAAACTCCATCTCAAAAATAAATAAATAAATAAATAAATAAATAAATAAGTACAGTGCCCTCAATTAAGTGGAGTTCCCCCCACCCCCCATTTGGAAGTTCAGACTTTCCAATGTACTCTAATATTTTAGACTAGACATTCATTTTTATCTTGGACATATCAAGTTCCCTAAATTTTACACATCATGTAGGGGAAGATTGAAGTTATTCTTATAAGGCTGGTTAGGTGTGGGTGGTGGGAGGGAAGAAAACTCCACAGGTAAGGGGAAATGTCACTAGAAGACAAGTTATTTCCATCACAAAAACTTGTTATTATGAGAATACAGGTACCACTTCCATAAATAATACTCTGGGCAGTGACCATCAGCTCCGTTTACAAGCAGGGAAAGAGGAAGTGACTGACTGAAAAGGCTATCTATCCATTTGGCAAGAGTGCTTGCCCATTTGTTCACTTACAGACTCATTTTCAAGGACTAGAAACACACAGTCTCTGAACTGTACTGTTAAAATATCCCCTTTTCACATTTGCCTTTAGCTTTAATAAAAGTCTCCCCAATATTGAAATTTTTGCTTAGTCATAACTGTCACTCTTTTCTTTAACATCTCTGATTTTGAGGGCATACTTAGAAAAACCTTCCCTCTACAAAGATTATATAACATACTTTTACCTGTGTTTTACTTTTCAATATGTAATTTATTTATTCGTTTATAATTTAAATAGATGGTACAAGATAGTGCTGTGTAATTTTTTTCCCTAACCTTTTGCCATGTTTCCCAAGATTGTTTTTAAAAAAACCACATCTTTTACCCCAATGATTTGACATGCCATAACACACTAGATATAAACATAAATTTGTTGTGCCAGGTAAATATTATATGTTTCAAAGTGCTAAAATAATTGGGACTGGGAACGGTGGCCCACGCCTATAATCGCAACACTTTGAGAGGTTGAGGCAGGCAGATTACTTGAGGTCAGGAGTTTGAGAACAGCCTGGCCAACATGGTGAAACCCTATCTCTAATAAAAATACAAAACTTAGCCAGACATGGTGGCGGGTGCCTGTAATCCCAGCTACTCAGGAGGCTGAGACAGGAGAATCACTTGAACCTGAGAGGCAGAGGATGCAGTAAGCCAAGATTGTGCTACTGCACTCCAGCCTGGGTGACAAGAGTGAAACTCTATCTCAAAAAATAAAAATAGTAATAATGAATTGGGAGGCCATTCAGCAAAGATGGTTCCTATACAAGCAAATGGAAACTCAACTCAATGTCAACATTGAAAACGAAACTTAAGCTAAGCCAATCAGACACCACCAACTCACCTCTAACTAGGAACCTCCCACTTGTTCCAGTGAAATATTTTATTTGTCTTGCTTCTTTAAATACTTCCCACTTCTTAGGAAGAACACTGAACTGCTTGTGTTCTAATGATACTCAGTTCAGGAATCACTCAGTGCTCAAACCAACTAGCTAAAATATTACTGTGCCTAAATTAATCCGTTAACAAAAGCTAAAATTATTGTATCTTTACCTGACACAACAGACTTGAATTTACCAGAATATAATAATTATTAATAAAATAATGTTACATTTTATTCCTCTTTTCTAAGGTATAAAGGTTTAGATTCTTCTAGTCCTTTATGTTTGTATACACATGTACATGAAGTCACAGAAATTCTATAGTATTTCTAGATTTATGTTAATATCACAATAAGCATATCATGCCACAAACTAATTTTTTATTAAACAGGATTTTTTTAGATATAGACCTAACTCATTTATTGAAAGTACTGTCTAGTGTTTTAAGAACGCATTTTCTCATTTTGTTAATAAGAAATGCTTCAAATACATAAAGTAGAGAAAATAATACTGCAAACACACAAGTATAATCTAGAATCCATTTTGTGTACAGTCTGAGCTACATTTAATTCTTTCCTGCATGGATAAGCAAGAAATAACTCATCTACTTGTTATAACAGCTTGGAAACTAGGCAAAAGGAAGACTGCGTGTCCTCTCAAGGTCATCTTGGAGCACTGTCCAACAGGCCCACCCAAGGAACATTTAATTCCCTAGGGGGTATATATTTTGTTTGGCTTGCTATTTACTATTAAAACCTACACTCTGTAAAATTATGTTAACTTGTAGATTTTTTAATCTGGTAGATATGCAAATAATTTCTGTGTGGTAAGATTATAGTTTTATTACTTTGCTGGAGGTTAACCAGTTTAGTACATAACAAACCTTATTTCAACACTTATTCTTTCCTCAGTTCTCCAAATGCTGTTACCAGTTTTACCATCTTGCTTGATTTCCTCATTGACATGTGTTGATTCCATAATTATGATACTTTGACATACTGGATTATTCTGCTGACTCTTACACGCAGCAATTTTCCATATGTGCGCAGGTCTGTTTTTGGGCATTCTTTTGTTCCATCACATATTTGCCTCTCTCTGCACTAGTCACACCATTTTTATTATCATGGCTTTCTGAGACCTGTAAGCCAATTGGGGCAAGTTCTCTACTTTATTAAATACTCTTTTTGTTGGATTGCTATTATCACACCTACATTCTTGTTTATGAATTTCAGAGTTAGTCATTATAACATTACAAGCAAGTCTTGCTGGAGTTTTGACTGAGAATTCATTACGTTATTAGGAAATCTACAAAGAATTGTTGTCTTTATAATATTGCATCTTCACATCTTTACACATTTATTCAGGTCTTCTCTTATTTCCTTCAATAAAGGCTTTTAATATCTGAACACTGTACTGATATGCATGTACCTTTGCCAAAGAGCCATGCTAAATCTTTATACTGGAGGCTACGAAAAGTAACACACTGAACTTCAATTACACCTATTAGTACATTGGAATATATGCCCTTATTTTGTCTTGTTTTAACGGCTCTAACTTTTAAGTTTTTAAACAGCTTTATTGAGACATAATTCACAGATCATAGAATTCACCCAATTAATGTTTATAATCAATGGTTTTTAGTATATTCAGAGACTATCACCACAATCTAATTTTATAACATTTTGTCACCCAAATGTATCCATCTATTAGCAGTCACTCCTCATTCTCCATTCCACCTCCTCTAGTCCTAAACAACCACTAATCTACTTTCTCTGTCTACAGATTTGACTATTCTGGACATTTCATATCAATGGAATCATAAAACGTGTGGTCTTTATGCTTGGCTTTTTCAGTTAGCATGTTTTCAAGATTCATTCATGTGGTAGCATGCAACAGTACTTCACTCCTTTTCATTGCCTAATATTATCCCATTGCATAGATATATCACATTTTGTTAATCATTTGTTGATAATATATTAATTATTTGTGGCCATAATGAATAATGCTGTTATGAACATTCATGTACAAGTTCTTGGTCAGGCACGGTGGCTCACTCCTGTAATCCCAGCAGGACTTTGGGAGGCCGAGGCGGGCAGATCACTTGAGGTCAGGAGTTCAAGACCTGCCTGGCCAACATGGCAAAACTCCATCTCTACTAAAAATACAAAAATTAGCTGGGCATGGTGGTGTGCACCTGTAATCCCAGCTACTTGGGAGGCTGAGGCAGGAGAATTGCTTGAACCCGGGAGACGGAGATTGCAGTGAGCCGAAATCGTGCCACTGCACTCTAGCCTGGGTGACAGAGTGAGACTCCATCTCACAAAAAAAAAAAAAAAAAAAAAAAAAAAACAAGTTATTGTGTGGACATGTATTTTCATTTCTCTTAATTATACATCTAGCATTGCTATGGAATGCTAAATATATGGTATGTGGAATTGCTACATTATGTGGTAACTCTATGTTTGACATTTTGAAGAACTACTAGACTGTTTTCCAAAGTGGTTGTGTGATTTTTCTGTTTTTTTTTTTTTTTTGTAGAAATGGTGCCTTGCCATCTTACCCAGGCTGGCCTTGAACTCCTAGGCTCAAGCAATCCTCCCACCCCAGCTTCCCAGAGTGCTTGGATTACCAGCATGAGCCACCATGCCCAGACGGCTATATGATTTTATATTCCCACCAATAATGTACTAGAGTCCCAATTTCTCAACAGTTTGGCCAGTATTTGTTTTTGTCCATGAGATATGGTGGTATCTCATTGTAGTTTTTGGTGTGCATTTGCTTATTGACTAATAACGTTGAGAATCTTTTTAGGCACTTAATGGCCAACTGTATATCTTCTTTGGAGTAATGTCTGTTCAGATTATTTTCCCATATTTAATTGAGTTACTTATCTTTTTATTTTCCCTTGAATACTGCTCTAATTTTAATCACTAGGTAGAACTATTTGCGAGTGTAAAGCTTACAGTTATCTTTGTTTATACTTTTTCTCTCAATCAAATCATAGATAGCAGAGCCAATTCAAATTTAACTTCCCCAATAAATCCAACACAACATGCTATGTTCCTGCACAATGAGATAAAAGCTAGCCCACATTTAAAAATAAAATAAAATTTCAAAAATGAATAAAAATATGTCCTTCAAGTTTTTCCATCAACATTAAAATTTCCCCTTAGGGGAGAAAAGGAATGAGTGTGGATAGGCCAACTGATATGCTCTGGAAGCCACCATGTTTGTAATCTAGAGTAGAAATGGTATCCACCAAGCCAGTGCAGCCCTCTCAACTCCTGCAGAGACCTTGGCACATCTCATCAGGAGCTCCCCCTAGTCACCCCTACCAGGGTTGGTGCTTGAGCTCATCACTGGGATACTCATGGGCAAGCTAGGGAATCCAGTTCTGCCCAGCTATGTCCCCCCTTCCAAACCTGAACAGGAACCTCAAGGCACCAGGCACTCCTCTGTCCAACTCATCACCTGAAACACAGAGGGCACGTCACAGTAAATAAAAGTCAAGTACATACCCACCTGCTTGTGCGGCAACGGGCTCTTACCCATAAGTGCCACCTACTGGCTTCCAAGTCAAACTGCACAGTCCAATATAAAACCTGCGGACAGAATTGCGCAGGGCTATAGAAGCGAACCCAAAAGACCCTATCCAACATACTTACTCTATAGTTACACCCTTAGAAGAGGTCGAAACGGGGTGGGGGGTGCAGGGGGGAAAACCAATCTCAATGAAAATAAATTCAAAAACAAAAACTAGTAGCCTCTCTAGATGAGAAGAAACCAACATAAAAATTCTGGCACCATGAAAAATCTAAATGTTGTGACATCACCAAAGGGTCACACTAGCTCTCTAGCAACAGACCCTAACCAAATAAAAACTCAGAAATGGCAGATAAATAATTCAGAGTATGGGCTGCAAGCAAGCTCAATGAGATCCAAGAGAAGGTTGAAAAACCAACACAATGAAACCATGAAAGTAATCCAAGAAATGAAGGAAGAGACTAATATCCTTTAAAAAACAAAAACAAAACAAAACAAAACAAAAACAAAAAACCCCAGAACTTCTGGAAATGAAAAATTCACTTAAGAAATTTCAAAATACTGTTGATTGGAACAATAGACTGGATAGGCAGAAGAAAGAATTTCAGAGCTTAAAGACCTCCAATTCATATCACCAACTAATAATTTTTTTAAAAAATAGCTTGAAGACCAACCTTTCAAATTAACCCAAACAAAAATAAAGAAAAAAGAATTTTTGAAAATGAACAAAGCACTTCAGACATACAGGATTGTGTAAAGCAACCAAACCTATGGCCTATAGGCATTTCTGAGAAGGAAGAAGAAAAAGTAAGCAACCTGGAAAATATATTTGAGGGAATAATTCAGGAAAATCCCTAATCTTTCTAGAGAGGTGAACATCCAGATACAAGACATTCAGAGAACACCTGCAAGATACTATGCAAGATGAACTTCACCAAGGCATATAGTCATCAGACTATCCAAGGTCAACACTAAAGAAAAAATGTTAAAGGCAACGAGAGAGAAAGGTCAAATCACCTACAAAGGAAAACCCATCTGACTAAGAGCAAACTTCTCAGCAGAAACCCTACAAACCAGAAGAGATTGGGGTCTATTTTTAGCATCCTTAAAGAAAAAAAAATGCCAGCCAAGAATTTCACATCCTGCCAAACTAAGCTTCATCAATGAAGAAGAAATAAAATATTTTCTAGACAAGCAAATACTAAGGGCATCTGTCACCACAAGACCTATCCTACAAGAAATGCTGAAGAGAATTCTAAACATGGAAATGAAAGGATAATACTCACCATCATAAAAGAACACATAAGTGCAAAGTTCACAGATCTTATAAAACAATTACACAATTGAAACTCCAAAACAACTAGCTAACAACACTATGACAGGAATAAAACCTCACATATCAATACTAACCTAAATGTAAATGACCTAAATGCCCCACTTAAAAGATACGGAGTAGCAAACTAGTTTTTTTTTTTTTAAATACAAGACCTAACCATCTGCTGCCTACAAGTGACCCACCTACTGGCTAAAGATACCTTTAGACTCAAAGTAAAAGGGAGAAAAAAGACATAAAATGAGAATGGAAAATAAAAGTGAGCACAAGTCACTATTCTCATATCAAATAAAACAGACTTCAAACCAACTAACAGTAAAAAAAGACAAAGAAGGACATTTTACCTATAATGATAAAGGATTCAATATAACGAGAAGATTTAACTATTCTAAATATATATGCAACCAATACTGGGGCACCCAGATTTATCAAACAAATCCTATTAGACCTAAGAGAATAGACTGATATTAACACAATTATAGTAAGAGACTTCAACACCTCCACTGACATCACTAGACAGATCATCGAGGCAGAAAATCAACAAAAAAACTCGGGACTTAAACTGGGTTACAGACCAAATGGACCTAAGAGACATTTACAGAACATTCTACCAAACAACCACAGAATAAACACTCTTTTCATTTGTGCGTGGAACATTCTCCAGAATCAACCATATACTCAGCCATAAAGCAAGTCTCAATAAAATCAAATAAATAAAAATCATATCGAGTATCTTCTCATATCAGAGTGGGATGAAATTAGAAATCAATTCCAAGAAGAACTCTCAAAACTATACAAGTACATGGAACCTAAACAACTTGCTCCTGAGCAACTCTTGGGTAAACAATGAAATTAAGGCAGAAATTAAAAAATTCTTTTAAATGAATGAAAACAAAGACACAACATACTAAAACCTCTGGTACACAGCAAAAGCAGTGCTAAGAGGAAAGTTTATAGCATTAAACACCTACATCAAAAAGACAGAAAGACCTCAAATTAACAACCTAACATCACAACTCAAGGAACTAGAAAAACAAGAACAAACCAACCCAAAGCTAGCAGAAGAAAAGAACTAACAAAGATCAGAGCAAAACTAAATGAGATTTAAAAAAAAAAAAAAAAAAAAAGGCAAGAAATCAACAAACTGGCCGGGCACAGCGGCTCCTGCCTGTAATCCCAGCACTTTGGGTGGCCCAAGCGGGTGGATCACCTGATGTTAGGAGTTTGAGGCCAGCCTGGCCAACATGATGAAACGCCATCTCCACTAAAAATACAAAAATCAGTGGGGCATGGTGGTGCATGCCTGTAGTCCCAGGTACTTGGGAGGCTGAGGCAGAAGAATTACTTGAACCCAGGGGGCAGAGGTTGCAGTGAGCTAAGATCATGCCACTGTATTCTAGCCTGGGCAACAAAGCAAGACTCCATCTCAAAAAAGAAAAGAATCAACAAACTGAAAAGTCAGTTCTTCAAAAGGATAAACCAATTGGCAGACCATTAGCTAGACTAACCAAGAAAATGAAAGAGAAGATTCAAATAAGCATAATCAGAAATGATAAAGGTGATATTACAACCAATACCACAGAAATACAAATAATCATAAGAGAGTCCTATGAACTCCTTCACGTACACAAACTAGAAAACCTAGAGGAAATGGATAAATTCCTGAAAACATACAAACTCCCAAGATTGAAACAGAAGGAAAAAGAAATCCCAAGCAGACCAATAATAAGTAATGAAATTAAACCAGTAATAAAAAATCTACTGGGAAAAAAAAAAAAAAAAAGCAGCTCAGGACCAGATGCATTCACATCCAAATCTTACCAGACATATAAAGACAAGCTACTACCAATCTTACTGAAACTATTACAAAAAATTTGAGGAGGTGCAGTCACTCCATAACACCTTCTATGAATCCAGTATCACCCTGATACTAAAATCAGACGACACAACAAAAACAGAAAACTACCAACCAATATCCCTGATGAACACAGATGCAAAAATCCTCCACAAAATACTAGAAAACTGAATCCAACATACATCAAAAATATAATTCACCACAATCAAGTGAGCTTTATTCCAGGTATGCAAGGATGGTTCAACATATGCCATATGTGACAAACCCACAGCCAACATCATATTGAATTGGGAAATGTTGAAAGCATTTCCCCTAAGGATGGAAAAAAATGAGGACACCCACTTTCACCACTTTTATTCAACATAATACTGGAAGTCCAAGCCAAAGGAATGAGACAAGAGAAAGATATAAAAGGCATCCAAATTGGAAAAAAAGAAGTCAAATTATCTTTTTTCATTGATGACATAATCATACACCTAGAAAGCCCCAAAGACTCCTCCCAAAAGACAGAAAACCCCGAAGACTCCTCCAAAAGACTCCTAGACTTGATAAACAATTTCAGTAAAGTCAAGATACAAAATCAACGCACAAAAATCAGTAGCATTTCTATATACCAATTTTATCAAACTGAGAACCAAATCAAGAACTGAATCCCATTTATGTTAGCCACAACAAAAATCCTAGGAATACATTTAACCAAGGAGGTAAAAGATCTCTACAAGGAGAATGACAAAACACTGATGAAAGAAATCACAGATCATACAAACAAATGGAAAAACGTCCCATGCACATGGACTGGAAGAATCAGTATCATTAAAATGACCATATTGGCTGGGCATGGTGGCTCATACCTGTAATCCCAGCACTTTGGGAGGCCGAGACAGGCTGATTACTTGAGCTCAGAAGTTTAAGACCAGCCTGGGCAACACGGCCAAAACTCTGTCTCTACAAAAAATACGAAAATTATCTGAGCATGGTATCACATGCCTACAGTCCTAGCAACTAAGGAGGCTTAAGTGGAAGGATCACTTGAGTCTGGGAGGCATAGGTTGCAGTGAGCCAAGATCACACCACTGCACTCAGCCCAGGTGACAGAGTGAGACCCTGTCTCAAAAATAAGAAAGTATTTGCAGACTCTGCCTCCGACAAAAGACTAACATCCAGAATCTATAAGGAACTCAAACAACTCAATAGGAAAGAAACAACCAACCCCATTAAAAACTGGGCAAAAAGGCCTGAACAGATATTTATCAAATAAAGTAATACAAGAGGCCAACAAACACGTAAAAAAAAAAATGCTCAACATCACTAATCATCAGAGAAACACAAATTATAACCACAATGAGATATCATCTTATACCAGTCAGAATGGCTATTGTTAAAAAATCAAAACACAACAGATGTTGGATTACCTGTGGAGAAAGGGGAACACTTGTACACTGTTGGTGGGAACAGACGTTGCTTCAACCTCTATGGAAAACAGTATGAAGATATCTCAAGAAGCTAAAAATAGCACTACCATTCAAGACAGCAATCCCACTACGTGGTATCTACCCAAAGGAAAAGAAATCTTTATATAAAAAAGACACCTGCACTCATACATTTATCACAGCACTATTCACAACAGCAAAGCCATGGAATAAACCTAGGTGTCCATTAATGGTTGAATGGATAAAGAAAATGTGGAATATATACACAATAGAATACTATGTAGCCACAAAAAGGAATGAAATCATCTTTGCAGCAACTTGAATGGCGCTAGAAGCCATTATCCTAGGTGAACTAAGTCAGAAGCAGAAAATCAAATACCACCGGTTCTCACTTCTGAAAGCTAAACAATAGGTACACATGCAAATAAAGATGGAAATAACAGACACTTGGCACTCCAAAAAAGGGGAGGGAGGATGGAGGTAAAGTTTGAAAAATTACCTTTTAGATACAATGTTCAATATTTGGGTGGTGAGTACACTAGAAGCTCAATCCCCACCATCATGCAATATACCCATGTAACAGACATGCACATGTACCTTCAAATCTAAAACTTTAAAAATAAAAAATGGTATCCACTAGAATTATGAAATGCAGGACTCTGACACACCACTGGAAATCTATTGCCTAATATTATTGGCTACATAAAAAACATTTGTCTTTCTTACTAAAAAAAAAACTGCTTGCCAGACCAAATTCTACACAACAATGATTCCTCAAAGAGCTGTTCTCATGGCCAATGATCAGAGGAAAGAGGAGGTGCTGCTGCTGACAATGAGAAAGCAAGAAGAGCCCAAAAATAAAAAGATACTCCCCAAGTATCATTTTACTGCCAACTCCAATCCCATTTTGTCAGGCCTGTCACCAGCGCTTTCAGAATCAAAGGAATATACTTTCAATTTTTTCTCTCCACTCTGGCCCTGTTCCTTAAGAAGGAAAAACTAAACAGCTGAAAAAGGCCAAAGGGCAAGTGCCAACAAGGATATAACTGTTCTATGAAACGAGAAACTGGCGAACTGATAAACTAGATAATCTTCTCCCTAAATAATCTACGCTTAGACTTCTTACAAAGCCTTCCTCAATCAAAACTGTAACCCTTAGTATTATCTGTAGGGTGTGGGTAATCTTTAGAATCTTTGTAGTTTTCTATGGTTTTTTTTTTTTTTTCAAAAATGATAATGCACTATTTTAACAATCATGAAAAAAGTTAAGTACATATTTTGAGTAATTTAAGTCTATATTCATGAAGGGAATATTCAAATATTAATTTAAGGAAGCACCCTCTGATCATCCCTTTTATATCACACAAAACTCAAAATAGTTCTCCTAAGAAATATGCAAGAACAGTATAATTTATTATTTTTAGCCCTCTCCACATGAAGAACTCAGAATACATCACTACTCAATATGTTTCTCATGTTATTTTAGACCTTTTAGAAGTCTTCCAAGCTTTCACTACTTTAAAAAAGTCAGTTCTTGAATGTGGTTTTTCTAATTTTATCTTTTCTATTTCCTGCATTTGATAACATGCTTCAATAGGTCTACTATTATATTCCTGAATTGCTTTCAAACTTATTACTTTATGCACATTTACCATCTCAATTTGGTCCTTAATGCAGCTACCTTTGCTAAAAATGAACTATGATTCATGCCTTATTGAAGGAATCAGCCCTCACAGGAAGCTAAGAAATGGCGCTCTCACGAGTTCTCTAATATCAGCCTTGTTTCCCATCTTTGGCAGATGAGGAAAAAGCAGCACACGAGGGCCATGTAAATGTGATATTTGCCAAGTGTCCCTTAGCTCTATATGGGAAATGGAGAATGACAAGCTCATTCAAACAGATGGATTCATAACTGTTTGAACAGCTTCTCTCAAAAGGTACTTCCCTTTATCATGTGTTCTACATTTGTATCAGAAACTGGGATTAAAATAGAGAATGCAAGGCAAAAAAAAAAATCTCTGCAAAACAATGAAACTGGGAAAGAGAGCAGTGAATGGACCATAATTTAAAAAGATAACGCTCTAAGTGGACAACTTATATTTAGTAAACTAAAATTTAATTTTTATCCATAAACATTTAGGAATGCCATATTCCAGGCATGGTATCAGATGTTGAAACACACAAAATAATAGCATGCCTGCTCTCAAAGATGATACCTGAGTGAGAATAAATTATAAATTCCTGAATCTGAATCCAAAAAATCTAACTGAATAAAAACAGGATAAAAGAGATGTGACTTAACAACATGGTAAAAAGTTGCGAATTATTTTAAATGAATTTATGAACACAACAGAACATGAATACTGATACAACTTAAGTTGTATTAAGAAAACTATAGCATCTAGAATGAGGAAAATAGCATCTTTCCTAAGTTTCTTTTAATTAACTCTTTTTTTTTTTTTTGGAGACAGAGTCTAGTTCTGTTGCCCAGGCTGGGGCGCAGTAGTGGGACCTCAGCACACTGTGACCTCTGCCTCATAGGTTCAAGCAATTCTCCTGTCTCAGCCTCCCAAGTACCTGGGACTACAGGCACACGCCACCACCATGCCTGGCTAATTTTTGTATTTTTAGTAGAAACAGGGTTTCATGACACTGGTCAGGCTGGTCTCGAACTCGTGACCTCAGGTGATCCACCTGCCTCGACCTCCCAAAGTGCTGGGATTACAGGCATGAGCCACCGCACCCAGCCTAATTAACTCTGACTTAAAAATATAATTATCTCTTAATCAAGAGTACAAACTTCATAAAGGCAGGATTGTATCGCAGCACCTAGTACAGTGTCTTCCAGGTAATGATCTTCAATAACACTGTGCTGGTTGACTGAATAAATAAAGGAGCAAATGAAGGATAACATCATTCTCCTCTAGTCAGACCAGTCACACCTGGCCTACCTGATATTCTAGACATACTCTTTTAAGAATATCAACAACAGGAAATGCAGGCCAGGCACGGTGGCTCATGTCTGTAATCCCAGCACTTTGGGAGGCCAAGGCAGGCAGATCACTTGAATCCAGGAGTTTGAGACCAGCCTGGGCAACATAGGGAGACCCCATCTCTACAAAAAATACGAAAAATTAGCCAGGCATGGTAGTGCATGCCTATAGTCCCAGCTACTCCGGCAGCTGAAGCAGGAGGATTGCTTGAGACAGGGAGGTTGACTGAGGCTGCAGTGAGCTATGATCACATCACTACACTCCAACCTGGGTGACAGAGGAAGACCCTATCTCAAAAAAAAAAAAAAAGAAAGAAAGAAAGAAGAATTGGAAGACAGCAGAGAAAAAGAAAGGAATATGAAAGCTTCATTCACTAGAAAGATTTGGTTCACCTTCTAGACCACCTTCTCTGGAGCAAAATCCTACTCTCAAATGACTCAGAAAATACATAATAATATGTATACATAGAGTAATAAAACAAATATGGCAAAATGTTAAAACTGAATTAAGGGCATTCAGAAGTTCTCTGTTACTCTTGCCCTTTTTCTGTAAGTTTGGAATTATCACAAAATTAAAAGTTTTTTTAAAAGACAGCTTATTGGCATGATGATCCTCTAACAAAGGGCAGAGACAGGGATTAAATGTGAGTGGCAAGTGGATCTCAGCAACCTGTGGGCCAACCAACGCCAGTGGAGAATGCCAAGTCCTTGGGCCATAGGCACACCAACAATCCAGAAATCCTTTGGTGGCAGACGCAGCAAGGAGAGAGGCCAATGCAGAGACAACAGGATGGGGCCCTCTACCAGGTAACAGTCCCCAGACAGAAGCCATCCCTACACCACCTCTTCCTGCACCCAATGTCATGTCAGAAGGAGGAGAGATGGGGGAAACCTTTTAAGAAGGAAGATATAAGACCGATACATAGTTTAAGTTTTTACTTAACTAGGCATTTACCCCTCCCACATCTCTCAGAAAACCTGAGTCACTCCAAAAGAGACTGCTGGAAATTTGAACAGATGATGTAATTTTTAACTGACCACTTAATGTGCTTTTCTGTCCTCAATGGGGATGAAAGTTCCAGAGCAAAGAAGAACAGCTGAAAAAAATAAAAGTACATTTTCATATAAAATACAAAGCATGATTCAGACCCTACTCATTGAGGGGCAGAACAAGATGGCAGAATATAAGGCTCCACTGATCATCGCCCCTGCAAGGAGACCAATTTAACAACTGTCTACAGATGAAAGCACTTTCGTAAGAACCAAAAATCAGGTGAGCACTCGTAGTACCTGGCTTTAACTTCATATCGAAGACGCTACTCACTAAGAAAATGGAAGTCAGGCTGGGTACGGTGCCTCACACCTGTAATCCCCAGGGTTTTGGGAGGCTGAGACAGGAGGATCACTTGAGCCCAGGACTTCCAGACCAGCCTGGGCAACATAGCAATACCCCATCTCTACAAAAAAAAATAAAAAATTAGATGTATGTAGTGGCATACACCTACAGCCTTAGCTACTTGGGAGGCTGAGAGGACAGCCTGAGCCCAGGAGTTCAAAGCTGCAGTGAGCAGCACTGTGCAGTGCGCTGTCGCCCAGGCTGGAGTCTCTAAAAACATTTTTTTTTTCCATTTAAAAAAATTTTTATAAAGAAAATGGAAGGTAGTGCTTGCTATCTCTTTCAGCAAAAGAAACTACTCCAACAGCTGTTGTTTTCCTGGCCCACAGTCATAGCAAATTACTGACCAAGTTGGAAACTCAGAACCAGAGCCTGTATCTTTTCAAATTCTTTCCTTAGGCAAGCAAATCACACTCCTTCACATTATTTAAAACAAACAGCAATGGAATGTTGGACTGACAAGAGAGAGGCACCGCTCCTGTTTCATTTTGCTAGTTTTCTTTGCTGGTTTTTTAAATTAAAAACAAACAAAAATCCTTTTCCGGTTGGAGGATTCTCTTATTTCTGACCGAAAACTTCTTACCTAATCTATGAATTATCCTTTCTCACCACATGACTGGAGGGTGATTTAGGAGAAGACATGCTGGGACACACAGCAGACCACTGTGTTCCTGTCCTAGGTATGCCAGTCCCTGGCAGGCAGTGTGGCTTTGCGCCACTCCCTCACTTCCATGGGCCTCAGTGTCCCCATCCGCAAAAGCAAAGCAGCAATAACAACACCTGCCCTATCTCCCTCCCAGGGATACCACAAGGAAAGAACGTGCTCCATTTTGTAAAATCACTTTTTAAACTGAAACATCACATCAATGTAAGGGAATGAAGTTGCTGATGTTATTAGAGGAGTTATACAGGAGTATAGTGGTGCTGATGTTATTAGAGGAGTTATACAGGAGTATAGTGGTGCTGATGTTATTAGAGGAGTTATACAGGAGTATAGTGGTGCTGATGTTATTAGAGGAGTTATACAGGAGTATAGTGGTGCTGATGTTATTAGAGGAGTTATGGGAGCCAAGAACTTCCCATTAGACAGACCATTATATTCCTGCTATTCAGCAGTTCTGCTTAATGCTTCCTGCAGTCATGGGGCAGACGCCACTGAGGCAGCATGTGCCATTTGCATTGCATCCCTCCACGTTGGAATGAGATATTTTCAGATGTAGAGCATATACAGGTTTTCAGTGGGACACTGAATGGGGCGGACATTGCCTTTTCTTTTAAAAGATCACCACCTAAAACAAAGAGTAACAAAGTTTTTCTAAAGGTAATTCTAACAAGTTTTCCTTTTATTTGCCTCATGACCCATGAGAGGAAGAAAAAAAATAAAGGCTTCCGAAAAGTCATTTTCTCAGGCTAAATAGTATGTTTCTTCTCTGGGTTCTTTGGTTGGAGTTTACAACTCATAGTATAATTATTGGTCTACTTTTCAATTACAGTGAGTAGCTTATGAGCTTCTTAAGGACAGGAACTGTTTCTTAATCCAGAGATGTTCAATGACTGCTTGATGAATGAATGACATTCTTCCTGATACAATTAGCCCCTTGCATCAAATACAGTCTTCCTACTTGGCATTTTATGTCACATATGTAGATCATGAAAAGTACCCATGAATATTTCATCACAGAAACCTTCATTCACAAACAAGCAGCTTTCAGTAAATATAAGGGCTCTCCCCACAAACATCTATTAGTAGGAAAAACAAACAAAACTGAAGAAGGAGCATATAAATACTCAAGTAATTAAACTCTAGAGTTTTTCTTTAGTTCTTCAATATGTGGCTGTTTCCATAGTTGATATGCTGTATTTATTCAGCCTGTGGTATCAAGCAGGCATATGAAATGGTTTTGCTATACAGGGATGCTATTACTTTAAAAAATAAAAACAAAAACACTTAAGCTAATGTTAAGGAGGGGTGATGGTAAATAAACGCTATATATTGGGTCCTGGTTTGCTGGATTGAAGGGCTCAAATTCTGTCCCAACTACTAACTAAGAAAGCAATGACTACAGCCCCAAACTACAAGAGAAGTTCAAGTCTTGGTTTCATACTTTCCTGCTTTCTAAATTACAGCCACCTATAATGACTCGAAATAAAATATTCTATAACCCATTAATCTAAAATGATCACCAAAGAAATCCATTCATACCACTTGGTCACTAAAGACTTTCCACACCTGTAGACTGATAAAACATCAAAAGAAAAGTAAACCATGCATGAAATTCACATGAAACTCGTGTTGTTTGGTCTTCTGCAATTACCACCTAAGACTCTCTGGCAAAGTCAGAGAACTTGGGTAGAATGGCACTGTTAAGTCATTTCTTACCGAAATAAATCACCAGGCCAGGCGCGGTGGCTCACACCTATAATCCCAGCACTTTGGGAGGCCAAGGCGGGCAAGATCACCTGAGGTCAGGAGTTTGAGACCAGCCTGACCAATATGGAGAAACCCCGTGTCTACTAAAAATACAAAATTAGCTGGGTGTGGTGGTGCATGCCTGTAATCCCAGCTACTAGGGAGGCTGAGGCAGGAGAATCGCTTGAACCTGGGAGGCGGAGGTTGCGGTGAGCCAAGATCACGCCATTGTACTCCAGCCTGGGCAACAAGAGCAAAACTCCATTTCGAAAATAAAAAAACAAATAAATAAATAAATCACCAGAGTCACGTAACATTTTGGTTAACGTCTTGATGTTAGTCTGCAGAGGGGTCTCTAATACTCACAGGCCTGTCTTGTCTAACTTGTTTATCATGTCTTCAGTGAGGACACAGTAAATATTCTAACTATATATGTTGATGACACAGCCCCAGGATAAATAGTTCATATCATGGTCACCAGAGTCAAGATTCAAATAATCTTGAAAAGAATACAGTCATCCCTTGGTCTACACAAGAGATTGGTTCCAGGACCCCTGAGGATACCAAAATCCAGATGCACAAGTCCTTTATATAAAATGGCATAGTATTTGCATATAACCTATGCACATCCTCCCATATACTTTAAATCATCTTTAGATTACTTATAATATCTAACACAATGTAAATGCTATGTTTTATTGGATTATATTGTTTTTATATGTATTATTTTTAATTGTTGTATTGTTATTTTTTCAAATATTTTCCATCCACAGTCAGTTGAATTCTCAGATGCGGAGCCCACAACATAAAAGGCTGACTGTAATTCTAAGAAGAACTCAAGGAGAATAAAACTGTTACAAGCAAAATAACAATAATCCAAGTACAAGATGAGGAGATTTACCTTAACAAAAATTCAAATCTAACTCTTGGGGTTTTAGTTGAGAAGTTTAAGGTGTGTGACTTAGCTGGAAATAGAGAGAAGGACAGAGACCAGTAATTCGGCAAATGTGATAGATTATAAATGGCCACAAATTCTTTGTCACTCTTTCTGTCAAGAAGTGAGGTCTACAGCACCACTCCTTGAATCAAGGTAGTCTCTGTGACTACTTGACCAATACAATACTGTGTTAGTTTGGGGTCCAAATCTTAAAGACTAGCAGTTGCTACTCCTTGTCATTTGGAATACTAAAGCTTAGAACCACATTGCCATGCTGTGAGGAAGCTCAAGCAACAACATGGAGGAGAACAAAGCCCCTGACCAACAGTTCTAGCTAAATTCCCAGCTGACAACCAATACTAACTGGCCAGCCAGGTAAGTGAGCCATCATAGCAATGGCTCCTTCAGCTCCAGCTGAGCCACTCCAGGTGATTCCAAGTTGGCAGAAATGAGTCATTTCCTCTGAGACCTGCATAAACAGCACATTCATAAGCAAATAAATGATTGTTATTGTTTTTTTTTTTTTTTTTGAGACGGAGTCTCGCTCTGCCGCCCAGGCTGGAGTGCAGTGGCCGGATCTCAGCTCACTGCAAGCTCCACCTCCCGGGTTCACGCCATTCTCCTGCCTCAGCCTCCCAAGTAGTTGGGACTACAGGCGCCCGCCACCGCGCCCGGCTAGTTTTTTGTATTTTTTAGTAGAGACGGGGTTTCACCGTGTTAGCCAGGATGGTCTCGATCTCCTGACCTCGTGATCCGCCCGTCTCGGCCTCCCAAAGTGCTGGGATTACAGGCTTGAGCCACCGCGCCCGGCCGATTGTTATTGTTTTAAGTCTACTAAGCTCTGTGGTGATTTGTTACACAGCTATTGATATGTAACACAGGAAACATTAACAGAAGAAGAACATTACTGCATCATGAGAAAAAAATGACCCATTTGCACTTTTGGCTGACCAGACTAAATTAGAAATAGTGTCCAGTTTTGGTTGTAACCATCTAGAAACTATGACAGGTCAAATGCAAAGAGATCAGAATGGAGAGAAGCATGAAATATGTCACAGGAGGAAGAAGTGACATAACTGAGGACATGTCTTGGATATACAAAGACCCACCAGGGACTGGTAGGGAGAACATTTTACGTATTTGAAAGACTACTTTGTAAACACACAAGAGTGGTTTTATCTTAAGATCAGTGGGTAGGAGGCTGTAGAGAGGCAAAGTTCATCTTCGATAAGGAAGACTTCATTCTAAGGAAGAACATTCTAACAGTCTTTCAGAAAGGAAATGGACAAATGGTCTTTAGAACAAGATGTGCTATAATCTCTCTCCTGAAAAGTTACTCCCTACCCTCAGTTTTCAAATCTGCAAGAATTCCAACTCATTACAGGAGACAAGTGCTGTGTACAACTCTGAACATGCCAACCCTATAGGGAATTGCTCATGTGGGTGAACAGCATTCTGGACCTAAAATTCAAGAAACCCTTGATTTTTCCATTAGCATTCCTCTTCTAGGATGTATGTTTTCCATGTTCCTTAACTGGCCTGCCACTGAAGCATAATCTGCCCATAAGCGCAGTCCTGAACTTTCTAAAGTGAACCAAAGACAAGTGTATATGTGCTGTTAACAAGTAGAAAGCAAGTGCAAAATGTTAGGAAGACCTCTGGGCGTGAGGCAAAAAAACTAAGCATTTTCCTGTTTCATGACAGCATGATATTTAGGAGTATACTGTGACTTTAGGAGAAAAAAGAAGAAAAAGGAAAAAAAAGGGGGGGGGGGGAGAGGCTCCCTCAACCAAGCTATGACTAAGGGACATAATCCAACAACTTCAAGGAGCACAGACTTGCCAACTTTTAGCATGATGGAGTTACAGTCAGCATTCTGAGTGACCCTAGGCAACTGAGTTAGCCTTTGTGCACCTCGTTTTCCTCATTTGGAAAATGCAAGCATTAAGGTCAATCGACATGGTTGCTGTTGAAGATTTTTTTAAAAGTCAAAAACAGATTTACCATGGGTACTGGGCCTGGCATAGAAGACATTTTAAAAATAATCTAGTTTGTTTCTTCTCTGGTAAAATAGGAAATTGATGACAGGACATTCTAACATAGCCAATTTCCCTTCCTTTCCCACTAAGACTCTGAGCTCCTCCAAAGCAGAACCATTTCTTACTGACCTGCACTCGACACTTACTATAGCACTGACCACAAGCTTGCTGAACCAATTAACTCATTTCCAACATCTTTCCAGCTTAAGCATTCTAGGGATCTGTAGCTTCAGATCGGGGGCAGAACTAGTTGCAAGTATTTATATGTCCTATATGTTTGGCCACAAAGTGCTTACACTTCTAGAGGTGAAAAATTAACACAATTTTAATGAAATAAGGTAATCAGTTCTTTAATATCTTCTTCATCTGCTAAAAATATCTGCTCCATGAGGGCAGATACAATATTTTGTTCAGCATCATATCCCCAGAGCCTGGCAAGAGCTTCGTAACAGATGTAAACATTTTTGAATGAATGAATGAATGAATGAGTGAATGAATGAATGAATGAAATGAATGAACAAATATAAGATCTTTGCAAGTCTAAGTAAGGCAGAATTTCCTAATTTTAGCAATCCTTCCTAATTAAATTCAAAGTTGCTGCATTTAGGTATGACAAAATGTTTAAAAATAAAAACAGCAGATGTTTGATCTCTGGGTGGTAGAGAAAATTTCTTTTTTTAAATCCTTGATTTATTTTACCCTGCAGGAAGTCAACCAAAATACTGGCACCCAAAAAGCTCATATAATATGTCAGCCTAAGTCAAACATATTCTGCATCTACAAAGATGACTGGTACCAGTTGGTGTTTAAAAGTATTTTGACTACTGATCTCTGAACATATCAACTTTTAAAAATCATTTCAGCTAATGTAATTTTAAGATAAAGGAACAAAATCAGTAGCCAAATTATATGAATCCGTTCACTAAAATAATATGACTTTTATTCAACAAAGACAAATCAGGAACATATGGGGGTTATAGTGAGAATCGAAAATTAACCTGTCTTTAGAGAATGCTCAAAACTCACTCCCTAATTCAGCAAGGATACAACTGTAGCGTCCAGGAAATTCCAAAGGGGGAAAATGGGACACGATGACTAAGGACAGATGTTTAGACTTCAGGGTCTGCGTCACAAAAAAAAAAAAAAAACCAGCATTGATTCTGATGCACAATTTTAAAAGGTGGCCATACAAAGGTCACTTTTTGGTGGCTCACATTTACTGTAATCTGCTACAAAGAGACCACTAAAGCCAGCATAGCAAAGTCAGAGGTGAGGGTCTAGGACAATCAACACATGCTATTTCTGAGGACAAGCCACTTTACTAATCTCTAAGGTTCTAATCACCCTAACAAAACAAAGCAAAATCCTATAATGAAACCAGCAGAGGACATAAGACAAACAGTAAATACAAAGTGAACCAGCATCATCCTGCCATTGTTCTGCAGCAGGAGTCTCAGCCACCCAGACGCACACCTTGCAGCAGCAATAAACCAGCCATGGCATCCCGGGAAGACCAGATCCTCTGCAGCAGCAAGTCACACTATTTTCTCCAATTTCAGCACTCACCTTAGGAAGTTTTAAAAAGGTAGGGGGAAGGTTAGAGGGCAAGTCAAGCAGGCTTGACATGAAGCTCTTAAGGAAGACAATGTCATCTAACAAAAACTGCAGGCTCCAGTGAAATTTAACTGGGGTTTAAAAAATTTACATAGTCTTCCTTAAATTAAAACCTCATAGATTTAAAGAGAACATTTGAATCATACCCCCAGGAACTGCTAAACAGATACAACATACTCACAGATTTAGAGCAGCTGTAACTTTGGAGGAATGAATACAGTCCCACTATGAAGATGTCTTTCCCTCTCTTCTATCAGATTTTTTTTTTTTAAGCCAACAAAAAGAAGAGAAAATCCTCAATTTTAAAGCCAACAAAAATCCTCAATTTCTATTTTATTCCTTGGTCTCCAATGAGACTCTCAATTCTCAGGCACAAGCAAAGTAGTTGCCGAGGCAGCTGACAGCATCCCAGGGCTTTCCAGGGCAGAATTTAAGACATGTCAGTTAAAGTGGCAGCTACACTCACTGCTGTAGCGGATGCTTCTGCAGGAAGGGATGCCGGGAGATTTTTTTCCCCCAGTCTCTGCTGCAGCCTAATTCTAATCCATCACTGTTTAATTATCTAGAGAAACAGGCAAGGAAAATACAAATGGCCTGGATTTATAAAAACCACAGAATATTTTCATGATTTTTCATCTAATCCAGGGATTCATCTCCTATCTAAAAAAGGTCAATTAAGAAAAAAAAAATGAATGATCTCTTTTGTCTTAAGGAAAAATGTAGGCTGTTATTGCCAACTTAGACGTAGATTTTATATCATGGACTTTTAAAAAAATACTAAATAAGAGAAAATTAATTTTTCCCCAAAGTTTTTAGATTAATGCACAAAAGTTAAATTAGCAAAGGGGATTAAACACATATATGACATGACAGTCATACTAACATAGTTGGAAAACTCCACTTTTAAATTAATAATTGATCAACAATATTTGAAGTGGTTTTGATGAAACTTGAAGATAATAGGCAGAGGAAATACTAGTTCAAAGACTCTAAGATAGAACACAGTTCTAAAGTTCAGCTGTACTTTTCTGGTTTAAATAGATAAAAGCTCTCCTGGGGAATAAGGTGGTCGCTGACTTCACAAATTTCTTATCTTGCCTCAAGGGCTCTTGCACACGCTAGAACTGAAACTTCTTAGTATAGGACTCACTAATTTTTCTGATTATAAAAGTAATACCGGGGCCAGGCGTGGTGGCTCATGCCTGTAATCCCAGCACTTTGGGAGGCTGAGGCAGGCAGATCACAAGGTCAGGAGTTCCAGATCAGCCTGTCCAATATGCAGAAACCCCATCTCTACTAAAAACACAAAAATTAGCCAGGTGTGGTGGCATACACCTGTAGTCCCAGCTACTCGGGAGGCTGAGGCACAGAAACCCCATCTCTATTAAAAACACAAAAATTAGCCAGGTGTGGTGGCACACAACTGTAGTCCCAGCTACTTGGGAGGCTGAGGTAGAAGAATCTCTTGAAAATGGGAGGCAGAGATTGCAGTGAGCCAAGATCATGCCACTGCACTCCAGCCTGGATGACAGAGCAAGACTCTATCTAAAAAAAAAAAAAAAAAAAAAAAGTAATATCAGGTAAAATATTGTGGTATTTCCAAATTATAAAATAGTACATTCCTTGGAAAGGGCTAAAAAACAAAGAAGAAAATTAAAGCCAGCCATAATCTTATAACGCAGAGATAATCACTCTTAATGTTTTGCAATAATGTACTTCTAGTGTTCTTCCCCTCTGTATATACATGTACACATACACACACACCCCTCCATATATATATATATATACACACACCTCATGTGGAGGGGACAAGACAGCTAAATGTATCTTTGATACTACTATTTTAAACTACCCTTTTCACACAGAATTATGTTATGATTATTTACCCAAAAATGTACCCTATAGTTAACCACCCATATTTCTAAAAGTTCAAAAGAGCATATGCAATGACAGTCCATTTATATCTGTATGCCTACTATGTGCCAGGCACAGGGGACACGGCAGTGAGCGGAGCACACATGGTCCCTGCTCCCCTCCTGCTCTCAGTCCAGTTGGGGAGACAGATATTCACCAAATGACAGCAAATATCATGTGTGCTGTACTACAAAACTACAGATTCTTTAGAAACATGAAAAGACCTGGTGTTGTGAAGGTCAGGCTTTTTCAAGGAAGGAAAAGAGAACTGCAAGCCCAACTGCAAAATTATTCGTAAAGTGCATTCCACACATTCATTTTTCCATCAGTATAAATATCTCTCATCTAATTTTTCTTTTTTCCTTTCAAAATTAAGTCCAGCTTCCAACTACATTTTTGTGAATAATATGTAACATGTAAGAGAATAATTGATCTAATGTGTACAGATCTTAAGTATTTAATCAATTACAACATATCCTTTTAGAAATTACAAAAGGTGGGCCACCCATATGATGTTAGATATCCCTTAAATGGTCAGTTACTGCAGGTTTCTTAGTAATCTCCAACCTAAAATGAAACATGCTCAGAATCTCATGAAGCCTTACAAGATTCTTTTGAGAATACTGGACTCTTATCCTCTGAGATATTGTCAATATCTCTTATGACACTTTGATGAGGATTTTTTTACATGACCCTTTTGGTACAGTCTAAGGGGGGAAAAAAGTCCAAATCATTTGTGGATAAACTCTGCCTTAAAGAGCGTAACTCCCCAGACTCTTTCATTGTGGGTTGCACATAGTGACCTCCTAAGACTGCAACATGGAAAGGGGATAGAGGTGAGGGGTAAGCCGTGACTTCGCAGTGGAAAAAACCTTACAAACAATATCCCAGCCAGGCAATCAAGGGCAATAACAGTGATAAATCATGTTGATAGTATGTATTCTTGATAGGATATGATGAAAATGACACTTTACCTCTTTGGGCCTCCTCCTTCAAACCCATACATAACCCCAGTCTAACCATGAGAAAAATACCAGACGAATTCCAACACGTACAAAATTCCTACATAACACCTAATCAGTACTCTTCAAATCTGTCAAGGTCATCAAAAACAAGGAAAGTCTGACAACTGTCACAGCCAAGAGGAGCCTTAGGAGACCTGACAACTAAACATCCAGTGATCTCCTGGATGAGACAGATCCTGTAACAGAAGAAGAAGGATACTGGCCAGGCGCCGTGGCTCATGCCTGTAATCCCAGCACTTTGGGAGGCCAAGGCGGATGGATCACCTGAGACCAGCCTGGCCAACATGGTGAAACCCCGTCTCTACTAAAAATACAAAAAAATTAGCCAGGCATGGTGGCAGGCACCTGTAATCCCAGCTATTTGGGAGGGTGAGGCAGCCACTTGAACCCAGGAGGCAGAGGTTGTAGTGAGCCGAGATCGTACCATTGCACTCCAGCCTGGGTAATAAGAGCGAAACTCCATCTCTCTCTCTCTGTCACACACACAAGACAGGCACGATGGCTCACACCTGTAATCCCAGCACTTTGGGAGGCTGCGGCAGGCAGATCACCTGAGGTCGGGACTTCAAGACCAGCCTGACCAACATGGAGAAACCCCATCTCTACTAATAATACAAAATTAGCCAGCCATGGTGGCTCATGCCTATAATCCCAGCTACTCGGGAGGCTGAGGCAGGAGAATGGCTTGAACCTGGGAGGCGGAGGTTGCAATGAGCCGAGATGACGCCATTGCACTCCAGCCTGGGCAACAAGAGTGAAACTCCATCTCAAAAAAAAAAAAGGATATTAGGTAAAAACTAAGGAAATCTGAACAAAGTATGGACTTTAGTTAGTGATGTGCATCCAAAATGGTTCATAAACTGTAACAAATGTACCATACTAATGTAAGATACTAATCACAGGGGAAACTAGGTATAGGGTCTGTGGGAACTCCAGTATATTTTCTACTTTTCTGTAAATCTAAAACTGTTCTTACAAAATTGTCTATTAAAAAACCAACTTTCCAAGAGTTACTTAGCTTTTTCTGATCACTAATATATATTCCATAAAAATTCTGAAAATACAAAAAAAGTATATAAAAGGAACTTTTCGAAAATTATAAATACCCTGTAATCTCAACACATGAAATAATCAATCCCAAACATACCATATGTATGTCCTTGCACAGGCTTCATGCATACATACACAGATAAACATACATGCATTGTTCCACCCCACATGCTATTCGATAGGTGCGGTAGTCTGAATAACGGCACCCAAGGTTATCCAGGCCTTAATACCTAGAACCTATGAATGGTACCTTATATGACAAAAGAGACTTTATAGATATTAGGGATCCTGAACAGACTCATTATTGTGGGTTATTTGAGTGTGCCCTAAAGGCAATCACAAATCAAATCTCCTTACAAGAGGGAGGTAGAGAGACACCGCAAAACAGAAGGTGGTGGGACCATGGAAGGAGAGTGATTTGAAGATGCTATGCTGCTGGCTTTGACGATGCAGGATGTGGCCATGAGCCAATGAATGCAAGGAATGTAGCTCTAGATGCTGGAAAAGGCAAGGAAATGGATTCTCCTCTAGAGCCTCTCAAGGGAGCATGGCCAGGGGACACCTTGGTTTTGACCTAGTGAAACCCATTTCAGACATCTGACCTCCAGAACTGTAAGAGAATAAACCTGTATTATGTGAAAACACCAAGCTTTAATCTGTTATAGCAGCCATAGGAAATTAATATAACGGCCTGAATGACCTGTATTTTTTTTTTAATTGTCTGCTTATGTCCCTTTGCCAATATTTTCATCAAAGTGTTTTCTTTCTGGATCCGTTTGCAGTGTAATCTTCTTTCATATATGTTCAAAATCTCAGTTCATTATCTTTGAAATGGGTTTATAAGCGTTTTGTCATAACAATCAAAACTATCACTCTTTTTTCCTGTTGGTGCCATGTTTGAAACATACTTCTCTACCCAAAAAAGATAGAATTATTTGCCTTAAATTTGTCTTAATATTTAAACAATAACATCTCCAACTATTGTCCTTTATTACTAAGAACCGTACAAAGCAACACATCCCTGCACATGTGTCCCTCTCCCCTTTGCCCCTGGACCCGGCCCCTGGCCCCTGGCCACTGTCAACATTGAGACTTGACTGGAGAAAAAATGTGGACTCCAGACTTCTTGGACACTCCCATTCCATACCCATACCCCCTATGTCAAGTCTGTCCCCCTAAAATAGCTTAATGCCTGATGTAAAGGATGTGTTCAGTAAAGGCTTTTTAAACCTGGAGTGTCTATAAATTCATAAAACTAGCATTAAAAAAAAAAAATGCAATGCAGGCATCCTTTCCTTCCTTTTCCCTGTTTTGATGCGGCAGGTCTCAGAACTGGAAAATGAGCAAGGATAACACTCACTTTTATTTCTTAGATATTTGTTAGGTTTTTTAATAAATGTATTCTTTTTTTAACTCTTTATAAAGTATTTTTATAGTTTAAGGGAGCCATTGTGAGACTGTATGAAATAGCTATATCAAAATGTGTTGTATCTTGAAAAAAATAATGCTTTTACAAAAACAGCAGTGCTCTTCAATATATTATACGTATATACTATGTTACGTTTGCTTTACACTTTGCAGTTTTACAAAATGCTTTCAAATAAATTATTTTGTAGGTTAAATACATATTACCAAATAATTTTTACTTATATGGGATTCTCTGAAAAGGTATCCTTATATAAGTTACATAACTAAGTTCTGCTGAAAATATAGGACCCATCTACTGTACTGAGACAAAGAGAATGTATTGTTTAAAATATACGTTTTACATAGCCAATCACAGGCTTAATTTTCTTACAGTGATTACATAAAATTATTTTAATATAAGCAAGCTACACATTACAGGTATAATTTCTTTCAAAATAGGCTGAAATTTTTAAATGGCAAAGAATCCCTTAAGCCAATGGGAGATCTGACACACAGAACTTTATACACACACACACACACACACACACACACACACACACACATTTTTTTTTTCCTCCATAAAAGTCAAGTTACTCTTGCAGAAAACTTTCCTAACTACTAAAATAAATAAAAATCAAAAGCTTATAGCTGTATTGCCTACAGGGGAGACCAAAAACTATGCCCACACCTTTGAAAAGGTTAATTCATCAGAGCTATATGGAGTTTTAACATTTTTCATTCTAACTATAACATTCTGCTTACAAGGTAATTTTAAAAGACCCTTGCTGGTATGAATATTTTCATTCTAGACAATAAAAATAAATAACATAGAAATTACTTTATACAGTAATAAAAGTTATATGTAAATCCCCAAATATCACTTCAGTTTTAGGCAATATCAGGGTTCTTCCAATTTGTTGGTGGCTATTAAGTCTTCAGACATATAGCATGCATGGTACTGAACTATATATTACTCAAAAATGTACCTAAACCAAATATCACTATGCCTTTGAGGAATTCTATTCTCTGGTCATAGAATAATGTTCTACAACCAGAGACAAAAGGGGGAAAGAGGGAAGAAGGAAACAGAAAGGGGACCAGAAAGACTGATGAATTTTCAGAACACAAGCAATGAAGAAGTTTGGCACATTTCAAAAGACAAAGCTCACAAGTATCTGCTTTTGGGTGTTTTATTAGTCATCTTAGGTTCCTATTTTTATCATGAGGTAGATGAAAAGGGAATGGATGAAGGCGTCAGAAAGAAAAAAAGGATGTCAGGTAAAAGAGGGTAAAAAGTTAACAAAAGGCAATGAGCTCACTGTATCCTTTAAGATTCTGACAGCTCGTTTATACAAACTTCAAGTGAAAAGTGAGTCAGCCCATCAGATAAAAATGGCAATGGAGACACCAACAATTATGGATAGTGTTTACTATGCCCAAACATTTGGACTTTATTTAATTATGTGTGCATTTCAGTTTACGAACACAATCAGCCACAATCATCTTTTTAAAATGTGTATTCCAGAAGATCCCTTAACTAACTATTTGAATAATCACAGCAATTATCATTGTGCCCTATACTCATTAAGAACTCAATGATGGCTAGATTTTTTTTCTTTAATGTACTGCAAATCCTAGCAGTCTACTCTGAGGATCCATCTATATTTTCTTAATAGTATATGCTATGGTTTAATGTTTGTGTCCCTCCAAAATCCATATGTTGAAACCTAACCCCCAAGGTGATGGTATTAAGAGGTGGGGCCTTTGGGAAGTGATAGGATTCCACCCTTGTAAATGGGATTAGTGCCCTAACAAAAAAGCTTGAGGGAGTCTCTTTGTCCCTTTTTGCTTCTTCCTTTTTTTTTTCTTTCCCCTCCCTCCACTATTTTTGGCTTCCTTCTGCCACATGAGAACAAAAAGAAGGCACCATCTAGGAGGAACGGGCCCTCACCAGACACTCAATCTGCTGCCACTTTACTCTTGGACCTTGCAGCCTACCAAACTGTGAGGAAATAAATTTCCATTGTTTATAAATTACCCAGTCTAATGGATTTTGTTACAGCAGCCCAAATGGACTAAGACAGTATATTAATTTCACACATTCATTTTTCCAACATATATATACTGAGCACCTACTATGTGGCAAGCATGGTGCATAGGTGCCAAGTACACCATGACAAGCAAAGTAGAGCAGACCCATTATTACAGAACTTAAACCTTAAAAAAACAGATGATCAAAAAACAAATAACAATAAACTGCAAAATAAGAAATGGAGTGACAAACACAAACAAGATGCCAAGACAGAAAAATGGGGGAAGAGTAACTACGTTGGTGGAGTCACTGAGAAAGTGGGAGGACACACCAGCTGAGAGTGGAGGATGGCCAGCAAAAAGCCCGGAAAAGAGTTAGGGCAAATACGCTCTAATCCAGAGCAGCACGACAAAAAATTGGATAAGGCTTGTGGCTGGAGGGTCATGCATGAGGGCAAGAGTTGCCCTCGATGAGGCAGAAGCAGTATGTGGGAGCCCAACCACCTCAAGCCTTATGAACAAAGGTAGATTGGGGCTTCAACTTTTTTTTTTTTTTTTTTTTTTTTTTTTTTTTTTTTTTTTTGGGATGGAGTCTCGCTCTGTCACCCAGGCTGGAGTGCAGTGGCCAGATCTCAGCTCACTGCAAGCTCCGCCTCCCGGGTTCACGCCATTCTCCTGCCTCAGCCTCCCGAGTAGCTGGGACTACAGGCGCCCGCCACCTCGCCCAGCTAGTTTTTTTGTATTTTTAGTAGAGACAGGGTTTCACCGTGTTAGCCAGGATGGTCTCCATCTCCTGACCTCGTGATCCGCCCATCTCGGCCTCCCAAAGTGCTGGGATTACAGGCGTCAGCCACCGAGCCGGGCCGGGGCTTCAACTTTAGACATGAAAACTCATGGATGGATTTTTAAGCAAGGAAGTGAAATCATCCCATTTAATTTCTGAAAGGATCACTCGTCCTGATTCACACAAACATACTGTTAAAAAATAAATGAGACAGTTGGAAAAATTTGAGCACTGATAAGTTACTGGATGGATATTATTACATTTTAGGTGTGATAACAGTCTTGTGATATTTTTAAAAAGCAACCTTTGCAAGCTAAAACACAGATAAAATGATGTCATATAAAGCATATAAACTATAGCTCTATATCAACGTTAATTTCCTGATCTTGGTATCTGAATGGTAATTATGAAAAAGATTGTCTTTGTTTTCAGGAAATATATTTTAATATCTTTACAGGTAGAAATAAATTATCATGTCTAGGGTTTGATTCCAAATAATCTGGGGGTAGGATATGGATGAAATAAGATTGGCCTTGAGTTGACAACTATACAAGCTAAGTGATTAGTATATAAGGTTCGGTTTACTATCTTCTTTACTTTCTGTAGATGTTCAAAATTGGTCATATTAAAATTCTTTTTTTTTTTTTTGAGACAGAGTCATCCTCTATCGCCCAGGCTGGAGTGCAGTGGCGCGATCACAGCTCAACACAGCCTCGATTTCTGTGGCTCAGATGATCCTCTCACCTCAGCCTCCGAAGTAGCTGGAACTACAGGCATGTGTCACCACACCTGGCTAATTTTTTGCATTTTTTGTAGAAAAGGGGTTTTACCATGTTGGTCAGGCTGGTCTCAAACTCTTGGGCTCAAACAATCCACCTGCTGTGACCTCCCAAAGTGCTGGGATTACAGGCATGAGTCACTGCACCCAGCCCAAATTATCTTATTTTTAAAAATAATTTTAGGCTGAGCATGGTGGCTCATGCCTATAATCCCAGCACTTTAGGAGGCCAAGGCAGGCAGATCATCTGAGATCAGGAGTTCCAGACCAGTCTGACTAAAATGGAGAAACCCCGTCTCTACTAAAAATACAAAATTAGCCGGGTGTGGTGGCAGGTGCCTGTAATCCCAGCTACTCAGGAAGGCTGAGGCAGGAGAATCGCTCGAACCGGAGGTGGAGTTTGCGGTGAGCCCAGATCGTACCACCGTACTCCAGCCTGGGCAACATGAGCAAAACTCCGTCTCAGAAAACATAAAGTAAGATAACTTGGGCTGCTGTATGAAGAAGAAGTGGAGTGCAGTTGGAAAAGTGGAGGGAGAGAACAAAAGAAGCAGGAACACACATTAACCACTAGCCAGCTCTTAAAGTAGTCCAAGCAAAATCGTATAGTCACTTAAGCTAATGTAATACAGTGGAGAGAGAGGAAAGTGAACAGATGGGAAATATATTTTGGAGGTAGAAATCATCAGACTTGGTAATGTGGAAATTAAAAGAAAAGAAAGCAATCAAAGATGTCTCTCCCAAGCTTCTGACTTGAACAAATGGGTGGATGGTGGGTGGAGACACTTACAGAAAAGGCAAAGTTTTCAGATAAACAAAGGAGGTGGATACCAAGAGTTCAGTTTGGGACATAAAAATTAATGTGTTTGTGAAACATCCTAGTGAGTGATCAAAGAAGCAATGATTGGACCTCTTTCCCATTACAACTATCAAAACAGCCAAAGACAGCAGCAGGGAGCAGCAGCCATATCAAGAAGGTTACTTATGGAGGAGGCAAGGAACTCAGTGTAAGAGCAAAGTCCTGGCTTTCAGACACAAGCTAAGCATTGCTACCAGGGTGAGAGGGTCAGAGAGGATACTGAGCCTGCAGCAAGGCAACCACAATCACAAAGGTCCTGCTCATAGGAGTTCACTGGTCATTTACTTTGCACCAACACCACCCCAACCACGACTCAGTCTTCCGTCTCTGCTGGGACCTCCTTGGTAAGATGAGATCATTGGACCAAAGTGTTGCTAAGGAGCTTTCCTTCAGAGGCTTTCCTTCAAGTTATGAAATCTTGTCACTTCTTGTAGTGAAAAGAAGCATTTATAGGATCTATATCTTAAAACATGTACAACACACATTCTCATTCCCCCTATGAACTTATATGAAGAACTTCACAGTGGCAGGTCTAAATACAATAGCAGACCATTAGAGTAGATCTAATAGGACAAAAGAAAACACAAAGAGAAGCAAGCCAAGTGGTAACAAAAACAAGGAAAAAACACCAGGAATGCTGTTTCCCTTGAGCTTTTTAAAGAACTTTTATTTCCATTTACTATATCATTGACTCCATGACATACAAATTTTCATCATGGAATATCCCTAACCCCAAGATACATCTTAAAATTGACAGCAACTTTGACTGCCCTAAATCAGTTATGTTCTTAGGGAGAGGATCTGCATTTGCTTCTGCCAATTACCTGAAGACACCACTAACCTGATCCACTTAAAGTTAAATAACCTGCCTGAAGTTGTTGGGGGGGGTGACACCATTTATATGTACTCAGACTCCAAACCAGCTTACAATTCAAATTCTAAAGAGCGTTAAAAAGTCAAACATAGGTTCACCATACAACTCACCAATTCCACTTCTGTGTCTGTATGACAGATAATTTAAAACATGTTCATACAAAGACTGTACACAATTGTTTACAGCAGCATTATTCACAATAGCCAAAAACTGGAAATGACTCAAATGCCCATCAACTGATGAATGGATAAATAAAATATGATATATTCATAACAATGAAAATTATTCAGCCATAAAAAGCAATGAAGTGCAGACGGTCCCCAACTTGGTATGGTTCAACTTACAATTTTTCAGCATTATAATGGGTTTGTCAGGGCATCCAATGCATTTTCACTTACTATATTTTTTATTATGATGAAGTTATCAGGATGTAACCCCATCATGAGTCAAGGAGCATCTATCTGTACTAACACATTCTATGACATGTGTAGACACAAAATAATACAAATTAGATTATTCTATTTATATAAAATATATACAAAAATTAAATTAGTGGTTGCCCCAGCTAAGGGTGACAGAAATTAGATTAGTTAATGCCCCAGCTAAGGGTGGGAATAGAGAATGACTATAAAAAGGCACAGCTTTCTTTTTCAGATGATAAAAATGTTTTGAAGTTAGATTGTCGTGATGGTTCTATAATTCTGTAAATACATTAAAATGCATTAAATTGTATACTTAAAATAGGAATCTATATGAGATATAAATTAATATTCCAATAGAGCTGTTTAAAAAAATTATCTGGGTGGAGAATCTCATTAGAGGGTTTTTTTTCCCCTCCCTACCTAATAACAAGGTTGAAATATACACATTTCCTTGCTGTGCCTTCCTGCATGATGATTTTATTTTTCCTTTCCTTTATGCAAGGTCTCCTTAAAATTCCTCATTGTGTTTTTTTCCTTCCTTAAGAATATATAAGATAACAATATCAATGGCATCTTAGATCTAATAAAATAACTATCGACTTGGTTAAGAAAATCAAATTAAGAGAGGACAAAACTCCCTTTCCAGACTTGAGTAACATTTATATTACCTGCAGGGAAAAACTGGAGCCAAAAAAAACAGCAGAGAAAAATGAAAACAAATCTAACTCTGCCTGGAGTCACTATTTATAACTTAACCACTCTGAAGAAAAATAACAGATGTTTTCCAACTATCATTCACCAATATTCACCCTTAATTAAAACAGACAGAACTATTGTAGTTGATCAACACCAATTGATCTAACCTAATGAGGAAAAGAAAATGGCCCTAAAGGCCTTACCTCACTCTAATCTACAACTTATGGTTCAAAAGAGAAGGTGTGGAGAAGGAAAAAGTTTGTGAGAAATGTTATCATACAAAGTATTTTTATACTACAGTTGATCTTAGACAAAAGGCCAAGAAGGAATCAAAATATTTTTATTTCCATTGTAAGCTTCTAATTACCTGACTAAAAATATCTGCCAATTTCACCTTCTACAGATAAGTACAAATTCAAAGCAGTTCTTGCAAACAGACACATTCATCTCCACTGTATTCATACCACCTCAGGACTCTCGTGAACACATATGGATTTCTGTGTGAGGATAAATTCAAAATTCTCATAAGATGCTCTGGAATATGAAAGACCACCGCTGAGAATATATTAAACCTGTATCTGCTCTAACAGTCTTTGAACATAAGTTTGATCTGTCTCCCCTGACTTCTCTAACCTACCATGAAAAGAAAAAATTAATCAGTGCCCAACCAGGCCTTCCAGTTAGATTTCTGTCCCACTGCCCACAGTGGTTTTTATGAGAAAGAGGTTAATCAAAAATACCACCAGCCAGGTACAGTGGCTCATGCCTGTAATCCCAACACTCTGGGAGGCAAAGGTGGGAGGATCACCTGAGTCCAGGAGTTCAAGACCAGCCTGGGCAAGATAGGGTAACTGTGTCTCCACAAAAAATAAAATTAGCCAGGCGTGATGGCACCTGCCTGTAGTCCCAGCCACTTAGGAGGCTGAAGTGGGAGGAGTGCTTGAACCCAGGAGTTTGGGGCTGCAGTGAGTTAAGAACACGCTACTGCACTCTAGCCTGGGAGACAGAGTGAGATCCTGTCAAAAAAACAAAACAAAAACAAAACACCAAATCACGATGACTATAAATGGTTAGTCCATTCTCCCCACTAGACAAGACCAGGAATCCTCCATGACCCAACTTCGTTTGTGTCCAGGGCCCCACTGGTGTTTCAAACTCACTGCTCTGTGCTCTGGCCACTGTCCTCAAAGCTGTTCACCCAGCATGTCGCCACCTCTGACCCTCTGCACTGGCTCCACCAACTGAAATGCCACCCACCCCTCAAAACCCAAAGCAAATGCCAGCACCCCCATCTCCCAACCAAAAGATAGCTTTCTTTTGGAATTCCCAAAACACTATATTTACTCTTCACATGCCATGTCACAGTTAATTTATCAAGAGATTTATTACATCCACCACTACATTGTCAGAGATGGCAACCGGGTACTAACACTGAGAAAAGAGGACACTCCATCATCAGAGCACTGGAAGTGCAAACCAGCATGGAACTGTTAAATCAGGAAGCAAGAGACTATAGCTAATATAGAACTGCATATTATTGTGACAAATTTCTATATATCACGCGATGGGTCTAATTTACAATTGCTCCTTAAGAGGTCACCTCCTTATGCCAAACAGGTCATAAAGTTCACAAACTATTTTAATTTTAATTTTAATTTTTTTTTTTTTTTGAGATAGAGTCTTGCTCTGCCGCCCAGGTTGGAGTGCAGTGGCACAATCTCAGCTCACTGCAACCTCCGCCTCCCAGGTTCAAGCGATTCTCCCGCCTCAGCCTCCCGAGTAGCTGGGATTACAGGCATGCACCATAAAGCCCAGCTAATTTTTGTATTTTTAGCAGAAATGTGTTTTTGCTATGTTGGCCAGGCTGGTCTTGAACTCCTAACCTCAGGTGATCCACCCACATCAGGTGACCCACCCACCTCAGGCTGCTGGAATTACAGGCGTGAGCCATCGCACTTGGCCTATTTTAATTTTTAAAAAGAACATGGTCAATGTACCACTAACATTTTTTTACATCTCTAATTTTTCCTCCAGTTCTAAATGGTGGAGATTTTTGTATGATCTACCAGTTAACAAAACTAGCAATTTCTCAAAATAGTTAAAATAACACAATCATTACCACAAAGATCCAGAGGTAGGAAAAATCTATGTTGAGAGTGGTAAATTCATTAGGCAGAAAAAGAAAAATAAGAAATGACTTCCTTTGTGGAAACAATTTAAGGCCTCCTTCATCTGTTAGCGTGAATCCTTTCATTAGGCATTCAAGAGAAAATATTCGCCGGGCGCGGTGGCTCAAGCCTGTAATCCCAGCACTTTGGGAGGCCGAGACGGGCGGATCACGAGGTCAGGAGATCGAGACCATCCTGGCTAGCACTGTGAAACCCCGTCTCTACTAAAAAATACAAAAAACTAGCCAGGCGAAGTGGCGGGTGCCTGTAGTCCCAGCTACTCGGGAGGCTGAGGCAGGAGAATGGCGTGAACCCGGGAGGCGGAGCTTGCAGTGAGCTGAGATACGGCCACTGCACTCCAGCCTGGGTGACAGAGCAAGACTCCGTCTCAAAAAAAAAAAAAAAGAAAATATTCACTGGAAGAAATTAATCATCAGGTTGGCAAGAGCACTGCATCTTGATACAGAGAGATTGAAGCATTTGCTCTCTGCACTAGAAACATAAGATCAAAATGTATGCTTCAGTAAGTGTAAGGAAAAAGAACTCTACTCAGTTTTGCAGAATTCACAAAGGGAATGTTATAGTATCACCAATTTAAGAGGAAATGTGCGAAATATTGACAAACCCTGAAATGAGGACAAACAAAAAGTTCACATAAAAACAAGTGAAGAAAATTTTTACAATTAACATGTATTTATAATCAGAGGCCTCTGACTTGGACTGGAAGTCCATCACTTCTCCGGTGTCTCCAGCTTGCCAACTGCAGAACTAGGGACTTCTCAGCCTCCATAATCACATGAGTCAATTCCTTACAGCAAATCTCTTCATATATAGACATTTTATGTCTCCTATTGGTTCTATGTTTCTGGAGAACCCACACTCCTACCAGGGAAAGCAGAAAAGTACCGATATTCACTGAGCACCAACTATGTGTTTTACTCCCGTTATCACATTTAACTTAAATTTCATGTAATCCTCTCAATAAATCTATGAAAGGAGAAAACAAGCTCAGAGAAACTGGTCCCAGGCCTCCCAGCTAGTAAATGGCAAACTGGGACTAGAGTTCAAGTCTGACTGTCAAGTCTGTGGTCAGTCCCATCTCCCCAGGAAGGTACATGTAGTTGTGTGCACGAAGGCAAAATGAAACCACACTGCTGTGCTTTGGAGTTTTATGGCTGTGTGTAATATTTCCTTTGTTCTCTCACTGCCATTTTTTGTCATTACCAACAAGCTCTGCTTTGGAAACTACCCCCTTACAATACCTCTCAGAACGCTGTAAGGCAAAAGTATGCACAAGACCAAAAGGCAAAGTTTATTAAAATCAGATTGAAATCAATTACAGACTCTGAATGGAGGCCTCTGCTACAAGATTCTTCGAGTATGGACTCCAGCATCTAATCTGGCTACATCTTCTGGCTTTGGGCTCTATTTCTCTCCATTAGGAGAAGGGTTCCTATAATGTGTTGCTATAACCAAGGTGAGAGGAATGGAACAATTCAGCAACACTGAAAAGGACACACAAACGTTTAAGCGACAGTCTAAAGGACACGAGAAACAATGCACACCAGAAACCTAAAAGGGCAAGGTAAATTCTAAAATGGGGAAACCTTTGGATTTGTTAAACTGAGCAGGACAGGGAAGTTAAAATTAGACAAGAGAAAGAAACTGCTGGCAGATAAATACAGTCACAGAGAAGTTCCGGAGGCAATGAAGGGAAAATGTGTGGTCATTAGAAACTGAGGCAGTGTTAAGAAGCTACAGTCTTCAGGATGAGAAATGACTGTAGAATAAAAGACACCAAGACACACAATGCTTCTCGAATTCCCCACTTTAAAAGTACATGAAGGGGTTTCTCTAGCAAATATGAAGGATGAACAAGCTAAAAAATCTAATGTATAACATGAGGACTATAGTTAATAATAAATAGAACACTGTATTCAGGATTTTTGCTAAATTAAATTAAATTTTTCCTCCTTGCCACAGGAGGAAAAAAAAATGGGTAACTAGGCCAGGCGCAGTGGCTCACACCTGTAATCCCAGCACTATGGGGGAGGCCAAAGCAGGTGGATCGCCTGAGGTCAGGAGTTCAAGACCAGCCTGGCCAACATGTTGAAACCTTGTCTCTACTAAAAATACAAAAATTAGCTGGATGTTGTGGCAGGCGCCTGTAATCCCAGCTACTTGGGAGGTTGAGGCAGGAGAATTGCTTGAACCCAGGAGGCAGAGGTTGCAGTGAGCTGAGATCACACCATTACACTCCAGCCTGGGTGACAGAGCGAGACTCTGTCTCAAAAAAAAAAAAAAGGGTAACTATGTGAGACGATAGATATCTTCATTTGTTCTTCTATAGTAAAATTGTACTAAATATGTATCTTATAACATCATGTTATATACCTCATATACACAATAAAATTTATTTCAAAGCAAAAACAAAAAGTACACAAAGGGGTTTCTGATAGTCACAAATCGAAAGCATCTCCACCACAGGAGTCATTTTGGATGATGTTCTGAGAACCAGACAATGCTAATATTAAACCATCTAACGCGGTTGAACAAAAGAGTTGTTTTTGTGCAAACAGAGGCATCTAGATCAAAGGAACTGAATGGAAAGCCCCAAAACAGTGTGTTGTTATTTTAATGAACTTATTTGATAAAGGAGATATCAAATATCAATTATTTCCCTCACGGACCTGACAAACGGTGTTGGAAGAGTAGTAGTGGACTAGCAATTTTAGGGCTGGTATGAGATAGGAATTAACTTCAGCTGGGTTGAATTCAGGACTTTTGTTTATTTCTATGGTTTGATTTTTTTAAAAACTGATAGATGTTAAAAACTACTTGCAATGCCTTCCTGACGTCCCAAAGGTAAAGCCACTACCAGCCTACTGAAGCCAGTAGGAGCTCAGAGAAGCACAAGCATCAATGTGCACTGCTCACAGGTCACAGCGGTCCCATTGGTCAGTGAGACCCGTCCTCCTCTGTGAGGCCTGCACCCCTCTCTGGTGTGTGTGGCATGCTAGCTCCTGCTGGAAAAAGCAGTGTCTCCTCCGGTAAACTCCAATCAGCAGCCCCACGGCCTCATCCTTTTCCATCCCCTGGACTGCGATCGCCTACTACAGCCCAAGCTCAGTTCCCGCCAACACCCAGGGAGGAGCAGGGTTGAATAATTGTAAGATTTCTGACTGGTGATCACTTGCCCACCATAGAAGTGATTTCTTAAAAATCACATAAACAGATTATCTTCCAAAGAGTACTGTACAAAAAGGGAGGAGGGGTAAAAGGGTAACTTTACAGTGGAAAAACGTGACAAACACTACCCGTGCCATGTGACCAAGTTCAACATCGGTAGTGCTAAGTCACATTGATATCATGGACCTTTGCTACGATGTGACAAGAATGGCCCTTTCCATCTGGGGTCTTCCTCCCAAAAACACATGACCACAGTCAAATCATGAGGGGAAAAAAAAACAGACCAATCTCAATTGAGGGACGTTCTACAAAATAACTGACAGTACTCCTCAAAACTGTCAAGGTCACCAAAAACAACGAGAGTTTGAGAGACTGTCACAGCCAAGAGGAGCCTAAGGGGACATGACGACTAAATGTAAAGTGGTATCATGGGTGGAATCCTGAGAGAAAAAGGACACTAGGTAAAAACTGTATCTGGATAACGTATGAACTTTAGTTAACAATAATATATCCATATTGATCATTAATTGTGACAAATGTACCACGCTAACTTAAGAAATTAATAATAGAGAAAACCAGGGCTGGTTACACAGGAACACTCTGTACTACCTCCTCAATAATACTGTAAATCTGAAACTGCTCCTAATTAATAGGTTAATTCCAATCACAATTAAGTTTAAAAAAACAAAACAAAACAAAACTATAAGCCAGGCGTTGGTGGCTCACGCCTATAATCCCAACACTTAAGTGAGTCCAAGGCAGGCGGATCACGAGGTCAGGAGATCAAGACCATCCTGGCTGACACAGTGAAACCCAGTCTCTACTAAAAATACAAAAAAATTAGCCGGGTGTGGTGGTGGCTGTCTGTAGTCCCAGCTACTCGGGAGACTGAGGCAGGAGAATGGCGTGAACCCGAGAGACAGAGCTTGCAGTGAGCCGAGATAGCGCCACGGCACTCCAGCCTGGGTGACAGAGCAAGACTCGTCTCAAACAAACAAACAAACAAAAAAAATACAAACATTAAACTTTTGGACAAAATAAAAATGTGTCGTTCTAAAATAAAGAAAAATTGCAATCTGGAGCAAATATCTATAGCAAATATGACAAAAGATTAGGGTATATATAATTTAAAGTCCAAAAGCTAAGAGACAAAAGAAAACTAGAAGTCATACAAAAGACACAATGTATTTTTTAAATAATTTTTAAAAATACTAAAGTAGGCCGGGCGCGGTGGCTCACGCCTGTAATCCCAGCACTTTGGGAGGCCGAGGCGGGCGGATCACAAGGTCAGGAAATCGAGACCATGGTGAAACCCCGTCTCTACTAAAAATAGAAAAAATTAGCCGGGCGCAGTGGCGGGCGCCTGTAGTCCCAGCTACTCGGGAGGCTGAGGCCGGAGAATAGCGTGAACCCGGGAGGCGGAGCTTGCAGTGAGCCGAGATTGCGCCACTGCACTCCAGCCTGGGCGACAGAGCGAGACTCCGTCTCAAAAAAAAAAAAAAAAAAAATACTAAAGTAGGTATCATTTAAGTTGCAAAACTGTTTTTCAAATAATACCCAGTGATGATAATGTGACAATTTAAACCACTTTACTTATATAGTATTGGTAGCCAACTAAATTGATAATACTCTTGTGGAAGTACTGTAAAACACACTATGCCCCTCTACCCCCACCTAAACATGTGCATGTTAAAGCCCAAACCCTCAACATGATGGAATTTAAATATGGGGCCTTTGGGAGACAATCAGATTTAAATGAGGTCAGGAGAGTGGGGTCCTCAGGATAGGATTAACACCCTTATAAGAAAGGACATCAGAGAGCTTTTGCTGTCACTCTCTTGGCCATGTAAGAACACAACAAGAAGGAGGCAGTCTGCAAGCCAAGAGGAGAGCCCCCACCAGAACCCCAACCATGCTAGCACCCTTAACTCAGACCTCTAGCCTCCAAAATTGTGAGAAAATAAATTATTGTTGGTTAAGTCACCCAGGCTATTGTGTTTTGTTATAGCAGCTGAAGTTAATTAATACAGAAAGGCAATTAGAGATATACAAAGAACACTGAACATATTCATCCCTTTTAATTCAGCAATTCTACATTTGTAATGTTAACCTTTAGAAGCAATTCAAAATATGACAAAGCTATACACATGTAAAACTTAGTTTTACATTTTTAAGCCAGTGATAACCTAAATGTCTAACAATGGAGAAGCAGTTAAGTAAGTTGTAATATTCCACTTGATCTAATATGATTTAGTCATTTAGAATTATTACAAAAACTATATAGGCTTACAGTGAATGCTTTTATTTATTTATTTATTTTTTTTTTTTTTTTTTTTTGAGGCGGAGTCTCGCTCTGTCGCCCAGGCTGGAGTGCAGTGGCACGATCTCGGCTCACTGCAAGCTCCGCCTCCCGGGTTCCCGCCATTCTCCTGCCTCAGCCTCCCGAGTAGCTGGGACTACAGGCGCCGCCACCACACCCGGCTAATTTTTTTGTATTTTTAGTGGAGACGGGGTTTCATTGTGTTAGCCAGGATGGTCTCGATCTCCTGACCTCATGATCCGCCCGTCTCGGCCTCCCAAAGTGCTGGGATTACAGGCTTGAGCCACCGCGCCCGGCCAGAGTGAATGCTTTTAATAAAATTAAGTGCAAACCAAACACAAAAATCTACAAAATGAGACTAATGATATAAATAAATATGAACAACTATTAAAAGAGTTAGTTATAAACAAATAATTTGTTGAGAAATATTTTATTTTGTTACACAAAATAATACTCAGAAATGTATCTGAGAGTATTATTAGATAGGTCCTTTCTTAAATATAATCACAACTTCTTTAATTATAGAAAAGTGACTTTTTTCTGAAAATAGCCACTGCAGTACTCTCCAAAAATATGAGAATGAAACATTTACTTTTTATGTAAGACAACCATCAATTTTTCTTGACTACATACTTTTTATTATGTTATTACTTACATTGAGATGGTTTCCAAGGCATCTTCAAAAATGTCCTGGGGGAAATAAAAAATACAATGAGTTTCTCAAGAATTCTAAATTAGTTTCTCAAGAATTCTAAAAGAGAAAATGAATACATGCATTGGGGAGAGTGGTCCTGGCAGGAAGATATAGCAGGTAGTAAAATCAATCAACTTAACGCTCACGGAACTCTGTTCACAGAAATCAAGCACATGAATTTCAGTGAGATTTATTTATTTTTTTTAAATAAGGCTGTTAAAATACTCAGCAAGTGATCAAACTGGTCTAACTTAAAGAGACTATGACATCTTTTAGGAAGTTGCCTTTCACTCCTAAATCTCAATCATCCCAATTGTAGAGTAAAATAAATAACAGGACTTGCTCCATGTAGTCTTTTCTTTCTCCGTGGCTAGCTAAGTGAGCATCCTCTGGGCCTTCATTTCACATCTCATTGCACCACCCTCTCAGCTCGTCTCCCTGCCACCAGCCTTTCCCCCAGTTTACTCTGTGCCACACAGGATAGCCCTTTGCTTCATGCCACTGGCCTGATCACAGTGCAACAGGATGAGAAACGCACACACTCATATGCACTCAGAAGTCCACACACGCACTCTGCACTCAGACACAGTGACTCACACACAATCTCACAGTCACATACACAAACACACATGCCCTCACTCAAAAACTCACACATACACAACAGCTCCCTCACAGCTGCAAAAACCAAACCTAAGCTCCTCATCCAGGTATCTGGGGTCCACCACAACCCAGCCTAATCTTCCAAGATCCTTCTCTGACATCCCCACCACTCTCAGCATAGCCCAAGCCATGAGACCTCCAGAAGGGCTGCCTTACTGGTCTCCCCGCTCCTGTGCTTGACACCCTCCATTCAATTCTTCACATGACAACCATATCATTCTTTTACTTCATGTTTTTGAATAAGCATACACCATTCCAGTTTTCTAGACCTCTTCGAGAGCTTTCCATTGCACTTAGAAAAATCCCAAACTCATTCTCCCTATCTACAGAGCCCTAAAACAGCCCCGCCAGCCTCTGACCACATCCCCTTACTCACTCGACTCTAGCCACAGGTCTTTCTTTCAGTTCTTTGGACAAGCCAAACATCCCACAGCTCTCTGCACTGTCCCCTTTTTTATAATGTCCTTTGCTCAATTATTCCCATGGCTGACTCATTCTCATCCTTTGATTTGCAGCTTAGAAAGCCACCTCCTCAAGAAGAACATCTCTGATCACCCTAATTAAAATTACTAGGAATAGCAGCTTACTTACAGTTCCTCTTCATCTCATTTGTTCCATTCACAGCACTTATCATAATCTCTACTGATCTTCCTTGTTGACTTGATTACCCTCTGTCTCCATCAGAGCAGGCTCTTACATACACAGAAAAAACACCAGGGCTGGCCGGGCGCGGTGGCTCAAGCCTGTAATCCCAGCACTTTGGGAGGCCGAGACGGGCGGATCACGAGGTCAGGAGTTCGAGACCATCCTGGCTAACACGGTGAAACCCCGTCTCTACTAAAAAATACAAAAAACTAGCCGGGCGAGGTGGCGGGCGCCTGTAGTCCCGGCTACTCGGGAGGCTGAGGCAGGAGAATGGCGTAAAAACCCGGGAGGCAGAGCTTGCAGTGAGCTGAGATCCGGCCACTGCACTCCAGCCTGGGCGACACAGCGAGACTCCGTCTCAAAAAAAAAAAACAAAAAAAAAAAAAAAAAAAAACACCAGGGCTTCGCACCAGGGTTTGCTCAATAAATACTTGTTGCCTAATGAATGAATGAATGAATGAATGACTGGAACCTGGACTGCCAAGGGACTTACCATATCACACCTCATTTAGAGTTACGCACAGAAATGAGGAAAGGGGGCTAGGGATCTTTTCCCTTGCGTGGCCATTAATACTGAACAAGGTTTAGACCATACTGGATTCTGCAGTGAGGCAGAAAAAACACAAGTATCGATACTAAAAAGAAGAACCGACTGGGCCTGGTGGCTCACGCCTGTAATCCCAACATTTTCGGAGGCCAAGGCCAGTGGATCTCCTGAGGTCAGGAGTTTGAGACCAGCCTGGCCAACATGGTGAAACCCCATTCCTACTAAAAATACAAAAATTAGCCAGGCGTGGTGGTGCATGCCTGTAATCCCAGCTACTCGGGAGGCTGAGGCACAAGAATCACTTGAACTCAGGAGGCAGAGGTTGCAGTGAGTCAAGACTGCACCACTGCACTCCAGCCTGGGCAACAGAGCGAGACTCCGTCTCAAGGGGAAAAAAAAAAGTTGTAAACAGTGGCAGAAATGAGTTTGAATTTGGGACCTGACCTATTAATCTACATTAATATCATACTCCATAAGGGAGATAAAATCAAGGGCCAGCACACAGGTTATCATGTGAGCAGTTACAGAGAAGGGAGGAAAACGTATTCTCCAGGAACCCAGATCTCACTATAAGCCCAGCTCACAGTCCCTCTGGCAGCTCTGGTGACTCCCTCTGCACTTACCTTTAACAATGATAGGGTACATGGACAGCCCACTCCTAGAGGGCTTCTGTGCCTTCTCCTCCTCCTCACAAACCTCAACATGGACACTAAAATACTCACTGAGTGAGCGCCACAAAGGATCACTTGGGAAGCCAATCCTCCGTGTAAAGAAGACAAGACTAATATTTTCATCTAAACAAGAAGTATTCCCACCCCTCCATAAAAAAAAAAAAGAAAGAAAGAAAGAAAGAAAGAATATCAAGTCAGGTGGTGCACACTTGTAGTCCCAGCTACTCGGGAGGCTGAGGTAAAAGAATGGCTTGAGTTCAGCCTGGACAATATAGCAAGACCCTGTATCTAATAACTTATTTTTAAAAATTTTTTAAGAATATGAAAACTCTCCATTTTGTTGAAACAGTAATCACATGCAGAGAGTTCTCTAAATAAAGCATATATGGTCTATAAAGGCCAGACAAAAGGTGGAAGTGTCTTAATTTTAAAAAGAGGAAAGGTGAAGAGAAGAACTAAGATTTACCGAGTACCTACCATGTGCCAGGCACCTTACAATCTTACAAAAGCTATCTCATGTGTTCCTCCCAACATACAGCAAGTTAATCCAGTTGTAGTTTAATTACTTGCCCAACATTACACAGCTGGTAAGTGAAGAAACTGGGGTTCAATCTCAGGTTTAACTCCAAAGCATTTTATTAATATTAATACAAACTATCTAAAACTTGGAAATTAGATAGTTGGGCAGGATGGGGAAGGGGTGGGAGATGAAGGGGTGCCATATCCTCTCAATGTAATATGATAGTATTGCTTTACAAGCCTCGCAAGGATTTTTTAACTCTCTAGAAGAGTGTACTTGTGTTTAATTTTGCCATCTGCTGTCTGATTGGAGTCCGCACACTGTGAAGTTACATGTTAACTTACAGGTTTTTTAGGGGTGAAAAACATTACCTCAAAGATTATGTATGATTTTGCTGCTCTGTGAGACAGCAGTTACCAACCTTTTTGGCACCAGGGACTGGTTTCGTGGCAGACAATTTTTCCACAGATGGTGGGGGACAGTGAGGAGATGGTTTCAGGATGAAACTGTTCCACCTCAGATCATCAGACATTAGATTCTCATAAGGAGTGTGCGACCTAGATTCCTCGCATGCACATTTCACAATAGGGTTCACACTCCTGAGAATCTCATGCCACCGCTGATCTGACAGCGGGTGGAGCTCAGGTGGTCATGCTCGCCCGCCCACCACTCACCTCCTGCTGTGCAGCCTGGTTCCTAACAGGCCACTGACCAGTACCAGTCCATGGCCCAGGCACTGGGGACCCCTGCTTTAAGGTATTACCCAGTTTTATGTATAACCTAGCAATCTTAATCTAACATTCTTCCTTAAGCCTATAAATACTAGTTCCTCAAATACTGTTTGGATCAATTTACTATTTCACTGGTTTCCTAACTGGTGGATGAAATACAATTTTGACATGTTCATTTTATATCTTTATGAGAATCTTATTTCCAATTCTGGAAAATTATACTTGGACACGGAGATCGCCAACCACTCTCTCCCTGGGCACCTGCAAATACAGTTTCCTGCATCCTTGGGAAACGGATGTGGGGTCCACGTGGAAGATGAAACACTAAAAGGCAGAGACTGCTCATTCCTCCGTTCCATATCCCTATGGACCAGTGCTTCCTTTTTCTCCTGTCTCTCTAGGTCCCCATGCGTAGCTCCAATTCTATCCCTTTTCTGCTGCTGCCTAAGGAAGCTGCTTTTCCTTGTGTGAGATTCCCATAAGGGCCCTTAGGTTTGGCACTGACTGCTATTCCACAGTCTCCCACCTGGCCCTCGGTAGACATGCATGTGTTCTTCATGTAGCAGAACTAGATGTTTCCACCAAAGTCTCTTTGCTTTTCCATACTCACCATCAATTTCCTAGTGCTCCTCCAGTGTTGGTTTCCCTTAGCGCCCCAGTACTGGTAGGCTCACCGTGTGCCCTCCAGTTACAACACGCACAGAGAAGCATCCAGACTCCTTCCAATGTAAGTAAAGTAAGACAGGAGAGCTCACACTGCCGACAAATACCATGTGTTCACAGGAAAGCCTCGGTGTTTAGTTCCGTCTTTAAAGGCAGCTGCATTTGCCTGCCCCACTCCTATGCCACGGCCAACCTTGAAGTGCTGCTACTGTAGGGCCTGGTGTAACAGATGCTTTCATTGAACTACGCCTGGCTCCTAATCATACACCGCCTCCAAACGGTATCTAACTTTTCCAAGAGCCTATCTTGACTCTCTAGTTGGAGTCAAGGGCCATTCTACTCTTTGTGAATCTACTTTCTAGCCCAGCACAGTCCTCTGTACTTCGTAGACTCTTAGCAAATCATGGTTCACTAACTGGCTGGCTGAGGACCCATGTCTTGAGGTGGAAGGTCCTCATCTTGAGCTGTCTCACTTTGCACATTAAAAAACGGGCTCACCTGTGAGTTGAAGGATTCCCTAGGTAAGCTGACAGATGTAAAGCCAGCGCCCAGGGTCTGCTCCCTCCTAGGAGATCAGCCTGAAACCTACCTCTGCCTCCAGATCATAGAAACTGCCATCCTGATCATAGAACTGACACAGAGTGAGGAAAGCTGATGGGTGCTGCATCACCTACTAAGGCTTTTCCAAACAATTTCCATCTTAATTTGCTAACTTTGTCATATTCTGAGTAGTAAAAATGTAAGCAAGTACATATGAGTGAAAGGGCAGGTTCTTAATGTTCATTTAAGAATCCTAATGAAGATATTAATGACAAAAGTGTTTACATTATTTTTATCTCTAGAGACAAAGAGTAAAGATGACAAATATGCTATTAACAGTAGTAATTTCAATACTCTGCATTAATTGCCAAAGAGACCAAATAGATTTACAAATTTTTCAGGCCTCCCTATCTGATTTTTAATTCACTTTGTGGTTTGCAAAAGAATATGTGACAAATATCACTGCAAGAAGGAAAAGGAAGTAGGAAGTAACATGACAAAAAATAACGCCAGGTACTGTAAATCCACAAAACTGAACTGCTTCTCTAGAACTCCCTATTCCTCCCTCCTCCTCCACGTTCCTCCTCCTCAGCCTCAGCCCTGTCCTCTATTTTACCCTCTTTCTCATAGGGATGACTTCACAGGCCTAAGAACAGATGCTACCATGCTCTCATTTAACCACTGCACTTTAGCAAAGATGACAAGGTTTGAGAGGGCTTGCAGATACCTTCCTCCTCAATGAAGACCACCTGCCCACCCCCACACAACCAGGCCCCTCCTCACTGGAGCTTTCCCACCCAACATTCCATTCCACTGACCAATGAAGCTGTGTGTTTGGTATCACAGACTCAAAGAACGCTATAACTGTTGAGAACTCTGGCCAGTCATGAATTCTTTTGGGGCCACATCTGGACCTTTCCCATGGAGAAGAGACATGAAGAGGATGCCCCAATTTCCCCCCAGGACTGAGGCAGGGATTAAGGGCCATGGGTATTAGGTTCTAAGGAATACAAACACGTGTCTGCATGGCATTCACTCCTGTAAATCAAGATATCCAAAATGGGAAACCAGACTGACATGAGAAGCATTATCATAGTGACTGACACACCTGGAGAAGTCCTCAAATACTGAATTTCTCTCATAAAGAGAAACAGCACATTGCTAGTTAAAGGAATCACATGACAAACACATAAACTTAAGTCACATCACTCCCTATTAAAACTTGAATAAAGTATTGATTTTTCTAAGTCAGAATTAATTTAAAATACACCTTTATTATTGTGCAAAACTCATTTAAAAAATATATATGTACCCTGAGCTGATCTGTCACGAATAATTTTTCATTCTGCTCACATTTATCATCCAATTCTCTGTAATCTATTTGTCAAGCTCAAAAAGTAGCCCATGGCCTTCTACAGCATTTAAAATCTCCAACTAAATCCCAAGGGCTACCAACCAGTTGCATCTAATCTGCAGTGCCACAATTTTTAAGTTTCATATTGCATGAAAGAGCATCAGTGTTCTTTGATGGCAAATGTAATCATCAGCTTCAGCTCCCCTATAACTGGGTTTGCAGGGGACAAGCACCCCTCATACCCTCCTTAAAGAATTAGCATCAAAGCAAGTCCTTTGTGAAACCTTAACTGACCTACAGAACTCTTATCAAAGGGAAAGAAAGCAATAGGGGCCCCCGCACATTAGACGCACTCACGTTCAAAGTCCCCACCTGTAACGACTGTTATTGGTACTTGCAGGGAACAAAGCATGACGTTCTCAAATTTCAAATACCACACTATGACAATAATTCTCAAATATGGCAGACCAAAACATGAAGAAGAAAAAAAAAAAACAACTAACACTAAGTTTATCTTCTTAATTTGTCCAGGTTTGTTAAATTTCAGGCAATAATTTGTTTAGATTTTCTTTTATAGACTTAGAAAAAACTGGAGGTTTTCAAACATTTTTTCAGAAATAGGGATTTAAAAAAAAAAAAAAAAACAGTCAAATCATCTGCCAAAACATAAAGCTCATGCTTTAGAAATTTTTAAACATTCATCACTTGAGATTAAAAATAATTTTCCGGCCGGGCGCAGTGGCTCACGCCTGTAATCCCAGCACTTTAGGAGGCCAAGGCGGGTGGATCACGAGGTCAGGAGATCGAGATCATCATGGCTAACACGGTGAAACCCCGTCTCTACTAAAAATACAAAAAATGGGAGGGACTGCATTGGTAGTTATACCTGATGTAAATGACGAGTTGATGGGTGTTGACGAGTTGATGGGTACAGCACACCAACATGGCACAAGTATACATATGTAACAAACCTGCACGTTATGCACATGTACCCTAGAACTTAAACTATAATAATAATTTTTTTAAAAAAAGAAAAAAAAATACAAAAAATTAGCCGGGCGTGGTGGCGGGCGCCTGTAGTCCCAGCTACTCGGGAGGCTGAGGCAGGAGAATGGCGTGAAGCGGAAGGAGGAGCTTGCAGTGAGCCGAGATTGCGCCACTGCACTACAGCCTGGGCGACAGAGCGAGACTCCGTCTCAAAAAATAATAATAATAATAATAATAATTTTCCACATTCTCCAGGTGTAAGATTAATATTGTTCCCTAGTTGCTCTTGTGCCAGGTAAGTGCTCTCATATAATCCCACGTAAATTCTGTGTTCTTTTTTTTTTTTTTGAAACAGAGTCTCACTCTATCGCCCAGGCTGGAGTGCAGTGGCCGGATCTCAGCTTACTGCAAGCTCCGCCTCCCGGGTTCAAGCAATTCTCCTGCCTCAGCCTCCCAAGTAACTGGGATTACAGGCATGCACCACTACACCTGGCTAATTTTGTATTTTTAGTAGAGATGGGGTTTCTCCAGGTTGGTTAGGCTGGTCTTGAACTCCTGACCTCAGGTGATCTACCGGCCTCGGCCTCCCAAAGTGCTGGGATTACAGGCATGAGCCACTGCACGTAGCCAGTTCTGTGCTAGTAATACAGCAGCCTAAAAGTGATCTACATGCAATGCCTTTAAGATCGTTTTTTGAAAAAATTCAACAAGACCTCAGGAATACAGGAGCGTTTTCAATGTCACATTTGTAAGAAACAAATGCTGATATATAAATACCATGGAATCATGACTGACTAACTAAAGTCCCCTCTGGGAGTAGGTAGTAGTTTGCTGGTATAAAGGGCCCTATGCCTTGATTTCAACTGCTACTATGTGGAAAAATTTAAGAAATGTAAGAGGTTATTAGTAGGACATCTTACTTAGTCTATGAAGGTCCTTTGGATTTGGCAGCAGGGTTATAATGAACTTGAAGAAAGGAGTGGGTTAAGTGCACCTGCCTGGCTCACCATTTGGTTTATCAAGTTCAGCATGGGAGGGCCAGATACAACATGAGCGTGCTTCAGGCCTGCTGTTCACCCATTCTCCCCTCCTTTTTCTTCCCTAGTATCCCTATAGAAAACCCTTTCCCCCTTCCACTCTGGTGTTCTCTTCTGTAAATTGGAGATGCCCATAGTATCTACCCTAGGAAGCTGTTGCGAGGATCAAAGGAGATCAGAGGGGTAAGTGCCTGGCACAGAGCCAGTGCCCATCAATGTAGTCATGACTTGATGGCATGAGCCCTCCTTCCGCTCCAAGCACAAAATACTCCTGGATGTGTCCACATAGTCACAATACAAAGTCCATGTCATGTGCTCAAGTGTCTAGGAAGCAAATTTGCCTCTACTCCCCAAGTACTACCCACTATAAATAAATACACGTGTGATTTTAATTACACAGCCTGTGTAGTAGAGCGGAAAGCATAAATTTAGGCTTGCAGGTTAGACCTGTCTGGGACTGAATCCTGGCTCCACCTCTGACCCTAGGTGACTCTAGCCCTTTCAATCCTCTACTTCCTGTTGTGTACCATAAAGATTCCAACTGCCCACTGGGATTGTAAGGATGTGAGACAATGCATAGAACAGGTCCGACTTAAAACAGGCTCAATAAATACAACTTCACAGGATACTAAATTCTCAGATATGGGACCAACCAGTACACTCAGGAGACGGGGCTGGGATCCCTAACTATACTTCCTCAACAACTCTTTTTCACATCAAAGATGCTGAGCCTCTTTTGGATGAAGAAAAGCCGAGCGTGGGAATATTTATAGCAAATAGGTAGTGAAAAATGTTAACTGCCTTTGCCCTCTAGCCTTTCACTCCCAGACCTTTCTTACTAGTCGGTTGCCCAGCATAAAAAACATAATTTATGGACTGGGTGCAGTGGCTCATGCCCGTAATCCCAGCACTCTGGGAGGCAGAGGCAGGTGGATCACTTGAGGTCGGGAGTTCAAGACCAGCCTGACCAACATGGAGAAACCCCATCTCTACTAAAAATACAAAATTAGTTGGGTGTGGTGGTGCAAGTCTGTAATCCCAGCTACTTGGGAGGCTGAGGCAGGAGAATCGCTTGAACCCAGGAGGCGGTGGTTGTAGTGAGCCAAGATAGCGCCATTGCACTCTAGCCTGGGCAACAAGGGCAAAACTCCATCCAAAAACAACAACAACAACAACAACAACGTAATTTCTGAGCACAGAGCCCAATGCCACACTGCTCCCTGGTAGCACAAAACCCATAAGTTATGGAACCTCTGCTCACCAAGGAGCAAGTGACCTTGGCCAACACAGTGAGACACTGGCCAACACGGTGAGACATTGGGCGACACAGTAAGACCTTGGTCGACACAGTGAGACCTTGGCCAACACACTCCACTTCTCAGGGCTCCAGCTTCCTCATGAGTAAAGCAAAAAGGTTGGCACAGATACCATCCCTTATTCAAAATCCTAAGTTCTCTGAATTAAAGAGAAATCCTTCCCAAGACTGTGTTTGCCCATCACAAATGCTAAAATGTTCATTCATCCATGGAAGGGTGGTATTCCCTTCACAGAAGGGCTGCATCCAAATGGAGCACTGAGGTTTTCAAAGTTTAAACCACATCCATGGGACTAACTTGATTCTCAATAGCTAGCTAGTGTTAAATTCCAAGCAAAGCAGTTCACACAACGATTCTTTGGAATTTCCAACAACCAGCCAAGCACAGAGAAATCATGAGAATTAAAAAGGAACCACCAGATGTCACTGTCACAAAAAAAATTTGAATTGTATAGCATTGCTTTAGTTTCTACTAACACAGAGATTAGCAAGCTAAAAAAGAAATGAAAAGGCTAATTATCAGTTATTTAATTTATGGAGGGGAAAAATGTTCATTTTCTGCATTTCATTATAGAGTTGAGTTCCAGCTTAAGGCAGGGGTTAAGTCCTAAGGTCAGTACGTAAAAGAAAAATCATGTATATATAGTCAATCTTAACACTGAACAAATACCTTAAATTGCCATTATCACAGAATACTCACAGTTCTGGACATAACCCCACAGAGAAATAAGTATGTACAAAAAATATGCATAGTGATGTAGGGTATATAATAGAGTGCATATGTAAAATACAGCTTTTTTACAATTAGGTTATCAGTGAAATCTAACATAAATGAGCAAATTATTTTACTCCCCTGTACATATTTCTAAGTTACTGCTTTTATGGCTGTAAAATGCACCATGTAAATCATTTACTATGTCAAGCATACCTATCCTCTAGTGCCAACCCTATCCAATCTACCCAATTTACAGTAAACAGGAATATCTGGGGCTGTTTTTGCGGGGAGCAAATTTATGCAAAACAAACAACAACAAACAAAACGAAGAGACTGAGTTTTAACATTTTAATGTTTAATTTTGAAACCATCATCAGTGGAGGTATTTTTAAATTAAAAGGAACAGGGCTTTACACACTTTCTTCCTATAAATAATCATAAATTCCATCTATTAACACCTAGGCACTATGTTGAATATTCACATGCTTATTTCTAATTCACAAATACTCATAAAAAGTGAGCATTTCACGTCTACAATTACTATGTTCTAATAATAACAGCAACAGTAACAGGTAACACTATTGAGTGCCAAACATTGCTCTAAATCCATAACATGTGTTAACTCATTTAATCTTCATATTGACCCTAAAAGATAGGACGATCATAATGTCCAAATGAGGAAACTAAGGCTCAGATATTTAATTAACTTATCCATAACTGAGCCTCAATTTTTCCATCTGTGCAATGGGAATAATACCACTTAACTTACAGCACTGTGAGATTTTAACCAATATAATATATTTAATGCACTCAGCACAGTATCGACAAAACAGACACTTAATAAATCATCTCTTCTGTTATTAAAGTGCTTCTGCAGTTGAAAGTCTCCTGTGTAGCCCAGGGATAGCAAAAAGAAACCTCTTGCATGATCTTGCTCCACCCTTGAACTATCCAGCTATAACAGAAAATTGGCAGAGTTAGCAATCTCTCACTTGCAGTTCTGCTCCAAAGTAAATGTCTCAAAAAGAGAACACAGAACCTTATCACTCAATATAAAGAGGCAATTCCCAAAGAGTAAGGCTTCAAAGATGATCTCAAACTGAGAAATCCTGTAATATGGGAGAGAAAAGGTAAAGGGACTTGTGCTCACAAGCTTAGCACCACTCTACCTGGGTTCAAATCCCAGTTTCACCACCCACTAGCTCTGTGACCTTGAGCAAGCTATTTTCCTTAGGACCTCAATTTCCCATGTCACTCAGCTGTCCATAGATTAATGTCAGATGTGAAAAGCACTTAGAGCAATACATCCAGTAGAAAGATGACTTATTATCACTATTATTGTTGTGCCTTGAATCTCCTAAAGGTACTGGTGAGTGGCACTATGTGCTGCAACCTGGGAAAGGTTGGGAAGTAGACCAGGCACAATGCTTGGCACTAAGAATCCTCAGTCACCTTCTCTGTGGCTGACATGTCCTGATGTCCCCAAATAGATCAGTCTATTACTATTGGTGTCAGGAAACCACAAACAGGGCCAAATTCCACCTGCTGCCTTTTCTTTTTTTTGTAAATGAAGTTCTTTTTTCTTTTTTTTTTTTTTTTGAGATGGAGTCTCACTCTGTCGCCCAGGCTAGGGTACAGTGCCATGATCTTGGCTCACTGCAACCTCTACCTCCTGGGTTCAAGCGATTCTCCTGCCTCAGCCTCCCGAATAGCTGGGACTACAGGTACATGCCACCACACCTGGCTAATTTTTTTGTGTTTTTAATAGAGACAGGGTTTTGCCGTGTTGGCCAGGCTGATCTCGAACTCTTGGCCTCGAGTAATCAGCCTGCCTTGGCCTCCCAAAGTGCTGGGATTACAGGTGTGAGCCACCGTGCCTGACCTGTAAATAAAGTGCTACTGAAACACAGCCACAACTCTATCAATTGACGTACTGTCTAAGGTTGCTTTCCTGTAACAATCACAAACTGCATAGCTGCAACTGAGATCATAGGGTCCTCAAAGCTGAAAATATTTACTCTGTCCCTTTACAGAAAAAGTTTGCCTACCTCTGCACAATGGATGAAACATCAGGTTTCCTTCCCTACCGCACTGGATGCTTTGAGGACACAGTGAGAAACAAATGTCAAAAATCTATAAAGTTTAAAGCATTGGCAAATATGAGAAATTATTTAGCCCAAAAAACTCACTGACTTCAAGATTTAGATTCAAGGGAAAAATAACACTAAGAACAAAGACTACAGAGTCTCGCTATCAGCTCCATCACTTACCAACTATGTGTGGCCCCAACAGTGATGATACCCCGCTTTTGCTTAGCTGACACCACCAAGCAGCCTCCTGGCCCTTGGTATGGTTGCTGCAGCTAGCTGGCGGAACAGTGGCCAGCAGGGGAGTTTGCTAGAAGAGGGTCAGGACGGGCAGTGGGCATTCCTAAAAGTTAACATATTGAGAACTTAGCTTGAGTCTGGTCCTTCCCAATTCCAAAAGTAGGAGGAGCAGAGAATGAGAATGCGGCTGGGCGCGGTGGCTCAAGCCTGTAATCCCAGCACTTTGGGAGGCCGAGGCGGGCGGATCACAAGGTCAGGAGATCAAGACCACGGTGAAACCCCGTCTCTACTAAAAATACAAAAAATGAGCCGGGCGCGGTGGCGGGCGCCTGTAGTCCCAGCTACTCGGGAGGCTGAGGCAGGAGAATGGCGTGAACCCAGGAGGCGGAGCTTTCAGTGAGCCAGGATCGCGCCACTGCACTCCAGCTTGGGCGACAGAGCTTGCGGTGGGATTTAGTAGAATGCCTCTCTCAGGGCTCCCCTACCATTTTAGAGCGTCGACGCACCAGCCATTTTTGCCAGTCTCATCACAGTGCTTCCCAAAGAGACTGTTTTGTGTGTTGAAAAGATGAAAAACAACGCAATTATCCCAAACAGTATTGAGTAGAATAATTTATTTCTTTTTTTTCATATTTTGTTTTGTTTAAATCATTAGTCCCCATTCTGGAAGAGGTACATCCCAGCATCTAGCCCAGATGTCCTTTTATGCAATAGTTATTTTAACAAACTTTTTAAATTTCCTTCCTTTTCTCTTTCTGAACTAAAAGGAACAAAAAACTAAAAAACAAAAACAAAAAACAAAACACCCAAGTGTATGGTCTTGGGCAAGGTACTTAACTTCTCTAAGATTCTTATTCATCATCTGTAAAATGGGAATAACAGTGCCATCAAACTCACGGGGTTGAAGAATTAAATGAAATGTAAGTAGGGTTTAACATGATGCCTATCCACAGTAAGTACAAAACAATGTCAGCTCCCATCAAGTTATTACTTTCATTATGATTACTGCAGGGAAAAGTTGTGTGTCCAAATACTCCACCATTCATACAGTTCCCTCCCTCTCTTGGTATCTATCCTCAGGTAATTTTGGTATTAGCAAAGCAGAGATGCTGAGAAGTTAAATCTGTTCTTTTGGGGCAATTTAAAGGAGAAAAGCTTAAGACTTCCACACATTCATTTCTGCTAAGACTAAATTCTCCTCCACTCCTACCAACATTCCCCCTGCAACAGCAAAAAAAAAAAAAAGGCAAGAAGCTAAATGCCTCTTCCGCATTTTTTTTTTTTTCCTTTTTGAGACAGGGTCTCACTGTCACTCACGCTGGAGTGCAGTGGCACAATCTTGGCTCACTGCAATCTCCGCACCCAGGTTCAAGCAATTCTCCCACTTCAGATTCCCTGAGCAGCTGAGACTACAGGCACACGCCATCTAGCCCGGTTAGTTTTTGTATTTTTTGGTAGAGGTGGGGTTTCACTATGTTGGCCGGGCGGGTCTCAAACTTCTGACCTCAAGTGATCCACTCGCCTCAGCCTCCCAAAGTGTTGGGATTACAGGCATGAGCCACTACACCCAGACTTACCTACACATTTTATTTTGTAGAAAAACAAACTTTGAATTATACTGTAAAACCAATTAACTTGTTTTACAGTTAGAAGAAATTTAACTATAAGTTTATTTGTTCACCAAATTGCTTAGTGAACCAATACTATTATAAGTAAAATGCTGACATTTTGTTTTCTAACAAAAAGCAATTAAACATAGAAACTTACTCAAAACTCACAAAAAATAGAGACTGCTAGAAGTGATCATTAGTATAACAGACCATGTAACTAGTATCTCAAATTTCATATACATTATCCATCAAAAAATGAATTAAAAATCCTAAATATGCTAAAAGACAAAGACTAACACTCTGGTAAAACAAATGCAGTAAAAGGAATCGGAAATGACTGCAGAGGGATAGATACCAGGGAATCTTGGGGGCTCATGGAAATGTTCTGCTTTTAGTTGTACTAGCGATTAAATGGTTGCATACATTTATAAAACTTAACATGGTGCTACTCTTAGCACATACTCTTAACATGAGTTTTAATGCATATAAGTTATACCATGAGAAAGCTGGTTTTTAAAAGAACTTGGGAAAAATAAATAATTCTAAAATTCCATATAAGGTATTAAAAATTTGGATGCTAATGAAGTCACAATAATGGCTAACACACCCTCTATAACACTCTTTATGAGCCAGGCACTGCTCCACACACTTTTACATATAACAACTGATTTGCTCTTCATAAAAACCCTCGGAAGTGGCTTCATATTCTACTCAGTTTACTAAGTAGATGAAACTGGAGCACAGAGAGGTTAAGTAACTCGCCCAAGGTCACAAAGCATCTAAGTGGCAGAATCAGGATTTAAACCCACGGAGTCCAGCTTGAGAATCTGATCTACACTCATTCTCTCTTTTTTTTTTTTTTTTTTTTTTTTTTTTTTTTTTTTTTTTTGGGGACGGAGTCTCGCTCTGCCGCCCAGGCTGGAGCACAGTGGCCGGATCTCAGCTCACTGCAAGCTCCGCCTCCCGGGTTTACGCCATTCTCCTGCCTCACCCTCCTGAGTAGCTGGGACTACATGCGCCCACCACCTCGCCCGGCTAGTTTTTTTTTTGTATTTTTTTTACTAAAGACGGGGTTTCACCGTGTTAGCCAGGATAGTCTGGATCTCCTGACCTCGTGTTCCGCCCGTCTTGGCCTCCCAAAGTGCTGGGATTACAGGCTTGAGCCACCGCGCCCGGCCCACTCATTCTCATTAAAGCTTTTAAAATTTTGTAAATTCAGCAAACTGAGCTATTCGGCAAAGTGAACTTCATCAAACTGAGCCAGAGCCGTACAGACACTGTAACTTATCTTCACACCGTATTTCTCAATCATAATTACAAAATCAGGTACAATTATTTGTTTCATGTATGCCCTCCCTCCAGGCGGCATTTACCATAAGGCATATCTATAAGTTCTGTCCACAAGCACCAAGCACAGTGCCTATCCACAGCAACAGCACCAAGATACTACTGGAAGGAATCAATAAAGAAATAAACGAATGGGTACAGGAATACACTAATGTGTTTATTTATAGATCAAGTGTAATATCACTAAAGACAAATTTTATTCACATGTGGATAGGAGTATGCTATTTCTTAAATGAATGCAAGGCTATTCTGATTAATAAGCTATTACACTGTCACAGAACATATCATTTCTCTGTCACTATGGGGATATACATAACATTTTTTAAGCACATCTATACAAGAAGCATTAACTTTTGCACTTTTATGCGTTGTCTCATTTAAACCTGGCATTTCTCTAAAATAAGGGCAATTATCATCCCACAGCTAACAAGTGGTTTTATACACAGGCCTATTTGACTCCACAGCCTGAGTTCCTTTTCATGCCAGGAGAACTTTTTACATACAGGGAACTCAGTCAATAAAATTCGCAGCAGAACTCTCAGTGGAACCTGACAAGTAGTTCTAGTTATCAAGAAGGAAGAAAATTTGTGGGATTTACCCTGACAAATTGAAACTATGGAATCGGCACAGGAACATATATAGAAATCAATAGAACATAACAAAGAATACAGACAGGGATTCCTGTGCATATCAGAATTTTATTATTCGGTTAAGATTTTATATTAGAGAGAAAATATTTAATAATTGATGCGAAGGATATTGGTTATCTACTAAGACAAAAATGAAATTAAACCCATATACAAGTTTCCATATAAAGAGATAAATATAAAAATTAAAAATATATAGAATGTACGGGTATTTTTTTAAATAATCTTAAAACAGGGACAGTCTTTCTAAGCAAAACACAAAGACCAGAAGCCTTAAAGAAAAGAGTGAAAGATTTGGCTACATAAAAATTTAAAACTTTTAAGACAAGCAACTGGCTAGGATAAAATAATTAAGGCACTTTAACAGGTAAAAACTTACTATTTAGAATAAATAAAGAACACTCCTACAGGTCATAAGAAAGAGACAACCAAAAAGGACAACAGATAAAGGGTGTGACATGCACTCTTCACGGTGCACTGAAGAAGAAATCCACTAGCCAATAAATGGGGAAATGTGCACTTAAAAAGTCATATTATTTTTGTCCCTGTGATTGGCAAAAATTTACAAGGTTGATAATATCCACAGTTGGCAGAGATGCTGGAAAATGAGCATATACTATTGTTACAGCCTGTGTAGAAGTCAGTTTTGCAGGACCTATTAAAAAATTTAAACACACAGACACTGACACAGCAATACTACTTCCAGGATGCATTAGTAAAATTTTCATGTACCACGGCTTCATGTACCAAGATTATGATACACACTCTGTTGTGAAAGAAACTAGAATTAGACCCAAATGATCTTCAATAGACAAGTAATTAAATAAATTATGGTACAATTATCCAACTCTGTTCAGACATTATATAAAGAATAAAGTAAACAGTGAAAATATATCTCTAAGATACATTAAGTGAAAAACGTAATCCTGGTAAAGGTGTATGGTACAAAATCCCATTTATGTTAATAAAAGTCGGATTTGCATTTATTTAATAAAAGCCAGATTTGCAGATTTCTATGACTAGAAAGTCACAACCAGATTCTTACTTAATGCTAGTTTCTTCTGAGGAGAGGAAGGGAGAGAATATAGTAAAGGGAAAAATCATGTTTGGCTTCTGAAGGATTTAAATATCTTACAGTGAGAATAATTTTATGTATTACTATATATGTAAAAAAATGAACAATTCAAATAATATTAAAAAGGTTAAAGTATTACTTCGAGATAAGCTAATCGGACGTACCTAGAGAAAAGTTCAAGCCCATTAAGGTAAAACAACATTTCCGCTAAATTTGTTTTATAACTAAGATCCTCTCCGTGGGGCGTGCTGGCTTGCGTCTGTAATCCCAGCACTTCGGGAGGCAGAGGCAGGCGGATCATGAGGTCAGGAGATGGAGACCATCCTGGCTAACACGGTGAAACCCCGTCTCCACTAAAAATACAAAAACAAAATTAGCCGGGCGTGGTGGCAGGCGCCTGTAGTCCCAGCTACTCGGGAGGTGAGGCAGGAGAATGGCGTGAACCCGGGAGGCAGAGCTTGCAGTGAGCCGAGACTGGGCCACTGCACTCCAGCCTGGACGACAGAGCGAGACTCCAAAAAAAAAAAAAAAACAAAACTCCTTTCATGCTCGGTGGATTTATTTACTTTCCATCTCTAGACAACTTTTTAAAAACTTTTTATTTAGAAGTCAGTTCAAACTTACCGAAAACTTGCCAGAATAAGAATATAGACACAAAATGATAAATGCTTGAAGTAATAGACACCCCAATTACCCTGATATGATTACTACACATTGTATGCCTGTAGCAAAATATCACATGTTCCATATAAATATATACGCCTATTATGTACCCATAATTAAGAAATGTTTTAATTTTTAAAAGAATATACAAAGGACACCTGTATGCCATTTACCAAATTCATCTACTGTGAACGTTTTGCCCCATCTGCTTATAATCTGCTGTCACCCTCTCCACCTACCTTTTCCTTCCTATCAATCAATCAATCTAGCCAAACAGGGCTGGGCGCGGTGGCTCACGCCTGTAATCCCAGCACTTTGGGAGGCCAAGGCGGGCAGATCATGAGGTCAGGAGTTCAAGACCAGCCTGGCTAAGATGGTGAAACCCTACTAAAAATACAAAAATTAGCCAGGCATGGCGGCACACGCCTGTAGTCCCAGCTACTTGAGAGACTGAGGCAGGAGAATCGCTTGAACCCAGGAGGTGGAGGTTGCGGTGAGCCAAGATCATGCCATTGCACTCCAGCCTGGGCAACAAGAGCGAAACTCCGTCTAAAAAAAAAAAAACAACAACAAAACAAATCTAACCAAACAGTATTTTTTTTCCTGAACCATTTGAGAGTGAATTGTAAACTCTGTGATCCTCTACCTCTAAATACTTCAGTGCATGTTTCCTAAAAATAAGAATATCCTCTTACATCGCCACAGTGGAGTTCTCTACTTCCATAAATTAAACTACTTTACACTATTGCCCACAGTCCAATTTTGTCAACTGACCCAGCAATGTCCTTCACAGTATTTTCTCCCCTACAGAACAGGAATCAGTCTAGGCTCAGCTTTTGCACCTGGCGGTCACAACTCTTTAGCCTCCTTTAATCTGAAACGTTTTCACAGCCCTTATGTTGTATGATATCAACAGTCTTGGAGACTATAGCCTTTCTCTCTTTTAAAAGTAGTATCTTCCTGTTCCTCATTTAAAGTTTCTCTGTTGTTTCCTTGTGATTAGAGTCAAGTTAGATGACGACTACTACTTTGGAATAGACAGTTTCCTGCTAAGGGCATTTATATCCAGAGGCACAGATGTTCATCTGCTTCTACCTGTGATGTTAATTTTGGTCACCTGGTCAAGGTGTTGTCCTATTTCTCCACTGCATAGTTACTATACTTGTCTTGCAATTAATAAGAGTCTCCAGTGAGATGGCGCAAGATCAGGTAAACATCATGCTCCTTACCCAAAGTACCCCTAAATTTAGCACCTAGGGTGATGTTGCCTAACTTAATCTTTACAACGCCGCCGAAACTGAGCTTCCAATGTCAGCACTCCTTCCATTTCTGCCAATCTGTCTCTGGCATTCTACCAAAGCAAGAGTCTTCCATCTCCCTCATTTAGCTATCTAGTTACTTCTTTATCATCCATATGCACTCAAGAATTCCTATTACTTTTGGTCGGGCGTGGTGGCTCATGCCTGTAATCCCAGCACTTTGGAAGGCCGAGGCAGGCGGATCACAAAGTCAGGAGATCGCCACCATCCTGGCTAACATGGTGAAACCCTGTCTCTACTAAACATACAAAAAATTAGTCGGGCATGGTGGCGGGTGCCTGCAATCCCAGCTACTCAGGAGGCTGAGGCAGGAGAATCGTGTGAACCCGGGAGGCAGAGGTTGCAGTGACCCAAGATTGTGCCACTGAATTCAAGCCTGGGTGACAAAGCGAGACTTTGTCTCAAAAAAAAAAAAAAAAAAAAAAAAAATTTCGTATTACTTTCTATGGCCTATAATACTCTACTGTTCTTAATTATTTTGTTGCTCAAATTGTCCCAAATTTGGCCTGGGGAACTTTAAATTTCTCACAATTTATCCCCTCTCAGAAAACTCTAATACCTAGAACTAGCTTATTATGAGAATTGTTTTGTCAAGGAATCTTACAAGGCTAAGGCATAGCTAAACTTCAGCAATAAGACTAAATTGTTTTTCTAATTCTTGTTCATTCCAAAATAGACTTTATTAAAATGAGGATATTGGGGTCTGCTTGATTTGCCATTGTCTGAAGTTGAGTTTCATTACTAAATCTTAACTGATCTGTTTACTTTTTGCTCTAAATGCTTGGAGGGGAGCCCGAAAGGCCATCAGCATTTGTATGAGAATAATAGTGTAGATGGCTAAAACACAATCTCTTAAGATCATTTCTCATTAAGGGAGAGGGAGAGAAATCTATAGTGACATCTGACAAAGCTGCATGGTCAATCTGAAAATAAAGAACTGCCAAAATTAAGAAAGCTGAGAAATGGCTAGAGAAAACAGAACAGGTCAATCGTAATAATACGGAAGAGGTAATTGTCCCCAATTGCCACAGTTGAAATGGAATGCTTTGTGGTCTTTAACAAAGAGACAAGAGTTCATTAGGCATGTCACATGTCCCTCTGTCTTAAAATGTCAGAGCCTAATCTATTGCCATGTGGTACCCGCTTCCCGAAGCTTACAGACCTAAAGTACCCTCTTGGACTGGGTTTGCATATATCAAACAGAGGCACCTTCATTTAAGTTAAAATGTAAGCTGCTCTGCCATAAACTATAAAGGGAGGTAAAGACAAGAAAACCTTTAGGGAAACAAAATGATTCTTTCTGGCCGGGTGCGGTCACTCATGCCTGTAAACCCAGCACTTTGGGAGGCCAAGGCGGGTGGATCACGAGGTCAGGAGATCGAGATCATCCTGACTAACACGGTGAAACCCCGTCTCTACTAAAAAATACAAAAAATTAGCCGGGTGTGGTAGCGGGTGCCTGTAGTCCCAGCTACTCGGGAGGCTGAGGCAGGAGAATGGTGTGAACCCCGGAGGCGGAGCTTGCAGTGACCTGAGATGGCGCCACTGCACTCCAGCCTGGGAGACAGCGAGACTCCATCTCAAAAAATAATAATAATAATAAAAACATAAAAAAAAGATTCTAAGCTAGTAGCTTTACTTTTTAAATTTCAAATATAATTAGCTATACGATTAAGCTTGTGAAACCCCATACCTTAATAAAGTCATTTCTACCATTTGTGAAATCAAACTACATTTTGATAGATTGCCAGATGAAAAAGGATACCAAGAATCTCAATGTTTTCTATCAAAGCTGTGAGAAATACCAATATATCCATATGATATGGACAGGAGACAGGGAACCACTGGATAGAAGAGAGTGGCTCCCCGGCAAAGGCCCCATTCTCAGGCCTGGAAACCCACGGCCCTAAACGAGAATAGGCATTCCTGTTTTTGCACCCAAAATTTGCCTTTTTGCCCACCACATCCCCTATCCTGTACCCATATAAACACCAAAACCCCAACTCCACAAGGAAATGAACAGAAGAGCAGAAGAATGGCAGAAAGGCATGGCAAAGAGAAGAGGAGGAGTGTCTGAACGTCTGGAGGAGTGTCTGAACGTCCAGAGGAGTTCAGTTGGGGATGGTCGAAGAGGAAATCGGCTGCTGGACAACCAAACTCCAGGGGAAGATCATCTTCCCATTCCATCCCCCTTCCACTTCCCCATTCATCCCACTGAGAGCCACCTCCACCACTCAATAAAGCCCCCACATTCATCCTTCAAGTCCATGTGTGACCTGATTCTTCCTGGATGCTGGAGAGGACACTGAGCTGGTTAACACTTAAGCCATTCATGGACAGCAAGGTTAAAAAAGCGCACTGTAACTCATGCTACTTGGGCTTTGGGAGTCACAGACACCCACCCCTGGACGCCGCCATGGGGCCGGAGCCCAGGGGCGCTTACCCCAGCATTTGCACCTGCCAATCTGTGTACTCCCCCTCCCATAAATATAAGCCACACCCAATCACACATCCTGTGAGGGGAGTCAGGGAACTCTCATAGGCTATTATTACTAAATAAGCAAGTTGTTAGAAATGTGAACACCCCAGACCTCTAGGAGCACTTAATTACCTGCTTTTAAACTATAATTATCCTTATTTTTGTGAATGTTCCTTATCTACCCCAGGTAGCAAGTTGCATATATTATATCATTTAGCCCCACTGTATAAGTGAGGAAACTGTGGCTTGAAGTGCTTTGCCCTTGGTTACCTGGCTTGAGCCAGTCCTCCAAAAGGACATTTACCAGTGTTGGTATTTTTAAATAAAAACAAAACCTTTCCTCACAAAAATAAAATTACTATCAGTAAAGGTAAATGAATATTTAATACCAAAATGTTCATTATGGCTAGTTGCAGTATTTTAAATAATCTTATTATGGTTCTTTCCTGCTCTCTAAAACTTAGTCATATGAATGTACTCACAAAAAGTAAACTTTATACACAAATGCTAATTAAATTAATGGATGCAAATAAGTATTTAAAGTGTGCCAGACACTGAGGTAAAAGAGCTGCACACAACCACTATGTGAGGCAGACATTAGAATCCCCATTTGATTGATCAGGAGACTGAAGCTTACAGAGAGGTTAAGTTACTTGCTCAAAGGCACAATGTCAGCAAGTGGCAGAACTCCACATTTCTGCTACCTTGGAAGCCTACCTATATTCTTTTCTCTCTCCCACGTCTTGCTAGGAACAGATACCACAAATCTGAAATTCAGGTGTGTCAGGAAAGAGGCTGATTTTTTTTTATTCTTTGTCCTACTTGAGACTTTGGATCCAGTGATATTCCCTTTTGTTCAACTGGTAATGGCTTAGAAATGCAACTGTTTGTGCATCCTTCCAGCAGGAACCTAAACATGTTGGATAAATAGCAGCCGCCTTAAGGAATGAATAGAAAATCAGGAAAAGTCATCATCCATATGAACTACGTATCATCTGCTTTCTTGCAAATGGAACAAACTATTCATGTGGGCAGGAGAAATTCACACAGCCCTTGACCCCCCGATGATGTCCAGTGTGACAGTCAAAGCCAAACACTGACCCAAAAGCACCCGTGCTCTCCCCGTCTTGATGTGTGACGCCTAACACTTGTGCTTTATCCTCATCATATATAATGACTGCTCATTTTTATTTCTGTCTGGGAAATTTTACTTTCTCCTGGTGATTTTTAATTTTTTAATTATTTTAAGAATTACAAGTGTACTAAAGTGAGAAAAAAATGGTTACAGAAACCCTTACAGTGTGATAGAAATGTTCTTAAATTGGATCGTGGTGACAACTATACAACTCTGTAAATTTACTAAAAATTAACTGACTTAAACACTTACGTTAAAGGAAAATAAAATCTCGGGACCTAAACTAATCATGACAAAGGGAAAATTTAAGCTTCGCAACTGAGTCACGCAAAAACTGCCTCCTGGCCGGGCGCGGTGGCTCAAGCCTGTAATCCCAGCACTTTGGGAGGCCGAGATGGGCAGATCACGAGGTCAGGAGATCGAGACCATCCTGGCTAGCACGGTGAAACCCCATCTCTACTAAAAAATACAAAAAACTAGCCGGGCGAGGTGGCGGGCGCCTGTAGTCCCAGCTACTCGGGAGGCTGAGGCAGGAGAATGGCATAAACCTGGGAGGCGGAGCTTGCAGTGAGCTGAGATCCGGCCACTGCACTCCAGCCTGGGCGACAGAGCGAGACTCCGTCTCAAAAAAAAAAAAAAAAAAAAAAAAAAAAACTGCCTCCTTTCTGTTCCTAAACAGATAGCTGCAATGATAGAAGGCCACCTATCTCCCCAGGTGGGATCCTTCACAAATTGCTCACAAGAAAATGCCTTGTGGGCCCCAGAACCTTTACCATAAAACAGAGTTCTGTTGAATCTCACCCTGAAAATATAACTTAACAGCTTATCTTCACAGGTATGGGGCAAAGACAAGACTAGAAATCGTCCTACCACCCACCCAGAGACAAATGCATACGTTTACTTTGTCTTACAAAAAATGCAGATTTAAAATGCAGAATGCATAACTGACTGTTCCTCTACTCCCTCCTTTAGCATGTAACATGTGGATTCAGTGAACGCTAATCAAAGCCTCACAAGAATGTGACCCCTTACCTCACTACTTATTTACCTCTTTCTTTCCCTTCCTCCATTCCCCTTCTGCCACTCTCCCCTTTAAATGTTGAACTTCTCAAAATCGTCTTTGGAAAATGCACAGGGCACAGATCCTACTGTAACTGTGTCTCCTTCCCAGGCACATCCTCAACCTTGGCAAAATAAGCCACTAAATTGAGATCTGTCTTGGACATTTTTTGGGTTATACTTAAAAGGAGTAATGCAAAGCACACCTCAATAAAGCTGGGAGTGTTTAAGTGTACTGAGATAATGCTAATGGATTACGGAGGTAAAGTCTCCCTCCTGACTGAGAGGATAAAACTCTCACATTGTTAGACAGCATTAAAGGAATTCCTTTGCTGCTTTCTGTGGTGAAGAAGGGCCACCATCTTTTGTGGAAACACATTGCCCACATGAATAATTTGTTCCATTTGTGACATGGTTTGGCTGTGTCCCCACCCAAATCTCAACTTGAATTGTATCTCCCACAATTCCCATGCATTGTGGGAGGGACCCAGTGGAAGGTAATTGAATCACCAGGGAAAGTCTTTCCTGTGCATTCTCGTGATGGTGGATAAGTCTCAAGAGATCTGATGGTTTTAAAAATGGGAGTTTCCCTGCACAAGCTCTCTCTTTGCCTGCTGCCATACACGTAAGACGTGACTTGCTCCTCCTTGCCTTCTACCATGATTGTGAGGCCTCCCTAGCCATGGGGAACTGTAAGTCCATTAAACCTCTTCCTTTTGTAAATTGCCCAGTCTCAGGTATATCTTTATCAGCAGCATGAGAACGGATTAGTACAATTTGCAAGAAAGCAGATGATATGTAGAGTTCATATGGATGATGACTTTTCCTGATTTTCTATTCATTCCTTAAGACAGTTGCTATTTATCCAATATGTTTAGGTTCCTGTTAGAAGGATGCACAAACGGTTGCACTTTTAAGCCATTAACAACTGAACAAAAGGGATTGTCACTGGATCCAAAGTCTCAAGTAGGACAAAGAATTTAAAAAAAAAAAAAAAAAAGGCCGGGCGCGGTGGCTCAAGCCTGTAATCCCAGCACTTTGGGAGGCCGAGACGGGCGGATCACGAGGTCAGGAGATCGAGACCATCCTGGCTAACACAATGAAACCCCGTCTCCACTAAAAATACAAAAAAATTATCCGGGCGTGGTGGCGGCGCCTATAGTCCCAGCTACTCGGGAGGCTGAGGCAGGAGAATGGCGGGAACCCGGGAGGCGGAGCTTGCAGTGAGCCGAGATCGCGCCACTGCACTCCAGCCTGGGCAACAGAGCGAGACTCCGCCTCAAAAAAAAAAAAAATCAGCCTCTTTTCTGACACACCTGAATTTCAGATTTGTGGTATCTGTTCCTAGCAAGGCATGTAGGAAAGAGAAAAGAACATGGGCAAGCTTGCAAGGCACCAGACACAGTGGAGTCCTTCCACTTGCTGGCAATGTGCCATTCATCAAGTAACTTAACCTCTCTGTGAGCTTCAGTCTCCTAATCAATCAAATGGGGATTCTAATGCCTGCTTCACAGTTGCTGAGTGCAGCCTGATGCCTCAGTGCCTGGCACACTTTAAATCCTTATTTGTAGCTATTAACTTAATTAGCAGTTATGTATAAAGTTTACTTTTTGTAAGTACATTCATAAGGCTAGAATTTTACAGAGCAGGAAAGAATCATAGTTAACGCCTACATCCCATTCCTGTTGGATGCCGCAGCATGTATGCCAAAGAAGGAATAGTTCTTCTCAAGGCAGCCAGGAATGCTAAATACAGACAAAAGCTGTGCAACTACAACACGGTCAGTGAGGGACCACATACACCACGGTGGTCCCATAAGATTGGAGTGGAGCTGAAAAGTTCCTATCGCCTAGTCATAGCCATTATAACACATAGTGCAATGAGTTACCTACATGTTTGTGGTGATGCTAGTATAAACAAACCTACTGCACTGCCGGTTATATAAAAGTATAGCACATACGATTATGTATAGTACAGAATAATAAAAACAACTGTTACTCGTTTATGTATTATACTGTATTTTTAATCGTGATTTTAGAGTGTACAGTTCTCCTTCTAGCTATTAAAAAAAGAAGAGTTAACTCTAAAACAGCCTCAGGCAGGTCCTTCAGGAGGTATATCAGAAGAAAGCATTGTCATAGGAGATGACAACTCCAGGCATCTTACTGCCCCTGAAGACAGTGACATTGGTGATCCTTACCCTGTGTAGGCCTAGGCTAATGTGTGTGTTTATATCTTAGTTCTTTAAAAAAGTTTACAAAGTAAAAGTAAAAAACTTTTAAAATAGAAAAAAGTTTGAATAAGGATATAAAGAAAATATTTTGTATAGCTGTACAGTGTGTGTTTTAAGCTAAGTGTTATTGTGAAAGTGCCAAAAAGTTTTAAAAATCGGCCGGGCGCGGTGGCTCATGCCTGTAATCCCAGCACTTTGGGAGGCCGAGACGGGCGGATCACGAGGTCAGGAGATCGAGACCATCCTGGCTAACACGGTGAAACCCCGTCTCTACTAAAATACAAAAAAAATTAGCTGGGCGTGGTGGCGGGTGCCTGTAGTCCCAGCTACTCGGGAGGATGAGGCAGGAGAATGGCGTGAACCCGGGAGGTGGAGCTTGCAGTGAGCCGAGATCGCGCCACTGCACTCCAGCCTGGGTGACAGAGCGAGACTCCGTCTCAAAAAAAAAAAAAAAAAAAAGGAAAGTGCCAAAAAGTTTTAAAAATTTTAAAAGTTTATAAAGCAAAAAAGTTCCATTAATCAAAGGTTTATTATTAAAAAATATAAATGTGCTGCCGCCTAAGTGTACAGTGTTCATAAAGTCTAGCGTGTAATAATGTCCTAGGACTTCACATTCACTCACCACTCACTCACTGACACCCAGAGCAACTTCCAGTCCTGCAAGCTCCATTCATGGTAAGTGCCCTATGCAGGTGTACTGCTTTTTATATTGTATACCACATTTTACTGTACTTTTTCTATGTTTAGATACACAAATATCATTGTGTTATACTGGCCTACAGTATTCAGTACAGTAACATGTTGTACAGGCTTGTAACCTGGGAGCAATAGGCTATGCCTGAGAGCCTAGGTGTGTAGTAGGCTGTACCATCTAGGATTGTGTAAATACACTATGATGCTGGCACAATGACGACATTGACTCACAACACATTTCTCAGAGAGCATCTCCTCATGTAATGACGCATGACTAGTTACTGAGCACCTGGAGGTGGAGTGGTACCTGAGGAGGACTGAATGATTAAAAAGAATTGTCCAGGTGAGGGAACAGTGTATGGAAAAGTTGGGAAGAAGTGACCACTTTTTGGGAAGCTGGGCATGAGAAAAGAAACCACAAGCACATCAGAATGGCCGAGGTTAAAAGTCCAGGTTAGGAATGCGAGATCCTAGGACCCACCCCAGACCTACTGAGCAAGAATCACTGGCAGTGAGACACAGGGATATGCATTGTAACAGGCCGCCTGTACCCCAGCCAGGTGATTTCTACACACACTAAAATATGAGAACCACTTACCAAGAGAGTAAGAAAGGCCTTACATGTGTTACATCAAGTTTAGCCTAAAGCTGCCTCCTTACGTATTTTAAGTTTGGCCTAAAGGTTTCTCGGTACATCATGAGCTACAAGTGGAGGTGTAAACAGACCTTACCTACTCTTGTGCCAATCACCGAGTTTGGGCCCATCGAATGTAGATAACGGTTGGAACCGTGTTCAAATAAAGCAAACTCTGGGCTGTAACCAATCCAGCTGTATCTGCACGTCACTTCCGTTTTCTGCACGTCACTTTCCTTTCTCTGTCCATAAATCTTCTTCCACCACATGGCTGCGCTGCAGTCTCCGAGCCTGCTCTGGCTCCAGAGACTGATTCACGAATCTTTTCATTGCTCAGTTAAACTCCTTTAAATTTAATTCTGCTGAAGTTTTTGTTTTATCATATGTCATGCTAAGGTGTTTGCATGTTACTTTAAAGGCAATGAGAAGCTGTGGACAGATTTTAAGAGGCAAGGTGAAAATGGACTTGCATTTTAGAAAGAGCAGTCTATTGTCAGCTGCTAGCGGCTGGAAAAAAAAAAGCAGTCTAGCACAGTACACTGCTTTAGGGCACAGCAAGAACCCTAGAGTCCCTTCAGGACTCAGGAATGCTTACACACTCTTACTTCCTTTACCTTTTAGCCTCTTATATTCAGCAACTGAACACAAACATACCTTTTACAGGTCATAGTCTCCTACCAACATCTGGGTACTACATGAAAACCCTGTAAGAACTTTATGACATTCACCAAAATGTTTGGAAAAAACAAAGGTAACAACACCATTTATGTGTCAGCAACCAAATGCTGTTTCCAAAATATTACTGGCACTATCACCTCCCTTGCTGACAAATATTAACACTTTTCAGTTTTAGATAGAGCTGGAACAGATGGCCCTTTGAGCCCCTGTTTACTACTCTCTTTCTTGTGAAGTGATTCCCCTCCCACTCAGGAAAGGAAAGGTGGGAGGATGTAAACTCAAAGAATTTACCCAGCTGGAGTCCTGGGTATTAGCCTGAAAGGTGATTTATTTATCCTACAGGACTCCATCACAGAGGAAGGTTTTTCTGCAAGACCCTGGCTGGGCCAATCCTTATGTATACAATGCCTGTGAGCAGCCACAGACTGCAGCCTTGACAATGCCACAAGCCAACTTTTGGGTCCGCCATGCTAAGCGTTGCATAGGTCTCCTTTAACCCTCACAACAGGTTATATTATTGCCATTTATCTGGTGAATATGGAATAGATAGATTGAGTAACTTATCCCAGGTTATACATGGAGGAGCAGGGATTCAAACCCACATCCAACTGACTCCAGAACTTACAACCAAACTAATTAATGGGATGTGTCAAGTAAATTTCTATTTTTCCTATTTTTTTGACGCTTTCATGCACCTGAAGGAAATAAGCACATTTAATTCATAAGGCTTACAACACATTACAAACAAACTTACAACACCCCTAGAAGGTCAGAAGTTTGCTGACCACCTAGTACAGGAGTCTGCAGCAAACTTCCTCCATAAAAGGCATTTAAATATTTAGGCTGTGTAAGCCACACATGTGTACCACTGTAGAGAAGTTTGGGGCCGCCTGACCTAGTGGAAAGGGCAATGAGTTTAGAGTTAGGGAACCTAGTTTCTAATCCTGATTCTTGCCTAAGCCAGCTGAGTGACTTTGGGCCAATCACTTCCCTTCTGTTTCTTCTGTAGAATTCTCTTTTCAATTGACTGCAAAAATAAAGGTTAAAATATATTTTAACACACCAAAATGTTAGCTGCAGATTCTACATTAAATCCATAGATAATGAACCAGTGGCAGCAATACTTTAAAAGCATAAACAGAAAGTGAATTTGCATTTTAGTAGTACCTTCTATGTGTCAGGTGCTTTATAAAATACAATCTGACTGCATCCTTCATAAATGAAGAATGTCAGAAGTGAAATCACAGGTTCAAAGTCAGAGAGCAAATGGGAAACCAGAATCTAAGCCCAGCTGGCCACTCCCTCAGAAGCTCAGTGCTGCTCTGCACATCGAGGACCTGGTCTAGGTCAATGAGCCCTCGACTGATGATTCTGCAAACGGGTGACATACGAGTACTTTTTGGGGAGGATTTTGGAGTCAGGCCTCACTTCCCCCTCTGAAGGACTCTCCCTCTCTGTCCTCATCTGTCTTGTCCACCTCCTCTCAAAAAGATCATACTCCGTTTGGTCTGAAAAACAATGTGAGAATCTGAGGTTTGTTTCCTTTGGTTCTGAGTGGAAGGACTGTGACTCATGGTTGTCCAGAATGCCAGGTCAAAGTGGTCTGAGAAAGCAGGGAGGGAGAAAAGGAGGACCAAGCACTTTCTCAAAGAAGCTGTGACTGGTCCTGCTGCCCACACCAGCACTGTGGGTCAAGTTGGTTTCGTATCTCAGAACTTAGTCCTAAGGTAAAAGTCTATGTGATGAAACATAAACCTGTGAAATGACCCAAGTGCCTCTGACCTTGTCTGTCTCTTTAACCACCCACTGCAATTCAGTTTATAGGCATCCGTTTAAAACTGTACCTTAGAAATGGGGTTGGGAAAGGGAAAGTGAAACCAAACAAATGGAAATCATTATCGTTGCTTCCTTTACCCCAAAAAAAGAAGAAAAGCAAAAATATTCCCCAAATACAGAAGGGTGCATGTGTGTCTCCACTGTCAAAAGCAAATTTTTTTTTTTTTTTTTTTTGAGAAGAAATTTCACTCTTTTTGTCTAGGCTGGAGTGCAATGGCTCAACCTCAACTCACTGCAATCTCTGCCTCCCAGGTTCAAGCAATTCTCCTACCTCAGCCTCCTGAGTAGCTGGGATTACAGGCATGTGCCACCATGCCCAGAACATTTTTGTATTTTTAGTAGAGACTAGGTTTCACCATGCTGGTCTCAAACTTCTGATCTCAGGTGATACCACCACCGCGTCGGCCTCCCAAAGTACTGGGATTGCAGGCATGAGCCACTGCGCCTGGCCAAAAGCTAATTTTTTTAAAAGGCAGGGCCAGGCATGGTGGCTCATACCTGTAGTCTCAGCACTTTGGGAGGCCAAGGCTGGGGGATCACGTGAGCCCACGGGCTTTAGATCAGCTTGGGGAACACAGCGAGATCCCATCTCTATGGAAAAACACTGGTTGGGCATGGTGTCATGTGCTGTAGTCCCCCCAGCTCCTGGGGGAGGAGGGAGTAGGTGAGGGGGGCGGGGCGTTAAGGCAAGAGATCTCTTGAGCCCAGGGGGTCAAGTCTGCAGTAAACCATGATCACACCACTCTAATCTAGCCTGCGTTTGACAGAGCGAGACCCTGTCTCTTTAAGGAAAAAAAGAAAAGAAAAAAGAAAAGCCAAACTCCGTAGCTAAGCATTCAAGGCCAGATTCTGATCAATATGGCTGGAACACACTCACAGCAGCTCTCCTGCCTTAATCACTTCAAGTGGGCATAAACTGTGCTCCAACCACATGGCCTCCATCCTGCTTCACCACGCCTGAGGAGCGCAGGTCCCCTGCTGTTCCCTCTGCCTGAAGGAATGAGGGGTGATCTGCTCCCTTGCTGCCTGCTGAAACTCCACCTCATGAAGCCCAGGTCGAATGTCACCTTCTAGAAGACACACGTCAAAAACTCAAAGGAACTTTTACAGACAGATCATCAGTTTCAACTCCTTCATGTTGCCTCTGAGGAAAACAAGGCGCAAGAACGTTAAGGGACTTGCTCTAAGTCACACAGCTAGTCAGTAAAGACTTGGTCTGGAAAGAAGTCAGCAGGTGGGGTGGGCAGCAGGCAGGAGAATGTCCAGGTTGACCGCCCTGTGAGAGCCCTCTTCTCCTCTTCGCACAGGCCACTTGAACCCTCTCCAGACTCTACCCTGCATTCCAGGTTACAGCTGTCTGTGTCCACATTTCTGACTGTCTTTTTCAGAGAGGTCCAAACCATATCTTACCCATCATGTTACCTTAATACTTAGGTACCCTTGGGCCTTCAGTGAGTCCCAATAGTCATTCAACAGACAAAACACCAGCCTCCACCACTCTGGGCTTGTCTACCTCCAATAAGCCTCCACGCCTTGCCAGGGAGCCACCTAAAGTACTGCTCACTCCCCACCACTCCTCACTGAAACCCACAGACACACACCATGATCTCCACAATCTGACACGAAAGTCTCTGAACGGCCCTTCTTACCTGTGATAGTTAATTTTAGGTGTCAAGTTGACTGGATGAAGGGATAACCAGATAGAGAGAACAGGTAGTTTTTATTTCTGGGTATGTCTGGGAGAGTGTTTCCAGAAGAGACTGGCATTTGAATCCATGAACAGAGTAAGGAAGACCTACCCATACCCAAAGTGTTGGGCACCATCCACTCAGCTGAGGACCCAGATAGAACAAGAAAACAAAGGAAAGTCAAATTTGCTTGTTCCCTCTTCTGGAGCTGCGAAGTCCTTTTTCTCCTTCTCTTGGACATTAGAACTCAAGGTTCTCCAGCATTCGGTCTCCAGAACTTGCACCTGCAGTCCCCCATGTTCTCAAGCTACCATCCTCAGACTGAGTTATACCATCAGCTTCCATGGTTTTGAGGCCTCTGGGCTTGGACTGAGCCACACTACCAGCCTCCGCAGCTCTCCAGCTTGCAGACAGCATATGGTAGGGCTTCTCAGGCTCCATAATTCTATAAGTGCATTTTCATACTGCTGTATGAAGAAATACCCAAGTCTGGGTAGTTTATCTCCATTTCTCTGGAGAACTCTAACCAAGTACCCCTCCAGCCTTGTTTCCTGACACTCCACCTGTCCAGAGCACCACAGGCTCTCCCTCACCTCTGCAACTGATCCCACTATTCCCTCTCCAGGAAGACACTTCAAGAGCTCCCTTTCCCCACATCACTTCTCCATGGCTAACCCCTACACATTCTTCATGACTCAGAATGTCTAAGAAATGACCTCCTCCAGGAAACCATTCCTGACTACCCTCTCTCCCAGGTGAGGTGCCCTCCTCTGTGCTCCCAAAGTACCCCGGCATCCCTCCTCCACCAGGCGGTTCTCAGCACACACATGCCCCACTCTCCACTAGACCATAGCCTGAGGCAGGAGCTGCATTTGCTTCTCCAGCACCTAACACAATACTCAACACATTAAGTCAGACTGAAAAATTGTCACTCACTAGTTACCTTCAGATCCAACAAACATACAGTGTATCATTTCACCAAAATATTTTAAAATATGTAGACCCTATGAATATGACGGCATAATATCAGCAATACCAAGGGGACACGTCCACAGATCACAGTGAAAAGCTTTACTACACACCTAGTCTTTAAATAAAGAGCTTAAGATGCATGATGGCATTAGGAACTGCCAGGCACTCCCCACTTCAGGAGTCCCGTTAGAGAGGTGTGATGACATCAACAATATGGCAGCTGGCCATGGTGGCTCTGGGTATACACGGACTTGGTGCATCAGGAGGGAGCACAGATCCACGAAGTACAGGGGGAGAAGAGGAGAGTGCTGACTAAGGTGGTGGCCAACAGGAGGCTGGAAAAAGGAAAATCCCTCCCCCCAGGAAGCCTCAAAAGCACCCACAGGAGTCCCCAGGTACTTATCTTTGGGAGGTGAATACAAAGTAACTTCAGGAGACTCTGCCTGAGATGCTACTGGGGCACCCAAGACTGGAGATTGGTGGGCTGTCAACAGATGGCTAGATGGAAACTCTGAGCCTCACTGAACTCACAGTATCAGATTCACACTGGATGATTAGAAACAGCACCCATGGGCAGGGAACTGAGATAAGAAGGCAAGCAGCTAGCACAGGAAGAACTGATACTAGCCTGCAGAAGCATACGTGTTACCCAGACTTGAAGGGAAGGAAGTGGGTATCCAGGTAAAGAGGGGGGACAGGAGAAAATGAGGAAAAGTTTCACTAGAAAAACAGCTGTCATGGCCAGGCGCGGTGGCTCAAGCCTGTAATCCCAGCACTTTGGGAGGCCGAGACGGGTGGATCACGAGGTCAGGAGATCGAGACCATCCTGGCTAACACGGTGAAACTCCGTCTCTACTAAAAATACAAAAAACTAGCCGGGCGAGGTGGCGGGCGCCTGTAGTCCCAGCTACTCGGGAGACTGAGGCAGGAGAATGGCGTGAACCCGGGAGGCGGAGCTTGCAGTGAGCTGAGATCGGGCCACTGTACTCCAACCTGGGCGGCAGAGCGAGACTCCGTCTCAAAAAAAAAAAAAAAAAAAAAAAAAAAAAAAGAAAAACAGCTGTCAAAAATCAGATAGGGTTTCAAAAGAGACTCAAGATTGAACATTTCAGGAAACATTTCAGGAAAATGTCTGTCTGTTAACCTGAGCTGGAGTTGGGACTGACGGAAAAGTGATGCTGCTTCCTTCCACTAACCAGCATAACTAATTTACAAACACCCTTTCTTAACTCTGCCCAAATGCTTACCCTCATTAACAAATGGCCCACGCTCCGCAATCAGAAAATTCAGTGAGCCATAGGGATTAGTTTCATCTGCTTGTTGTCCTTCCCCATCTTCTACCCACCTGAAAGGAGACAGGAATGAACTCTACTCCTCCTCCTTAGGCGACAGCACCCCCACCCAGCCACACAAGGAACCCAGAATTATTACTCAATGGCTCCTCCCTCACTGCACCACTGACCATCAAACTGGGGGACAGGCCACCAAGTCAATTCCTCTTTCATGTTTTGAGAAATCCGTCAACTCTGGCCTCTTCTGTCCAGTGCCACAGCGTCTACTCTACTTCCTTACTCATCATCTTCCACACTCACTGTTGCAACAGCCTTTTGTCCTCCTGCTACCTCCACATCCTGGCTGCATCCACTTCACCAGATTTATCTTCCTAAAATGAGCAATCTTACCACAATTGCCTCGTCAAAAACCTTCCATGTGGCCGTTTGCAGTGGCTCACGCCTGTAATCCCAGCACTTTGGGAGGCCAAGGCAGGTGGATCACGCTGAGGTCAGGAGTTTGAGGGCAGCCTGGCCAACATGGCGAAACCCCGTCGCTACTAAAAATACAAAAATTAGCTGGGCATGGTAGCAGGCGCCTGTAATCCCAGCTACTCAGGAGGCTGAGGTGGGAGAATCGGTTGAACCTGGGCCATGGGGGCAGAGGTTTGCAGTGAGCTGAGATCCCACCACTTCACTCCAGCCTGGGCGAAAGAGTAAAACTCCGTCTCAAGAAAAGAAAAAAAAAGAAAAAAAAACCCTTCCAGGTTCCCATTTTTTAGGAGATACAACCCAAACTCCTTAGCGTGACACTCAGGATACAATGATTCACGATCCAACCTAGCCTTTTTGGTTTCTGCCCTTCGACACTCTCCTTCCCACTGGACCAAGTGCTCTCTATTCCCGCCCATCTCAACTTCCCCCAAGGCCTTCCCACTGGGGGGCCCAACACAATCCCGCTTGCCCTTTGAAACCTAGTTCAAATACCATCTCTCCTTTCAAGTCTTTGCTGGCCCCTAAACACGGGAAGCCAATCATCCCTGTTTGTACCTGTTGTCTTGGTGCAATTACTGAAAGCACACATTTACTCAGAGTGCCCTGCTTTCAATGATAAATTATATGACCTTCCGACCTAAAACCTACCCTGACCCAAAGACAGAAATAGTACAGTGACTTGTGTTCAGTGTTTTGCTTGACGTTGTGCTCCTCAAGGGTAATAACTGTCTTTAGTGTGTATATCCAGCATTTAAAGACTGTTAGCACCTGACAGGGGTTCAATGAACATTGGTGGAAAGAAAGAATAAATCTCAGCTGGGAACAGTGGCGCACGCGTATAATCCCAGCACTCTGGAAGGCCCAAGAGGAGGGATCACCTGAGGTCAGGAGTTTGAGACCAGCCTGACCAACATGGAGAAACCCCATCTCTACGAAAAATAAAAAAAATTGGATGGGCGTGGTGGTACATGCCTGTAATCCCAGCTACTCGGGAGGCGGAGGCAGGAAAATTGCTGGAATCCAGGAGGCAGAAACTGCAGTAAGCCGAGATCACATCATTGCACTCCAGCCTAGATGACAAGAGCAAAACTCCATCCCCCCCTATTAAAAAAAAAAAAAAAAAAAGTTTAAAAAGTTATGAACATTTGGCTGGGTGCAGTGGCTCATGCCTGTAATCCCAGCACTTTGGGAGGCCAAGGCGGCCAGATCAAGAAGTCAAGAGATCGAGACCATCCTGGCCAACATGGGGAAACTCCATCTCTGCTAAAAATACAAAAATTAGCTGGACATGGTGGCATGCGCCTGTAATCCCAGCTACTCGGGAGGCTGAGACAGGAGAATTGCTTCAACCTGGGAGGCAGAGGTTGCAGTGAGCCAAGATCGCACCGCTGCACTCCAGCCTGGGCAACAGAGTGAGACTCCATCTCAAAAAAAAAAAAAAAGCTATGAACATTTAACCTTATAACTGTATTTGCTGAGTGACTTTTAATATAACGTTAAATATAATGCATCAAATTATATATGCAAGTTACCAATTTCTATAACTACATAATAGCAATGTAATCAACTTTTCAAAAAACATTCAAAACTGTTATTTTCCAGCAAAAGTAAAACTATTGAAAAAATTATTTTCTGAAAAGTGATTTTTCTTGTTTTCTTTGGAAACAGGGTCTGTCACCCAGGCTGGAGTGCAGTGGCATGATCAGAGCTCACTGAAGCCTCAACCTCCTGGGCTCAAGTGATCCTCCCACCTCAGCCTCCAGAATAACTTGGGACTACAGGCAGGCACCACCATGCCCAGCTAACTATTCATATTTTTATTTTTGTAGAGACAAGGTCTCACGGGCTGAAAAGTGATTTTTAGTAAACCTTTATTTCATATGAGAAAAAACATTTTCTTTTTTCTCAGACGGAGTTTCACTCTTCTTGCCCCGGCTGGAGTACGATGGCGCGATCTCAGCTCATGCAACCTCTGCCTCTTGGGTTCAAGCGATTCTCCTTCCTCAGCCTCCCAAGTAGCTGAGATTACAGGCGCCCGCCACTACACCCAGCTAATATTTCGTTATTTTTAGTAGAGACGGGGTTTCACCATGTTGGCCAGGCTGGTCTCGAACTCCTGACCTCAGGAGATACACCCGCCTTGGCCTCCCAAAGTGCTGGGATTACAGGCATGAGCCACTGCGCCAGGCCTCATATGAGAAAATTTTTAACTTAATTAGCTGCTAGATATTCATTATTGGTGAGTTGAATAACCTTAATTGAATTAAATAATAAAACATAAATGATTTTCATTCAATTCTTAAATCCTTATATTTGAGGGCCAAATATAAGCAAGCCACAAGGCACCCAATAGTAGCCCATAAGTATGTGAAAGTAACCAACCAAGATGACTTCAAGATCAAGCAACTGACAAGACAGAAAGTCCTCCAATCACAGCCATCTCTATGTAATAAATTTGTTGGATTGACCTTGAATATATTTTGTACATCTTCCATGAACTCATTATCAATGTTGCTAGTGCAATACGCAAGAAAACCCAATGAGAGAAATTCAAATATTAAGAAATAAGCTTTTGCTGATTGAGCTTTAAAGGGCCACACACCATCATAATATCTAAGATGCTTGTGCTCCCCAGTAACCAGTTTTTGCCTCCAACGAGGAAGCAAGTCCTAACTTTTATGCTCCCAAATTTATCATACTAGCACCTAAAAAAACACAAATTTAAAAATCAGTTTACCCAAGAACACCTCCATCCTACAGCTACCATGAGAGCTTCTCTACCATCATCATTCATTCACTGGGTACTTTTAAAGAAAAAGATTTCCATATAATTAGCCCTTCCCCCAAAAGAAACTTCCTCTCCCCCAACCTCCCCCTCATCCCCCTCCCCCCCATCTCAAGAAAAGCCTAGATCTTTAGAGCTAGAAGAACACTTAGGGCTAATCCAGCCCCTCCTTCTTCAGATTAGGAGATAAGGGAACTGAAAGAGCCCTCTGAAGTTGACAGACTTGATCAATCAAGGTCAACAGTCATGGGAAGGACCTTGTCTGTCTTGTTCACTGTTGTACCTCCAGGCTATTATAGGGCTTGGCACCTAGTCAGCTGTTTACACATGTAAGTGATGAACAAAGGGAAGAACCAGGTTACCTAAAACCTAGCCTGGTACTTTTCCAACTATATCACTTTGTCCCTTTTTTTTTTTTTTTTGCGACATAGTCTTGCTCTGTCACCCAGGCTAGAGTGCAGTGGCACAATCTCAGCTCACTGCAAGCTCCGCCTCCCGGGTTCACGCCATTCTCCTGCCTCAGCCTCCCCAGTAGCTGGGACTACAGGTGCCCGCCACCATGCCTGGCTAATTTTTTTGTATTTTTAGTAGAGACGGGGTTTTATCGTGTTAGCCAGGATGGTCTCGATCTCCTGACCTCATGATCCGCCCGCCTCAGTCTTCCAAAGTACTTTGTCCCTCTTAACTTCCCCAGAATATCAAATAATGGCCATAAAAACTATCAATATCAAATATGGCCACAGAGACTATCAAACTCTTCTTAAATACGTGAAAAGCTTCCTAGCTGAAATAAGCTATTTGCACACCCAGTAAAATTGAAGAACAGGGTCTTATGAACTCGAGGTTAGAGTTCTTCAAGCCCATTTACAGTAAGGGACATTCTACAAATAAGTCAAGGGTATCCAGTCTACAACACACTACTTCCTACTTGCTTACACTTATTAGAGCTCCTTTTTAGAGTTCTTGTACACAGGTCGTATCTTCCTAATCAGACTGAGAACCGTAAAGAGGCAAAACTATGTCTTCTTTAAGGCACCTACCAAGTTTGAGCACAAAGTAAAGGCTCAATAAATGCTTGCTCAGTTTATAGCAATGGAAGTGGTACACTGTGAGGGACAAAAGTACATTTGGCATGAACAAAGAATTCTATTTGTATTTTGCTCATCAACTAGGACTAGTATAGTACCTAGCATGTAACAGAAGCCTAATAATGAATGAAGAAAAATAAATGAATGATATGGCAAAAACTGAGATGTTATTAAGCAACATCTTTTCTGAAGTCTTTCATTCATTCAACAAATATTTATTTACCAAGTATCTGTGTGCTAGGTTCTCTGCTACTCTGAAACTTCCACAGAGTTTCACTCACAGAAACCTAACTTCCCTCCGCACCAGCTAATGCATCTCAACGCAACCGTTCATCTAGTAGGCAGTCCGCATAGCTGGGGTGACCATTTGTCAAAGTATGTCCGAAACAGTCCCAGTTTACACCTATTATCCCAGTGTTAATTAATAATAGCACTGCTCAACAATGCCCTGATCTACAGAATTACATGGCCCTAAGCACAGCAAATCTTCTCCCACAAACAGATGAGGATTCAAATATTTCACTCTACAGTCTTGGGACCCTCAATGCAAGGGACAGGCTGTAAGCAAGGGTTTGGACAGCCCAGCTTGCTCTCTTGTCTCTCTGTCATGTAAAGGAGCTGTAGTTCAGTTTTTGTTTTGTTTATTTTAAGGCCCACATTTAAAGTATAGTATTCCTTGTCAGGAGATTCCTGGCATTAAAGAGATGGACGGGAATCTTAACCGCCTCCTCCAGATCATCCACTATTGCATCATTTGAAACCAAAGCCTTCTAAAGGCAGCGACTTGTACAATTCAAGTCAGGTAAGATGGCAGCAACAGCAGCTGTGAGTGCTGGCTGCTGCTGGAGCCTCGGTCTCAACTTCAAGAGCAGGGAGAGCGCTGTCTCTGGAGTTGCCAGGTGCTGAAAGGAACAGTCAATAATAAATCAACAGGTCCGGTGCGCTGGCCCCGGGGTGCTCAGGCCCGGATGCGCCACGACTGGAGGAAGTGGCTAATTACTCACAGTTGAAACCAAAGGAGGCCGGAGCCGGTTCTCAAAGCGGTTTCCCTCTGAGAACCTGCTACGGGAAATGTCCGGGCCCAGTGGAGCGAGACAGAAGCAGCACCACAGCCTGGGCTGCGGCTTCGGCCCGCCAGCCCCAGCCCCTGGCAGCCCTGCCCTGCTGTCGCGGCAGGTACCCCTCTACTCATTCTTCCTCCGGCTGCCCGCTCTTTCCATCAATCGTAAGCCTTTCGGTTCTGCCACCAGGAAACTTCCATAGAAGGTGAGATTCCCAGGTCGAGGGATGATTCCACGAACAGCCAGAGGTCTAGTGCCGGGACTTCAGGGTCAGACTAAGTAAAGCACAGGCGTCGCTGAGCCGGCTCGGAACAACTCAGAGCTGCGGGTCCTACGCTCCCGCGCCCTCACGCCCATCCAAGTGCCGGCAGGAGGTGGGTCCTCCATCCCCACGACCCACCGGCCGGCGCCCCGAACCTCGGCAGTGCGTCCGCTCGGCGCGCCGCAGGGACCCTCCTAGCTCCAGCCGGGACAGACCTCCAAGGCCGGGCGCCCCCACCCGGAGCCCGCCCGCCCCAGAAAGGGGACCAAGGGGGCGGGGCCTCGGCCGTCCCAGCCGGGCTCACTCTTCTCTCCTGGACTCCTGTCCAGGGTTTCAGGGGCCGGGCCCGCAATCCCCATCGGCTCGTACCTCGTCCGCTTCCAGCTCCGCTCGGCTGCCTACGAGCGCCATGTTCCTCCTCCGGCTGCTGCCACCCAAAAACCAAGCAGGGAACTCAGAGCCGACTCCTGCTCTCGTCTCTGGGCTCAGCCCAGCGCAAGGGAGGGAGAAAGGGGACTGCCCGGCGCTCCCTCCCCGTCTCGGGCGGGGCCTGAGTGCAGCTACTCGATTTCCCCGCCCCCGGAGCCGGCAGGCCCACACCGCATCCATTTCCTCCCTGGACGCCGCGCCGCTGGCCGGGCCACTTGCCCGGCCCCCCGCAGGCTCGCCCCGCCCGCCCACGTGGGCGGAGTCACCTCCCAGATAAAGTTTCCCGGTCTGGCACGCCCTCCGGGAGGGTTTCCCAAGGGTTACCTGCCGCTTGTGCTCTGAGGTGGCTGGGCACACCTGGAAAGAAGCTAGAGAGCGCGGGGATGACGAAGCCAAGGTCAAAGCAGCGCCCCACCCGGGGTCCGTGGAAGCATCCACCTGGCCCTTGGTCCGGTTCCAGTCCTTTTTCCTCTCCAGGTGGCCACCGCATCTCGCAGATGGTGTGGCCTGAGGGCAGCCTTGGGTCACGGTCACTGGTCCCTGAGAGACTTCTGACACACCACCCGCCTGTACAGTAGGTGGAAGGACTCTGTTTGCTTCTGTGTTCAAAAAATTTAAAAAACGCGGGACAGAGATTTATACATCTTGGAACTCCTCTACCTCCCCCTACCCGGACCGTGTATTCTCTCCATAGCATCCTGTAGTTTGTAACTCCAAACATAGTTGTGTAATTCGTGCTTGAACTATAAAATCCATGAAGGTAGGATGCTATCTGTGCTCTTCAAGACTGTATCCCCAACACCTAGAACAGTGTCTTGCACATAGTAGGTGCTCAACATATTTGTTGGCTGAGTTTAAAAATTGAACCTTGCTTCTGACATGTAAAATAACTGGAAAATTAAAAGCTAGATCTTTAAGAATTTGGAAGAGAGAGGTCAGATTTACTTTACATACGGAAAAATGCACCAAGTTAAATGTGTAATTCAATGACAAGTGTTTACAAAACATCCCAATCATAATATAGAACATCCTGAAAAGTTTTCTGTGACCCTTTGCTGTCAACTTCCTACCTCCACTCCCTAGCCTCTGTCAGTCACTGATCTGCTATCAACATTGATTTGCCTTTTCTAGAATTTCATATAAATTTAATTAGAGCATGTGGTCTTTCATGTCTGGCTCATGAAAGGCTATTTAATAGTCATCCAGTGATAACTGTAAAAACAGCTAATAGTTATTGAGTCCTTACTATGTGCCAGGACTCTACTGAACCTCTTGCATATAGTATTTCATTTATTCTTCATAACCCCATAAAGTAGGCTGCTGTTCTCTTTCAGATGAGTAAACTGAGGCTCAGAGAGTTCAAGTAATATGCCTGGGGCCAGACAGCAGTTAAGTAAGTAGGGATGCCAGAATCTGAACCCCAGCAGTCTGACTCTAGGGCCTAACTGATAACCATTGCTTTGTACTGTACTGGCTCTAGTCACCCTCCTTCTCTTTCTTTCTGTGTCAGTAAAGCAGTTGCCTGTACAAGTCCATTACATACATTTTCAGTGAGTCACTTTGCATCCTAATACTTGCTGTACAATTTTAATGGCTTGGCATGTACTTTTATACTAGAATAATAAAATGGTTTCTACACCAGAAACATTGAAAAAATGGGTTAGATCATGTGGTGGTTGCTCAACTCTCTGAATTGTCTAAAAATCCTCCAATTGTATACTTACAATGGGTGAAACTTGTGATTATGTAAATTATATCTTAGTAAAACTGTTTTTAAAAAACTAGTTGACACAGGCTATGTGTGGTGGCTCACACCTGTATGGGATTACAGTACTGGGAGACTGAGGAAGGAGGCTAGCTTGAATTTAGGAGTTCAAGACTAGTCTGAGCAACACAGCAACATAGCAAGACCCCATTTCTAAATAATAATACTTTTTTTTTTTTTTTTTGAGAGACAGAGTTTCACTTTCATCGCCCAGGCTGGAGTGCAATGGCTCGATCTTGGCTCACTGCAACCTCCGACTCCCTGGTTCCTACGAATCTGTAAATTGCTTAGAAGTAGGCACTATCTTATTCATCAGTGCAGATACTCAGTAAAAAAGCTCCGGGCGCAGTGACTTATGCCTGTAATCCCAACACTTTGGGAGGCCGAGGCAAGCGGATCACGAGGTCAGGAGATCGAGACCAGCTTTACCAACATGGTGAATCCCCGTCTCTACTAAAAATACAAAAATTAGCTGGGCATGGTGGTATGTTCCTGTAATCCTAGCTACTGAGGAGACTGAGGCAAGAGAATTGCTTGAACCCGGAAGGCGGAGGTTGCAGTGAGCCGAGATCGCACCATTGCACTCCAACCTGGCGAAAAGAGTGAAACTACGTCTAAAATAATAATAATACTTTTATCATTTAGAACACATGCTCTGAACACTTAGAATCAGATGAGCTAGAAGAGACATAAGAGTTTAATTCCAATACCCTTGAAAGTTTCCAGTCCTTCCCAGACCCCCCAACCCACTCCTACCTCCTCCTATGTTTCACTTTCTGAGGTTAGAATTCCTATCCAGGTCCAGATTCTACTCTGTATTACTCATGCATGGTTCTGTTTTTCAAAGTTCATTTGTTCCTAAATTGATAGCACATCTTTTTGACATGAAGCCATCTCGTTGGTAGTTTATTCTCCCATATGCTGTTATTCTACCTTTGGAATTTCAACTCTTCAAATTCTGAAGAGATCCAAACAAACTTGGCTCGAATTAGTGACAGAATTATGTTATAATGAGAATCAAGTGTAATTTTTCAAAAATCTATACTTATAATTGAAGCTTGACTGGTGTTTTTGTTGTTGAATTTTTTAGATATCAGGGATCAAATCTGAAGTCCTGTATGTTTTAAATTCATGGCAGGAGATGAGCAACGTTCATGTTTCAATTCAAACACTGAATGAATAAATGTGTTCTGGCCACTGGAATGTCTAATCAAATTTGCTTTGCTCAGGGCAGCTGTCAACTTTCTTTGCCCATACATGTGTGATTTTATTATGAATCACAAATATAAAACACTTTTTCTTTAAAGAACAATTAGAATGGATTTGTTTTTACACAGAATTCCCCTTGCGAGTTTGCTGATAATGTTATACTCTAGCAGTCAGGTGAGATTACTCAGATATTCCATATCACAAAAGTAATTAGCATAAAGATCAAGCAAGAGGGTATCTGAATCATTTCATTTTGAAGCCACACCTACCGGGAGCTGTTTGGGTTTCAAAATAAATCTAATATTGTAAACAATCTAATCTTTAGTATTAGATTATTACCTTTAGCTAATAGTTTTTTGCTGGTACTTGATTTAAATGAAAATTGAATCTTCATGATTTGCATGGTAGGAGAAGCTCAAATCCATGAAATAAGTGCTCATTGTAAATCATGTGTTTGTCAATGGCTTTGTCTCACATTCATGTCTTAGCTCTTCAAGGAAAACTTCCCCTTCTAAAACAGCCCCTCTCTCTCAGTCACACTCTACCACATCCTCCTGCTGTATGTATAGCACTGTTCACTACTTGGAACTCTCTTGTTCGTTTGTTTACTGGTTTATGTGTATGTCCCTCAACAACAGCACCCCACACACACTATAATATAAGCTCCATGAGGGAAGGAACCTTGTGTTTTGTGTCTACAGCAAAAACCCCAATGCCCAACACATAATGACTACTTAATAAATGGCTATTGAGTGAATGAATGAAAGTAGAAAAAGTTCATAGTACATTAAGCATTATTGTTTAGACCTAACAGTCTATGTTTTAGCATAATCCAGTAATAATGAGGAAGATTTAAAGAATGCAAATCATGTGTAGTTTAAAATGTAAATTGTTTCCTAGAGTAATGTACCAGGCATGAGGATTATCTTTAAAGCCTCCTTGGTTTTTCAAAATTACATAAGAGCTAAGCACTTAGAGGTCCCTCAGTGACCTAAAGAGGAATAATTCACCTCCCTGGGAGAGGTTTCAATGCTAAGGAGAAAAACCTCATAATTTAGTGGAAGCTGAAATCTTCCCTTCAGAATATCCTTTTCCCAGGCACTTGAGGCTGGGTAAACATTTATTTTGACCCACTTGTTAGTTGTTTGTTAACTTTTTTGAGAGAGAGAGAGAGAGATATATATACACACACACACACATATATATAAACACACACACACACATCAAAATATATATTTTATATATATAATCTTTCCAATTGCCTTCCTGTTGATTTTCATATCATCTTTAAATTTGATTAATATCATTTCTTCAGACAAAGAAAGTAAAACCCAAAGAAGACAGCAACAACATGAAGAGTAACTTTGACAATATGCAATCTCAGGGCAGAGTGTCAAAGATTTTAAAAACAAGACCAAGCAGGTATGGAGGTACACCAGTAGTCCCAGCTACTCTGGAGGCTAAGGCATGAGGAGGATAACTTGAGTCCAAGAGTTTGAGTCCAGCCTGGGCAACATATCAAGACACTCATCTGAAAGGAAGAATGAAAAATTGAAAGAAAAAAAGACAGAGAGAAGGGGAGGAAGAAAGAGACAGAAAGAGGAGATAGAGAAAAGAAAGAAGAGAGAAAGAGAGAGAGACAAAAGAAAAGCAACATCAATAAGAATAAACAGGTAATTGGCAGCTTGTTGCCACCTGCTGCTCATTCTCCCATAGCTCCATCCATAGGAGCACCTGCCTAGCTAAAAGACCACATTTCTAAGGACTTCTTTGCAATTAGGAATGGCCAGTGTAACTAAATTCTGGCCAATGAAATTCATTTGACATCCAGGAAGGCATTTGAAGGAAAATGACTCAACTAGGGCATGTGCCATTTTGCCATTATTCCAGTGAATATATGAATAATAAGAAAGCAAAACAGCTTTATTGCTGACATTAAGAAAGTTGCAGTGCTCTGATCTAACCAGCCACAACATTCTCTTAACCCAAAGCCTAATCCAGAGCAAAGCCTTAACTCTTCAATTCTATAAAGGCTGAGAGAGGTGAGAAGGCTGTAGCAGAAAAGTTGCAAGCTAGCAGAAGTTGGTTCATGATGTTTAAGGAAAGAAGCCATCTCTCAAACATAAAAGTACAAGGTGAGGCAGTGAGTACTGATGAGGAAGCTGCAGCAAGTTATACAAAAGATCTAGCTCAGATCATTGATGAAGGTGGCTACACTAAACAAAAGATTTTCAGTGTAGACAAAACAGCCTTCTATTGGAAGAAGATGCCATATAGAATTTTCATGGCTAGAGAGAAGTCAATGCCTGGTTTCAAAGCTTCAAAGAACAGGTTGACTCTCTCATTAGAGGCTAATGCAACTGATGACTTTAAATTGAAGCCAATGCTCATTTACCATTCAAAAAATACCAAGTCCCGGCCGGGCACAGTGGCTCATGCCTGTAATCCCAGCACTTCGGGAGGCCAAGGCAGGTGGATCATGAGGTCAAGAGATTGAGACCATCCTAGCCAACATGGTGAATTCCTGTTTCTACTAAAAATACAAAAATTAGCTGAGGGTGGTGGCACGTGCCCATAGTCCCAGCTACTCAGGAGGCTGAGACAGGAGAATTGCTTGAACCCAGGAGGTGGCAGTTACAGTGAGCCGAGATCATGCCACTGCACTCCACCCTGGCGACAGACAGAGTGAGACTCCATCTCAAAAACAACAACAACAACAACAACAAAAAAAAAAAAAACCCAGGGCCCTTAAGAATTATGTTAAATCTATTCTTCTAGTGCTCTATAAATGAAACAACAAAACTTGGATGATGGCACATATGTTTACAGAATTGTTTACTGAATATTTTAAGATCACTGTTGGCCGGGCGCGGTGGCTCAAGCCTGTAATCCCAGCACTTTGGGAGGCCGAGACGGGCGGATCACGAGGTCAGGAGATCGAGACCATCCTGGCTAACACCGTGAAACCCCGTCTCTACTAAAAAATACAAAAAACTAGCCGGGCGAGGTGGCGGGCGCCTGTAGTCCCAGCTACTCCGGAGGCTGAGGCAGGAGAATGGCGTAAACCCGGGAGGCGGAGCTTGCAGTGAGCCGAGATCGCGCCACTGCACTCCAGCCTGGGTGACAGAGCCAGACTCCGTCTCAAAAAAAAAAAAAAAAAAAAAAAAAAGATCACTGTTGAGACCTACTGCTCAGAAAAAAAAAAAAAAAGATTCATTTCAAAACATTGCTCATTGACAATGCACCTAGTTACCCAAGAATTCTGATGGAGATGTACAAGGAAATTAATGTTGTTTTCATGCCCACTAACAAAAAAAATCCATTCTGCGGTCCATGAATCAAGGTGTAATTTTGACTTTCAACACTTAGTATTTAAGAAATACATTTCATAAGGCTATAGGTGCCATATATAGTAATTCCTCTGATGGATCTGGTAAAGGTATATTGAAAACCCATAAAGGATTCACTATCCTAGATGCCATTAAGAACATTTGTGATTCATGGGAGGAGGTCAAAATATCAACATTAACAGGAGTTTAGAAGAAGTTGACTCCAGTCCTCATAGATGACTTTGAGGGGTTCAAGATTTCAGTGGAGGAAGTCACTGCAGATGTGGGAGAGGCAAGAGAAGTAGAATCAGAGGTAGAACCTGAAGATGTGAGTAAATTTCTACACTTTCATGATGAAAATTGAATGGATGAGGAGGTGTTTTGTTTTTTTTTTTTTTTTTGGTTGATTGTGTTGTTTTGTTTTAGAGATAGGGTCTCAGTCACCTAGGCTGGAGTACAGCAGCATAATCATAGCTCACTACAGGCTCAAATTCCTGGGCTCTAACAATCCTCCCTTCCCAAGGTAGCTAGGACAACCAGCAAGCACCACCATCACACCCAAGTAATTTTTTCCTGTAGAGGTGAGATCTCACTATGTTGCCCAGACCAATCTTAAACTCCTGACTTTAAGCAGTTCTCCTTTGTTTTAGTCCACTTTCACACTGCTGTAATGACACGCCAGAGACTAGGTAATTTATGAAGGAAAGAGGTTTGACTCACAGTTCTGCGTGGTTGGGAAGGCCTCAGGAAACTTACAATCATGGCAGAAGGGGAAGTAAGCACATCTTACACGGCAGCAGGCAAGACAGTGAGTGTGTGTAGGAAGAGGAACAGTCAAACACTTATAAAACCATCAGATCTTGTGAGAACTCACTCACTGTCACAAGAACAGCATGAGGAAACCTCCCTCATGATCCAGTCATGTCCCACCAGGTCCCTCCCTCAACATGTGGGGATTATGGGGATTACAATTTGAGATGAGATTTGGGTAGGGACACAGAGCCAAACCATATCATCCTTTGTCAGCCACCCAAAGCACTGGGATTACAGGTGTGAGCCACCATGCCTAACCTGGAATTGTTTCTTATGGATGAGCAAAGACAGTGTTTTCTTGAGATGAATATACTCAGTATACTTTGAAATGACATCAAAGAATTTAGAATATTACATCAACTTAGTTGATAAGGCAACAGGGTTTAGGAGGATTGCCTGCCATTTTGAAAGAAGTTCTGTGGGTAAAATGCTATCAAACAGCATGGTATGCTACAGAGAAATCTTTCTGAAAGAGTTAACTGATGCCAGGCTTGGTGGCTCACACCTGTAATCCCAGCAATTTGGGAGGCTGAGGTGAGCAGATCACATGAGGTCAGGAGTTCAAGACCAGCCTGGCCAACATGATGAAACCCTGTCTCTACTAAAAATACAAAAAAATTAGCCAGGCGTGATGATGCGTGCCTGTAATCCCAATCCCAGCTACTTGGGAGGCTGAGGCAGGAAAATCACTTGAACTCAGCAGGCGGAGGTTGCAATGAGCCAAGATTGCACCATTGCACTCCAGCCTGGGCAACAAGAGCAAAACTCCATCTCAAAATAAAAAAAAAAGTTAACTGGTATAGCAGATTTCATTGTTGTCTTATTTTACTAAGTTGCTGTAGCCTCCCCAGCCTTCAGCAATGACCATCCTGACTAGTCAACAGCCATCAACAACAGGGAAAGTTCTTCCACAAGCAAAAAGATTACAAGTCACTGAAGGCTCAGATGATTGTTAGCACTGTTTAACAATAAAGTATTTTTCAATGAAGGTACATACATTTTTAAGACATAATGCTATTGCATATTTAGTAGACTACAATGTAGTATAAAATTATCTTCTATATGCGCTGGTCAATCAACAACTTTCTGCTACTTGTTTTATTGAAATATGTACTTTATTACAGTGGTCTGGAACCAAACCTGCGTTATCTCCAAGACATGCCTGTATGTACCGCCTCTATCCTGAGGAGACCTCCCCAGGTCTCTGATTCTGCTGTGCCTTTTATTCTGGCATCTGTCTTCTCACATTGCTAGGATCTTTTATTGTCCCACAAATCCAAATATTCTCTACATGTTGGAGGATACTAGCATCTTTTTTTTTTTTTTTTTTTGAGACTCTCCCTCTGTCGCCCAGGCTGGAGTGCAGTGGCCGGATCTCAGCTCACTGCAAGCTCCGCCTCCCGGGTTTATACCATTCTCCTGCCTCAGCCTCCCAAGTAACTGGGACTACAGGCGCCCACCACCTCGCCCGGCTAGTTTTTTGTATTTTTTTTTAGTAGAGACAGGGTTTCACCGTGTCAGCCAGGATCGTCTCGATCTCTTGACCTCGTGATCCGCCCGTCTCAGCTTCCCAAAGTGCTGGGATTACAGGCTTGAGCCACCGCGCCCGGCCTGAGAATATCATTTTCAAAAGATGCTAGTATGGCCGGGCGTGGTGGCTCAAGCCTGTAATCCCAGCACTTTGGGAGGCCGAGACGGGCGGATCACGAGGTCAGGAGATCGAGACCATCCTGGCTAACACAGTGAAAGCCCGTCTCTACTAAAAATACAAAAACTTAGCTGGGCGAGGTGGCAGGCGCCTGTAGTCCCAGCTACTTGGGAGGCTGAGGCAGGAGAATGGCGTAAACCCGGGAGGCAGAGCTTGCAGTGAGCTGAGATCCGGCCACTGCACTCCAGCCTGGGTGACAGAGCGAGACTCCGTCTCAAAAATAAAAAAAAAATTAAAAAAATAAAAATAAAAATGATATTCTCATTGTATTTCCTGCATAGTTTAATAAACCAATAATTATTCTGACCATCTTCAGCAATTCTACTCTCATTGCCTCTTTCAGGCCTAGCATTTATAACACTTCTGATTGGGCACTTTGGGTTTATATTAGGCAGCTCCTAAATTCACCTACCCATAGAAAGAGTCACAGATACAAACCTTTGTAAGAGTTACACATAGTAATGTTTATATTCTAAAATCATTAGCTGGGTGTGATGGCACATGCCTGTAGTCCTAGCCACCTTGGGGGCTGAGGCATGAGGCTTGCTTGAGCCTAGGATTTGAAGGGCTGCAGTGAGCTGTGGTCACATGACTGCCCTCCAGCCTGGGTGACAGAGTGAGACCCTGTCTCAAAAAAAAGAAGAAAAGAAAGAAAGAAAAAGAAAATCAGTTATGACTCAGCACTACAATGATTAGTTCTAAGTGTCTCTAAAAAAATGGTTTGCAAGCTTGAGCATACACCTGGAACTCATTAAAACACAGATTTTTGGCTCCAATCCCCAGGGTCTCCAATTAGGTCAGTCTGAGATAGGCCCCAGTTGCTGCTGCTGCTGCTGCTGCTGCCACTGCGTCTGCTGCCACTGCTGCTTCAACAACCACGCTTTGAGAACCACTGCTCTAAATCATGGCAAGCAGTTTGCACCCTTTCAAGCATAAGCAGCCTACCTGGCTTCCAGATGTACCCACCAACTACAAGTTCAGGAGGAAAGACTAGAAAAGTACTTCTGTGTTGTGCTATGGTTTGAATGTTTGTGTCCCCTTAAATTCACACGTTGGAACCTAATGCTTGATGTGAAAGGATTAAGAAGTGGGGCCTGGCCGGGCGCGGTGGCTCAAGCCTGTAATCCCAGCACTTTGGGAGGCCGAGACGGGCGGATCACGAGGTCAGGAGATCGAGACCATCCTGGCTAACACCGTGAAACCCCGTCTCTACTAAAAACACAAAAAACTAGCCGGGCGAGGTGGCGGGCGCCTGTAGTCCCAGCTACTTGGGAGGCTGAGGCAGGAGAATGGCCTAAACCCGGGAGGCGGAGCTTGCAATAAGCTGAGATCCGGCCACTGCACTCCAGCCCGGGCTACAGAGCAAGACTACGTCTCAAAAAAAAAAAAAAAAAAAAAAAAAAAAAAAAAAAAAAGAAGTGGGGCCTTTGGGGAAATGATTAAGTCATAAATTATGAAGGCTCCATTCTTATGAATGAGAGTAGTGCCCTTATAAAAGAGGTTGAACCGGGCGCGGTGGCTCACGCCTGTAATCCCAGCACTTTGGGAGGCCGAGGTGGGCAGATCACCTGAGGTCAGGAGTTCGAGCCCAGTATCAACATGGAGTAACCCTGTCAGTACTAAAAATACAAAATTAGCTGGGCGTGGTGGTGCATGCATGTAATCCCAGCTACTCTGGAGGTTGAGGCAGGAGAACTGCTTGAACCTGGGAGGCAGAGGTTGCAGTGAACCGAGATTGAAAGGAGCTGGGCACATTCCTCAGCCCCGGGCTCAAAACTCCCTGAGCCTAGCACAAACACATCCCATCCTCCCATCCCACCACCATATATCTCTCAAACTCCCTGAGCCCAGTATAAACACCACCTGGAAAGTCTCCGATAAGGGGACAGCCGTTCAAGGTTACTGAAAGCGCAGGAGCCAAAAGAATTTCTTTGTTCCCCTACAACTTTCGGGCTATAAAAAGCAAACGCTCGCATTGTTCAGGGCCCTCTTGTATACTGTGTAAAGGAGGGACCAAGTTCGAACTTGTAGTAAAGATCCTTGCCGCTTGGCTTTGACTCTGGACTCTGGTGGTCTTCTTTGGGGAACAAACAGTCTGGGCATAACATCTGGGGGCCCGTCCGGGATTCCCCAAGCCCACCAGACCCCTGGTCAACGGATCTGCTAAGATCGATCTACTGATAGGTGAGCTGGCTCGTCTCCGTTTGTCTGTCTGTGTCTGAGTGTCTGTTCTGAATCTGAATCTGTGACTCGCGAGGTCTGAAACTGAAGCTGGCACAGTCCTGGCGGACGCGCTATAGGACAGCCAGTGGAGACCGGTGGGAGACGTCCCCTGGCTCTCTTCTGATTTAAATTGCGATCTGAGTTGCCGGAGCGTGTTCGCGATCCGGGCAACAGCTGAATCTGACCCCGGTCCCCGGGTGCGCGCTCGCTGTCTGAATTGCCCCGGTCCCCGGGTGCGCGCTCACGGACTGAATTGCCCCGGTCCCCGGGTGCGCGCTCGCGGTCTGAATTGCCCCGGTCCCCGGGTGCGCGCTCGCGGTCTGAATTGCCCCGGTCCCCGGGTGCGCGCTCGCGGTCTGAATTGCCCCGGTCCCCGGGTGCGCGCTCGCGGTCTGAATTGCCCCGTCCCCGGGCTCCCGGCTTCCGGCGCCGCCCTCGCGGCCCCGGTCCCGGGGCTCCCGGCTTCCGGCGCCGCACTCCCGGCCCCGGTCCCCGGGCTCCCGGCTTCCGGCGCCGCATTCCCGCCCCGGTCCCCGGGCTCCCGGCTTCCGGCGCCGCACCTGCGGCCCCGGTCCCCGGGTTCCCGGCTTCCGGCGCAGATTTCCTTTACAGGGATTCTAACCCACATTCCTTTACAAAAAGAGACACAGAAAGTGAGACTGGGGAGAGGGAGAGAATGAGTGAGAGAAAGACCATAAGAGACGGGAGAGGGAAAAAGTGAGAAGGGAAATCGGAAAGAGAAAGGGGAGGAAACGGCAGACGTGGAGAGTCAGAGGGAGAGACAAAAAGAAAAAAGGACTGAGTGTGAAGGAGAAAGGACACGGGATGACAGAGAGAAAGAGAGCGCGCGCGAATGAAAGAGCAGGAGAGAGCAGGCAGAGGGGAGGCAGCCGGCACTCACGGGCCTGCTGAAAGGGAAAGTAACTTTGAGGGGCCGGCGGGGCGGACGCAAAGGCGTACTTTGCAGACTAGCCCCCCCCCCCAGCCGCCTGACTCCACGGTGGCTTTACCCCTCCGGGAAATAGGACCCCCAGATGACACAGGAATCCCCAGGCTCCAGTACTGGCCATTCTCCACCAGTAATCTGTATAACTGGAAAACTCAGAGTGCTCGGTTTTCAGACAACCCCAAAGATCTACTGGCTTTACTGGATAGTGTCATGTTCACCCACCAGCCCACTTGGGACGATTGTCAGCAGCTCCTCCGAATCTTGTTTACCACGGAGGAGCGAGAGAAAATACAGGTAGAAGCTAGAAAGCTGGTCCCGGGGGATGACGGTCAACCGACTGCCAACCCCGACCTCATAAACGCGACCTTTCCTCTGACCAGGCCGGCATGGGACTACAACACGGCAGAAGGTAGGGGACGGCTACGCCTTTATCGCCAGACTCTAATGGCAGGTCTCCGGGCAGCTGCTCACAAGCCCACTAATTTGGCTAAAGTATATTCTATTCTGCAAGAAAAGACAGAGAGCCCAGCCACCTACTTAGAAAGATTAATGGAAGCTTTTAGACAGTACACCCCCATAGATCCAGAGGCTCCAGGAAGTCAGGCAGCTGTTGTAATGTCATTTGTAAATCAGGCAGCCCCAGATATTAAAAGAAAACTCCAGAAATTAGAAGACTTGGAAGGAAAGCGGATTCAGGACCTCCTTCAGATAGCCCAGCGGGTTTACAATAACAGAGATACTCCACAAGAAAGGCAATTTAAGGCCACTGAAAAAATGACCAAGGTCCTGGCAGCAGTAGTACAGAAAGAGCATTTACAGCCAGAGTACACCCAACCCAGGTGGCCCCCCAGGCATGATAATCTGAAAAAAGACCAATGTGCCTACTGCAAGGAGGCTGGCCACTGGGTAAGAGACTGCCCCAAAAAGAAACAACGAGGACAGGGACCCCCTAGGTCTACACCCGTACTAGTCACTCAAGATGAAGACTAGGGAAGATGGGGTTCGGATCCCCTCCCCGAACCTAGGGTAACTTTGCAAGTGGAGGGGTCCCCGGTCCAGTACTTGGTCGATACGGGAGCACAGCACTCAGTCTTAGTTAAAACTAATGGAAAATTATCCTCCAAGTCCTCATGGGTACAAGGGGCCACAGGAGTTAAGAAATACCCATGGACAACACAAAGAACAGTAAACCTCGGAGCCAAGAATGTAACCCATTCTTTCCTGGTTATCCCTGAAAGCCCCTGTCCCCTATTAGGGAGAGACCTGCTAACTAAAATGGGAGCACAGATCCATTTCCTCCCTGAGGGGCCCATCGTGACCAACTCCCACAATCAACCCGTGTCCGTTCTAACTATAACCCTAGAAGATGAGTACCGGCTCCACCAGGAGCAAACGGCCCCTGACCAGGACATAGCAACCTGGCTCCAGCAATATCCAGAAGCTTGGGCGGAAACGGGGGGCTTAGGACTAGCAAAACACCGTCCTGCTTTATTTGTTGAACTTAAACCTGGGGCAGACCCCGTGCGGGTACGCCAATACCCGATGCCCCTAGAGGCCAAGAAAGGAATTGCCCCGCATATCCGCCGGCTCCTTGACCAAGGGGTCCTCCGCTCATGTCACTCACCCTGGAATACTCCATTGTTGCCAGTACGAAAACCTAATAGTGGAAAATACAGACCTGTACAAGACTTAAAAAAATCAATAAAAGGGTTGTGGACATACATCCAACTGTGCCTAAGTACCCTAAACCCTAAACATCATGGTACACTGTTTTAGATTTAAAAGATGCTTTCTTCAGTTTGCCTTTAGCCCCTCAGAGCCAAAAGCTCTTCGCCTTCGAGTGGAATGACCCTGATAAGGGCATAAGTGGCCAACTGACATGGACCAGACTGCCGCAAGGATTCAAAAACTCTCCTACCCTGTTCGATGAAGCCCTCCATGAAGACCTAGGATAACTTTCCTGCCCCCAACGACCTTAAACCCTGCCTCGCTGCTGCCCAACCCGGACCTAGACGCCCACTCCACGACTACACCGAGATACTAGCTCAGGTGCACGGAGTTCAAGAAGACCTGCAGAATCGCCCACTTCCTGACGCCGACCTCGTCTGGTTCACTGATAGGAGCAGCTTCATGCATCAGGGCCAGAGGTACGCTGGAGCGGCAGTGACTTCAGAGACTGAGGTAATCTGGGCGGAACCCCTGCCCCCAGGGACATCGGCCCAGAAGGCCGAATTGATAGCGCTCACCCAAGCTCTTACCTTAGGGGCGGGGAAAAAGCTGACGGTATATACAGACAGCCGATATGCTTTTGCAACAGCGCATATACATGGGGCCATTTACAGGGAGCAGGGGTTGCTGACAGCTGAAGGAAAAGAGATAAAAAACAAGCAAGAAATCCTAGCCCTGCTAACAGCCCTATGGAGGCCAGAAAAGTTAACCATTGTGCATTGCCCAGGGCATCAAAAACTAACTACTCCAACTGCTCAAGGCAACTTTCTGGCGGACCAAACTGCAAGAAAGGTGGCGAAGGCTCCCAGCCAACTCCTTGCACTCCAGCTCCCTGACCCAGGCCCCCGGGACTTGCCATATTTCCCTGATTATTCAGAACAAGATCTCCAGTGGATTGACAAGCTTCCCCTGAAACAGATCCAGAATGGGTGGTGGACTGATACTAATGACCAAACCATCCTACCAGAAAAATTAAAACAACAAGTGTTAGAACACATCCACCGAACCACCCACCTGGGTGCTCGGCGGATGATAGACCTGATCAAACGCTCTAAGCTCAAATTCAGACATACAGCCGAGATGGCCAGCAACATCATGACAAGTTGCAAAGTCTGCCAGCTTAACAACGCCTATCCCCAATCCCAGGCTGCAACGGGAACAAGGCTCAGGGGAACCAGGCCCGGTATCTACTGGGAAGTAGATTTTACTGAGATAAAGCCAGGAAAATACGGGTATCGGTACTTACTTGTCTTTGTAGATACTTTTTCAGAGTGGACTGAAGCATTCCCCACCAAGAAAGAAACTGCTCAAGTTGTAGCAAAGAAAATCCTGGAAGATATCCTCCCCAGGTATGGCTTCCCCGTCCAGATAAGGTCAGATAATAGGCTGGCCTTCGTCGCTAAGGTAAGTCAGGATTTGGCTTCCATCCTTGGGGCAAATTGGAAACTACATTGCGCTTACAGGCCCCAGAGTTCAGGACAGGTAAAGAAAATGAATCGGACCTTAAAAGACACCTTAACTAAATTGACTATAGAGACTGGCACTAATTGGGTGGTCCTTCTCCCCTACGCTCTGTTCCGGGCCCGTAATACCCCTTACAGACTGGGCCTTACTCCTTATAAAATTTTGTATGGCAAACCCCCACCCTTAGTTCCCGGCCTAAAAAATGATCTGCTCAAGTCCGAAACAGAAAATGTCTCTGAACTCTTATTTTCCCTACAAGCGTTGCAGAAAATTCATCAAGAAATCTGGCCCAAGCTCAAGGAACTATATGAGACCGGTCCCCCGCCGACACCCCATCCGTACCAGCCGGGAGACTGGGTCCTGGTCAAGCGACACCGACAAGAGACCCTAGACCAAGACCTGCACGAGCCATATTTCTCCCCCTCATTGCAGGAATCTCCCTCACCACATCCTTCATTGCGGCCGGACTGGCGGGGGGAGCCCTAGGTCACACCCTCATAGAAAGTAACAAGTTGTACCAACAATTTGCCGTTGCTATGGAGGAGTCGGCTGAGTCCCTTGCCTCCCTTCAGCGGCAGCTCACGTCCCTAGCTCAGGTAACCTTGCAGAACCGGAGAGCCCTAGACCTACTCACTGCAGAAAAAGGTAGTACATGTATATTTCTAAAAGAAGACTGTTGTTTCTACATAAATGAATCAGGACTTGTAGAGGACCGGGTCCAACAGTTATGCAAGTTAAGCACTGAAGTAAAAACACGGCAGTTTGCTTCAGCTGCAGACCAATGGTGGAATTCCTCTATGTTTTCTCTGTTAGCCCCCTTCCTTGGACCCCTGCTAAGTCTACTATTTCTGCTTACCGTAGGACCTTGTGTTGTTAACAGAATTTTACAATTTGTTAAGGAAAGATTTGACACTGTACAACTCATGGTCCTCAGAGCCCAATACCAACCTGTAAACGCTGAAACAGAATCAGACTTATAAGACCCAAGATTGGCTCTAAAGATACCTGAAGAGAAAGGGGGAATGAAAGGAGCTGGGCACATTCCTCAGCCCTGGGCTCAAAACTCCCTGAGCCTAGCACAAACACATCCCATCCTCCCATCCCACCACCATATATCTCTCAAACTCCCTGAGCCCAGTATAAACACCACCTGGAAAGTCTCCGATAAGGGGACAGCCGTTCAAGGTTACTGAAAGCGCAGGAGCCAAAAGAATTTCTTTGTTCCCCTACAACTTTCGGGCTATAAAAAGCAAATGCTCGCATTGTTCAGGGCCCTCTTGTATACTGTGTAAAGGAGGGACCAAGTTCGAACTTGTAGTAAAGATCCTTGCCGCTTGGCTTTGACTCTGGACTCTGGTGGTCTTCTTTGGGGAACAAACAGTCTGGGCATAACAAGATCACGCCATTGCACTCCAGCCTGGGCAACAAGAGTGAAACTCCATCTCAAAAATAAAAAATAAAAATAAATTAAAAATAAAAGGTTGAAGGGAGCTGCCTTGCCCCTTCTACCATCTGAGGACACAAAAGAAGCCATCTCTAAAGCAAATGGTGGGCCTTTACCAGACACTGAATCTGTTAGCTCTTTGACCTTGGCCTTCCCAGCTTCCAGAACTGTGAGAAATAATTTCTATTATTTATAAATTACCTACTCTATGGTATTTTGTTATAGCAGCCTTCACAGACTGAGACATGTTGCTACTTACAACATATGGTCTAACCTAAATGAAAAGCTGTGACAATTTTTCCCTTGGTATTTTTCCAGCAATAAGGAAAACAATCTAAGCACTGATTTTAGGAGCAGTTTAGGGAGGGTCAGAATCTTGTAGCCTCAAGCTACATGACTCCTAAACCGTAATTTCTAATTTTGTGGCTAATGTTAATCCTACAAAGGCAACCTAGTCCCCAGACAAGAAGAAGGTCAGCTTTGGGAAAGGGCTGTTGTCATCTTTGTTTTAAACTATAAATTAAGTTTCTCCCAAAGTTAGTTCAACCTAAATTCCAAAGTGCTGGGATTACAGGCATAGGCCACTATGCCCAGTTAAAGTAAAACAATTTATATGACTTTTTTTTTAATGTGACTCAATAAAACCACTTTATTTTCATAAAATTTTATTTTGTCTGATTGACTGATATATATATATATATATATTTATATATATAAAGCTTGGTTCTGACTGCCCCAAGCCACAGCCTAACTCCACACAGGTAACAGACCATCAGTAATAAAGCCACATCTCCTAGTCCTTGAGACCAGGTTTCTGACCTTGAACAGTTTACTTCAATTCTTTTCATGTCGTGTGTGTGTGTGTGTGTGTGTGTGTGTGTGTGTGTGTGTGAAATATAGAATGAGGAGTTAACATATGTAACCTTCCATATCTTAAAAACTATGGTTCTCGGATTCTAGAGATTAAACTGAAGGAAGATCTTCTTGATCCACAGTTATGATGGAAACTGGGATGTGGTGACTGGAAGTAGCCAAGAAGATGATTTAACATGTTCCCAAAATGCCAGATACCTTAAGTAATTTCCCCAAAATGTCATGCTAGCTAATGTGTTGGGAAAGGAAGACTTTTTTTTTTTTTTTTTTTTTTTTTTTTGAGACAGAGTCTCACTCTGTCGCCCAGGTTGGAGTGCAGTGGCACAACCTCTGCTCACTACAGGCTCCACCTCCCGGGCTCAAGTGATCCTCCCACCTCAGACTCCCAAGCAGCTGGGAGGCTGTACCACTACATAGGCATGTGCCACCACAGCCTGCTAATTTTTGTATTTTTTGTAAAGATGAGATCGTGGCATGTTGATCAGGCTGGTCTCAAACTCCTGATGTAAGTGCCAAGGGGTTCACCTTGCCCACTGCCTGGACAGAGCCAATTTATCAAGACAAGGGGGGCCGGGCGCGGTGGCTCAAACCTGTAATCCCAGCACTTTGGGAGGCTGAGACGGGTGGATCACAAGGTCAGGAGATCGAGACCATTCTGGCTAACATGGTGAAACCCCATCTCTACTAAAAAATACAAAAAACTAGCCGGGCGAGGTGACGGGCGCCTGTAGTCCCAGCTACTCGGGAGGCTGAGGAAGGAGAATGGCGTGAACCCGGGAGGCGGAGCTTGCAGTGAGCTGAGATCCGGCCACTGCACTCCAGCCTGGGAGACAGAGCAAGACTCCGTCTCAAAAAAAAAAAAAAAAAAAAAAAAAAAAGACAAGGGAACTGAGATTGAGAAAGAGTTATCCACACAGAGCCAGCTGTGTGGGAGGCCAGAGTTTTATTATTCCTCAAATCAGTCTCCCAGAGCGTTCAGGGAGCAGAGTTTTTAAGGACAACTTGGTAGGTGGGGGTAAGCCAGTAAGCTGGGAGTGCTGATTGGTCAGAAATGAAATCGTAGGGAGTCTTCAGGCTACACAGAGGCCCATAATCACATGTAATCATAGCTGTCTTCCTGCACTGAGTCAGTTTCTGGGTGGGGCCACAAGATCAGATGAGCCAGTTTATCGATCTGGGTGGTACGAGCTGATTCATCAAGTGCAAGGTCTGCAAAATATCTCAAGCACTGATCTTAGGAGCAGTTTAGGGAGGGTCAGAATCTCGTAGCCTCCAGCTGTATGACTCCTAAACCATAATTTCTAATCTTGTGGCTAATGTTAGTCCTACAAAGGCAACCTAGTCCCCAGGCAAGAAGGAGGTCAGCTTTGGGAAAGGGCTGTTGTCATCTTTGTTTCAAATTATAAATTAAGTTTCTCCCAAAGTTAGTTCAACCTACTCCCGGAAATGAACAAGGACAGCTTGGAGGTTAGAAGCAAGATATAGAGTCAGCTAAGTTAGATCTCTTTCACTGTCTCAGTCATAATTTTGCAAAGGCGGTTTCAACGGGCTCAAGCAATCCACCTGCCTCAGCCTCCCAAAGCGCTGGGATTACAGGCATGAGCCATGCACTTGATTGGGAAGACTTAAGGTGAAACTTATTTATTTATTTATTTTTAGATAGAGTCTTGCTCTGTCACCCAGGCTGGAGTACAGTGGCGCAATCTCAGCTCACTGCAGTTCAAGCAATTCTCCTGCCTCAGCCTCCCCAGTAGCTGGGATTACAGGCATGTGCCACGATACCTGGCTATTTTTTGTATATATACTTGAGATGGGGTTTCACCATGTTGGCCAGGCTGATCTCGAACTCCTGACCTCAAGTGATCTGCCCACCACGGCCTCCCATAGTGCTGGGATTACAGGCATGAGCCACTGTGCCCAGTTAAAGTGGAACAATTTATGATATTCTATATACTTTATACCATGTACATACATTAATGTCTTTTTTAAGTTTCTGGCTAACTCGAATTTCCCTATTAGTTTCCCAGAAAGAGATATATCTGGAAACACATTTAAAACTTGGAAAGTAGACACCAGGTTGATGGGCCTCACATGTAGCCTGAGAGTCTGTGATCTGGCACAGCAGTCACTGCTGGGCCCAGAAAAAGCACAGTGTCATTTCTGAATGGATGATCTGTTTTATTATTTTCTTAGCACTTTTACAACAATCCTGTGACATAGGCAGGGTTTACATCTCACAGAAGAGGAAACTGAGGACGCAAGATGTTACGTGACTGCCCAAAGTCATTACTGATGAGAATAAATGTGTTAAGCCCCTTCTATGAAGGATATTTTATAAAGGATATAACCTTGATCTGGATATCATTTTTATTTTATTTTATTTTATTTTATTTTATTTTATTTTAAAGATAGGGTCTTGCTTTGTTGCCTAGGCTAGAGTGCACTGGCACAACTCTAGCTCACTCTAACCTAGAACTCCAGGCTCAAATGACCCTCCTGCCTCAGCCTCCTGAGTAACTGGGACTACAGGCATGCATGACCACACTCAGCTATTTTTTTTTTCCTTTTTTTTTTTTTTTTTAGACAGAGTCTCGCTCTGTCGCCCAGGCTGGAGTGCAGGGGTGCAAACTCGGCTCATAAAACATTTGCCTCCTGAGCTCAAGCGATTCTCCTTCCTCAGCCTCCCAAGCAGCTGGGACTACAGGCACCCACCACAGCACTTGGCTAATTTTTTTGTATTTTTAGTAGAGACACAGTTTCACCATACTGGCCAGGCTGGTCTTGAATTCCTGACCTTGTGTTCCACCTGCTTCAGCCTCCCAAAATGCTGGGATCACAGGCGTGAGCCACTACACCCAGCCTTTTTTTTTTTTTTCTTTTCAGATAAAGGGTCTCACTATGTTGCCCAGGCTGGTCTCAAACGCCTGTGCTCAAGTGATCCTCCCTCCTCGGCTTCCCAAAGTGCTGGTATTACAGACGTCAGTCATTATGTCCAGACTGGAGATTTTTTTTTTTTTTTGGAGAGACTAGGAAAAATATAGATGCCCCCAAAGCTGTCTAGTACAACAGATATATCCCAGAAGCTTGTGAACTTCTCTACCACTCACCTCCCACCGTAACATAGTTTGTTTTGTCATTATGAGGCAGTTCTTTTTTTTTTTGAGACAGTTTCACTCTTGCTGCCCAGGCTGGAGTGCAATGGCACGATCTCAGCTCCCTGCAACCTCTGCCTCCCAGGTTCAAGCGATTCTCCTGCCTCAGCCTCCCAAGTAGCTGGGATTACAGGCATGCCCCACCACACTCGGCTAATTTTGTATTTTTAGTAGAGACAGGGTTTCGCCATGTTGGCCAGGCTGGTCTCAAATCCCTGACCTCAGGTGATCCTCCCACCTGGCCTCCCAAAGTGCTGGGACTATAGGCATGAGCCACCACGCCCGGCCAAGGCAGTTCTAAGATCTTTGAAGCCATAAACTTTTTGTGAACTGAAAATGTCTTTTTTTGGCACTGCTCACACACAGAGAATCTATAAAAGTCATGGATTTTGCACCGTGAAGAAACTTGAAATAATTCCAGAAAAGTTCATCAAATACCAAAGCGTTCTTTGGAAGAAAAGATAAAAAGTGTTTAGTCTGTGCAAAAAGGATAGAAAACCTATATTAAAGAGAAGAAAGATCTTAAATAAATAACTTAACATTCTGCCTTAAGGAGCTATAAAAAGAAGACTGAACTAAACCAAAGCTAGCAGAAGGAAGGAAATGATAAAGATAAGTGTAGAGAGAAATAAAATCATGAATAAAATATAAAGAAAATCAATCAAACCAAGAGTTGGTTATTTGAAAAGATCAACAAAAGTGACAAATCTCTAGTCTAAGATGAAAAAGAGAAACAACTCAAATTATTAAAATCAGAAATGAAAGTGGGAACATTACTAATGACCCCACAGAAATACAATTATAAAAGGATACTATGAACAATGGCATATCAACAAATTAGAAAATCTAGGTCAGTGTTTTGTACATAGAAAGCTATAAAACGGCCGGGCGCGGTGGCTCAAGCCTGTAATCCCAGCACTTTGGGAGGCCGAGACGGGCGGATCACGAGTTCAGGAGATCAAGACCATCCTGGCTAACACGGTGAAACCCCGTCTCTACTAAAATACAAAAAAAATTAGCCGGGCAAGGTGGCGGGCGCCTGTACTCCCAGCTACTCGGGAGGCTGAGGCAGGAGAATGGCGTGAACCCGGGAGGCGGGGCTTGCAGTGAGCTGAGATCCGGCCACTGCACTCCAGCCTGGGCAATAGAGCCAGACTCCGTCTCAAAAAAAAAAAAAAAAGAAAGAAAGCTATAAAACATTGCTGAAAAAAATGAAAGAAGACCTAAACAAATGGAAAGACATCCTATGTTCATGAACTGGAAGACTTAATATTAAGCTAATAACAAAATTCATATGGAATTGCAAAGGGCCTTGATGGAATTGCAAAGGGCCTTGAATAGCCAAAACAAATGATATGGTTTGCCTATGTCCCCACCCAAATCTCATCTTGAACTGTAGTTCACATAATCCCCACATGTTGTGGGAGGGACCAGGTAGAGATAATTGAATCGTGGGTGTAGTTTTCCCCATCCTGTTCTCATGATAGTGAGTTAGTTCTCACAAGAGCTGACTGTTAGTTTGTTTTGACACGGAATCTCACACTGTCATCTGGGCTGGTGTGCAGTGGTGCAATCTCAGCTCACTGCAACCTCCGCCTTCTGGGTTCAAGTGATTCTCCTGCCTCAGCCTCCCAAGTAGCTAGGATTATGGGATTATAGGCACCCGCCACCACGCCTGGCTAGTTTTTTTTTTTTTATGTTTAGTAGAGACAGGGTTTCACTATGTTGGCCAGGCTAGTCTCGAACTCCTGACCTTGTGATCCGCCTGCCTTGGCCTCCCAAAGTGCTGGGATTACAGGTGTGAGCCACCGCTCCTGGTCAACCTGATTGTTTTATGAGGGGCTTCCCCCTTTGCTGCGCATCATTCTTCTTGCTGCCGCCATGTGAAGAAGGACATGTTTATTTTCCCTTCTACCATGATTGTACGTTTGCTGAGGCCTCCCTGGCCCTGCAAAACTGTGAGTCAATTAAACCTCTTTCCTTTATAAATTACCCAGACTTGGGTATGTCCTTATAGCAGCATGAGAACAGACTAATACAGTAAATTTGTACCAGGTAGTGGGGTGCTGCTGTAAAGATATCTGAAAATGTGGAAGCAACTTTGGAATTGGGTAACAGGCAGAGGTTGGAACAGTTTGGATGGCTCAGAAGACAGGAAAATGTGGAAAAGTTTGGAACTTCCTAGAGCTTTGTTGAATGGCTTTGACTGAAATGCTGATAGTGATACAGATAATAAAGTCCACGTAGAGGTGGTCTCAGATGGAGATAGGGAACTTCTTGGGAACTGGAGTAAAGATCACTCTTGCTATGCAAAGAGACAGGTGGCATTTTGCCCCTACCCTAGAGATCTGTGCAACTTTGAACTTGGGAGAGATAATTTAGAATATGTGGCAGAAGAAATTTTTAAGCAGCAGAGTCCAAGAGGAAGCAGAGCATAAAAATTTGAAAAAGTTGAAGCCTGACAATACAGCAGAAAAGAAAAACCCATTTTCTGGGGAGAAATTCAATCCAGCCACAGAAATTTGCATAAGCAATGAGGAGCCAAATGCTAATCACCAAGGCAATGGGAAAAATGTCTCCAGGGCATGTCAGAGCCCTTCGCAGCAGCCCTTCTCATCACAGGCCCAGAGACCAAGGAGGGAAAAATGGTCTCCTGGGTCAGATCCAGGGCCCCACTGCTGTGTGCCTAACTTGGTGCACTTCCAGCCATTCCAGTCATGGCTACAAGGAGCCAAGGTACAGCTCAGGCCATGGCTTCAGAGGGTGCAAGCCCCAAGCCTTGGCAGCTTCCACATGATGTTGGGCCTGCAGGTGCACAGAAGACAAGAACTGAGGTTTGGAAGCTTCTGCCTAGATTTCAGAGGATGTATGAAAATGCCTGAATGTCAAGACAGAAGTTTGCTGCAAGGCTGGAGCCCTCATGGAGAGCCTCTGCTGAGTAGTCCACAAGGGAAATGTGGGGTCAGAACCCTCACACAGAGTCCCCACTGGGGCACTGGCTAGTAGAGCTGTGAGAAGAGGGGCACCATCCTCCAGAATCTAGAATGGTAGATCCACTGACAGCTTGCGCCATGAGCCTGAAAAAGCCACAGACATTCAATGGCAGCCTGTGAAAGCAGCCAGGAGGGAGACTGTACCCTGCAAAGTTATAGGGGCAGAGTTGCCCAAGGCCATGAGCGCCTACCTCTGGCATCAGTCTGCCCTGGATGTAAGACATGGAGTAAAAGGAGATCATTTTGGAACTGTAAGATTTAATGACTGCCCTATTGAATTTTGGACTTGCATGGGGCTTGTAGCCCCTTTGTTTTGGCCATTTTCTCCCATTTGAAATAGGTGTATTTACCCAATGCCTGTACTCCCATTGTATCTGGGAAGTGATTAATTTGTTTTTGATATTACAAGCTCATAGGCAGAAGGGACTTTCCTTGTCTCAGATGAGACTTTTGGCTTGAACTTTTGAGTTAATGCTGGAATGACTTAAGATTTTAGGGGACTGTTGGAAAGGCACTATTGTGTTTTGAAATGTGAGGACATGAGATTTGGAAGGGGCCAGGGATGGAATGATATGATTTGGCTGTGTCCCCACTCAAATCTTATATTGAATTATAATTCCCATAATCCCCATGTGTCAGGAGTGGGACTAGGTGGAGAAAATTGAATGCTGGGGCAATTTCCCCCATCCTGTTCTCATGATAGTGAGTTCTCACAAGATCTGATGACTTTATAAGGGGCCTCCCCTTTCACTGGGCACTCATTCTTCTTCTCTTTGCTGCCACCATGTGAAGATGGATGTGTTTGCTTCCCCTTCCACCATGATTGTAAGTTTCCTGAGGTCTCCCCAGCCCTGCAAAAGTGTAAGTCAATTAAACCTCTTTCCTTTATAAATTACCCAGTCTCAGGTATGTCCTTATAGCAGTGTGAGAATGGACAAATACAATAATCATGAAAAAGAAAAACAAAGTTGGAAGACTCATATTTTCTGATTTCAAAACATACTACAAAGCTGTAGTCATCAAAACACTGTGGTGTTCGCATAGAGATTGACATACAGACCAATGACATAGAATTGAGGGTCCAATTGATTTTTGACAAGCATGCCAACACCATTTAATGGAGAAAGAATAGTCTTTTGAACAAATCGTACAGGGATAATTGGACATTTACATCAAAAGAATGAAGCTGGACCACTAACAACAACATACATAAAAATTAACTCAAAATGGATCAAAGATCTAAAAGTAAAAGCTTAAATTATAATACGCTAAGAAGAAAACACAGGGGTATATCTTCAGGACCTTGGATTTCACAACAACTTCTTAGGTATGAAACCAAAAGCACAAGCAACAAAAACAAAAAATTGGACCTAATCAAAATTTAAAACTGGACATAATGGCTGACACCTATAATCCCAACACTTTGGGAGGCTGAGGCAGGATGACTGAGCAGAAGAGTTTCAGACCAGTCTGAACAATATAGCAAGATACTGTCTCTACAAAAAAGTTTTAAAAATTAATTATTCATGGCACAGTGGCTCACATCTGTAATCCCAACACTTTGGGAGGCCGAGGTGGGTGGATCACGAGGTCAGGTCAGGTGTGGAGACCACCCTGGCTAACATGGTGAAATCCCGTCTCTACTAAAAAAAATACAAAAAATTAGCCAGGCATGGTGGCGGGTGCCTGTAGTCCCAGCTACTCAGTAGGCTGAGGCAGGAGAATGGCGTGAACCTAGGAGATGGAGCTTGCAGTGAGCCAAGATCGCGCCACTGCACTCCAGCCTGGGTGACAGAGAGAGACTCCATCTCAAAAACAAAATAAAAAGTAATCATTCATGGTGGTAAGTGCCTATAGTCCCAGCTACTTGGGAGGAACATATGAGCCCAGGTTTTCAAGGTTACGGTGAGCTATGATTGTGCCACTGCACTACAGGATAGGTGACAGAACAAGACCCTGTCTCAAAAAAGAAAAAGAAATTAAAGTTTTAAAACTTTAGTACATCAAAGAACACTACCTAGAAAGTGAACAGAAAGACTATCAAATGGCAAAAATAACTTCCAAGCCAGTGCAGTGGCTCACACCAATAGTCCCAGCTACTCATGAGGCTAAGTTGAGAGAATTGCTTGAGCCCCAAAGTTTGAGTCCAGCCTGGGCAATATAGTGAGATTCCTGGCTCTAAAATAAATATGATAACATAAAAATTTGTTTAAGCTATTTACAAACCATACATCTGATAAAGGTCTAATATCTGACTTTTTTTTTTTTAGCTTTTACAACTGGACAACAAATAGACAACTCAATTCAAAAACAAGATAGAACATGAATAGACATTTCTCCAAAGAAGCTATACATGGCTAACAAGCACATGAAAAAGTGTTCTATGAAGTTATGTCCCTCACAACATGGGTGGCACTGGAGGCTGTGGTCCTACACAAATTAATGCAGGAATAGAAAACCAAAACTGCATGTTCTCACTTATAAATGTAAGCTAAACATTCAGTATACATGGACACAAAGACAAGAAAAATAGACACCAGGGCCTACTTGGGGGTGGAGGGTGGGAGGATGGTAAGGATTGAAAATCTACCTATCAGCTACTATGCTTATTACCTGGATGACTAATCCGTATACAAAACACCCATGACACAAAATTTACCCATTGTATTAGTCCTTTTCATGCAGCTAATAAAGACATACCAGAGACTGGGCAATTTCCAAAAGAAAGAGGTTTAACTGGACTCACACTTCCATGTGGCTGGGGAGGCCTCACATTCATGGCACAAGGCAAGGAGGAGCAAGTCATGTCTTACGTGGATGGCAGCAGGCAAACAGAGAGCTTGTGCAGAGAAACTCCCATTTTTAAAACCATCAGATCTCATAAGACTCATTCACTGTCACGAAAACAGTGTAGGAAAGACCTGCCCCCATTATTCAATCACCTCCCACTGGGTTCCTCCCATAACACGTTGGAATTGTGAGAGTTACAATTCAAGATGAGATTTGGGTGGGGACATAGCCAAATGATATTATTCTGCCCCTGGCCCCTCCCAAATCTCATGTTCTCACATTCCAAAATCAATCGTGGCTTCACAACAGTCCCCCAAAGTCTTAACTCATTTCAGGATTAACTCAAAAGTCCACAGTACAGTGTCTCATCCGAGACAAGGCAAGTCCCTTCCTCGTATGAGCCTGTGAAATCAAAAGGAAGGGGCCACGTGTGGTGGCTTATGTCTGTAATCCCAGCACTTTGGGAGGCCAAGGCAGGCGGATCACCTGAGGTCAGGAGTTTGAGAGCAGCCTGACCAACATGGAGAAACCCCATCCCTACTAAAACTACAAAATTAGCTGGGTGTGGTGGTGCAAGCCTGTAATCCCAGCTACTGGGGAGGCTGAGGCCAGAGAATCACTTGAACCCAGGAGGCGGAGGTTGCAGTGAGCCAAGATCATGCCATTGCACTCCAGCCTGGGCAACAAGAGCAAAACTCCGTCTCAAAAAAAAAAAAAAAAAAAAAAATCAAAAGCAAGTTAGTTACTTTCGAGATACAATGGGGTACAGGCATTGGGTAAACACAGCCATTCCAAATGGGAGGAATTGGCCAAAACAAAGGGGCTACAAGCCCCATGCAAGTCTGAGACTTAGCGGGACACTCAAATCTTAAAGCTCCAAAATGATCTCCTTTCACTCCATGTCTCACATCCAGATCACGCTGATGCAAGAAGTAGGTTCCCATGGTCTCGGACACCTCCGTCCTGTGGGTTCGCAGGGTACAGCCCTCCTCCTGGCTGCTAAATAAAAGTTGGTAGGAAAAAGAGAAAAAAAAAAAAAGAAAAGATGTTCTAGATTATAGTCTTTAGAGAAATGCAAACTAAAGCCACAATAAGATAGCATTTCATACCCATGAGAATGGCTATAATTTTTTCTTTTTAATGAAAAATAAGTGTTGGCAATAATGTAGAGAAATTGGATTCATCATATGTTGCTGCTGGGAATGTAGATGGTGTGGCCACTGTGGATAATACTCTGGTGGTTCTTCAGTTACTTAAACATAGAATTACGATATGACTCAGCAATTCTGCTCCTAGGTATATATCCAAAAGAATTGAAATCAGATATTCAAACAAATACTCATACAGGAATGTTAATAGCAGCACTATTCACAAAAGCCAAAAGGGGGAAAAAAACAAATATTCTTCAACAGATGATTGGATAAACAAACGTGGCATATTCATACAATGGAATCTTATTCAGCCATAAAATAAAACTGATAACATGCTACAAACATGTTTTGAATGAACTTCAAAAACATTATGTAAAGCAAAAGATCACATCTTGCATGATTTCATTTATATGAAATATCCAGAATAGGTAAATTCATAAAGGCAGAAAGAAGATTAGCGGTTGCTTGGGCTGGGGGAGAGTGCGAATGAGGAGTGACTATTTAATTAGTATAGAGTCTCTTTTGAGGGTGATGAAAATGTTTTAGAACTTTTAATAGATAAAAAGCAATGGTTACACAACATTGTAAATGTACTAAATGCCTCAGAACTATATAATTTTAAATGGTTAATTTTATGTTACATTAATTTCCCCTAAATTAAAAAAAAAGACAAACTGGACTTGCTTCTATATTTTCAGAAAGGCAACTGTCTTCTCTTCCCAGATCCAGTAACAAGATACAAGCCTACATGGAACCTCCGTGCTTTCAAAACACACCTGCGGCTGGGCACGATGGCTCACACCTGTAATCTCAGCACTTTGGGAGGCTGAGGCAGGCGCATCACCTGAGGTCGGGAGTTCGCGACCAGCCTGACCAACATGGAGAAACCCCGTCTCTACTAAAAACACAAAATTAGCCCAGCATGGTGGCACATGCCTGTAATCCCAGCTACTGGAGAGGCTCAGATAGGAGAATCGCTTGAACCCGGGAGGTGGAGCTTGCAATGAGCCGAGATGGTGCCACTGCACCCCAACCTGGGCAACAAGAGCGAAACTCCATCTCGAAAAAAAACACTTCCCTACATATATAAAAAATAACTTCATTCATTTAGCAACCACTCTGTGGAACTGATATTCAGCTCAAACCACTATTATGGATTACACTGGTGCTGAAATGCAGGGATATTTCTGACTGACTGAGCATTTTTTTGATGCCTGTGCTATACTGGGGTTAAATACTTGACATCAGCCTGGTCACTCTGTGGCAGGCTCTGCTCTGAGCACTGAGGTTACCCTAATGAACAAATCAGACAAAACTTCCAGCCCTCCTGAAGTTTACATGCCAGTGGGGGATGAGAGAAAAGAAACAATGAAAAAGTAATTGCAGCATGTTAGCTATAGATAAGTTCTAAGGAGAAAAACAAAATAGAAAAGGGGATAAGAACTGTTAGAAATGATGTTCCCAGTCATGGCAGAGGAGCGCCTATGAGACCAATCCTGCTGCTGGTAACAACTGTAAACTCTGGACCAAAAACAAAACAGGCCGGGCGCAGTGGCTCAAGCCTGTAATCCCAGCACTTTGGGAGGCTGAGATGGGCAGATCACGAGGTCAAGAGATCGAGACCATCCTGGCTAACACGGTGAAACCCCGTCTCTACTAAAAAAAATACAAAAAACTAGCCGGGCGAGGTGGCGGGCGCCTGTAGTCCCAGCTACTCGGGAGGCTGAGGCAGGAGAATGGCGTGAACCCGGGAGGCGGAGCTTGCAGTGAACTGAGATCCGGCCACGGCGCTCCAGCCCAGGCGACAGAGCGAGACTCCGTATCAAACAAACAAACAAACAAACAAACAAAAAACCAAAAGCAACCTGACTGGAGAGAGACCAAAAAAGGCAGATTCTGAGGGGTTTGAGAGCTTTAGCCTGAGGGCAGCCCCAGGTTTGCACCAAGGCATAGACCAGGTGCAGTTTATTAGTTCAAAGAATCCAAGGAGAGAGTTCAGAGAAACCATAGCAGCTGGAAAGTGAGAAGAGAAATCCAGGAAAAGGGAGAGGTAGGGAGAAGTTCCAACTTCTCTGGGTATTAGCCCTTCACTGAACCTGGCTGACGTCTGAACCAGGCACATATGCCAACTCCAAGCTGCCCAGCTAAATTAAAATAGCTGAACTAAAATTCCGCCACTCACTGCAAGGAAAACAGTGTTTACTGTTGTGTTCAGCCAAGGCAACCAACTGACTTAAAAAATAAAAATAAAAAACAATACTATTCAGAGGATCTAAAAGAATCCAACTCAAGGCCGGGCGCGGTGGCTCAAGCCTGTAATCCCAGCACTTTGGGAGACCGAGACGGGCGGATCACGAGGTCAGGAGATTGAGACCATGCTGGCTAACACGGTGAAACCCCGTCTCTCCTAAAAAAATACAAAAAATTAGCCGGGCGAGGTGGCGGGCGCCTGTAGTCCCAGCTCCTTGGGAGGCTGAGGCAGGAGAATGGCGTGAACCCAGGAGGCGGAGCTTGCAGTGAGCTGAGATCCTCCACCCTGGGTGACAGAGCGAGACTCCGTCTAAAAAAAAAAAAAAAAAAAAAAAAGGAATCCAACTTAAACTCTGGTGTGTTAAAAGCTGTCTTCCTAGGCCGGGAGTGGTGGCTCACACCTGTAATCTCAGCACTTTGGGAGGCCAAGGCGGGCAGATCACGAGGTCAGGAGATTAAGGCCATCCTGGCTAATAGGGTGAAACCCTGTCTCTACCAAAAATACAAAAAATTATCCAGCCGTGGTGGTGGGCGCCTGTAGTCCCAGCTAGCCAGGAGGCTGAGGCAGGAGAATGGCGTGAACACAGGAGGCGGAGCTTACAGTGAGCCGAGATCACGCCACTGAACTCCAGCCTGGGCAACAGAGCAAGACTCCATCTCAAAAAAAGAAAAAAAAAGCTATCTTCCTACCTACTGCAACTTACCTCTTTACAATCTATTTAAGTAATCTCTTTTTAAGCTTTGTTAGGTGGGAATGAGAAAATTAGCACATCTTTCTGGAAAACACTCTAGCAAAAAGTAGTAAGAGTTTAACATTGTACCTTTTGATCTTATAATTCCTCTCTAGGATCTTATCTTTGAGAGATAAGCAGACAAGTATGGGAAGAGAAATGTAAAAAATGTAGAGTGGGAATATTTTCCTTTTCCTTTCTACATATCCTAGGTTCTGCCATAATGAAACAGCATTTCACAACCATGAGAATGGCAATGATTTTTAAAAATGGAAAATGAGACCGGGCATGGGTCCTCATGCCTATAATTCCAGCATTTTGGGAGGTCAAGGCAGAAGGATCACTTGAGGCCAGGAGTTTGAGAACAGCCTGGCCAACATGGTGAAACCACGTCTCTACTAAAAATACAAAATACAAAAATTAGTCAGGCATGTTGGTGCACGCCTGTAATCCAAGTTATTCGGGAGACTGAGGCAGGAGAATTGCTTGAACCTGTGAGGTGGAGGTTGCAGTGAGCCGAGATCGTGCCACTGCACTCCAGTGACAGAGTGAGGCTCCATCTCAAAAAAATAAAAATGGAAAATAAGTATTGGCAAGAATGTAAAAAAATTGGCTGGGGCCATATAAAATTAGACTGACAAAAGACAAATGAACAAGAGAAAAACGAGTTTATCAACATGTGCATTGGAACATATATATGTGAGCATTCAGTGATAAATTCTAACCAATGGGTGGTTAGAACTTGGGCTTATATCTTAACAAAACAGCAAAAGATTTTTATATAAGTGACCAGACAAAAGAAAAGGACTTTGGACTTCTAGGGGTGAGAAACTGTGGAAAGGTAAATACATGGGGAAAATAATGGAAGTTAAAGGGTAGTTAGTAAAAGTTGTTATGATTCCTCGATGCCACCTCTGGGCTGATTAGAGCCTACAGTGATTAACTTTTTAATTCTTTTTTAGAGACAGGATCTTGCTCTTTCACCCAGTTTGGAGCGCAGTGGCACAATTGTAGCTCAATGCACTGCACCCTCGAACTCCTGGGCCCGAGTGATGCTCCCACCTCAGCCTTCCAAAGTGCTGGGATTACAGGCATGGGTCATCCTCCTCACTCAGCCTCCAGTGATTAACTTTTATCCTTCCTGGGACAAAGGGACACCTTTACAAATTTACGTCTTGCATTTGGGTAAATAAAGGAAGGGCAGAGAACTTTTTTTGTATCTGCTTCCTCTCAATTGCTTTCAGCTCGAAATAATCTTCAAGTCAAAGTGGCATATTTTGGCGTTGCATATTCTGCTACTCTTCAAATTTTTTATCATAGCACTGTTTTTAATGTGTAAAATTGCATATTACCTATGAGATAGGGAAAGATTTAAAAGTTTCATAAAATGCCATATTGGAAAGGCTTATTGTTGATATTGAGTTGTCTGTTTGTTGTTGTTGTTGTTGTTGTTTTTGAAACATGGTCTCACTCTGTCAACCAGACTGGAGTGCAGTAGCACGAACACAGCTCAGTGCAGCCTCAACCTCCTGGGCTCAAGTGATCATTCCACCTCAGCCTCCCATGTAGCTGGACAACAGACATGCGCTGTCACACCTGGCTAACTTTTTAAATTTTTTCTAGAGATGCCGTCTTGCCCACACCAGTGTTGAACCCCTAGACTCAAGCAATCCTCTCACCTCAGCCTCCCCAAGTGCTGGGATTACAGGTGTGAGCCACTCTGCCTGACCGATACTGAGCTTTTCATTGCAACAACTCTAATGAGGGCAGTTTAGGAATAATCAACCAGAATTACAAATTTCCTGCAATTCCAGATCTAGGAACTTATCCTACGGATATACTGACATATATGTGAAACTACCTATGTGCAAGGTTACTCATTGCAGTCATATTTGTAACAATGCAAATTTGGGAACTACTGAAACCATCCATCAATGAAGGATTGGTGGCCAGATGTAGTAGCTTGTGTCTGTAATACCAGCACTTTGGGAGGCTAAGGTGGGCAAATCTCTTGAGCTCTGGAGTTTGAGACAGCCTGAGCAACATAGTGAGACCAACGTCTCTACAAAAAAATACAAAAAAAATTAGCCAGGTATGGTGGCACATGCCTGCAGTCCCAGCTACTTGGGAGGCTGAGGCATGAGAATCGCTTGAACCTAGGCAGTGGACACTGCAGAGAGCTGAGTTGGCACCAGTGCACTGCAGCCTGGGGGACAGAGCAAGACTCCATCTCAAAAAAAAAAAAAATAAATTTAAAAAAATAAAAATAAAGATTCTCTTTAAGTACTAACATTGAATCATCGCCAAGATATATAAAGTAAAATAGGCAAGGCACAGAAGAGTATTAACTGTTCCCTGTTACTCTTTCTCCCTTCTCCCAAAAGTTTTAGCTAGACATATGACCATCAGGAGTAGACTGCATTTCCTTTTTTTTTTTTTTTTTTTTTTTTTTTGAGACGGAGTCTTGCTCTGTCCCCCAGGCTGGAGTACAGTGGCGCGTGGCGCGATCTCAGCTCACTGCAAGCTCCGCCTCCCGGGTTCACGCCATTCTCTACCCTCAGTCTCCCGAGTAGCTGGGACTACAGGCGCCCGCCACAACGCCCGGCTAATTTTTTTGTATTTTTAGTAGAGACGGGGTTTCACTGTGTTAGCCAGGATGGTCTCCATCTCCTGACCTCGTGATCCGCCCGCCTCAGCCTCCCAAAGTGCTGGGATTACAGGCTTGAGCCACCGCACCGGGCCAGACTGCATTTTCTAGTGTCCCTTGCAGCTAAGAGTGGCTATGTGATTGAAGTCTCCTCATTGAGATATGAGTAAAACTATTATGTGGCAGCTTCCAGGTCCCTTCCTTACAGAGAGGTATTATGTGGCCTTTGTTTCTCCATTGTACACATCCTTCATTGAATACACACCATCCTGCTCCCTGGAAATTAGTTCTTTCATCTTGGTTCATGATTGAACTGGAAGAAACTCAAGTCCTTTTTGGAGTTCACACACATCACAACTCTGGACCACTCTTGGAATTTTGCCTGACAGTGATATAACCATCTTTTTTAAACCATTGTTATTTGGGGTTTCAGTTATTTGAAGCTGAACCCAATCCTATCTCCTGCACAAGTATAAATTTTACAAGACTTATAATATATCTGGCTAAATTGCCTGCAGAAAGATTATGTCAATTTGCATTGCAACAAGTGCTGTATAAATGTGTACAGAGCTCTTTTTGCTGCACTGTACCATGTCATGGATACCAGATGCCAACTGCCTGCTGGATCTAGAGACAGGTAAAAGGATCCACAAACATGACCTGGATGCCAGGACAGGCAGAGGCACCAGTACCAGCAAGAAGCTTCAGAAATAGAGTAGTTATTAAAAGATCATTTGCAGTGAGAAAATAAATCACTACAAACTACCAACTACCAGAGGCTTGGAGATTCAGGTCCCTTTCTTGTGGCATCTCTTTTGGCTATTTATCATAAATGCTTTTATATGGACGCATCCTAGTTACAACCTGGTTTCCCCTTCCGCTTAGGTCACCCTTTAACTCTCTGTAAGTCCCAGCACCCACACAACCTGGGCAAGTGAAAGACCAGGAAGTATAAACCTCAGTAAAGTCCATCGTGCAGTTAATGTTAATCTGCCTCTGAGCAGACACACCTTGTAAATATTCTCAGAAAAAGGTTCAAAGTACCAAGGGCACTTGAGGAGGACATGGCTTTGCTTCAGTCAGGGAAGATTTCCTAGAAAAGTTAATGCTTAACAGAAACCAACAAAGAAATGGGTGAAAAACGGAAGAGGAACTAGGATTTCTGCCCAATTGGGAATTTTGGCATTTACAAAACACCATTGAAACACTTACTCAATTATCATCTTCCTCCTGGAAAGACAGAAGTCTTCTCTATGATGATAAAGAGGACACATTTTCTTTTTTTTCTTTTCTTTCATTTAATTGTCAAAATAGTTTCTTTATTTTATGTTTTAGATTCACTTTTTCCATCTGTTTTTTAATCTTTTCAGTATAATGCCCATTCTTAAAGACCAAGAGATTAAAATTGAACACCAGTGTTCATTAGCATCCAGGTCAAAAATATATATTAATATGTGCATTTCTAAAGGTAAAGTCCTAGTTACCTCATGCTCTTACCTATAGACACAAACACTCATAAAAGGGAATTTGTTAGGAGGCCAAGGTAGGCGGATCACCTGAGGTCAGGAGTTTGAGACCAGCCTGACCAACATGGCGAAACCCTGTCTCTACTAAAAATACAAAGAAGTAGCCAGGTGTAGTGGCAGGCGCCTGGAATCCCAGCTACTTGGGAGGCTGAGGCAGGAGAATTGCTTGAACCCAGGAGGCGGAGGTTGCAGTGAGCAGAGACCGTGCCACTGCATTCCAGCCTGGGTGTGACACAGCAAGACTCCATCTCAAAAAAAAAAAAAAAAAGGGAATTTGTCATTGCTGAGGTCCATATTGTCATGGAGACAGAGGTAAGGCCTCCTCTGATAGATGTTCTCGTTCCTTTTGATTCTGATTCTTTACTCTTCATTCTCTTTTCTTCTCTACACTACAAGATTCCATATACGTCTCCTCTGACCTAACTCCTAAAGTTTTTCTAACTTGACCCTTTTCTCATTCCATGTGTTATCTCTCTGGATAATCTTATCCACTACCCTTGTAAACTGTTATCTTTAAGTACAGAATTTTTAAGTCAACTGCTCCAGCCAGACCTCCATCCCAGCTCCAAGTCTATTATTTCCATCAGCCACCCTGACATCTCCTCTCACACTTCTCCTGGTGTATCAAACCTCTCCCAGTAGACTGTGAGAAAACTCAGTCATTGTTGACTCACTCCTCTTCCTCACCCCCATATTTGATCAGTCACTGAGTTCTATCATTTCATCTTTGCAGTGTCTATTCTCTTCATCTGCCCAGAATATGGGCAAGCAAGCCCCAATCACTTCTCACCTGACTTTTCAGGGATCTTGCCAACTCCAATTCCTTGCCTCACCAATGGATGCTTCTCATTAGGGAGGCAAGATGGCACAAAGTGGCCAGGTTCCAACCTGGGTCAAATAGAATCTCCGCTCCCCTGCTTTGTGCCTCCTAGCAAGTCATCTCATTCAGCTAAAACACAACTGCTTTATGTAGAAAATGGGGCAATAACTCATAAAGATGTGGTAAGGAGTACATAAAATAATCTATGCAAAATGTCTAGTACATACAAGTAGTTAATGTATTTTACCTGTTGTTTTTTTTTTTTTCAGATGGAGGCTTGCTCTGTTGCCCAGACTGGAGTGCAATGACACAATCTCGGCTCACTGCAACCTCTGACTCCCAGGTTCAAGCAATTCTCCTACCTCAGCCTCCCAAGTAGCTGGGACTATAGGCATGTGCCATCACACCCAGCTAATTTTTTGTCTATTTAGTAGACACGGGGTTTCACCATGCTGGCCAGGCTGGTCTCGAACTCCTTACCTTGTGATCTGCTCACCTCAACCTCCCAAAGTGCTGGGATTACAGCCATGAGCCACCGTGCCTGGCTTTATTTTACCTGTTATAGCATAACTATTAATGTCTAACACATCATGAAGCCTGTATTTATATAAGTTTATATAAATACAAGCTTCACCATGCGCTAGACATCACTGGTGCACACTAGGGCTTCTCGCCTTTGGGGCACATGGAATACTTCACTTCCTAACCACCTTCCAGTTAAGTGGGACCATGTGACTAATTCTAGCAAATGAGCCAAAATGTAGATTGGGTATGAGATTTTGATGAGTTTTTTTCTCTCATTTGATGACCAAGAAGGCCATGTGTTCCAGGTGGCACTTCTATGAGATGGTGGAGGCTCCTCAGCTTGGGTCTCAAGTTGCAATAGACACTAAGTATGAGCAACTCAGACTGGGAAGCTGTTATTATCACAGCGAAGCTTAGCAGGTGGTATCCCAACTAATACAGAACATCTCATTTCCTACTGCTCAATCCTGGGGATAGGCCCTAACACGTGTAAGATTTCCTAAAACAAATGAACTAGCAGACACCGAAAGTCCTAGTTATTTGGGGACAAAGTAATGTCAGCAGTTCTCATTTATTTTTCAAAGTTATTACATCTGTATATATTTACTTGTAAGTGATTTTAAAAACCAAATGAGGCTGGCATAAGCAAAATAGGAAATTGATTAACCTACGTAAATTAGAAGTCCAAGAGCAGACAAGTATTGGGCATGCTGGATCCAGGGGCTTAAGGTAGATATCAAGGATTCAGTCTTGCCCTTTTCATAGCTCAGGTCTCTTTTCTTCTGTGATAGCCACATTTGCAGACCAAGTCTTCTCTTTTATTGGAAAGATGATTGCCAGCAGTTCCAAGATTACATTGTTTTCTATTAGCTCTTACAAGTTTTCTAACTACAGCACAAAGAGTGATTCTTTCTCCCAACCATCCTGGTAAAAAGTCCTGGGACACAATCTAATTGGACCAAAGTCAGTCATATACCCAGTGCAAAACCAGTAAATATGACCAGAGAAATAAGATATTCTGACTGGCCACTCTACACCATGTGTCTAGCCCTGACTCACAGGGTAGGGCAATTCACAGTGAAGCCATGTGGACTGAAACAGAGGATTGGAGGTTCCCCAGGAAAATCAAGGAACTACTACCAAAGAAGACAGAATTGACACAGGGTAGGTAAAATGATACATGTTCACTACAGACATTAATACAATGCACCTGGTGATGTTGGTGAACTATGTAATCAATTAAGAAATTTTATGAAGTCCTGATTATAAGCTTAAAACCTACCATTCCTGTCTGACCTTCAAAGGACCATCTTCCTTCCAAGTATTAGGTTGACGCAAAAGTTAATGCGTTTTTGCACCAAAGAAATACATTGTAAGGTTCAAAATACTCTACTGGCTGGTCACAGTGGCTCACGCCTGTAATCCCAGCACTTTGGGAGTCTGAGGCTGGCAGATCACTTGAGCTCAGGAGTTTGAGACCAGTATGAACAACATGGTAAAACCCCCATCTCTACAAAAAATACCAAAAAAAAAAAAAAAAATTTGCTGGGTCTGGTGGCGGGTGACTATGGTCTCAGCTACTTGGGAGGCTGATGTGGGAGGATCGCTTAAGCCCAAGAGCCGGAGGTTGCAATGAGCCAAGATTGTGCCACTGCACACCAGTCTGGGCGACTGAGCCAGACCCTAGGGAGAAAGAAAGAGAGAGAGAGAAGGAAGGGAAGAAAAATAGCATGCTTTCAGCTATATACCACTCTCATTACCCCCATCCCCACCTTAGTAGATGTCTAAAATTGTACTGGAGGCCAGGCGCGGTGGCTCAAGCCTGTAATCCCAGCACTTTGGGAGGCCGAGACGGGTGGATCACGAGGTCAGGAGATCGAGACCATCCTGGCTAACACGGTGAAACCCCATCTCTACTAAAAAATACAAAAAACTAGCCGGGTGAGGTGGCGGGCGCCTGTAGTCCCAGCTACTCGGGAGGCTGAGGCAGGAGAATGGCATAAACCCAGGAGGTGGAGCTTGCAGTGAGCTGAGATCTGGCCACTGCACCCCAGCCTGGGCGACAGAGCAAGACTCCGTCTCAAAAAAAAAAAAAAAATTGTACTGGAAAATAATTTTAAGGATCATGGCATAGAATAGACTTCTTAGTCGAAGCTATTGTGATTTTAGATCACTTTTACATTACTTATGTTCTCAAATGTGAGTGAAACTTGAAAGGAAAGAAGTGCAGCAATACATCTGGTTTTCTTTTCTGTTGTTGTGCATGTTTGCATTTTCTTTTGTTTTGTTTTTGGCCTCATGGGTGAAACTCCCACATCAGCCATTCCAGCCTCTACATCTCTCTCCCAAGCGGGTGTTCCTCTTGAGAGTTTCTGGCTTCAGCAGCTCAGCTGATGCAGTAACAGGCACAAAGTTGTATATGAAGAGAATCACTCTCTGTCGAGTTAATCTGCCTCTTTCAGGGAGTTGGGTCTTAAGCGGAGAAACGAACATCAGGAGAAATTGAAATGGGACACTACTCTTTGGCTTGTCCACAACTTGTGCAAGATGAAGGAATTTATGGATAAAACCATCTGCCCACTCAAGGTTTTGAGCTCTTCAAGGACTTAGCATGTGTCTTTTTGACATCTGTCTCCATAGCCCCCAGTACTATGAGGGACAAAGAAGTGATGGACTCTGCCCCAGGTTGTTCATAGTCTAGTAGAAGTATTAAACTGGCATAGGAGTGACCATAATATAAGATGGAGAATATGAACTGATACTTGAAGCACGGGCAAAGAGTTTTCGGATTTCAAAGAAGAAAGTGATTACAGCTGAATGGATAAGCAATCTTTAACAAGGAGGTAGCTTTAACAGAGGTAAGGGAGGGATGGGCAGAGCTGGGGGCAGGAAGTGCCAGGCAGAGGAACCAGTAGTAAAAGAAAACAAAAAGGTGACATTTTCAGCTTAATCACTAGTACCAGAATAGGAGAGGACATTCTTTGTTTGGAAAAATATTTTGGTGAGCTACTAGAATTTAGGGTGAGAACTTTAAATTCATGAACATGGGCCTAAGCAAAGCCATGATCCCTGCACTGTACTGGGTAATACAAGAAAGGGGCTCATGCGTAGCTAGATTTGGGGACATATACCCTCCTATGTCACAATGGAATATACTAAGCATTTGGAGGAATGGCAAGGAGTTGGGAAGGGGCTGCAAATTTAAAAAGTTTTATCATTTCAAAAATGTTATATAAGAATTATACATACGTTATTTTAGGGTATTGACTGTTTTCATTCAGAACAACTTCCTTGTGATTCATCCAAATTCTTGCATGTATCAATAGATCGTTCCATTGTTGCTAAGTAGTATTAGGGGGAATATATCTACCTTGGTTGTTTAACCATTTACCTGTTGAAAGATGTCTGCTTTATCAATTACCCCAAAATAAGAAAAAAGGAGAAGGATATCTGAGTTATTTTCAATTTTTGACAATTGCAAATAAACCTGTATACAGGTTTTTGTGTAAGTTATAATTTCTCTGGGTTAAATGCCCAAGAGTGTCATTGCTGGGTCACATAGTCATTGCATGTCAATTTATAAGAAAGAGCCAAACTGTTCGCCCAAGTATCTGTACTGTTTTAAAATCCTCACCAGCATTTACCATTTTCACCATTTTTTACTTTAGCCATTTTGAGAGGTGTGTAGTCATAATTCACTATACTTTTAATTTGCCTTCCTCTGTGGGTAATGCTGCTGGACAGCTTTCCATGTGCTTATTTGCCTCCATAGATCCTATTTGATGAAACATCTGTTCATGTCTTTGCCCCTTTCTAATTGGTTTGTTTGTATTTTTACTTTTGGGCTTTGAGAGTATTCTAGATACTTGTCCTTTGTTGTATATGTCCTTTACAAATATTCTTTTCCACTCTGTACTTTGCATTTTCACCCTCTTCTCATGGGCTTTTACCAAACACAGTTTTTAATTTTGATGATCTCAAATTGATCAAATTTTGTTTCCATGAATAGTGCTTTCATGGATCATGTATGAAATTATTGCCTAGATCTAGATACCAAAGATATTTTTTCCTATAATTTTTTCTCAATTGTTTATTTTATTTTATTTATTTTTGAGACAGGTTCTCACTCTGTTGCCCAGGCTAGAGTGCCATGGTGCAATCTCGGCTCACTGCAACTTCCACCTCCCGGATTCAAGCGATTCTGTACCTCAGCCTCCCAAGTAGCTGGGATTACAGGTGCGAGCCACCATGCCCAGCTAATTTTTGTATTTTTTAGTAGAGACAGGGTTTTGGCGCTAGTGTCGAACTCCTGACCTCAGATGATCCACCCACCTCAGCCTCCCAAAGTGCTGAGATTACAGGTATGAACCACCACACCCAGCCAAGAGTTTCCTTTTTACATTTTTCATGCAAGTTCATGGCTCATTTTGTGTTAATTTTTGTATTAAGTTGAGTTTTGTTTAAGTCAAGTTTTATTGTCTGATCATGAATGTCTCATTGTTCCAGCCCATTTGTTGGAAAGGCTATCCTTCCTGCATTGAATTGCTTTTGTACCTTTGTCAAAAACCAATTGAGTGGATTCTTATGGATCTGTTTCTGGGTTCTCTATCTTGTTCCATTGATCTGTGTGTCTAACTCCTCATCAATATACCACGCTATCCTGATTACTTCAGTTATCAAGTCTTAGCATCAGGCAGAGCAATTCCTCCACTCTATTCTTCTTTGTCAATATTGTTTTAGGTATTTGGGAGGCCCATGCCTTTCCATATAAATTTTGGAATAACCTTCTCTCCATCTTCAGAAAGTTTCCCAGGATTTTGACAGAAATTGCATTAAACCCATAGATCAATTTGGGAAGAATCAACATTTCTGTTATGTTGACTCTTTCAAAATATAATATAGTACGTCTTTCCGTTTATTTAGGTTGTCTTTTATTTTTTTAACCAGTATTTTGTAGTTTTCAGCACACAGATCTTGTGCATGTTTTGTTGAGTGTATACCTAAGTATTTTGTTTTCTTTAGAGCAATCAAATGGTATTGCATTTTATTTTATTTTTATTACAGCAATGCCAGCCTAAGAAGGTATTGCATTTTAAAACTCAGTTTCTTTCTTTTTTTCTTTTTTAGATGGAGTCTCACGCTGTCGCCCAGGCTGGAGTGCGGTGATGCGATCTCAGCTCACTGCAAGCTCCACCTCGCGGGTTCACTCCATTCTCCTGCCTCAGCCTTCCGAGTAGTTGGGATCACAGGTGCCCGCCACCACGCCCAGCTAATTTTTTTTTTGTATGTTTTAGTAGAGACGAGTTTCACCATGTTAGCCAGGATGGTCTCCATCTCCTGACCTCATGATTCGCCAGCCCTAGCCTCCCAAAGTGCTGGGATTACAGGCGTGAGCCACCGCGCCCGGCCTCTTCTTCCGTTCCAATATGTATGCCCTTTCTCTTTCTTTCTTTCTTTCTTCTTTCTTTCTTTCTTTCTCTCTCTCTTTCTTTCTTTCTTTCCTTTCTTTCTTTCTTCTTTCTTTCTTTTTTTCTTTCTTTCTTTCTTTCTTCTTTCTCTCTCTCTGTTTCTTCTTTCTTTCTTTCTTTCTCTCTCTCTCCCTCTTTTTTTTCCCGCTTATTGCAGTGGCTAGAACTTCCAGTACTATGTTGAATGAGAGTGATGAGAGCTGACATCATTGCCTTCTTCCTAATCTTTGAGCAAAAGCATTCAGTCTTTCACGATGAAATGCGATCCTAGCTGTAGGATTTTTTTTGTTTTTTTTGAGACAGGGTCATGCTCTGTTGCTGAGGTTGGAGTACAGTGCCGTAATCATGGCTCACTGCTACCTCAGCCTCCCAAAAAGCTGGTACTACAGGTGTGTATCACCACACCTGTACAATTTTGTTTATGTTTTGTAGAAACAGGGTCTTACTTTGTTGCCCAGCCTTGCTGTAGGTTTTTGTAGATGCTCCTGATCAATTTGAGATAAATCTCTGCATTTCTAACTTGCTGACACCTTTTTAAAAATCATGAATAGATATTAGATTCTGTGAAATGCTTTCTTTGTGATATCGTTATGTGACTTTTCATCTTTAGCTTGTTGATAATGGTAGATTAATTACATTAATTGATTTCTAACGTTGAGCTGGGCTTATATGACTGGACTAAATCCTACTTGGTTGTGGTGAACAATTCTTCTTATACACTGTTGGTCCACGTACCTTTAAAATTGAGAAACTTATGTGTCATCCTGAACATTTCCCTCTCCTTCTCCCTCTCCCAAACATTGCCATTGCCATGACTTTTACCCCCATTACCCTTCTAGTCAAAGCCTCTACCACCATTCACCTGTTCTACTTCAACAGCCTCCTAACTGTTCCCCCTGCATTAAGTTTTGCTTGCCTCTAGCCATTCTCCACACAGTCAAGGGTATTTTCAAAACACAAATCCAATTTTGATGCTTCTTTTCTTAAAATCCTTCAATGTCTTCATGCCACTCCTAGGTTAAAGGCTCACATCTTTAATGTGGCCTACAAGCCTCAGTGTGATGTGGCCCCGCTCTGCGTCTTAAGCCTGCTAAGCCCCACTCTGTGCATCTGCACGTGCACTTTCTTGATTCCCTCAGCATCACCTGAAATCCACCTTGGAGCCTTTGTGTGTGCGATGCCCACACACTCTTGCCCTGCTCCTTCGTCAGGATGACTCTTTCAACTGACAAATTGCTTTTCCAGGAAAATGCTCCTGGCCCTTCTAGCTTGGTCAGGTCCAAGTATTTATCATAGTTTCATAATATTTAGCATAGCTTCATAGTATTTAGCATAGCTTGTGGGTTATGCTTATTTGTATGGTTATTTGATTAGTAGTAGTTTCTCCTGAGACTGTAAAAGCTTCATCAGTGCAGGGACTGTATCTGTTTTGCCCAACAAATGTATTTGAATTTGTTTTGCCCAACAAATGGAATCAACTGTCCTACTTAATTAGTTCATCAATATGTGTTTACTGACCATTATATATACCTTATCAAGTATATTAGGCCATTCTAGACAGGTGTGGTGGCTCAGGCCTGTAATCTCAACACTTTGGGAGACCAAGGCAGGAGAATCACTTGAGCCCGGAAGTTTGAGACCAGCCATAGTGAGACTCTGTCTCTATAAAACATTTACAAATTAACTGGACTTGGTGGCACATGTCTGTAGTCCCAGCTACTCAGGAGACTGAGGTGGGAGGATTGCTTAAGCTGGAGAGTTTGAAGCTACAGTGAGCCATGATCACACCACTACACTCCAGCCTGGGCAACGGAGTGAGACTCTGTCGCAAAACAAAAAAGAAAACAAAAAAACCAAAGGAATACCTGAGACTGGGTAAGTTATAAAGACAAAAGTTTTAATTGGCTCACAGTTCTGCAGGCTTTACCGGAAGCATAGTGCTAGCATCTGCTTAGCTTCTGGGGAGGCCCCAGGGAGCTGCCAATCATGGTGGAAGGCAAAGAGGGAGCAGGCACATCACACAGTCAGAGTAGGAGGAAGAGAGGGCAAGTGAGAGGTGCCACACACTTTTAAACAACCAGATCTCACGTGAACTCACTCAACACCAAGTGGATGGCAGTAAGCCATTCATGAAGGACACAACCTCATGAAACAAACATCTCCACCAGGCCCCACCTCCAACAACAGACCTTCCTTTTTTTTTTTGCGAAGGAGTTTAGCTCTTTTTGCCCAGGCTGGAGTGCAATGGCGTCATCTCGGCTCACCACAACCTCTTCTTCCTGGGTTCAAGCAATTCTCCTCAGTCTCCTGAGTAGCTGGGATTACAGGCGCCTGCCACCGCACCAGACTAATTTTTTGTATTTTTAGTAGAGATGGGGTTTCTCCATCTCTACTAAACCCAGCCACAGGATGGTCTCGAACTCCTGACCTCAGGTGATCCCACCCACCTCGGCCTCCCAAAGTGCTGGGATTACAGGCATGAATCACTGTGACCAGCCTGAGATTATATTTCTTTTTTTTTTTTTTTTTTTTTTTTTTTGAGACGGAGTCTGGCTCTGTCGCCCAGGCTGGAGTGCAGTGGCGCGATCTCGGCTCACTGCAAGCTCCGCCTCCCGGGTTCACGCCATTCTCCTGCCTCAGCCTCCCGAGTAGCTGGGACTACAGGCGCCCACAACCGCGCCCGGCTAATTTTTTGTATTTTTAGTAGAGACGGGGTTTCACCGTGGTCTCGATCTCCTGACCTTGTGATCCGCCCGCCTCGGCCTCCCAAAGTGCTGGGATTACAGGCATGAGCCACCGCGCCCGGCCCTGAGATTATATTTCGACATGAGATTTGGCAAAGACACACAGATCCAAATCATATCATCAGGAGAACAATAACTAAGGAGAGTGAAAACAAGGGGGCACAAGAGAGCAAGAGAGAAAAAGAGAGAACAAATGCTTACTAGGTACTATTACATACACGTGAAACAATCCTATGCACTATGTCATATAATTTTATTAGGGGTAAGGATGTTTTCTGCTAATTTAATTGGTAAAAGAATTACTAAGTAGCTACAGTGCTCAAAGTCATCTCTAGATGGTAGGATTCAAAATAATTTTTATTTCCTTCTTTTTATTTCTCTCTCTATATATAAATATATACACATATATATATTTTTTTCTTTCTTTCTTTTTTTTTTTTTTTTGAGCCAAGTTCTCACTATGTTGCCCAGGCTGGTCTGGAACTTCTGGGATTAAGTGATCCTCCCACCCCAGCCTCCCAAGAATGGAAGCCACTCTTGCAAAGATGATAGCAGTGAGAGAAATCTAACATAACTGACTCCATCTTGCTTCTAACTTCACAAGCTAACTGTGTTTGCTCATTCCCGAGCATGGGCCAAGCTAATTATGGGAAGAATTTAATTTATAGCTTAACCTTAGAGCAAGGATGATGATAGCCCTTCCTAAAACTACCCTGCTCCTTGTTCAGAGACTGAAATTGCCCTTTGTAAAGCTAATGAAAGGCTATAAGGTTAGAATTATGGTAGAGGCCTGCTAAATTCTGCTAAACCCTAGGCATGGTAAAATAATTACTAGTCATTGTCTCCTAACTTATGTAGCTAGAAGTCATGTAGCCAGAGGTCACAAGATTTGCAACTTCTCTAATTTCCCCTATAGATAACATCACTGTTGTTAAACCTCAGACTGGTGTTTGCAATATTTTTCAGACTTTGCATTCTGGTGGGCTAACACACCTGGACTCATGACCCACACAAAGGAAATGACTTAACTGGCTCCCCACTCAGAAACTGACTCAGGGCATGAAGACAGTTTCGAACCCCTGTGATTTCATCCCTAACCCAAACAGTCAGTCAGCATTCTCCATTCCCTAGTCCCCTGTCTACCAAACTATCCTTGAAAAACCTTAGCCTCCGAACTCTTAGGGAGGCAGACTTGAAAAATATCTCCTGGCCAGGCGCGGTGGCTCAAGCCTGTAATCCCAGCACTTTGGGAGGCCGAGACGGGCGGATCACGAGGTCAGGAGATCGAGACCATCCTGGCTAACACAATGAAACCCCGTCTCTACTAAAAAAAATACAAAAAAATTAGCCGGGCGAGGTGGCGGGCGCCTGTAGTCCCAGCTACTCGGGAGGCTGAGGCAGGAGAATGGCGTAAACCTGGGAGGCGGAGCTTGCAGTGAGCCGAGATAGCGCCACTGCACTCCAGCCTGGGCGACAGAGCGAGACTCCGTCTCAAAAAAAAAAAAAAAAAAAAAAAAAAAAAAAAAAAAAAAGAAAAATATCTCCTGTTCTCCTAGCTTGGCTAGCCTTGCAATTATTAAACCCTTTCTCCACTGCAACTCTACTTTTCTCAGTGTCTTGGCTTTTCTAGGCAGTGGGCAAGAAGAACCCAGTTGGATTATTACAGTTGCTGGGACAACAGGCATGTGTCACCACACCCAGCCTTCTTTAATTTGTAAGATGAACACATATTATTAGTTTATTAATGAAAAAACTATAGAGCACTCTTGGAAAATGTTCTCACTTTATTTGCCTTTCTTCAAAATACATAAAACAAAATTTAAAAGATATAACAGGCTAGGTGGGGCGGCTCACGCCTGCAATCCCAGCACTTTGGGAGGCCGAGGTGGGCGAATCATCTGAGGTCGGGAGTTCGAGACCAGCCTGACCAACATGGAGAAACCCTGTCTCTACTAAAAATACAAAATTAGCCGGGTGTGGTGTCGCATGCCTGTAATCTCAGCTACTTGGGAGGCTGAGGCAGGAGAATCACTTGAACCCGGGAGGCAGAGGTTGCGGTGAGCCGAGATCGTGCCATTGCACTCTAGCCTGGGCAACAAAAGCGAAACTCCATCTAAAAGAAAAAGAAGAAGAAGAAGGCTCGGCGCAGTGGCTCATGCCTATAATCCCAGCACTTTGGGAGGCCCACGCGGGCGGATCACGAGGTCTGGAGCTCAAGACCATCCTGACCAACATGATGAAACCCTGTCTCTACTAAAAATACAAAAAGTAGCTGGGCGTGGTGGTGCATGCCTGAAATATCAGCTACTTGGGAGGCTGAGGCAGGAGAATCGCCTGAACCTGGGAGATGGAGATTGCAGTAAGCTGAGATCAGGCCTCTGTACTCCAGCCTGGGCGACACAGCAAGACTCTGTCTCAAAAATTTAAAAAAAAAAAAAAAGATATAACAAAAAATTATATTATTAAATATGTTAGTTCTTGAAATGACAGGATATTAAGAATTTATATTTCTAGGCCGGGCGTGGTGGCTCACGCCTGTAATCCCAGCACTTTGGGAGGCCGAGGCAGGCGGATCACAAGGTCAGGAGATCGAGACCACAGTGAAACCCCGTCTCTACTAAAAATACAAAAAATTAGCCGGGCGCGGTGGCGGGCGCCTGTAGTCCCAGCTACTCAGGAGGCTGAGGCAGAAGAATGGTGTGAACCTGGGAGGCGGAGCTTGCAGTGAGCCGAGATCGTGCCACTGCACTCCAGCCTGGGCGACAGAGCGAGACTCTGTCTCAAAAAAAAAAAAAAAAAAAAAAAAGAATTTATATTTCTAAAGATCATTTGCGTCAAAAATACTATATTATGCTTGAATTAATTTGTATAAAATTCTAACACTATATTACAATTCAGAAACACCAGAAGAATACACACACACACACACACACACACATACACACACACCCCACAATTCATTCTGCTGACTGGGATGAGATTGAATAATAGAGTTGTAAATCAGTTAGAAGACTTAATTTGCACTTTATATTATCTATACTGTGTTTATACTATCTACTTGAATATGTATTGTTTTCATATTTTTAAATAAAACTACTTTTCAAAAATGCATTTGGAGACAATTTTTTAGAAAAAAACAAATGAGGCCGGCCGCAGTGGCTCATGCCGGTTATCCTAACACTTTGAGAGGCCAAGGCAGGCAGATTGCCTGAGCTCAGTAGTTCCAGACCAGCTTGGGGAACACGGTGAAACTCCGTCTCCACTAAAACAAAAAATTAGCTGGGCATGGTGGCGTGCGCCTGTAGTCCCAGCTACTCAGGAGGCTAAGGCAGGAGAATTGCTTGAACCCGGGAGGCGGAGGTTGCAGTGAGCTAACATTGTGCCACTGCACTCCAGCCTGGGCGACAGAGTGAGACCCCATCTCAAAAAAAAAGAAAGAAAAAACAAATAACCTGGATCCCTGTCACCTTCCTCCATACCTGCCCCTTGTTATACACATTCATCAACCTTCACAAACACACATAACCACATCGCAGGCTCAAATGGAGCCGTTCTATCATTATACATATGCTATAGGGGAGGAAAAGATTATCTCTCTGTCCTTCTAGGGTCTCTCACTGGGGCCCTGGAAATTAAGCTCATAAAAGCCAGATTAACAAGTGAGGCCCCAGACATGGTGGCTCATGCCTGTAATCCCAATGCTTTGGGAGGCCAAGTGGGTCTATCACTTGTGTCCAGGAGTTCAAGACCAGCCTGGGCAACATGGTGAAACTTCATCTCTACTAAAAGTACAAAAAATTAGCTGGGCATAATAGTGCATGCCTATAGTCCCCGCTACTCAGGAGGCTGAAGTGGGAGAATTACCTGAGTCTAGGAGGTCAAGGCTGCAGTAAACCAAGATCACACACCTGTACTCCAGCCTGGGTGAGAGTGAGACTCTGTCTCAAAAATAAATAAATAAATAAAAAGAGAAAAGTTTAATTACATATGTATGAAAGGCGTTTCAGAAAGAAAAGAGACTCAAAGAGGTGGCCAAATAAGTGAGGCTTATTTATCATCTTAGGCTAAACAAATTAAAAGGAGTTTGGGGCTTCTGAGTCGGGGAGGCACATCATGGGAGAGAGAGGAGTGGAAATATATAACAAATAAAAGTAGTCTGGTTACACAGCTAAGAGTCTCAGGTGATAAGAGTTGTTTGCCAGAGTACCTTTCTTCCTGGTACAGAGATACCTTTACAAACAGAAACTTTCTTTATAAATGTAAACATATTCTACAAAAGGGGAAATGAATACTCCACTTTCAGGCAGTTAGAGGGAGGTAAAGAGCTTTTCTGCATCTGCTGGTTCTCAATTGCCTTTAACTTAAAGTAATCTACATGACACAGCAGCATACTTTGAGAAGGCATATTCCGGAATCTTTCAATGACAACCTCAAAAACAGTAAGAAAGTGACTTCTGCTTCCCAGTAAGATGGAGTAACAAGGCCCAGGATGACTGACATGACTGAAAAAATGGTGTGTAAACAATGGTTTTCGGACATTGGACATCAGGCAACGCAAGAAAGTATTCCCTGAGAGGTGAGAAACAAACCAAGTGAACCCAGACCTGCCCAAGCTTATTGCCTGGTGAGGGAAACTAGATGAAGCCAGCCCAGCTGAATTGAGACGGTGGAAGTTCAGGGAGGCCAGGGCATCTAGAGTTCACAGGGCAGAGTACTGGAGAGGAGAGAGTTGCAGAGACAGAGAAAGCTGGAGATCTGTGAAAGATCCCTCTAGAGTCCCCAGCTAATTATTTATCAGCATATGAGTGATTAGAGGGAACAGTCCTGGGAGATCACACAGATCTGGTATGTGAATAATTCATCTGCCCAACAGACAGATCAACTCACGGGACATTAAGTGGAGTACTCCGAAGAGCATTCTCTCAGCAGCGGGGCAAAATTAGCCCTTCACCAAATCCTGCTCCAGTCCACTTAGCAAAGCTTAAAAGCAAGATCCAGAAGGATACAGACATTTCCAAGTAACAGTGTCCCAGAACAAAACTAGAGAATAATTAAAAGAATATTAAAATAGGCCGGGCGCGGTGGCTCAAGCCTGTAATCCCAGCACTTTGGGAGGCCGAGACGGGCGGATCACGAGGTCAGGAGTTCGAGACCATCCTGGCTAACACGGTGAAACCCCGTCTCTACTAAAAAATACAAAAAACTAGCCGGGCGAGGTGGCGGGCGCCTGTAGTCCCGGCTACTCGGGAGGCTGAGGCAGGAGAATGGCGTAAAAACCCGGGAGGCGGAGCTTGCAGTGAGCTGAGATCCGGCCACTGCACTCCAGCCTGGGCGACACAGCGAGACTCCGTCTCAAAAAAAAAAAAAAAAAAAAAAAAAGAATATTAAAATAGGCCGGGCGCGGTGGCTCAAGCCTGTAATCCCAGCACTTTGGGAGGCCGAGACGGGTGGATCACGAGGTCAGGAGATCGAGACCATTCTGGCTAACATGGTGAAACCCCATCTCTACTAAAAAATACAAAAAACTAGCCGGGCGAGGTGGCGGGCGCCTGTAGTCCCAGCTACTCGGGAGACTGAGGCAGGAGAATGGCGTGAACCCGGGAGGCGGAGCTTGCAGTGAGCTGAGATCCGGCCACTGCACTCCAGCCTGGGCGACAGAGCGAGACTCCGTCTCAAAAAAAAAAAAAAAAAAAAAGAATATTAAAATATACAGCTGGATATTTTAATATCCAGGATAAAATGAACAATTTCTGGCATTTTATCAAAAAGTACCAGGCATGCAAAGAAGTAGGAAAACATAACTGTGATGGTTAATTTTATGTGTCAATTTGATTGGCCACAGGGTGTCCCAATGTTTGGTTAAACATTACTCTGAATGTGTCTGTGAGAGCATTTCCGGAAAAACATCAACATTTGAATCTGTAGCCTGAGTAAAGAAGGTTGATGAGCCTCACCCAATTCAGTGAAGGCCTGAATAGACAAAATAGTTGAGTGAGGGAGAATTTGCTCTCATGACATGACTGTCATCAAGCAAGCACATAGTCTTTCCTTGCCTTTGGGCCCGGACTAGAACTGGAATTTACATCCATCTCTCCTGATTCTCAGGCCTTCACACTTGGGCTAGAACAATATTACTGGCTCTCCTGAGTCTCCAGCCTGCCAACTGCAGATCTTGGGACTCTTCTCTGCCTCTATAAGTGTGTGAGCCAATTGCATAAAGAAATAAATACCCTGTTTTAGCCGGGTGTGGTGGCATGCACCTGTAATCCCAGCTACTCAGGAGGCTGAGGCAGGAGAATCTCTTGAACCCGATAGACAGAGGTTATAGTGAGCTGAGACCGTGCCACTGCACTCTAGCCTAGGCAACAGAGCGAGACTCCATCTCAAAAATAAATAAATAAATAAATAAATAAATAAATAAATAAATAAATATCCTATTGATTCATTCTTTTTCTTTTGAGATGGAGTCTCACTCTGTCACCTAGGCTGGAATGCAGTGGCGTGATCTCAGCTCACTGCAACCTCCGCCTCCCTGGTTCAAGGGATTCTTCGGCCTCCTGAGTAGCCGGAATTACAGGCCTGCACCACCACACGTGGCGAATTCTTTTATTTTTAGTAGAGACGGGGTTTTGCCATGTTGGCCAAGCTGGTCTCCAACTCCTGACCTCAGGTGATCCACCCACCTTAGCCTCCCAAAGTGCTGGGATTACAGGCGTGAGCCACCGCTCCTGGCCTCCTGTTGATTCTTTCTCGGCAGTACCCTGATTAATACAAAAAAGTTCAATGTATTATTAGCATTTCTATTTTATGTAAAGAAGAAATTGAGGGCACTAGAGATATAAATGGTCCCAAATCAGACAGCTAATACATGGTGAAGGGAGGACTTGAACCCTGATTTTGCGTTTCTACATTCTGTGTCCTGCCCACACTCAATGTCTTCCCTGGTTGAGTGTGAATGTGCAGCTCTCATGCTCTGGCCCCTTCTTTTTTTTGGCACTGCATTATACATAGCATCTATTGCAACTTCATATTGTAGTTTCAAGGCATTTATTATTATTGTTACTAATTTTAGAGATGGGGTCTTGCTATGTTGCCTGTGCTGGAATGCAGTGGCTATTCATAGGCACGATCATAACACACTGCAGCCTCGAACTCCTGGGCTGAAGTGATCCTCCTGCCTCAGCTTCCCAAGTAGCTTGGACTACAGGCGTGCACCACGGTGCCCAGCTTTCATGGCGTTATTCTTAAATCCCTATCTGGTCTGCAAAGCTGAGAAGAAAGTACATGAGTTCTGGGGTTAGACAGCCTTGAGTTTTAATCCTACCTCCCTTGCCACTTCTTTATTTTGAGACCTTGGGCAATAACAATAATCTCCAATGCTTATTGAATGCTTAGTATGTTCAGTGATGCTAAGAGCTTAATATGTATTAATTTCCTCTAATCTACACAACAACTCAAGAAGGTAGAAACAATTATATTTCCATTTTGTAGAAGAGGAAATTAAGAAAATCCGTTTTCTCTCTCTTTTTTTTTTTTTGAGATGGAGTTTTGCTCTTGTCGCCCAGCCTGGAGTGCAATGGCACAATCTCAGCTCACTGCAACCTCTGCCTCCTGGGTTCAAGTGATTCTCCTGCCTCAGCCTCCCAAGTAGCTGGGATTACAGGCACAGGCTACTATGCCCGCTAATTTTTGTATTTTTAGTAGACACAGGGTTGCACCATGTTGGCCAAGCTGGTCTCCAACTCCTGACCTCAGGTGATCCGCCCACCTCGGCCTCCCAAAATGGTGGGATTACAGGCATGAGCCATCACGCCCGGCCGAGAATCCATTTTTTGTGTGACGATAGTCACATCTAATTTACTAGGCTATCATGAGGATTACATGAGATAACACGTAGAAAGTGCCTAGAGGATAAGAGTAGCTTTGCAACTGTTCCTCCCCTCCCCCTCACCTCCTCCACTGAGGGCAAGGACCACATCTCTGTTGCTTCTGCTTTCTCCTAGTAGATGGCAGGGATGAGCAAGTAACAGGGACACCAGAAATGTTATCAGGGGTCAATCTGAAGATTGGAACTCCCCTCGCATTTGACCTTAATTCCTCTTTCACCGAAAATACCAAACATATAGATGTCACTTGCTCTGCCTGCCACTATCCACCCAACAAATACAGCTCATGGAGCAGCTAAACTTCGCTGGTAATAACAACTGCTTGATATGTTCCACTATCATGTTCTGGAACCAACTGACTAAGAAAAACACACCTGGACTGAATAATGAACACTTGCACATTGGGTGTAACTCAGCACTTTGTTGACTATTGTGTGCCACTTTGGCTACACAAAGAATCACCCAGGATCTCTCTGAAAATACTGATGCCTGGCTCCATGCCCAAGATCACGATTCATTCGATCTGAAGTAACTGACGCCGAGACATTAAAAATGCTTCAGTTCTAGAGATGACTCTAATGTGTCACCAGGGTTACAAATAGTTGATTTATCTGTATACATGAAAGGGAAATTCATTTTAGCCATTCTTATTATTATTTAGGATGGTAAATCTGTCTCTTTGCATGTGTTATTCAGACTATAACCAAATATTACAGCATGGTGCAGTAACCATAGAGGGAAACTAAAAAAAAAAAAATGATGTAGACTGAGATCAGCAAATACATGGCTGCTCCTCCCTGTGTCCACAATTGCAACACTCCTCTGAGTCCTGGTCTTGCATCGTTTCTGAAGAGAGCATCCTGGTGGTCACATGAAATGGAGCTTAATATTGTACAAGGTATTCACACACTTAAGCTGTTACGGCCAGGCACAGTGGCTCGTGCCTGTAATCCCAACACTTTGGAAGGTTGAGGCGGGCGGATCATCTGAGGTCAAGAGTTCGAGACCAGCCTGGTCAACATGGCGAAACCCCATCTCTACTAAAAATGCAAAAATTAGTTGGGCGTGGTGGCGCATGCCTGTAATCCCAGCTACTGCGGAGGCTGATGCAGGAGAATCATTTGAACCCGGGAGGTGGAGGTTGCAGTGAGCTGAGATTGCTCCATTGCACTCCAGCTTGGGCAACAAGAATGGGCCAGGTGCGGTGCCTTACGCCTGTAATCCCAGCACTTTGGGAGGCCAAGGCGGGCAGATCACGAGGTCAGGAGATCGAGACTATCCTGGCTAACATGGTGAAACCCCATCCCTACTAAAGATACAACAAAATTAGCCAGGTGTGGTGGCGGGCACCTGTAGTCCCAGCTACCAGGAGGCTGAGGCAGGGGAATAGCATGAACCCAGGAGGCAGAGCTTGCAGTGAGCTGAGATCACGCCACTGCACTCCAGCCTGGGCAACAGAGCGAGACTCCGTTTCAAAAAAAAAAAAAGAGTGAAACTCTATCTCAAATAAATAAATAATAAAAAAGCGATTACAAGACAGTATTTATTGTATTTATTCAACAAATATTGATCAAGAACCTACTATATGCCAGGACCTGGGTTAGCTACTAGTAATATGAAGATGGATAACATGTGATTCGGCCTCAAATAACTCAGTCTGTCAGAGGAGAGAGGATGTGGTAAGTGCTTTGTAGAATATGTACAAAGTGCTGTTAAAACAAAGAGAACAAATCAACTATTTATGCCTGGGAGAATCAGGAAAGACGACGAGAATTGTCAACTGTGCTGGATTATAAGGGATTGAGTAGGAATTCACAAGGCCCCATTCAACTGAAGCGGTATTCTAGTGAAGGAATACCATGTATGACTGCAGTAACACAAAACAGCTGCTGTATTTAGTCTACAAGTGGTGTTAATAGTGTGACCGTGGCCAAAAGTGAGTATGAGGGACTGATAAAAAGTCAGGCTAGAAAAAGAAGTATCAGGGCCTTTGCATGGCATTTTGGTGTTCAGGTGACAGTTAAGGCTGTCCAGTGACATTTCTGTGATGATGGAAATTAAGGAGGTAGTTCAAGCAAGAAAGAGGATGGGAATTCCAAGACTGGACCTAAACTCAAAGGGAAGGTCTTGCACTTACATCAAAAGTTTGAGAAATCAACATACTTGTATGTTTTGATCTAGATAAAATTCTTAAATTCCGCTTGTCTTTTAAAAAATAATTATTCCCAATTCTAACAAAGTTTTTGTCTTCATAGACCAATCACCAATCCGTAGAGCTTCATTCCAGTGCCACAGCTAAGGATGTGAAGATACTGTTTACCCCGTGATGTTTACTCAGCAATACAATTCACCAGGACTTAAAGGAAAGTTGCTACCTCCACCCACCATTCATAACTCACTTTTTTTCTTTATAGTCTCACTTTGTTTTTATTTTTTCTTTACTTTTAAAAAATGTTTTAAATTTTAATATAGTTAAGAGATACAAGTACAGATTTCTTAAGGCGTGCGTGTACTGTATCACGGTGAAGTCTGGGCTGTTAGTGTACCCATCACCCAAATAGTGAACATTGTCCCCAGTAGCTAATCTACAACCCTTACCCCACTTCCAACTAAATAACTCACTTCTGGTTCACTCTTTTCAACCTTGTGTTCACTCCCTAGCCTAGGTTGGTTTCAAATTTCCCAACTACCAATGCTGATCTTTGTTTCCAGTTTTTGTCTTTGCCTAGTGCTTTGGCCTCAGTGCTCAATCCTGTTTTTCCAGCTGCAAGCTCAGCTTTACAGTCTATTTCTCCACCTTGCTATGTAGTCATAGGAAAACACCCTTCCTACTTTGGATGGGCCTGAGATCCACCTAGCTCAGGGTACCCTTTATCTGTGATCATCCCACCAGGCTGGCTTCAGTTTTTTAAGAAGGTCAGAGAGAGGAAGAAAGGGAATCTAGACCAAAGCCTAGGATACCTGAGAGCAAACACTGAAGGACAGATTTCGGGAGGAAGATAATGAGTTCAGTTTTAGGTGTGTTCATTTAAAAATGTTTTTGTACCATTCAAGTTGAAGCTACCTTTGCAAAAATTATACAAGTGAGAAAATTATGACAGTGTAAGTGATCTGACCTCACCAATTCCATCTTGCTTCTAACCTCTAAGCTGCCCTTGTTTATTCCTGAGCATAGTAGTGTATTGCTGAATCTTGAAATAAAGATGATAGATAATAGCCCTTTCCCAGAACAAATCCTCTCCTTGCCTGGGGACCAGACTGCCTTGGTAAGACTAACAAATTAGCCACAAGATTAGAAGTTATGGTTTAGAAGTTGGCCGGGCACAGTGGCTCAGGCCTGTAATCCCAGCACTCTGGGAGGCCAAGGTGGGTGGATCACGAGGTCAGGAGATCGAGACCATCCTGGCTAACACAGTGAAACCCCATCTCTACTAAAAACACAAAAAATTAGCTGGGCGTGCTGGTGAGCACCTGTAGTCCCAGCTACTCAGGAGGCTGAGGCAGGAGAATGGCGTGAACCCAGGAGGCAGAGCTTGCAGTAAGCTGAAATCGCGCCACTGCACTCCAGCCTGGGAGACGAGACTCCGTCTCAAAAACAAAACAAAACAAAACAAAACACCTGGGAAAGGAAATGTTCAGGTTAAGATAAAAGATTGTGGAGACCAAGGTTCTTTTGAAGTCTCATAGTGGCTGCCTTTAGAGACAACAGATGACAAATATTTCCTGTTCAGACCTTTAAATGGTGCTAGACTCTCAGTTAATCTCTTAAGGATTGGGAGGGCCTAGAAGAAAAAGATCTAGCTATGTTAATAGAGATTCTTTACAGATGCAAATTTTCCCCCACAAAGGGCAGCTTTGCAGCGCTATTTCAAAATGTGGCAAAGAAACACATTTTGAGATAAAATATTTTGATTTTCTTCTTTGTCACGTAATGTTATGCCAAAGTCAGATTGGAAAGTAGTCACGATATATTTATAGGGTTAAACAAAACTCATCTGATGAGAATTTATGGTTTGTAGGTCATAACTCCCCAAACTCCTTAGATAGGAATCTGGGCAAGATAAGAAAAACTGAGCTTAGTCCTCTGCTTGGATAAGAAAAACAGGACACTTTTCCCATAATAGGAAGAAAGGAAAGATAAGTTTTAGAGAAGTTGTTCCTAAAAAGCAAGCATGGTTTCACACCCTTTACTAAATGAAGTTAAGGGTTGATGTTTCGCTTTTATTAGGAAATGTCCTAAGTTGGCTAAACATAATGTTTGTCAAGCTAAGTCAGACTCATATTTCTCCTGACTTGCATTCAGGTTTACAGGCACAATGAGTACAGAGCTCACACCATTAGCACTCAATAGGCATTCAATCTTGCATTTAGGAAGCTCTTGGTTAGTAATTACAGAATGAATGAAATAATAAATCTGTATAACGAACCCCCAGGACACAAGTTTACCTGTGTAACAAAACTGCCCTTGTAACCCTGTAAACCAAAAATAAAAATCTAAGACCCCCCCAACCATCTGAGTGAACTTCCTCCTCGGCCAGGACCTGGATAAAATTTAACCTGAAGGACTGGTTCAGGCGATGGCAGGAAGTGAGGGTCTGACAGGCCTCATTATACCTCCCAGGCATTAACATCAACAGAGACCTTAAGTCTGATAAGAGCATTTACAATCTATTATCTCTGAAGCCTGCTGCCTGAAGCCTTCGTCTGCACAATAAAAACTTTGGTCTCCACAAGTCTTTATCATTTTTTTTTTTTTTTTGAGTTTCGCTCTTTTTGCGGAGGCTGGAGCGAGATGGCGTTAGCTCGCGGCAGCCTCCGCCTCCCAGGCTTAAGTGAATCTCCTGCCTCAGCCTCTCAAGTAGCTAAGATTATAGGCATCTGCCACCACGCCCGGCTAATTTTGTATTTTCAGTAGGGTTTCTCTATGTTGGTCAGGCTGGTCTCGAACTCCCAAGGTGATCCGCCCACCTCAGCTTGGTAAAGTGCTGGGATTACAGGCGTGAGCCACCGCGCCCAGCCCACAATTCTTCACCTTAACCCAAATATTTCCTTTCTATTGATCCCAGGTCTTAAGATAAACTCAACCAATTGTCAACCAGAAAAATTTTAAATTTACCTATAATTGGAAAGCCCCACCCTTCAAGTTGTCTCACCTTTCTGAACTAAACCAATGTATTACTTGAATGTATTTGATTGAAGTCTCATGTCTCCCTGAAATGTATAAAACCGAGTCGCACCCCGACCACCTTGGACACATGTTCTCAGGACCTCCTGAGGGTTGTCTTATGGGCCATTGTCACTCATATTTGGCTCAGAATAAATCTCTTCAAATGTTTTACAGAGTTTGACTCTTTTCGTTGATACCCCTGAATTTAAAATTTAAAAAAGAAAAATAAAAAAAGAAAAAGGATAAATGAATGAAGAAAAAAACCTTTTAACTTGCCCAGGGAATATATGCACCAATGGCAGGAAGTCAAAAGATAAACCTTTCCTTTTTTTTTTTTTTTTTTTTGAGACGGAGTCTCGCTCTGTCGCCCAGGCTGGAGTGCAGTGGCCGGATCTCAGCTCACTGCAAGCTCCGCCTCCCGGGTTCACGCCATTCTCCTGCCTCAGCCTCCCGAGTAGCTGGGACTACAGGCGCCCGCCACCTCGCCCGGCTAGTTTTTTGTAGTTTTAGTAGAGACGGGGTTTCACTGTGTTCACCAGGATGGTCTCGATCTCCTGACCTCGTGATCCACCCGTCTCGGCCTCCCAAAGTGCTGGGATTACAGGCTTGAGCCACCGCGCCCGGCCAAAAGATAAACCTTTCTAAATTCAAAAGATTTACCTTAACCAACTCCACAGGTTTATTTCTCTCATTATCATCTCTAAAAACTGAGGGAACCAGTGTTTTATTAACTTCCTAAAAGTCTTGAGGAGTCGTTTACATTTTAAAAGGCTAAGACCCATTAGGGGCCGGGCGCGGGTGGCTCAAGCCTGTAATCCCAGCACTTTGGGAGGCCGAGACGGGCGGATCACGAGGTCAGGAGATCAAGACCATCCTGGCTAACACGGTGAAACCCCATCTCTACTAAAAAATACAAAAAAAAACTAGCCGGGCGAGGTGGTGGGCGCCTGTAGTCCCAGCTACTCGGGAGGCTGAGGCAGGAGAATGGCGTAAACCCGGGAGGCGGAGCTTGCAGTGAGCTGAGATCCGGCCACTGCACTCCAGCCTGGGCGACAGAGCCAGACTCCCTCTCAAAAAAAAAAAAAAAAAAAAAAAAAGACCCATTAGGTATTAGTAGATCATTTCTTTTTTTTTTTTTTTTTTTTTTTGAGAGGGAGTCTTGCCCTGTCGCCCGGGCTGGAGTGCAGTGGCCGGATCTCAGCTCACTGCAAGCTCCGCCTCCCGGGTTCACGCCATTCTCTTGCCTCAGCCTCCCGAGTAGCTGGGACTACAGGTGCCCGCCACCTCACCCAGCTAGTTTTTTGTATTTTTTTTTTTTTTTTTTTTTAGTAGAGACGGGGTTTCACCGTGTTAGCCAGGATGGTCTCGATCTCCTGACCTTGTGATCCGCCCGTCTCGGCCTCCCAAAGTGCTGGGATTACAGGCTTGAGCCACCACGCCCGGTCAGTACATCATTTCTTAATATAAGCTAATAAATAACACAGTGCAATAGGACTATCTACTGAACTTAATAGCCATGCTAACACTTTGCTACTTGGTTCACCTGGGAAAAATTCAGGAATACAATACAAAATTATTTACAGAGGGATTTTTATTTACTCATTTTTCTTCTTCCTCTTTTTTTTTTTTTGAAACCAGTCTCACTCTGACATCCAGACTGCAGTTGCCATGGTAAAACCATAGCTCACTGCCGCCTCCACTGGGCGCAGATGATCTTTCTGCCTCAGCCTCGCAATTAACTGGGATTACAGGCATTGTGCCGCCACGCCCAGCTAATACAAAAGGATTTTAAAACAAACTTTTTCATATTTTTCTTTTGATTATGTCCTTTACTTACCCTCTAGTTTGATTCAGATTCTCCCAGTCATTGGTCTCATACAGCCAAATAGGGCAAGAACTTAATTTACAAGATAATAAGAGGTTATATTCAACAGAAAACCCTATCCACCTGTTCTCAGCTGATCTAGGTTGCTACTATGGAAACAGATAAACCCACAGATACAAATAAACCACTGTGCTCTACTCAAGAATAAGAACCCCCTTACAATTCCTTTTGCGGAGACTCTTTTCTGATTTAATATATTAAAATGTCACTATCAAGTGAATGTAATGTTGTTCTTGTCTTATTAGCTTTTTAAAAATTAAAATAACATTTTTTCTTATTACAAAAGCAATACTTTGCATTACAGAAAAATCTGAAAATGCAAGATACTCAAAGAAACGAAAATTACCGCAGGTAATTGGGCTGTCTGTTAATAGGTCAGTTGGGAGTTGAGTGATTAAATAAAAAAACAAAAAGAGCCAGGCGCCGTGGCTCAAGCCTGTAATCCCAGCACTTTGGGAGGCCGAGGCGGGCGGATCACAAGGTCAGAAGATCGAGACCATCCTGGCTAACACGGTGAAACCCCGTCTCTACTAAAAAAAACAAAAAAATACAAAAAACTAGCCGGGCGAGGTGGCGGGCGCCTGTAGTCTCAGCTACTCGGGAGGCTGAGGCAGGAGAATGGCGTGAACCCGGGAGGCGGAGCTTGCAGTGAGCTGAGATCCGGCCACTGCACTCCACTCTGGGCGACAGAGCGAGACTCCGTCTCATAAAAAAAAAAAAAAAAAAAAAAAGAGAGAAAAACGTCTAGAGATAACTACTTTTACACTCAGTATATGCAAGTGATTTGCAGATTTTTCAACCTTGCAAAACTTCTCCTTTAAATGAATCTTGGCCGGGCGCGGTGGCTCAAGCCTGTAATCCCAGCACTTTGGGAGGCCGAGACGGGCGGATCATGAGGTAAGGAGATCGAGACCATCCTGGCTAACACGGTGAAACCCCGTCTCTACTAAAAAATACAAAAAACTAGCCGGGCGAAGTGGCGGGTGCCTGTAGTACCAGCTACTCGGGAGGCTGAGGCAGGAGAATGGCGTGAACCCGGGAGGCGGAGCTTGCAGTGAGCTGAGATCCGGCCACTGCACTCCAGCCTGGGTGACAGAGCAAGACTCCGTCTCAAAAAAAAAAAAAAAAAAAAAAAAAAAAAAAAAATCTTATGTAGGTTATTAATATGTAAAACACAAAATTAGGAGGTGGATGCCTGAAAACCCAATAGTTTGGTCTGCAAACATCCCCTGAGTTGAGTCCCAAAGCACCTTCTTGGTACCTCACAGTTCTTCAGAATGAAGTTTAAAATCCACTGGGATCTATTATTCTAGAAATTTTTCCTATGAATAATATTCCTATGTATCACTTTATAAAAAGATCATATAATGTATGCATTTTTACAAAGGCAAATACTATTTTCACCACACAATATTACAAATCATAAACAGCTTTCCCACATCAAGATATTCCCTTCTGAGGGCAGTAAGGGTAAACTTCTTTGTCCTTGGTCAGGTCATAATTTTTTTATTTTTTATTTTTTTTTAGATAAGTTCTCACTGTCACCCAGGCTGGAGTGTGGTGAGGAGATCATAGCTCACTGTAGCCTCAACCTCTCGTGCTCAAGTGATCCTCCTACCTCAGCCTCCCTGTTATGCCCAGACCATTTGTTCCCCAAAGAAGACCACCAGAGTCCAGAGTCAAAGCCAAGCGGCAAGGATCTTTATTACAAGTTCGAACTTGGTCCCTCCATTCCATAGCATACAGGAGGGCCTCGAACAATGCGAGTGCTTGCTTTTTATAGCCCAATGTAAACAGGATATGTAAAGTTACAGGGAACAAGGTAATTCTCTTGGTTACAGCATTACAATTGGTTAACATTATACATTTAGCATTCCTTATCAGAGATCTCCCAGGTGATGTTTTTCTGAAGTTTGAAAGAAATATGGAGGAATGTGTTTGTGCTGGACTCAGGAAGTTGGGAGATATATGGGGGATGTGCCTCATTCCTTTCATCCCCAGTAGTTTTTGTTTTTGGGGTTTTTGTTTTGTTTTGTTTTCGTTGCCCAGGCTGGAGTGCAGTGGCATGAATACCAACCACCACAGCCTCAACCTCCTGGGCTCAAACCCAGATCCTCCTGTCTCAGCCTCCCAAGTAGCTGGAACTACGTGCTCATGCAATCACGCCTGGTTAGTGGTTTTGTTTCCTGGTTTTATGTTTTTTGTAGAGATAGTGTCTCGCCAAGCTGCCCAGACTACTTTCAAACTCCTGGGCTTAAGCGATTCTCCCTCTTTAGCTTCCTAAAGTGCTGGAATTACAGTAGTCAGCCACCTGTTCTTGTCTAAATTTTTAACATTTAGTTTTAATAGTAAACACTGTTACTTGTTCATATGCCCTTCCTATCTCCTTGGTGGTTAGGGAAAGGGACTATTTTCATCCTTGCTTTAAAATTAACCCATAAACTAAATTCCTCCCATACTTAACGTGGCCTATGTGCAGAGATAAGGAAGGAAGTTAACCTAAAATATATCATTGTGGGAGGTTAGCATTAAGAGCAAAATGGAGGTAGTCATGATAGGCCTTTGTTTCACTGTTCCAATACCAAACTGTTTCAGCACCATTTATGAAACAATCCACCAATCAATCCACAACACTAACTCTATAACATATAATATTTTCATGCACGTGGATCTGTTTCTAGGCTTTTCCCCATTATTTTGGTCTGTATAATACTGTGCCAATATTATACTTTCTTGATTACTATAGCTTTGAAACAAAACTTGACACCTTGAACTTGGGAGGACAAGTTCTCCCATCTTCTTCAAAGATCATTTTGCAAAATTTTGATAGGAAATCAACCGCTCTGCTCATATTCCAATCTGGAGTTTCACATTGCATCAAGTGTGTGAATTGTTTCTACAGAATATAAGAGAATTGCCTCTTTATTGTCACCGAATGTAATGTTTACAGATGATCTGCAAAATTTTCCTTCTATTTTTCAAAGGATTCCAGTAATAGGAATTTACTGCTCAATTTCTCAGAAAAAAAGATTTTTGGACCCTTTTTGTCCAATCACTTTTCTACATGGCTGATCATACATTGCTGAACCTAAGCATAAAACTGGGCAGTTTCTCCTCTTTTCCAGCTAGAACCATAGAGGGTGTCAAAGAGAAGAAGCAGCAGCTTCCTGCTGCGTCAGAAACTCTTAAGAAAAAACAAAGGAATTTTGCAGAGCTGAAGATCAAGCGCCTGAGAAAGAAGTTTACCCAAAAGATGTTTTGAAAGGCAGAAAGAAGCTTAACTATGAAAAAGCGAAGCACTATCACAAGGAATATAGGCAGATGTACAGAACTGAAATTCGAATGGTGAGAATGGCAAGAAAAGTTGGCAACGTCTATGTACCTGCAGAACCCAAATTGGTGTTTGTCATCAGATTCAGAGGTATCCATGGTGTGAGCACAAAGGTCTAAAAGGTGTTGCAGCTTCTTCGCCTTCATCAAATCTTCAATGGAACCTTTGTGAAAATCAACAAGGCTTCAACTAACATGCTGTGGATTGTAGAGCCATACATTGCATGGGGGTAACCAAATCTGAAGGCAGTAAATGAATAATCTAGCAGCGTGGTTATGGCAAAATCAAGAAGAAGCAAATTGCTTTGACAGATAACACTTTGATTGCTCAATCTCTTGGTAAATATGGCATCATCTGCATGGAGGATCTGATTCATGAGACCTATACTGTTGGAAAACGCTTCAAAGAAGCAAATAACTTCCTGTGGTCCTTCAAATTATCTTCTCCAAGAAGTGGAATGAAGAAAATGACCACCTATTTTGTAGAAGGTGGAGATGCTGGCAACAGGGAGGACCAGATTAACAGGCTTCTTAAAATAATGAACTAAGGTGTCTACCATGATTATTTTTCTAATCGGGCCAGTTAATAAACAGTACTTGCTCTCAAATTGAAGAAAAAATATATGGCCGGGCGCGGTGGCTCAAGCCTGTAATCCCAGCACTTTGGGAGGCCGAGACGGGCAGATCACGAGGTCAGGAGATCGAGACCATCCTGGCTAACACGGTGAAACCTCGTCTCTACTAAAAAATACAAAAAAACTAGCCGGGCGAGGTGGCGGGCACCTGTAGTCCCAGCTACTCGAGAGGCTGAGGCAGGAGAATGGCCTAAACCCGGGAGGCGGAGCTTGCAGTGAGCTGAGATCCGACCACTGCACTCCAGCCTGGGCGACAGAGCCAGACTCCATCTCAAAAAAAAAAAAAAGAAAAAAATATGAACAATTTCCCCTGGGTTTTTTTTTTTTTTTTTTTTTTTGAGACGAAGTCTTGCTCTGTTGCCCAGGCTGGAGAGCAGTAGCACGATCTTGGCTCACTGCAACCTCCGCCTCCCAGGTTCAAGCTCCCATATAAACATGTTAAATACATTTGCATGCCTTTTATCCAAATAATCTGCCTTTTGCAAGTTAATTTTTCAGCGAAACTTCAGAGGGCTCTTGGCCCTTAAGTTATCCAGACTTGGGATTTTTCCAACCTTCCAGGTGTACACATTCTTTACTCATTATTTACTTGTTGTTCTTACAGAGACAGAATATGAGTCGCAAATGTGATTCCCCAGTTCTTTTTATTTTATGTGCTTCTTTTTCCTGCCTCTTAGTGAAACTAGGCCTCATAAAACTTAGAAACTAGGCCTCATATAGAAAAAATTAACACCAGGTGACTCTGGATAGGGTCCTACCCTGCCTCAATAGGGTCCCACCCTGATAGGGTCCCACCCTGCCAATTCCGGGAAACAACCTCATGGGGTCCCACCCTGCCAATTCCGGGGGTCCCACCCTGCCTCAAAGTTCCCGGAATCAACAACTCCAGGAAAAAAAACCTCATAAGGTCCTGCTCTAACCAATTAGCATAAGACACCTTGCTCAGGCCATAGACAGACCCAATTACCACGCGCCTAAAGCTTTGTTTGAATTTCGCGCCCTAAGCTGTGTTTAAACTTGTATTTGCCTATATAAACAGCCTGTAACAAGCAGTCGGGGTCCCAGGGCCAACTTAGAGCTTGGGACCCTAGCGCGCTAGTAATAAATAACTCTCTGCCGTGAATCTCGTGTCGGTGATCCTTCGTGGCGACCCCTGCCCAGGAGGGAATCGACAGTTCAGTTCCAACATTAGTTTTATTTTTGTACAAGTTTCATTTTTATATAGTCAAATTTATCAAGCTATTCTTTTGTGACTTTAGGATTTTAAGGCATAGTTGCAAAGCTCTTCCTACCTCCAAGATTTTAAACGTATTTCTTCTGCTTCTTTCGAGAACTCTTTAGTTTACAATAATAACTTATGCAAGTAGTGATAGTTTTACTTTCTCCTTTCCCAATTTTTATACCTCTAGCTTCCGTCTCTAGTCTAATTGTAATTGGCTAAAACCTCAGCACCCTGTGAAATAATAGTAGTGATGATGGACATCTTTTATCTTTTTCCTCACTTTATTGGAAATGTTCATAAGTTCTGGCATTAAGCATGATGTTGAACTGAGATCAATTTATCTTACCATGCTAAGGAAATACACATCTATATCTACCTAAGTCAATATTTTTATCAAGTATGGTTGTCAAATTTGGCCAAATGTATTTTCAGCATCTATGGAGACCATTTTATGATTTTTCTTCAAATCTACCCATATGATCAGATATATTAATATATTTCCAATATTGAAATATCTAGACTACACCTCAGCGCACATTTCATTTCTTCATGCTTTCTGGCCATGTTCTTTTTCTCACCATCTCTTATTTTTTTCTTTCTTCTTTTCTTCTCTTTTTTTTTGAGACAGAGTCTCACTCAGTTGCCCAGGCTGGAGTGCAGTGGCGCAGTCTCGGCTCACTACAAGTTCCGTCTCCGAGGTTCACATCATTCTCCTGCCTCAGCCTCCCAAGTAGCTAGGACTACAGGCACCCACCACGATGCCCGGCTAATTTTTAGTAGAGATGGGGTTTCACCGTGTTAGCCAGGATGGACTCGATCTCCTGACCTCATGATCTGCCCGCCTCAGCCTCCCAGAGTGGTGGAATTACAGGCATGAGCCACTGTGCCCGGCCTCTTCTTACTTTTCTTTTATTTTCTTTATTTTGAGACAGGGTGTCGCTCTGTCACCCAGGCTGGAGAGTGCAGTGGCACCATCCCAGCTCACTGCAACCTCCGCCTCCTCCCAGATTAAAGCGATTCTCCCGCCTCAGCCTCCTGAGTAGCTGGGACTACAGGCACTATGTTTACACAGAAAAGGTTATATACATATATATATATATATATTTTTTTTTTATGTACTTCTTTTTCCTGCCTTTTAGTTTTATTTTTGTACAAGTTTCGTTTTTATATAGTCAAATTTATCAAGCTTTTCTTTTGTGACTTTAGGATTTTATCTTACTATGTTAAGGAAATATCCATCTATATCTAAAAAATATATATATTTTATTTTTTATATATTTATATATTATATATATATATTTTTTTCATTAAAAGGATGCTCGTGGCAAGGCATGGTGGCTTACGCCTGTAATCCCAGCACTTTGGGAGGCTGAGATGGGTGGATCACCTGAGGTCAGGAGTTCGAGACCAGCCTGGCCAACTTGGTGAAAAATACTACTAAAAATACAAAAATTAGCCAGGCATGGTGCTCGGTGCCTGTAATCCCAGCTACTCAGGAGGCTGAGGCAAGAAAATCACTTGAATCCGGGAGGCAGAGGTTGCAGTGAGCCGAGATGGTGCCATTGCACTCCAGCCTGGGCAACAAGAGTGAAACTCCATCTCAAAAAATAAAAAAAAGAGATGTTCATATAATTATTTTCATGTTGTTAATGATATGGGGAGGGTAGTAAACAGTAGAGAACTTTTGCTTTCTCTTACAAATGGAAATAAATTTTTTCCTAACTATAAAGTAAAACATTTTAATTTTTTAAATGCAGACAGTATAGAAAGTGTTGACTCTGTAACCCCACCATGAATAAAGAAGTTATTACTATTTATACTTTTGTTCTAGGCGTCCAAGTTTTTTTTTCTACCCTCATCTCCACTCAAAGTTTTGTTCTAAGTATGTACAGTCATCTTTTGGTATCTCTGGGGCTTTGGGTCCAGGACCTTCCTCAGACATCAAAATGCACAGATGCTTATGTTCCTGGTATAAAATGATAGAAAATGGCATAGTATTTGCAAATATCTGATGCATATCCTCTCGTATACTTTAAATCATCTCTACATTACTTATCATAACTCATACAATGTAAAGTTGTGTAAATCTTTGTTATACTTCATCGTTTTTTGTTTGTTTGTTTGAGACAGTGTCTCACTTTGCTGCCCAGGCTGGAGTGCAATGGCGCTATCTCTGCTCACCACAACCTCCACCTCCCGAGTTCAAGTGATTCTCCCACTTCAGCCTCCCAATTAGCGGGAATCACAGGCATGTGCCACAATGCCCAGCTACTTTTTGTATTTTTAGTGGAGATGGGGTTTCACCACGTTGGCCAGGCTGGTCTCAAACTCCTGACCTCAGGTGATCCGCCGGCAGTGGCTTCCCAAAGTGCTGGGATTACAGGCATGAGCCACTGCACCTGGCCAATATACTTCGTTGTTTAGGGAATAATAACAAGAAAGAAACATCTACCCTGGGTGCAGTGGCTCACGCCAGTAATCCCATCACTTTGGGAGGCCAAGGCAGGTGGATCACCTGAGGTCGGGAGTTCGAGACCAACCTGACCAACATGGAGAAACCCCGTCTCTACTAAAAATATGAAATTGGCAAGGCGTGGTGGCACATGCCTGTAATCCCAGCTACTTGGGAGTCTGAGGCAGGAGAATCACTTGAACCTGGGAGGCAGAGGTTGTGGTGAGCCGAGATCATGCCATTGCACTCGAGCAGCCTGGGCAACAAGAGCAAAACTCTGTCTCAAAAAAAAAACAAAAACAAAAAACCATCTGTACATACTGTACAGATAGAATTTTTGTTTTGAAAATTTTCTGCCGGGCGCGGTGGCTCAAGCCTGTAATCCCAGCACTTTGGGAGGCCGAGACGGGCGGATCACGAGGTCAGGAGATTGAGACCATCCTGGCTAACACGGTGAAACCCCGTCTCTACTAAAAAATACAAAAAACTAGCCGGGTGAGGTGGCCAGCGCCTGTAGTCCCAGCTACTCGGGAGGCTGAGGCAGGAGAATGGCGTAAACCCGGGAGGCGGAGCTTGCAGTGAGCTGAGATCCGGCCATTGCACTCCAGCCTGGGAGACAGAGCAAGACTCTGTCTCAAAAAAAAAAAAAAAAAAAAAAGAAAATTTTCTATCTGTGCTTCGTTGAATCCATGGATGCAGAACCCATGGATACGGAGGGCTGACTCTACTAACAAATTATAAGCACATTCACGTGTATTTAAAAAAATACAATCATAGCGTGTCTTCTGTTTTGTAACCTGTTTTTTTCACTTATATCATGGCCCTCTTTCTTTTTTTTGAGAGGGTCATTGTGGTTTGCTGCACCTATCAACCCATCATCTAGGTTTTAAGCACCACATGCATTAGGTATTTGTCCTAATGCTCTCCCTCCCCTTGTCCCCCAGGCCCCGACAGGCCCCAGTGTGTGATGTTCCCCTCCCTGTATCTGATATTCCCCTTCCTGTGTCCATGTGTTCTCATTGTTCAACTTCCACTTATGAGTGAGAACATTCGGTGTTTGGTTTTTCTGTTCCTGTGTTAGTTTGCTGAGAATGATGGTTTCCAGCTTCATCCATGTCCTTGCAAAACACATGAACTCATTCTTTCTCAAGGCTGCATAGTATTCCATGGTGTATATGTGCCATATTTTCTTTATCCAGTCTATCATTGGTGGGCAATGATACATATATATACCTATGTAACAAACCTGCATATTCTGCACATGTATTCCAGAACTTAAAGTAAAATAAAAATTTTTTTAAATTAGCCAAGCATAGGAATTACTTCCGCCTCTCAGGCTCAGGTGATTCTCCTGCCTCAGCCTCCTGAGTAGCTGTGATTACAGGCACCTGCCACCACACTCAGCTAATTTTTGTATTTTTAGTAAAGACGGGGTTTCACCATGTTGGCCAGGCTGGTCTTGAACTCCTGACCTCAGGTGATCTGCCTGCTTTAATGTTACATTACTAATAAACCTTGCTTACTAGCTAGTATGTCTCATCCTTCAAAGGCTGGCAAATATTTTAAAATCTAACCTAGCTTAGGTATGCCCTCAGCAGAAACCAATATCTTAATTAGAAGCAACAAATCAAAAAACCTAAATGGTGTTAAAGAGCACCCGCTTCCCAGACCTTTGTTCTTATTTTTCTCCCCAGTAGGAGATGTTAGCTTTTATTATTTTAAATTTGCTTGTGTTTTTTTAAAAGATAGAAGTCACAGCCCAAGAGGAGAGAGAAAATTTGCCTTCCTCAATCCTTTTGTATATTTGCTTTTAATGAAAATTGAAGGGTTTATGTAAATCAGCTGTGACTCCTCAGGTACGAGTAGAGGCTAAGAACAGCTACTCCAGTTCTTCAACAGAAAGATGCTTAGCTCCATCCACAATGAGCCGGTCATCTCGTTACCATAGTAACACCATCCCTTGTTCTCACTCTCGGAAACTTTGCCTGCATCTGCTGATGGAAGGGCACTGCCACATTTGCATCAGAAATTAAATAATACTTTCCAAGACAGATCGTACGCAATGGCTGGGGTCACAGGGATCACCAGTATGGCCTTGAAAGAGATGAGCAGAATTAGTCCAGTGGTTACAGTATTTCTCTTTAGCATCATTTCCCAAAAAAGAAAGGAAAATCGATGACTCAGAACTCAGTAAGCTCGTTCATTAGCAGGGTACCAAGTGGGAGTAGTCTCTCCTAAGTAAAAACAAAAAGCGGGAGCTTTCAGCAGCAAGCCTGCCAGGTTTTCTTTTTTTTTTTTGAGACGGAGTCTCGCTGTGTTGCCCAGGCTGGGGTGCAGTGGCGCGATCTTGGCTCACTGCAAGCTCCGCCTCCTGGGTTCACGCCATTCTCCTGCCTCAGCCTCCCGAGTAGCTGGGACTACAGGCGCCCGCCACCACGCCCAGCTAGTTTTTTGTATTTTTAGTAGAGACGGGGTTTCACCATGTTAACCAGGGACGGTCTCGATCTCCTGACCTCGTGATTCACCCGCCTCAGCCTCCCAAAGTGCTGGGATTACAGGCTTGAGCCACCGCGCCCGGCCGCCTGCCAGGTTTTCACGACTGTTTCCCCCTTTGCCCATCAGGGCATGGTCCCACACTGCCTCAGAAACCTTCTTACATGGTAGGCAGCTAGCTGCTTGTTCGGGATCTCTCTCTCTCTCTCTCTCTCACCCACCTCTATTTTCTGCCTTCATTCTCATCTGTTGGCCTGCGTTTCTTCTTAGGCTTGTTTTATAGTGACTGCTTGCCCGGTGATCAGTTCGTCCTGCTGGTGGACTTTGCCCCAGGATCCTTCCCCTACTCCCACCCTATCACTAGAGGTGGTTGCTGCGGTGTCTGGGAAAGGAGGCCTGCCAATTTCTCTTCCTGGCACTTGTTCTCCTGCTTTCTCCCTTCCTCTTGTCCTCTTCCTCATTCCCTACTCCCACACTTCCTTTTTCTCTCTCTCCTGTTTTTCCTTTGCTTCTCCACTTCTCAACCTAAAATTCAGCACCCTGCAAAACACAGCCACACACATTGCACCCTACTGGTGACACTGTAAACCAAAAATACAACTCTAAGGCCCCCCAAAACCATCTGAATGGAATTCCTCCTTGGCCAGGGCACATCTTCTCAGGATCTCCTGAGGGCTGTGTCACAGGCCATGGTCACTCATATTTGGCTCAGAATAAATCCCTTAAATAATTATTGTTGACTCTTTTTGTCGACAGTAATTTGGTGCCTCAGAGAAGACTCAGGACCCCAAAAGAGCTGCCCAAACTTGGAGCTAAGGTACTAGCAGGGAACCATCGAAGCCTCCCTGACTTCGAGCTTCTCCAACCAGTGGAGCTGACGAGTCCTCCCAAATCGTGGAACTCCCTTTGGTTGACGGTCCTTAATTTATTCTGAGCTGACATTTTTCTCTGAGGAAGTTATTGTTTAGGATCTTTTCTTTTTTTTTTTTTTGAGATGGAGTCTCGCTCTGGCGCCCAGGCTGGAGTACAGTGGGGATCTCCGCTCACTGCAAGCTCCGCCTCCTCCCGAGTTCACACCATTCTCCTGCCTCAGCCTCCCGAGTAGCTGGGACTACAGGTGCCCGCCACTTCGCCCGGCTAATTTTTGTATTTTTAGTAGAGACAGGGTTTCACCATCTTGGCCAGGATGGTCTCGATCTCTTGACCTCGTGATCCACCCACCTTGGCCTCCCAAAGTGCTGGGATGACAGGCGTGAGCCACTGTGCCCAGCCTGTTTAGGATCTTACTTCTAGTTTGGAGGTACATTCTAAAGGGTCTTCTCCATTACTTTTTCTTCCAAAAGTAATCTTGATTTGGCTTGTCTGTGCATATTTGCCTGGGGAACTGAAATGTTGTTTTCATAGGTAAATAAGAGACTGAGTTTCCTCAGCTCTGAAGAGAAAGGCCATTTTGTTCCTCCCTGCCAAAAAGCACCCCTGGGTGACAGGGGACCACGTGGGAATGTCTGTGGGGTTGACTCCCGTGACATGCAGCGGCCTTCAGGGAACCCCCAACAAAATTAGTTTAAAAAGGGCTTTTCCAGGAAGCGCATATAGAACCTGGTCACTCCATGCTTTGAGCCCTCCCAGAGGTGCTTAGACCTCCAGAGAGAGAAACTGAGACCTGTAAGAGGGTGTCAGCCACTCTATGGTGACACTGTGGAGTCCAACCCACAACCGGCACACTTAACCCACCACACTGAACTCTAGGCCACAGCTCAGCTCCTCCTTTTCAAGAAAAAAAAAAAGGGGGGAAACAAATAATCTAAGAATGACGAAAAAACAAGGAGAATGACAGATTTCAGGCACTCTGTTGATTGTATGGTGCCACTCCTTGCAAGTGTTTGTATAAAATAAACATATTATAGTCTTTCTGCACATTTACATCAAGGAAAAAGAGCCTGAAGTTCGACCTGTAATTATAGGGTTTCTAGGTTCTCTTTTTTCTCTATTTTCTTGTCTGCCTTCTGTAAATCCAGTTTTTTTTTTCTTTTTAAAAATAATTTTAAAATAATTTATTTTGATATAGGGTCTCACGATGTCACCCAGGCTGGTCTTAAACTCTCAGGCTCAAGCAGTCCTCCCATCTCAGCTTCCCAAAGTGCTGGGATTACAGGCATGAGCCACTATGCCTGGCCTGCTGTTTTCTACTGAGATAAAAACTACTGTTTGGAGCCAACCATTTTTGGTTTGTTTCTTCGTGCGTTTGCTTTTTGCAAGCCTGTGAATTTGTATTAATATCTCATGGCTAGATTTCTGAAGTAAAATCTATAGAATCGTGTGTGTGTGGCGGGGGTGGGGGAGTGTATTTATTTATTTATTTTTTTTTTTAATTTTTTTTTTTTGAGACGGAGTCTTGCTCTGTGCCCCAGGCTGGAGTGCAGTGGCGCGATCTCGGCTCACTGCAAGCTCCGCTCCCCCGGGTTCACGCCATTCTCCTGCCTCAGCCTCCCGAGTAGCTGGGACTACAGGCGCCCACCACCTCGCCCGGCTAATTTTCTTGTATTTTTAGTAGAGACGGGGTTTCACCGTGTTAGCCAGGATGGTCTCGATCTCCTGACCTCGTGATCCGCCCGTCTCAGCCTCCCAAAGTGCTGGGATTACAGGCTTGAGCCACCGCGCCCGGCAGGGGGAGTGTATTTAAAAGGCCTTTTTGTTTTGTTTTATTTTTCATTTTTTGTCCTATGACCATGTTCTTATTGAGAAAGTTTTTTTTTAGAAAAATAGTGTCTAACATCCCGGGATTCCTTAAAGTAAACAGAGAAGGTACCAAACTCCTTTTAAGGAAGAAACCTCTTTTTCCTTATGGAACCCCAAGAATGTAAACAAATGTGTTTTTTCTCAGATCTTAAACTGCTTCCTTCTGTATTGTGTTATCTGATTTTTTTTCCAACTAAAATAGTTATTACAACAGAGGCTACTGTTTGATGTTTAAGGAAGAATGTAGTTTAGACACTTAGAGAAATGTCTTTGTTAAAAAAAAAAAAAAGTTGCACTGTAAAAGCATGATCTAACCTCATAATATAATCCTCTTTTTTGAGACCCAGTGCTCAGAGCTTAAGAGGAGACTTAGGGCCAGGCACAGTAGCTCACGCCTATAATCCCAGCACATTGGGAGGCCAAGGTGGGCAGATCACCTGAGATCAGGAGATCGAGATTAACCAGGCCAACATGGTGAAACCCCATCTCTAATAAAAATACAAAAACTAGCTGGCATGGTGACACACACCTGTAGTCCCAGCTACTCGAGAGGCTGAGGGAGGAGAACCACTTGAACCCAGGAGGCGGAGGTTGCAGTGAGCCAAGATCATGCAACCACATCCAGCCTGGCAACAGAGTGAGACTCCATCTCAAAAATTAAAAAAAGGAGACTTAAATTAGAACTACTAAAAAATGGTGGATGGGAGACAGGACTAACATGCAGCTCCTGCTTAGACAGATAGAACTGTCTGGAGACTCACATTGTGAACTTTTGCTCCAAGAACCACTGCAGGAACATACCAGGAAAACAAAAATAATTCAAAGACCCTTTGAAAGAAGAGGCTTGCCACTGCAAACACCACAAGACAGCCAAAAAACTGTGAGTTCCGAAAGTGTAAGAGGAGGAAAAGGAAGCCTCCAAACACACACCTTCACTGGGGAATCTGAAAATCCAGGTCACAGGAGAAGGATTTAACCTTATCTACAGTGGAAACAGATTTAGGGAACTGAGTGAAATATAAAAGTAGAAGAAGCAGTAGGAAGAGCCCTGCAGGTACTCCCAGTCTCCAGCTCAAGCCTGGTGAAGCCATTCCTGGATTTATCTCACAGAGATCTTTGGGGAAGTGAAGGCAGCCAGTGGAATTGGGGAGCAGCCACAGAGAGAAGGAAGCTCCTAGCCGAACTTTGTAATAATTTTGACTGAGCACTAATTTTTCTGAACAGAATCAGGTGGGACAAATGGGGAAGTGCCAATACAAGCACAGAAGCCACAGCTGACATTGCAGGGGTGAGGCCTGAGAGCCCTGTTTGCTTTCTCAATAGGGAGGCTTGTACCCTGGGGCAAGATCTCACCCCTGCATGCGGGCTGCCTGGACGTAAACTCAGTGCGGTTGGTGGGAGCATGGTGGGAGTGAGACTGGCCCTGCTGGCTGCATGGGAGCTAGGTAAGGCCTGTCACCACTGGCTTTCCCCCACTTACCTGGCAACCTGTATGATGCAGCAGAGGCAGCCATAATCCCCTGGGAACATAACTCCATTGGCCTGAGAACCACTCCCCTATCCCCAACAGTGGCCACAGCAAGCCCCACCCATGGAGAGTCTGAGCTTAGACTCATCCAACCCTGCCCCCACCTGATGGTTTTTGTCTACCCACCCTGGTAGCTGAAGACAAAAGACATAAACTCTTGGGAGCACAACAGCCCTGCCCATCACCTGGGAAATCTGAGTACTTATGCTGGCCAATGTAGAACTAGCCTATATCTCCCTTCCATCACAGTTGGTGCTCTCTTAAAAGTGCCACCTCCTAGTTGGAGGCCATCAACTCAAGCCATCACAGTAACTCAACAGAACGACCCTGCTCCAAAGGAGAAAACAACAGCTAATTCCACTGCCTACAACACCCTAGCTAACCAGAGGTCCTGAGTCTGTCCACGTGACAACTTCACTGCTACTATAATCACCATTCAAGAAAACCAGCACACTAAACAAAACTACAACCAAGGACTCCCACAGTCCACTTCACTCCCCTTTCTTTCTTTTTTTTTTTTTTTTTTTGAGACAGAGTCTCACTCACTCTGTCGTCCAGGCTGGAGTGCAGCAGTGCAATCTTGGCTAGCTGCAACCTCCGCCTCCCAGGTTCAAGTGGTTCTCCTGCCTCAGCCTCCTGAGTAGCTGGGATTATAGGTATGTGCCACAATGCCCAGCTAATTTTTTTATTTTTAGTAGAGATGGGGTTTCACCATGTTGGTCAGGCTGGTCTTGAACTCCTGACCTCATGATCCTCCCACCTCAGCCTCCCAAAGTGCTGGGATTACAGGCGTGAGCCACCATGCCTGGCCATCCACTCCCCTTTCATCTCCACTGGAGCAGGTGCTGGTAGGGTAGCCATGGCTCAGGGAACTGGAGATGGATCACATCACAGGACTCTTTGTAGACTTTCCCCAGCACCAGCCTGGAGCCTGGATCTGGCTGGTTAGACCCAGAAGAACAATAACAGTCACTGCAGTCTGGTTCACAGGACCCCATCCCTAGGGCAAGAGGGAGTGCACCACATCAAGGGATTAAGAGTGAAAAGAGCAAAACTCTGTCTAAAATGAAACAAAACAAAAACCAAAGGAACAGAGCCTCCAAGAAATTTGGGATTATGTTAAAGGATGAAACATAAGAATAACTGGTGTTGCTGGGAAAGAAGAGAAATTTAAAAGTTTGGAAAACTTATCTGAGGGAATAATTGAGGAAAATTGCCTGGTCTCACAAGAGATCTAGACATCCTAATACAAGAAGGTCAAAGAATACCTAAGAAATTCAATGCAGAAAGATCATCACCTAGGCGCATAGTCATCAGGTTATCTAAAGTCAAGAGGAAGGAAAGAATCTTAAGAGCTGTGAGACAAAAAGCATCAGATAACCTATAAACAAAAACCTATCAGATTAACAGCAGATTTCTCAGGAGAAACCCTGCATGCCAGAAGAGACTGTGGTCCTATCTTTGGCTTCCTCAAACAAAATACTTACTAGCCAAGAATTTTGTATCCAGCAAAACTAAGCTGCATAAATGAAGGAGATACAGTTTTTTTCAGACAAACAAATGCTGACAGAATTCACCACTACCAAGCCAGCACTACAAGGAATGTTTTTTTTTTTTTTGAGACGGAGTCTTGCTCTGTCGCCCAGGCTGGAGTGCAGTGGCCGCATCTCAGCTCACTGCAAGCTCCGCCTCCCGGGTCTACGCCATTCTCCTGCCTCAGCCTCCCGAGTAGCTGGGACTACAGGTGCCCGCCACCTCACCTGGCTAGTTTTTTGTATTTTTTAGTAGAAACAGGGTTTCACCGTGTTAGCCAGGCTGGTCTCGATCTCCTGACCTCGTGATCCGCCCGTCTCAGCCTCCCAAAGTGCTGGGATTACAGGCTTGAGCCACCGCGCCCGGCCCAGGAATGCTAAAAGAAGTTCTAAATCTTGAAACAAAACCTCAAAATACACCATAATAAACCTCCTTAAAGCATAAATTTCACAGGACCTATAGAACAATAACACAATGGAAAAAAACAACAACAACAAGGTATTCAGGCAACAATTAGCATGACGAATAGAACGGTACCTTACATCTCAATACAAATGTTGTATATAAATGGCCTAAATGCTTCACTTAAAAGATACCAGGCCGGCCGGGCGCGGTGGCTCAAGCCTGTAATCCCAGCACTTTGGGAGGCCGAGACGGGTGGATCACGAGGTCAGGAGATCGAGACCATCCTGGCTAACACGGTGAAACCCCGTCTCTACTAAAAAATACAAAAAACTAGCCAGGGGAAGTGGCAGGCGCCTGTAGTCCCAGCTACTCAGGAGGCTGAGGCAGGAGAATGGCATGAACCCGGGAGGCGGAGCTTGCAGTGAGCTGAGATCCGGCCACTGCACTCCAGCCTGGGCGACAGAGCGAGACTCCGTCTCAAAAAAAAAAAAAAAAAGATACCAGGCCAGGCGTGGTGGCTCACACCTGTCGTCTCAGCACATTGGGAGATGAAGGTGGGCGGATCACATGGTCAAGAGATCAAGACCATCCTGGTCAAGATGGTGAAACCCCATCTCTACTAAAAATACAAAAATTAGCTGGGTGTGGTGGCATGTGCCTGTAGTCCCAGCTACTCAGGAGGCTGAGGCAGGAGAATTGCTTGAACTCAGGAGATGGAGGTTGCAGTGAGCCGAGACTGCACCACTGCACTCCAGCCTGGCAACAGAGCAAGGCTCCATCAAAAAAAAAGATACAGAATGGCAGAATGGACAAAAATCCACAAACCAGAGTCCTAGCATAGTGGTTCATGCCTATAATCCCAGCACTTTGGGAGGCCAAGGTGGGCAGATCACCTGAGGTCAGGAGTTTGAGACCAACCTGTTCAACGGGCAAAAGCCTGTCTCTACTAAAATTACAAAAATTAGCCAGGTGTGGTCGTGGGTGCCTGTAATCCTAGCTACTTGGGAAGCTAAGGCAGGGAGTATTGCTTGAACCTGGGAGGTGGAGGTTGCAGTGAGCCAAGATCATGCCACTGCACTCCAGCCTGGGTGACAGAGCAGGCTCCATCTCAAAAAAAAAAAAAAAAAAAAATTCACCAACCAGGCCAAGTGTGGGGTCTCATACTTGTAATCCCAGCAGTTTGTGAGGCCAAGGTGGGTGGCTCACTTGAGGTCAGGAGTTCAAAAACAGCCTGCTCAACATGGTGAAACCCCATCTCTACTATAAAAACAAAAATTATCCAGGCATGGTGGCACAGGAGAATCACTTGAACCAGAAAGGCAGAGACTGCAGTGAGCCAAGATCATGCCATTGTACTCCAGCCTGGGCAACAGAGCAAAACTGTGTTTCTTTTTTTTTTTTTTTAGACGGAGTCTCACTGGAGTGCAGTGCCACAATCTCGGCTCACTGCAAGCTCCGCCTCCCAGGTTCATGCCATTCTCCTGTCTCAGCCTCCCTAGTAGCTGGGACTACAGGTGCCCACCACCAAGCCCGGCTAATTTTTTGTATTTTTAGTAGAGATGGGGTTTCACCATGTTAGCCAGGATGGTCTCGATCTCCTGACTTCATGATCCGCCCACCTGGGCCTCCCAAAGTGCTGAGATTACAGGTGTGAGCCACTGTGCCCAGCCCTAAAACTCTGTTTCAAGAAGAAAAAGAAAAAAAAAATCCACCAATCAAGTATCTGCTGTCTTCAAGAGACTCACCTAACACATAGTGACACACATAAACTTAAGGTAAAGGTGTGGAAAAAGATATTCCATGCAAATGAAAACCAAAAGTGAGGAGGAATAGCTATTCTTTTTTTTTTTTCTTTTTTGAGACAGAGTCTTGCTCTGTCGCCTAGGCTGGAGTGCAGTGGCATAATCTCGGCTCACTGCAAGCTCCACCTCCTGGGTTCATACCATTCTCCTGCCTCAGCCTCCCATGTAGCTGGGACTACAGGTGCCTGCCACCATGGCCGGCTAATTTTTTTTTGTGTGTGTATTTTTAGTAGAGACTGGGTTTCACTGTGTTAGCCAGGATGGTCTCTATCTCCTGACCTCGTGATCTACCCGCCTTGGCCTCCCAAAGTGCTGGGATTACAGTCGTGAGCCACTGTGCCCTGCCAGGAATAGCTATTCATATACCAGACAAAACAGACTTTAAAGCAACAACAGTTAAAAGACAAAGAGGGACATTAAATAATGACAAAAGTATAAGTCCAACAGGAAAATATCACAATCATAGATATATATGCACCAAACACTGGAGGTCTCCAATTTATAAAACGATTATTACTAAGCTTAAGAAATGAGACTGATGGCAACATGATAATAGTGGGGTACTTCAATACTCCACTGACAGCACTAGACAGCCATCAAGATCGAAAGTCAAAAAAGAAACAACAGACTTAAACTATACCCTAGAACAAATGGACTTAACAGATACTTACAGAACATTCTACCCAATACCTGTAGAAAATACATTATTTTCATCAGAATAGGGAACATTCTCCTAGGTAGACCATATGATAGGCCACAAAACAAGTCTCAATAAATTTAAGAAAATCAAAGTTATACTAAGTACTTTCTCAGACCACAGTGGAATAAAACTGGAAATTAACTCCAAAAGGAGCCCTCAAAACTATACATATACATGGAAATTATATAATGTGCTCCTGAATGATCTCTGGGTCAACAATGAAATCAAGATGGAAATTTGAAATTCTTTGAACTGAATGACATAGTGACACAACCTATGACAACCTCTGGGATACTGCAGAAGAGGGGCTAAGAGGAAAGTTCATAGCACTAAATGCCTACATCAAAAAGTCTAATAGACTACACATAGACAATCTAAGCTCACACCTGAAGGAACTATAGAAACAAGAACAAACCAATCTCAAACCCAGGAGAAAAAAGAAATAAGAAGGATCAGAACAGAACTAAATGAAATTGAAACAAACAAACAAAAAACAGTATGAAAGATAAATGAAACAAAAACCTGATCTTTTGAAAAGATGAACAAAGTTGATAGACCATTAGCGAGATTAACCAAGAAAAGAAGGGAGAAGATCAAAATAAGCTCAATTAGAAACAAAATGGAAGATATTACAGCAGATACCACATTACTACAAAAGATCATTCAAGGCTACTATGAACACCTTTATACACACAAACTAGAAAACCTAGAAGAGATGGAGAAATTCCTGGAAATATACAACCCTCCTAGATTAAATTAGGAAGAAATAAAAACTCTAAACAGACCAATAACAAGTAGCAAGATTGAAACAGTAATAAAAAAATATTGTGAACAAAAAAAGTCCAGGACCATATGGATTCACAGTTGAATACTAACAGAAATTCAAAGAACTGGTACCAATCTTACTGAAACTATTCCAAAAGACAGAGAAAGAGGGAATACTCCCTAAATCATTCTATGAAGCCAGTACTACCCTAATACCGAAACCAGGAAATGACATAACAAAAAAAAAAAACTACAGACCAACATCCCTGATGAGTATTGATGCAAAAATCCTCAACAAAATACTAGGTAACCAAATCCAACAGCATATCAAAAAGATAATCCAGCATAATCAAGTGGTTTTCACACCAGGGATGCAGGGTTGGTTTCACATACGCAAGTCAATAAATGTGATACACCACATAAACAGAAACAAAAATAAAAGTTAAATAATCATCTCAATAGATGTAAAAAAAGCATTTGACAAAAATCAGCATCCCTTTTGATTAAAACCCTCAACAAAATTAGCATTGAAGGGCATACCTTAAGGTAATAAAAGCCATCTATGACAAATCCACAGCCAACATTATACTGAACAGAGAACAGTCGAATGCATTTCCCATAAGAAGTGGAAGAAAGCAAGTTGCTCACTTTCGCCACTTCTGTTCAACAAGGTAATGGAAGTCCTAGTTAAAGCAATCAGACAAGAGACAGATATAAAGGGCATCCAAATTGGTGAAGAGGAAGTCAAAAAGTTGCTGTTCACCAATGATATGATCGTATACCTAGAAAACCAAGACTCATCCAAAAAGCTCCTAGGAATGATAAATGAATTCAGTAAAGTTTCATGATACAAAATCAATGTATACAAATCTGTAGCACTGCTGTACACCAAAGTGACCAAGCTGAGAATCAAACCAGAAACTCAATCCCTTTTACAACAGCTGCAAAAAAATAAAATAAAACACTTAGAAATATACATAACCAAAGACTTGAAAGATCTCTACAAGAAAAACTATACAACACTGCTGAAAGAAATCAAAGATCACACAAAAATAATGGAAATACATCCTATGCTCATGAATGGGTAGAATCAATATTGTAAAAATGACCATACTGCCAAAAACAATCTGCAAATTCAATACAGTTCTCATCAAAATACCATCATCTTTCTTCACAGAACTAGAAAAAAAAAATCCTAAAATTCCTATGGAACAAAAAAGAGAGCCCACATAGCCAAAGCAAGACTAAGCAAAAAGAATAAATCTGGAGGCATTACAATTACCTAACTTTGAACTGTACTACAAGTCCATAGTTTTTTTTTTTTTTTTTTTTTTTTTTTTTTGAGACGGAGTCTCACGCTGTCGCCCAGGCTGGAGTGCAGTGGCGCGATCTCGGCTCACTGCAAGCTCCGCCTCCTGGGTTCACGCCATTCTCCTGCCTCAGCCTCCTGAGTAGCTGGGACTACAGGCGCCCGCCACCGCGCCCGGCTTAATTTTTTGTATTTTTAGTAGAGACGGGGTTTCACTGTGGTCTCGATCTCCTGACCTTGTGATCCGCCCGCCTCGGCCTCCCAAAGTGCTGGGATTACAGGCTTGAGCCACCGCGCCCGGCCTAAGTCCATAGTTATTAAAACAGCATGGTACTGGTATAAAAACAAGCACATAAATCAATGGAACAGAATAAAGAATCCAGAAATAAAATCAAATACCTACAACCAACTGATTTTCGACAAAGCAAACAAAAACATAAAATGAGGAAAGGACACCCTATTCAACAAATGGTGCTGGGATAATTGGCAAGCCCCATGTAGAAGAATGAAACTAGATCTTCATCTCTCACATTATACAAAAATCAACTCAAGATGGTCAAAGGCTTAAATCTAAGACCTGAAACAAAATTTTTAGAAGACAACATTGGAGAAACTCTTCTAGACATTGGCTTAGGCAAAGAGTTCAAAGAGTTCATAACCAAGAACCCAAAAGGAAATGCAACAACAACAAAGATAAATAGATGGGACCTAACTAAACTAAAAAGCTTTTGTGCCAGCAAAAGAAATGATCAGCAGAGTAAATAGACAACCCATGGAGTGGGAGAAAATCTTCACAAACTATGCATCTGACAAAGGACTAAGATCTGGCATCTACAAGGATCTCAAACAAATCAGCAAGGAAAAAACAAATAATCCCATCAAAAGGTGGGCTAAGAACATGCATAGACAATTCTTAAAAGAAGATATACAAAAGGCCAACAAACATATGAAACAATGCTCAATATCACTAATTATCAGGGAAATGCAGAGCAAAACCACAATATGGTACCACCTTACTCCTGTAAGAATGACCATGATCAAAAAATAAAAAAATATAGATGCTGGCATCAATGTGGTGAAAAGGGAACACTTTTATGCTGCTGGTGGGAATATAAACTAGTACAACCACTATGGAAAACAGTGTGGAGATTCCTCAAAGAACTAAAAGTAGAACTACTATTTGATCCAGCGATCCCACTACTGGGTGTCTACCCAGAGGAAAATAAGTTATTATATGAGAAAGACACTTGCACAGGCATGTTTATAGCTGTACAATTCTCAATTATAAAAATATGGAACCAGCTGAAATGCCCATCAATCAATGAGTGGATAAAGAAAATATGGTATCTATATACCACAGAATACTACTTAGCCATAAAAAGGAATAAAATAATGGCATTTGCAGCAACCTGGATGGAGTTGGAAACCATTATTTTAAGTGAAGTAACTCAGGAATGGAAAACCAAACATTGCATATTCTCACTTAGAGACTATACGATGGAATATAAGTGGAAGTTAAACTATGAGGAGGCAAAGGCATAAGAATGATAGGATGAACTTTGGGGACTCAGGGAATAGTGGGAGAGGGGTAAGGGATAAAAGACTACACATTGGGTGCAGTGTACACTGCTTGGGTAATGGGTATACCAAAATCTCAGAAATCACCACTAAAGTACTTATCTATGTAACCAAATATCACCTATTCCCCAAAAACTACTGACATAATAATAATAATTTTTTTTTTTTTTTTTTTTTTGAGACGGAGTCTCGCTCTGTCGCCCAGGCTGGAGTGCCGTGGCCAGATCTCAGCTCACTGCAAGCTCCGCCTCCCGGGTTCCCGCCATTCTCCTGCCTCAGCCTCCCGAGTAGCTGGGACCACAGGCGCCGCCACCTCGCCCGGCTAATTTTTTGTGTTTTTAGTAGAGACGGGGTTTCGCCGTGTTAGCCAGGATGGTCTCGATCTCCTGACCTTGTGATCCGCCCGTCTCGGCCTCCCAAAGTGCTGGGATTACAGGCTTGAGCCACCGCGCCCGGCAATAATAATAAATTAATCAAAAAATAAAACAAAATTAGTCTACCTATCTAAATAAAATTGGTCTCCCCATACAACCCTATGATAGATTTCTACAATTTTATGTTTTTGCTTTGTTTTGTTTTGTTTTTTTGGAGGCAGAGTCTTGCTCTATCCCCCAGGCCAGAGTGCAGTGGTGCAATCTTGGCTCACTGCAACTTCCGCCTCCCAGGTTCAAGCAATTCTCCTGCCTCAGCCTCCCAAGCAGCTAGGATTACAGGGGCCTGCTACCACATCTGGCTAATTTTTGTATTTTTAGTAGAAACGGGGTTTTGCCATGTTGGCCAGGCTGGTCTCAAACTCCTGACCTCAGGTGATCTGCCTGCCTCAGGCTCCGAAAGTGCTGGGATTACAGGCATGAGCCACCATGCCTGGCCTACAATTTTATGTTTAACTTGGCAGTTAAATCCATTTTAATTTCCCTCTAGCACACTAGAATTTTTCTCTCTACTTTGATTTTCCACCTAAGAGTTGTTTTCTTTAACATGCAAATTTAGGGCTACTTAGCTGACAACTGCCTTGGGTAATGAAAGAGGTTATCAAGAATTTGGAAGTCTGAAACAGGAAAAAAAGAGGCCTTGTGTATCTATAAAATGTACTTCTATCCACATGTCTAATATATCTCTGTACTTATGTGTAATGTATATAATGTTTCACTACTAAAAATATGTAAAAGAGCTCTAATTAATTGGCTTAAAGAAAAATAAAAACACTGAAATACTTTATTAGAAAAAAATAGAGACTTTAAGTCTAATGCTTTCCCAGGATCATATGACTTAAATAAAATCTTTAATAAATAAGCAGGCTTTAAAATTATTTGTATAACAATATAAATGTCTTAAGAATTGTTAGGATTTTTATTTGCACTTGTTGATCAAGTGGTTTCATGCTCATCCCTGCAGAATACTACAAGGTGTCAGGATTTGTCACAGGGTTATTAAACTATAAACCTAGCCCAAAACAGAATTATCTTTGCTCGTGTAATTTTTGATAAATAAAACATGTAACATTGTGGGTTTAATGAAAACAGCTAAATCCTGAGTTATTGGTAAAAATACCCTTATTTAAGCATAGATTTTCTTACTTAGGTCAACACCTGAAATTCGTAGTTTATAAAATTGGTTAACAGGGAATTAACTTTAAGTGATGACTATCACAGTTTTCATAAATAATCTAGGTAAACTATTAAATAAATTAATCAAGTAAATGTAATGAAATAAATGCTTATATATAAACTTGTCATATAATTTAGAATCTAAGGTTATATTAAATAATAGATAATAATTAAAGGTCTGGGTAATTTTTCAATTTAAAAATTATAGGAAAAATTTTTTTAAATGTGTTTTTATTAAAAGGTAAACATTTCTGTCTAATTCAAACCTTACTTAAAGGTTATGTATATAACAAGGTAAAAGGAACCAGGAAATAAGAGATGGAAAGAAAGTTACAGCTATGAAGAGGTATTTCGGGTAAGAAAGGTAAAAAACAAAAGTAATTTTATATGAGAAAGAATCTGGTATGGTGAGTTTTTGTTCTAAAATAAGATGACTGATCGGTCAAAACAGTCCAAGTATGTCATGGATGGTCTATGTAAATAGTAATAAAGTTAGTAAAAATAAATATTTTTTTTCAAAAAACATTTGTATAATTTGGTTGGATATAATCTTTTAAAATTATCATAATCCATTTAGAGAGATGGGTCTTTGTTATTAAAAATACAGTAATATGCCGGGTGCAGTGCTCATGCCTGTAATCCCAGCACTTTAGGAGGCTGAGGTAGGCAGATTATGAGGTCAAGAGATCAAGACCATCCTTGCCAACTTGGTGAAACCCCGTCTCTACTAAAAAATAGAAAAATTGGCCGGGCGCGGTGGCTCAAGCCTGTAATCCCAGCACTTTGGGAGGCCAAGACGGGCGGATCACGAGGTCGGGAGATCGAGACCATCCTGGCTAACACGGTGAAACCCCGTCTCTACTAAAAAAATACAAAAAACTAGCCGGGCGAGGTGGCGGGCACCTGTAGTCCCAGCTACTCGGGAGGCTGAGGCAGGAGAATGGCGGGAACCCGGGAGGCGGAGCTTGCAGTGAGCTGAGATCCGGCCACTGCACTCCAGCCTGGGAGACAGAGCGAGACTCCGTCTCAAAAAAAAAAAAAAAAGAAAGAAAAGAAAAATTAGCTGAGCGTGGTGGCATGTGCCTGTAACCCCAGCTACTCGGGAGGCTAAGGCAAGAGAATTGCTTGAACTTGGGATGCAGATGTTGCAGTGAGCCGAGATCGCGCCACTGGCCTCCAGCCTGGTGACAAAGCGAGACTTCGTTTTGAAAACAAAAAATTAAATTAAAAAAATACAAATACAGTAATACAAAACTAAAGAATTGGTTAAAATAAGATTTTACAGTAATAAATAACTAAAGAATTGGTTAAAATAAGATTTTATTTAAAATATTTTTTCTTAATGCAAGAAGTTTTCAATTTTTAAATTCTATAATCTGTTTATTCGAAATTCTTCAAATTGATATCTCAAAAGTTCAGTTCTTTTTTGAAAAGACCTTGGATGGTTACTCTCTCCTTCACTTTTTGTCGGCTCCTGTAGCTTTTTAAAATTAATAATCCAGGCCGGGCGCGGTGGCTCACGCCTGTAATCCCAGCACTTTGGGAGGCCGAGGCGGGCGGATCACAAGGTCAGGAGATCGAGACCACGGTGAAACCCCGTCTTTACTAAAAATACAAAAAATTAGCCGGGCGCGGTTGTGGGCGCCTGTAGTCCCAGCTACTCGGGAGGCTGAGGCAGGAGAATGGCGTGAACCCGGGAGGCGGAGCTTGCAGTGAGCTGAGATCGCGCCACTGCACTCCAGCCTGGGCAACAGAGCGAGACTCCGTCTCAAAAAAAAAAATAAAATAAAATAAAATAAAATAAAATAAAATAAAATAAAATAAATAATCCAAATGAAGGGTAAACATTTTCAAAAACAGGCAAATGAAAAATCTTTTGAGCCTGCCTTTTTACTCTGTGTGCCTGTTATATTTATATGTTTATTGTATCATGTCAAAGAGATATTTCACTACCAAATTATATGAAAGAGCTAATCAATTGACTTTTTAAAAAAGTAGTGTTGCCTGTAATCCCAGCACTTTGGGAGGCCGAGGCGGGCGGATCACAAGGTCAGGAGATCGAGACCACGGTGAAACCCCGTCTCTACTAAAAATACAAAAAATTAGCCGGGCGCGGTTGTGGGCGCCTGTAGTCCCATCTACTCGGGAGGCTGAGGCAGGAGAATGGCGTGAACCCGGGAGGCGGAGCTTGCAGTGAGCCGAGATCGCGCCACTGCACTCCAGCCTGGGCGACAGAGCGAGACTCCGTCTCAAAAAAAAAAAAAAAAAAAAAAAAAAAGTAGTGTTTATCAGATTGGTACAGGGTAGTTCAGATGCTTTTAATTTGCATAACCTTAGTAATCTCTGGTAAGATTAATTTGGTAAATTTAATCTCAAAATTATCTTTAGTAGTTTAAAAATCTTAAAGTCATGTTAAACCCTCAAGTTTTTCACTGGAAACTTGGGTTACTAAGAGTTAAAATAGTAGGAGCATAAAATATGTTTTTGGTGAAGCTTATAAAACACAAAGATGTGGCTTTTGCTAAAGAAAATGTAGGGGGTTTTTTTCTAGTTAAGAGACTATTCAAGAGTTGCTTTAAAATAAAGGAAAAATTACACACAAAACTAAGTGTATAAAAAAGAATTAAACCAGGGCAACGAAAGTTAGAACTCTAAGACCTATGACTACCAAGAAGATAGTAAATGTGGGGGAAGGGAAAACCAAGTAACTATTAAAACCAGAGGGTATAGTGTAAAGGAATAGTTCCGTTTTGTAAATTGGTATCATCAGCTTCTTGAGAAACCTTTACTATAATGGATTGTAAAAATAACCACTTTAAGGACAAAATCCTTAATTTTAACTGCTACAGAATTTAAGAGCTTGTTTGGGTTGATGCAGGACACACAGCTCACTATTAAACAATCACTGAACATATGTGATCCACACGCATGGGGGTTATCCCTGAGAAAACAACCAGCCTAGTGAACCAGTAAACACCACTGTAAAGTCTCTTTGCCCTGAGAAGGGAACTGCCCAACTCTCCCTATAAAATACCAAGTGGAGCACTCCAGATGAAGTTGTTAATATGCTTCATGTGCAAGCCATGTTGGACTGGCCTTATAATAACTGGGATATCCTCCCACCAAATATGCCTATTACTCAGGTCATGCTAAATTTTTTGGGGGGAGGGTTGCCCTTTTACATGGGTGCCCCTCCCACAGAATCATAAGACTGTTTGAGAAGACTTACCAAATTTGCTGTCTTTCATGGGTCTTGCATATGCAACTCCCTGCTGGGAACCCAAATCCTTTTTCACCAGAAAAGGTAAAATAGTCTGGGGCAGAAAAAAAAGTTCCTGGAACTGAAATATAAAAACATATAGGTTAATAAAATTAGGAAATTCAAGGTGTTTAAACAGGCTTTATGTAAGGTAATTGTAACCCCTTTACCTAAATGTCTTCTGAAAATGAGTATTGTATCTAACTGGGGGATCTTTTTCCTATCTAGTACTATAAAACTGAAGGCATGTAAATCTGCTCTCTTGGGAAATGTTAATGGGACATGCTAAATAGGAACTAGTAAGATTGCTTGAGCCCACAAAGTATAGCGTAGAAGCTGGAGTGCTAGTTGGGACAAATCCTCCATTTCATAGCCCTTTGTGGAGCATTTTTTGGTTGGGGCTGATGGCAAAAGACTGTGAGTACTTCCCAACGACAAAAATTGGACTAAAGAATTTCCACTTGAGGGGCATTTACTGCCTTGCCATGAAGTGTTAACTGAAGCTACCCCTATGCTAATGGAAATAATGATGCCCAAGAGTTCCATGATAAAACAAAAGTGGCTTACATAGAATCTTGCTACCTGGGGATGCAAAGAGGAGATACTCATGAGCAGAGAGCCTCTTTTCCTCAGAGCTAGTTCTAACTATGTGAGGAGCTGCTAGATTCTACAGTGCCTGATAGGCAGCTCTCGTGAACTGTTTGGCCTGTGAATGGCATTTCGAACAAACATCTTGTTTGAAATCTGCTGCTCTGGTTAAAGAAAGATCAAGAAACTCTTTTTCTTTTGAATTATTTCTGTGAAGTATGGTTTTGTAAGCAAATTTGCCTTTCTCTCTGGTTCTCCAAAATTCGGAATGTAATTTTGTGACAACATAGTTATTTGTGTAAGTTTAATAAGAGTTTTAAAAACAGAACAATTGGAGACACTGGTTATTTTACCAAGACTTTAAAATAACATATTGTTAGGTCAAGTTCCAGCAAAGCCAACTTAAAAGGAGCCTATATGACCAATCAACTCTTGCTGCATTTTATACAAATAATCAGGCCAAGCATAATAAGCCTAAAACTTATTTAGCACATAAATTAGTCTATAATTTCTCTTTAATAGAATAAAAGGGGAGCTAGAGAAAGAGAAATTGTTTCCAAGAAAATATATAACTAGATTTCAGCCCTAACTTTTGTTTTTTGGTTTGTTTTTGTTTTTGACTGCAGATTTCAAGAATTATTGAAATTCTTGGCTACAATAATCCTACAGAGAGTCCCAGATTATAATTTTTCTTCATATCTTTAGTTGGTACCTTAATGGAATAGGTTCCTTTTTCTGTTCTAACACACACATACTCTTTCGATAGTCAAAATAATAATATTATTTATCTCTCCTTGTTTTAGTTCCAAGGAAACCAAAATCGTGGTATTCTGAAAACCAGAGATGCGAATCTCCCTCATTTGGCATCATACTGCGCCCAATCTGTTTTTCACTGCAAATGTTCTGATGCTAAAACTATACAAACACCCTCCCTCTAGGCCCAGGGACTGCCGTGGAAGAGGTGGGCACATGAGATTGTAACGACTGGTTTTGAGGGATAGAATTAGGTCAAGGTCAGATCCTCCAAGTCAAGGAGGGGTACAAAGATGCCTAAACATCTGGTAAAATAAGGGACTTTGCCTCCTAAGCTATCATGTGTCACTTTTGCATCCACCCCCAACCATAGAGTACTTTCTGCTTCCCATAGACTTAAAAGAAAATATTTACCGACAGGATGAAGATACTTTGTGAGAAAACCTCCTGAGCATAATACTCCCAGTTATGAGTTACGAAGATTGATATTTTTTATGATTTTTTTCAGAACAATGCTTATGTTTTGTATAGCTAGTTGTCATAAGTCTGTAACCTAAATCCAAGCTTTCAGTAGCTCAACGCATGGAACTTAAAGTCAGTTTTGTAACTTTGCCTTCGGTTTTTGTTTGTTGGCTTTTTACTTAAAATAATAATTTTAAGAGATAATGAATGACTGTCCATGTCTATTGCTATCTGGCCTAGAACAATTAATTGCCTGTAAGTCTTTTGACTCTTATGTGCCTCAGTCATAGAGAGTCCTACCAAGGGACAGGATGGACCCAGGGCAGGCAGCCCTGCCACCCTTGCAACGCTATGGGACAAAATAAAGATTTGCTGGCCTTTGATGTTGCCTCTGGCTAATCTTGGCCAGAAGGGAGAGAACGTAAACCAAAAAATAAAATTCTAAGGCCCCCCCTAACCATCTGAATGGACTTTCTCCTTGGCAAGGGCACATATTCTCAGAATCTCCTGAGGGATGTGTCACGGGCCATGGTCACTCATATTTGGCTCAGAATGAATGTCTTTAAATATTTTACAGAGTTTGACTCTTCGTCAACAACACTCAGGGCTATTGTAGATGGTCAGGCCCCAAACTCCATACCATAGACACAGATGCAAATATAACATCCTAGGAAAAAAAATCCATTGCCAAAAGATGTAAATTTTCCACAGACATAAGCCATATGTTACAGAGCCCATACCAGTCTGTGGCCAGGAATGAAGTCACATTAACATCAATAACCTTGTCTGGCTAGATCATTCAAATACCCACATCCCCCTTCTTCCTTACCAACTAAAACCCAAGTTTATTAAGTGCAGCAATGTGTTAAGCTACAAAAAACTACTTTCTCAGCTTCTTTTCAAAGGACAACTGATGAGATATGAGTGGTGATTCTTGGGGTGGGGGGACTTCAGAGAAAGCTCTTTAAGGAGGGCTGATTAGCTGAGACACACTTTTTTGCATTTTCCCCTTTGCTTTGGGATGAATTAGGGGTCCTCACCCACCCCACTCCAAAGGTATGTGTTAAAGTCCTAATCCTCAGTATCTCAGAATGTGACTGTATTTGGAGATAGAACTTTTAATGAGGTCATTAAGTTCAAATGAAGTCATTAGAGTGGGTCCCACTCCAGTATGATTGGGAGCTGTATAAGAAGAGGAAATCAGGACACAAACAGGTACTGAGGGAAGACCATGTGAAGACACAAGGAGAAGGCCATCTACAAGTCAAAGAGAGTGGCCTCAGAAGAAACCAACCCTAATGACACCTTGATCTTGAACTTCCAGCCTCCAGAATTATGAAAAAATAAATTTTCACCCAGTTTGTGTTAGTTTGCTACGGCAGCCCTAAAAATGAATACCCCCTCCTCCATCTTCCTGCCTCAAAGTGGATATGATAGAAGGAGCTGCAGCAGTCATCTTGAAACCATGAAAAACCTTGTGCTCCTTGTTAAGGATGTGGAGCAGAAAGTTGGAATAAACTCAGGACATGAATGATACTATGGAGCCACCCTCGCCTGAATTGTTTAGGCCTCTGTAATTTCAGCCAATGATTTGGCTGTCATTAACAGTCAATTGCAATTCATAATGAATACACCTGGTTACTGATTTTGCCTTTTATATTCAAACAGGATCTCTAACTCTCCTTACAAAGATATCATCCCTTTACCCTGATTTTCTGGGACTCCTCAAAAGAGAGCCTCTCACGCAGTAGGCTGCCCACTCCAGGTTTTTCATCTCTTTCTTTACCTTCCACTTGTGCACAACCCCTGGCCATTCTGGCACTTGGGGATCTTCCTTGTTGCCACTGCTAATGACACCTTTGAGAGATCTCTAAGCTGACCTCAAAGGTGCTATCACCCAAACCTAAACCTGATGCCAGAGCAGGCTGACCTCTGCCTCCATCAGTGCCACAATCTGCCACCAGGCCCTGAAGGCCCAGTTCTTCAGATCCTCAAAGTCTCTCAACAAATCAGCTCCTCCAGCTTCAGGCTCAGCCCAGGCCAGAGATCTGGGCAGGAGCACACACCATACTCATCTCTGGTCTGCGTCCCTCTCTCTTCTCTGCCCCTCGAAACTCCCGAAACTCCTCTCTTCTTTAATTACAAGGTAAAGTCATCTTGTATTCACTTTTCCTTTTCTCTAAATATTTGAACCAGCAGAAGCATTCATGGAAATCACTTATGCTTAAATAAAAATAATCCAAATAACCTTAAATATCAAATTCCAGACCTCTCCTATAATATTCAGGGGAATGCCCAATTGTAAAAAGGGTTAGAATTGCCAATTACTATAGTAACTCTGGTGGAAGGGGTATATCTGTGAAAAGAAAACAAGATCTCAGGACCCCAAACTCACTATGCCAAAGCAAAAAAGAAGCTTGAGAACTGAGTCATGAGAAAATTGCCTTCCTTTCCTTCCCAAACAGATAGCTGTAATTTCACATATTTATTTTGTCTTATGTAAAATGTAGATTTACTGAGCCAAGAGGAATGCAAAACTGACTCCTCCCCTTTCTCTTCACATGTAAAATGTAGATTCACGGAGTGCTAATCAGAGTTTCACAAGAATACAACCACTTGCCTCATTGCCTACCCTCCTTTTTTTTCACTTTCTTCGTCCTCCTGTTTGCTCTTTCCTATGTAAATACTGAAGTTTCCAAAACTCTCTTTGAAAAAAGTGCAGGACACAGATACTGCTGTGACTTGTGTTGTGCCCAGCCCCGGGCACATCCTCAACCTTTGCAAAATAAACCTCTAAATCGATTGAGATCTGCCTCGGTCACTTTTCAGTTTACATGTCTATGAGAGCCTGAAAGTGTTTTTGAGCAATCTGAAAGTTCACACTGTCTTCTGTTACTAAGAACTGATTATATCAGAGCAAGGGTAGAAAGCATTGAAAGGTTTCTCAGTTGGTTCACCTTCTTTCCCTTGAATTTTGGGCAGTGACTTAACTGATCCTATTATTTTCCAGCTGGATTCTTTCCATCTGAAGAAATCTCTTTTCTTGGCTGGAGAGAAACACACACTAGAAGGTTCACAGTAGCTGTCTCCCGGAGGAGGAATTTGGAATTGTTATTTCTTCTTTATATGTTCCTGTAATTTCCAAAGTTTTTATAATAAGACACATGGGTGCTGAAAATAGAAAAACGCTGTTTTTAAAAAGAAGAAAATCTGTTTTCATTTTATATGTATCTTTATTAAAACCCAATTCAAATAATTGGACATTTCTATTTTTTCCTTCCTATATGAAAAAATTAATGTCTAAGCAGCTTGCATTTATTAATACCACTAACATGATGATTATTCTCTACCCTCCTTAATACTGAAGAATTTCCCTCCACATTTTGCATCCTAGTTAAATTAGATTTTTAAAGAAAGTATGAACATAACTTCAATAATCTAAATCATAGAATTAAAAATAAAAATTCTGGCTCATGCCTGTAATCCCAGAACTTTAGGAGGATGAGGTGGGTGGATCACGAGGTCAGGAGATCAAGACCATCCTGGCGAACATGGTGAAACCTTGTCTCTACTAAAAATACAAAAATTAGCTGGGCGTGGTGGTGTGTGCCTGTAGTCCCAGCTACTCAGGAGGCTGAGGCAGGAGAATTGCTTGAACCCCTGTTATATATAAAGTTTCAGTGCCGCAAAAGAAATAGCACTCGAATATAAAATTTTCTTTTTAATTCTCAGCACGGCAAGGTACTTCTATAGAAGGGTAAGCCCTTACAGATGGAGCAATGGTGAGCGCACACCTGGACAAGAGAGGGGAAGGGGTTCTTATCCCTGACACTCGTGGCCCCTGCTGCTGTGTTGTTCCCCTATTGGCTAGGGTTAGACCACACAGGCTAAACTAATTCCTATTGGCTAAGTTAAAGACAGTGTGTGAGTGGTTCAGAGGGAAGAATGGTTCTGACAGAGTAGGTAATCAGAATGAGTCAGGGTGGAGCAGGCAGTTGGAATGAGGGTGGAGCAGGTGATTGAAATGAGTCAGGGTAGAGCAGGTAATCAAAAAAGGTTGCTTTATAAGGATGTTAAGTTTAAAAGTAGAAAGTAAAGATTTGAACATACTGACATATTGATTATTTGAAAAGAAATTTAGAACTCATATCTAACACCCAGGAGGCGGAGGTTGCAGTGAGCCAAAATCGTGCCACTGCACTCTAGCCTGGGTGACAGAGTGAGACTCCTGTCACCCGCATCTGTGTGAAAAGACCACCAAACAGGCTTTGTGTGAGCGATAAAGCTTTGTAATCACCTGGGTGCAGGCGGGCTGAGTCCAAAAAGAGAGTCAGAAAAGGTTGGTGGGATTATCATTAGTTCTTATATGTTTGGGATAGGCGGTGGAGTTAGGAGCAATTTTTTGTGGGCAGGGGGTGGACCTCACAAAGTACATTCTCAAGGGCAGGGAGAATATTACAAAGTACCTTCTTAAGGGCGGGGGAATATCACAAAGTACATTATTGCAAGGGTGGGGAGGGTGTATTGTCATAAGGTAAATTGATCAGTTAGGGTGGGGCAGGAACGTATCACAATGGTGGAATGTCATTTTTTGTGGTACTTCAGTTGCTTCAGGCCATCTGGATGTATACGTGCAGGTCACAGGAGATATGATGGCTTAGCTTGAACTGAGGCCTGACAACTCCGTCTCAAAATAAACAAACAAACAAACAAACAAATAAAAATAAAAATTCTAACACCAGAAGAAACCGCAACTAAAATAAGAAAATCAATCTGAAAAATAGCTCTCAGATGATAAACTGGAGAAGCTGAGCATATGACAACATGAAACAGAATGGGCTTTTTTTTTTTTTTTTTTTTTTTTTGAGACGGAGTCTCACTCTGTCGCCCAGGCTGGAGCGTAGTGGCGCGATCTCTGCTCACTACAAGCTCCGCCTCCCGGGTTCACGCCATTCTCCTGCCTCAGCCTCCCGAGTAGCTGGGACTACAGGCACCTGCCACCTCGCCCAGCTTATGTTTTGCATTTTTAGTAGAGACGGGGTTTCACCATGTTAGCCAGGATGGTCTCGATCTCTTGACCTCATGATCCACCTGCCTCCGCCTCTCAAAGTGCTGGGATTACAGGTGTAAGCCACCACGCCCAGCCACCAGCATGGGCTTATTGTAAGACTGCCCAGGTAGTCAAATTTTATTACAAGAGAGTTTTCGAAATCAAGAGAGAGGAAGTAAATGTGCTGAAAGTCAGTTGTCTATACTGCACAGTACTCTTAACAGCTGGTGGGTATGAAATAACACTCGAGTTTATTTGGAATCATTTTAGAAATATTGTCTAATCTCTCTTGCCCTCAGTTTCCTCCTCTGTAAAGTGGGATAGTAACACCAGTAGAGGTGTTATCAGAATAAAAGGAGATGTTCATTCATTTATTCAGCTAGTAGTGACTTCATTTTGATGTGAATAGTTGAGGAATTGATTAACCAGTTTAAAGATTTCCCCACCCTTTTCTCTCCCTCCTCTTGTCTGGCTTTTGATAACTTCAATCCCTTTCATTTCCCTGCCTCAGTGTGCAGATAGGGGTGTAAAAGGAAAATCAGTCCATTTTGTTTTCTATTTCAGCAATTTCTGGTTAGAGAGTGTTGTTGAACAAATAAGGGCTTTAATTGACCAGTCCTCAGTTTCATTACCCGTGCTCTCTTGGTCTTTTCAACCCTGGGATTCTTTTTTTTTTTTGACAGAGTCTCACTCTGTCGCCCAGGCTGGAGCACAGTGGTGCGATCTTGGCTCACTGCAACCTCCGCCCCCCAGGTTCAAGCGATTCTCCTGCCTCAGCCCCCAAAGTAGCTGGGATTACAGGCATGTGCCACCACACCTGGCTAATTTTTGTATTTTTAGTAGACACAGGGTTTCACCATGTTGGCTAGGCTGGTCTCAAACTCCTGACCTCAGGTGATCTGCCTGCCACGGCCGCCCAAAGTGTTGGGATTACAGGCGTGAGCCACCATGCCCAGCCAACCCTGGGATCCTTTTTACCCAGAACACTGAACGAGAATATTTGTTGGTTTAAAAAAAAAAAAATCAAGGTCTCATTAAAGAGGCAGCAGCTCCACTGACTAGAGCCCAGAGCTGGAGGTGATCTCACTATCCCCTGTCTGCCCGCTCCAGGAGCTGAATTAAAAGCCTCAGAGCTATCTTTGGCTCTTCAGGTCAGAGTTCACCTCAGCCTCCAGCCCAAGCCTAAACCTGTTAATAAAGATTGATCCTCCATAATGTACCTATATCCCATCTATTCTTCCACTTAATATCTAACCCATTTGCCCTTTTCATATGAAATTGCCATTTCTGTCCACCAAAAAAATGGTTGAATATCTGTAATTTCACATGGTCCGTATCTGTCATTATTGGTATGCCCATTTCACAGATGAGGAAACTGAGGCTCCTAAAAAAGCCCCCAATCTTTTCACTATGGCCTCCTGAGCCACTTGAAGGAAAGAGTCCAGCCTGGGAAACACCATTTATAAAGGGAGGCCCCGTTCTCACCATGTTAACCCCTTAACCACTGGCCCTCAGTCCTGCTCCTTCTTGCTCCTTCCAGCACCTTGTTGGCTTTCTGGCTTAGTCAAAACTTGGAGATGAACATTCTGAACTAACCATTTTTAATCTGTATAAAGATCCACTTCAGGGGTGGGTTGTGGTGGCTCACATAATCATAGCATTTTGGGAGGCCAAGGCAATAGGATTGCTTGAGGCTAAGAGTTTGAAAAAATTAGCTGGCCACGGTGGTACGTGCCTAGATTCCTAGCTACTTGGGAGGGTCAGGTGGGAGGACTGCTTGAGCCCAGACTACAGTGAGCTATGATCCTACCACTGCCTGGGTGACAGACCAAGACCCTGTATCTAAAAAAAAAAAAAAAGAACCACTTCAAAGCCTTCTTATTTTCCTCTTAAAATGTTTTAATTGGTACCACAACAATTAACAGTAAAATAATTTTGATCAAAGTTTATTAATGCCATATTTCCCCCATCTAGAATAAAAGTAATTGGATGGATATACTTCATGTGTCCATGTATCTAAATTTGTCTAATTCACAAATATATGTATTCTCTCTCTGTTTTTTGGAGGGCATTCTGATGGCATCCTGCTCAATGAACAAAATCTGATTATTCTATTACTCGTTAAGAACTTTTTGGCCGGGCGCGGTGGCTCAAGCCTGTAATCCCAGCACTTTGGGAGGCCGAGACGGGCAGATCACAAGGTCAGGAGATCGACACCATCCTGGCTAATGTGGTGAAACCCTGTCTCTACTAAAAAATACAAAAAACTAGCCAGGTGAGGTGGCGGGCGCCTGTAGTCCCAGCTACTCGGGAGGCTGAGGCAGGAGAATGGCGTAAACCCGGGAGGCGGAGCTTGCAGTAAGCTGAGATCCGGCCACTGCACTCCAGCCTGGGCGACAGAGCGAGACTTCGTCTCAAAAAAAAAAAAAAAAAAAAAAAAAGAACATTTTAAGTCTGGAAATCCATGTCAAAGCCCATTGCTCTTTTCTCTGAACTTGTGTAACACTTACTGTGTTGAATGAATAAATCTACTCATTTATTTATGCAACAAACATTTATTAAGCACTATGATGATCAATTTATGTGTCTTCTTGGCTAGTCTATGGTATCCAGTTGTGTGGTCAAAGACTTGTCTACGTGCTGCCCTCAAGGTATTTGTGACCAAGGTATAACATTTATTATCAGTGGACTTTCAGTTAAGCAGATTACTTCAATAAAGATTCATCTGATCAGTTGAAGGCTTCAAGGGCAAAGACTGAGGTTCTCTGAAGAAGAAGCAATTCTGCCTCCACAAAGAAATCCTACCTGACCTTCCAAGCTGCTGACCTCCCTGAAATTTTTCAAGGCTGCAATCTCAGCTCATACCAGAATTTCTAGCCTGCAAGTTTCAGACTTGCCAGCCCCCACAACGATATGAACCAATTCCTTGAAATTAATCCTAATAGTTCTGTTTCTCTGGAGAACCATAAATAATATAAGCACCCACTGTGTGGTAGGCACTATGCTTATCAATGAGGACCCAGACTGGCCAGGTGCGGTGGATCACATCTGTAATTTCGGCACTTAGGGAGGCTGAGGTGGGAGAATCGCCTGAGCCCAGGAGTTCAAGACCAGCCTGGGAAACATAGTGGGACCCCTGTCTCTACAAAAAATTAATTAAAAAAAAAAAATTAGCCAGGTGTGGTGATGCATATCTGTGGTTCCAGCTACTCAGGAGGAGGCTGAGGCAGGAGGATCCCTTAAGCCAAGGATCACTTAAGCCAAGCAAGGAGACCAAGGCTGTAGTGAGCTATGATCACACCATGGCACTCCAGCCTTGGCTACAGAGTGAGACCCTGTCTCAAAAATATATATAAGTAAATAAATATGGACCCATCTATTCATGAGGTGACCCCTTCAATGCAGAAGAAACAGGTTAAGAGAGAAATCAGGATACCTCAAGGTAAGGGCTATGAGACTGAGAACAAAGGGCTGAGGAAATAAGCAAGGAGGTGACTAATTCTGCCTGGGGGACTGGAGAAGTTATACCTAAAGAGGTGATATTTTGTTTGGGACTCAGGGTGGGTGGGCATTCCTACGGTTGATTAGTGGTAGAAGGCATTATAGGAACCAGGCCAGGAGCGTTTGTGATTCAAGAACATGTCCTAAGGCCTATATATTGCAGAAGCACATGATGAAATCCTGTAAGACCAGGATGAAAAAGATCAGGACCAAGTTGTGAAGATTATATTGAAACTGAGATGCCAACGGCTGAAAACTTCTTAGCTAACGTTGGTAGGGAAGTCTAGAATTAAGTGCTAGCTGGAACATAGAAAGAAAAGGCAAAATAAACATCATTTCAACATGGGAGAAAACTCTTCATTTTGTAGATAAAAGAGAGAGAGCACGTCAAGAGAATGTAGCTCTTCATTCAAAAAACATTTAGTGAGTATCCTGAGCCATGAAATGTTTTAGAAACTGGAAATATAACTATGTATAAGATACAGTCCTTAGGTTCAAGGAGCATGTCATCTAGGGAACAGGTAGAAAGTTAGTAAATCCTCCCCACCCATCCCAACGTGGAAAAACAGATTACATTCACAGCGTCATCCATCTCCTTGTAAAGTTTCCTGGTTATTTTTAGGAACTTCGGTAGTATCTACTATTCTCTCCATGTTTGGGTCTTGTTCCCATCAAAGCTGTCTGCTATTGAGGTCTCTGCTACCAGGGAAATCTGCCTGTGGCCAACCCCACCGCTCCCACCCACCTCCACAGGGCGCCCACCTTCAATCCAGTGTCCCAGGTGGTGGTTTCACAGACATATACTATATTTAAAAAATCATCAGGGCCGGGCGCGGTGGCTCAAGCCTGTAATCCCAGCACTTTGGGAGGCCAAGACGGGCGGATCACGAGGTCAGGAGATCGAGACCATCCTGGCTAACACGGTGAAACCCCGTCTCTACTAAAAAAAATACAAAAAACTAGCCAGGCGAGGTGGCGGGCACCTGTAGTCCCAGCTACTTGGGAGGCTGAGGCAGGAGAATGGCGTGAACCCGGGAGGCGGAGCTTGCAGTGAGCTGAGATCCGGCCACTGCACTCCAGCCCGGGCGACAGAGCGAGAGTCCGTCTCAAATAAAAAAACAAAAAAAACAAAAACAAACAAAATCATCAAGCTGTTGTATTAGTTCTCTGTGGTAGCTGTGAAATATTGCAGCATTTTAAGAATTAAAATGATGAGGCCGGGCGTGGTGGCTCAAGCCTGTAATCCCAGCACTTTGGGAGCCCAAGGTGGGTGGATCACCTGAGGTCAGAAGTTTGAGACCAGCCTGGCCAGTATGATGAAACCCCATCTCTACCAAAAATACAAAAAATTAGCTGGGTGTGGTGGCAGGCGCCTGTAATCCCAGCTACTCAGGAGGCTGAGGCAGAGGAATTGCTTGAACCCAGGAGGTTCAGCAATGAACCTCCTTGTGGTGAGCCAAGATCATACCATTGCACTCCAGCCTGGGGAACAAGGTGGTGGGCACCTGTAACCCCAGCTACTCGGGAGGCTGAGGCAGGAGAATCGCTTGAACCCGGGAGGCAGAGGTTACAGTGAGCCGAGATTATGCCACTGCACTCCCGCCTGGGTGACACAGCAAGACTCCATCTCCAAAAAAATAATAATAATAAAAAAAAAGAGAATAATTAAGGAAGAGAGGAGGTGGGGAGACAGTCCAACCCAGAGTAGTTAAAGTGACTTATTCAGGCCACAAAACTGCCTTTCAGTACCAATTTGCCTCTGGGAACAGAGAAAATAATACCTCTTGACATAACGTTTTTCTTTTCATCACCTTACCTTTTCCTTGAAGCCGGTATCAGTATATTTAGCTTGGACACTGGAAACAACTAAGCTTGGCTCTGAGTGCTGAGATTTCTGCTGGGAATTGCTTTGGTTCAAGCTAGCCAAAGAAACCAAATCCCATGTGTTTTTCTTAATTGCTGGTTCATACTTTTAGCTCATTGGTTGTTTTATTTGGAGCCCTTTAATGAAGGGCTGGTAGGATTGGGCGTGATGGCTCACACCTGTAATCCCAGCACTTTGGGAAGCCAAGGTGGGAGGATCGCTTGAGGCCAGGAGTTTGAGACCAGTCTGGACAACATAGCGAGATCCTATCCCTGCAAATACAAAATAATTAGTCAGGCACATTGGCATGCACCTGTAGTCCCAGCCACTTGGGAGGCTGAGGCAAAAGTTCCACACTGCAGTGAGCTGCGATTGTGTCACTGCACTCCAGCCTAGGCAACAGAGCAAGACTCTGTCTCTTTATAAAAAGAAAAAAAAAAAAAGTCATAATTTAAATACTCGCAAACTGTATGAGCAACATATGGTATAACTATTTTGTTCTGGAAAATTCTGAAATGGTAGCTCTTACCGAGAGACTGGTTTTCATTACAAGCTGTCTTCTTTTTGGATAAGATCTTTAGCGAAGCTAAATCTGGGTCTATGTGTTCCACCCTTGAGGAACCCTTCAGAGCCAACCCAGGACTGAACATAGCCTATGTTTCCACTTGGAAGTATGTTCTCCTGGGGCTATTCCAGGTGTGGGGGGATGATACCAGGCAACCCTCTTCTGACACCTTAATTTAACCAAGACATGCTCTGCAAGAGCAAGGCAGTCACCTTGACTGCCAGGTGTTGATAAATAACCCTCTACTGAAAATTCAGGGAGCACAAGCCTATTGTGTAGCCACACCTGTTGATCAGTTCCCAGGGGCCTATCTTCAGGCCTCTTTCTAGTAAGTATTATAGAGTTTTACTCCAAGCATTATTAAACATAAATGGAAGCTTTCTATAATCATTTATCTTTCTTCCTTTCCCTCCTTCTCGTCCTTTCTTACGTCCTTCCTTTCCTTCTTTCCTTTGTAAAAGCTGTAAGATGCTTTATTTAACAAGCAAATGAAAAGGTACTCCTTGTAAGGGCACTATATTTTCCCTAGAAATTGATTTTACTGATATATAATTTACATTTTATTTATTTATTTATTTATTTTTGAGACAGAGTCTCGCACTGTTGCCTGGGCTGGAGTGCAGTGGTGCGATCTCGGCTCACTGCAACCTTTGCCTCCCAGGTTCACACAATTCTCCTGCCTCAGCTTCCCGAGTAGCTGGGATTACAGGCACACACCCCCATACCCGGCTAATTTTTTGTATTTTTTTTTTAGTAGAGATGGGGTTTCACTATGCTGACCTCGTGATCCACCCACCTCAGTCTCCCAAAGTGCTGGGATTACAGGCATGAGCCGCCAGGCCCTGCCTACGTTTTTTTTTTTTTTTTTTTTTTCAAGAGAGACAGGGTCTCAGTCTGTGGCACCCAAGCTGCAGTGCACTGGTGTGATCATAGCTCACGGCATCCTCAAACTCCTGGCCTCAAGGGATCCTCCTGCCACCGCCTCCCATGTAGCGGGACTACAGGCACAAGCCACCACACCCAACCAACTTTTAGATTTTTTTTGAGAGACAGGGTCTGGCTCTATTGCCTGGTCTCGTCCTGAACTCCTAACCTCAAGTGATCCTCCCACCTCAGCCTCCCAAAATACTGGGATTACAGGCATGAGCCACTGCTCCCAGCCAGTTTGATAAGTTTTGACAAATATATACTGTCTCACAATCATGACCAAAATCAAGGTATAGGACATTCCATCACACCAAAAAGTTTTCTCATGCAAGTTTGCAGTCATTCCTCTCTCCCAACCCTCAGGCCCAGGCAACCACTGATCTATCGCAATGGTTTTGCCTTTTATAGAATTTCACACGAATAAAACTCTTGTTTTGCTTAGCAAGCTTTAATTAATATCAAATTAATATTATATTAATCAATATTTTTGCATGTATCAGTAGTGCTTTCCATCTTATTAACGACTAGTATTTTATGGACTGGAATTATCACAATTTTTTGTGATTTTTAAAAATATCACAATATGGCCGGTCACAGTGGCTCACGCCTGTAATCCCAGCACTTTGGGAGAGGCCGAGGCTGGCAGATCATGAGGTCAGGAGATCAAGACCATCCTGGCTAACACGGTGAAACCCCGTCTCTACTAAAAATACAAAAAAAAAAAAATTAGCCGGGCATGGCAGCATACGCCTGTAGTCCCAGCTGCTGGGGAGGCTGAGGCAGGAGAATGATGTGAAACCGGGAGGCGGAGCTTGCAGTGAGCCGACATAGCACCACTGCACTCTAGCCTGGGTGACAGAGCAAGACTCTGTCTCAAAAAAAAAAAAAAAAAAAAATATATATATATATATATATATATATATATATATATATATATCTCACAATATGGCCTGGGTACAGTCCCTCATGCCTGTAATCCTAGAACTTTGAGAGGACAAGGCATGTAGCTTGCTTAAGCCCATGAGTTTGAGACTAGCCTGGGCAGCATAGCAAGACCCCCATGTCTACAAAAAACTTTTTAAAAACATTAACTGGGGCCAGGAGCGGTGGCTCACACCTGTAATCCCCAGCACTTTGGGAGGTCCAGACAGGCGGATCATCTTGAAGCCAGGAGTTCAAGACCAGCCTGGCCAACATGGCAAAACCTACTAAAAATACAAAATTAGCTATGCATGTTAGCGCATACCTGTAATCCCAGCTACACTGAAGGCTGAGGCTCGAGAATCGCTTGAACTTGGGAGGCAGAGGTTGCAATGAGCAGAGATCACACTGCTGCACTCCAGTCTGGGCGACAGAATGAGACTGTTTCTAAAATTTAAAAAAAAAAAAATTAGTTGGGGGCAGTGGCGCATGCTTGTAGTCCCAGTTCCTTGCAAGGCTGAGGTGAGAAGATCGCTTAAGCCCAGAAGTTTGAGACTGCAGTGAGCTATGGTAGGCACCACTGCGCTCCAGCCTGGGTGACAGAGCAAGACACTGTCTCAAAAAAAAAAATCACAATGTGTTTAGCCATTCAGCAGTTGGTGGACACCTGGATTTTTTCTAGTTTTTGGATGTTGTCAATAAAACTGATATGAACATCTTAGTACAGGGTTTTGAATGGATAAATGTTTTCATTTCTTTTGGGTAACTATCTTGTAGTGAGATTGCTGGCGCATATATTAAATGTATTTCAACTTTAAAAAAAAAAACCCCAACTATTAGTCAGAGTAGTAGTTGCTTCATATGCTTGCCAAAAATTAATATCACCACTCATTTAATTTTATCATTCTAGTGCTTTGTAATGCTACCTTATTGTGGTTTTATTTGCATTTCCCCAATGAATAATGATGCTGAGTATCTTTTCATATGCTTATTTTTCAGTTTTAAAATATTCTTTGGGGTCGTTGAGGTGGCTTACGCCTGTAATCGCAACACTTTGGGAGGATGGGGGAGGGGTGGGGGGGGTGGATCATGAGGTCAGGAGTTCGAGACCAACCTGGCCAACATGGTGAAACCCCGTCTCTACTAAGAATACAAAAATTAGCTGGGTGGGCGTGGTGGCACACACCTGTAATCCTACCTACTCAGGAGGCTGAGGCAGAATTGCTTGAACCCAAGAGGCAGAGGTTGCAGTGAGCCAAGATTGTGCCACTGCACTCCAGCCCGGATGACACAGTGAGACTCCATCTCACAAATAAAATAAAATAAAATAAAATAAAATAAAATAAAATAAAATAAAGTAAAATATTCTTTGATGAAAAGTCTATACTGTTTTGCCCATTCTTAACTATATTACTTAATTATTGAATTATAAAAGATTTTTATATATTCTAGATACAAATCCTTTGTAAAATATAAATTTTTAAATATTTTCTCTGTGTGGTTTGTCATTAGAGTTCTCAGAGCGTCTTTGGAAGAGCAAAAGTTTTCAATTTTGATTAAGTTCAACTTATGGATTCTTTTTATGGCTAATGTTTTTGTGTCCTAAGAAAACTGCCTAACCCAAAATCACAAAGATTTTCTCCTTGACTTTCATCTGGAAGTTTTATAGTTTTAGCTCTTATTTTTACATCTATGACATATTTCAAGTTAATTGTTGTAAATGGTATGAGGTAAAGGTCATGTTTCTTATATATATGTATATATTCTTATGTTGATTCAGCATGCTTTAAGATTATACTGCATTGAACCTTGAAAATCAATTGACCATATATAGGTGAGTCTAGTTCTGACCATGATATTCTGTTCAATTGCTATCATTATATGATTATACTATCTTAATATTGTAGCTATCTCATAAGCCTTAAAATCATGAAGTATAAATCCTCTGATTTTGTCCCTTTTCAATATTATTTTAGCTATTCTAGGTCCTTTGCATTTCTACATACATTTGACAATCAGCTAGTCATTGTCTACATACAAACTGCTGGGAATTTAATTAGAATTGCAATTAATCTATAAATAATTTTAAAAGTGGGAGTGTTATTAACATCTTAAGAATACGGAGTCTGCCAATCTCTGAATATGTATACATCTCCTAAGTAGGTCTTTAATTTCTCTCAGCAATGTCATATAGGTTTCATTATATAGCTCTTACACTTATTTTATTAAATGCAAACCTAAGGGTTCATGTTTTTGGTGATATTTTGACTTTTTATTTTAACTTCCAATTGTTTTTTGCTATAATATAGAAATACTGTCTATTATTTATCTTTTGTCCTGCAGCCTTGCTAATTTACTTATTATTTTTAGTCATTTTTAAATAGATTCCTTAGGAATTACTATGCAGGCAATCACGTTGTTTGTGACATTTTCTCTTCTGTTTTATCTGTAAACTTTTATTCCTTTTTCTTGCTGTATTAAACAGGTGAGGACCTCCAACACAATGCTGCCTAAAAACAGAAGAAGTGAAGATCCTCACCTTGTTCACAGTCTTGGGAGAAAGCATTCAGTCTGTCATCATTAAATATAAAATTAGCTGTAACTTTTTGTGGATGTTCTTTATCAGATTAAGAAAATTCTCTACTGAGTATGGTGGCTCACACGTGGAATCCCAGAACTTTAGGAAGTCCAAACAGGCCGATGGCTTGAGTCCAGGAGTTCGAGACCAGCCTGAGCAACATGGCAAGACCATGTCCGTACAAAAAAAAAAATACAAAAAATTAGCCGGGCTTAGTGGCAGAAACCTGTAGTCCCAGCTACTCAGGAGGCTGAGGTGGGAGGATGGCTTGAGCCCAGGAAGCAGAAGTTGCAGTGAGCGGAGATCACTCCACTGCACTCCAGCCTAGGTGACAGAGTGAGACCCTGCCTTAAGAATAAATAAGGAAAAAAGAAAATTCTCTTTTTTTCATAGTTTGCTGAAAATTTTCAAAAAGGGATGTTGGATTTTGTGAAATTCTTTTTCTGTGTCTGTGGAGATATAATTTCTTTCCCTTTATTCTGTTAATGTCATGAATTATACTGATTGATTTTTGTTTGATACAAGCTCTCACTGTGTTACCCAAGCCGGAGTGCAGTGGTACAATAATGGCTCACTGCAGCCTCAACCTCCCAGGTTCAAGTGATCCTTCCATCTCAGCCTCCCAAGTGGCTGAGACTACAGTTACGACTGTGCTCAGCTTGAGATTTTGTAAAATTACAAATTCAATTTATTTAGCAGTTATGGACTTACACGTATTTTCTATTTATTTTTGTATCAGTTTTGGTTAAATAGGTTTTTCTAAGAATTTGTATATTTTTGCTAAGTTGTCAAATTTATTAGCATAAAGTTCATCATAATATTCCCTTATTACCTTTCTTTCCATAGGATTTCTTGTGATGTCCTCTTTTTGACTACTGATAATTTTAATTTGTCTCTTCTCTGTTTTCTCTTTATCATTTTCCCTCAATTTTTTTGACCTTTTCAATGAATTAACTTTTGGCTTTAATAGTTTGATCTCTCTTTTCTGTGATTTATCTTTCTTATTTACATTCTTATTGGTTCTTCTACTTACTTTTTGTTTATTTTTCTTCCAGCTTCCTTTTTTTTTTTTTTTTTTTTTTTTTGAGACGGAGCCTTGCTCTGTAGCCCGGGCTGGAGTGCAGTGGCCGGATCTCAGCTCACTGCAAGCTCCGCCTCCCGGGTTTACGCCATTCTCCTGCCTCAGCCTCCGGAGTAGCTGGAACTACAGGCGCCCGCCACCTCGCCCGGCTAGTTTTTTTTTGTATTTTTAGTAGAGACGGGGTTTCACCGTGTTAGCCAGGATGGTCTCGATCTCCTGACCTCGTGATCCGCCCGTCTCGGCCTCCCAAAGTGCTGGGATTACAGGCTTGAGCCACCGCGCCCGGCCAATCTTCCAGCTTCTTAAGGTGGAAACTCAGAGCATTAATTCAATGCTCTGAATTATTTATTTTCTAATATAATCAATCATTTTAGACTATAAATTTCCCCCTAAGTGCTGCATTGGCTACATTACACAAATTTTGATATGTTGTGTTTTCATTATCATTCAGTTTTAAATACTTTAAAACTTCTCTTGGAATTTCTTTTCTGACCTGTAGGTTGTTTAAAAGTATGTCATTTGCCAGGCACGGTGGCTCACGCTTGTAATCCCAGCACTTTGGGAGGCTGAGGCGGGCGGATCATGAGGTCAGGGGATCCAGATTATCCTGGCCAACATGGTGAAACCCTGTCTCTACTGAAAATACAAAAATTAGCCAGGCATGGTGGCACAGGCCTGTAGTCCCAGCTACTCAGGAGACTGAGGCAGGAGAATCGCTTGAACCCGGGAGGCGGAGGTTGCAGTGAGCTGAGATCAGGCCACTGCACTCCAACCTGGATGACAGAATGACACTCTGTCTCAAAAAAAAGAAGCATGTCATTTAATATCCAAAATATTTGGGCTTTTTTTGTTTGTTTGTTTACTAGAGACAGGGTCCCACTCTGTTACCCAGGCTGGAGTGTAGTAGCACCATCATGGCTCACTATAACCTTGAACTCCTGAGCTCAAGTGATCCTTCCACCCCAGCCTTCCAAGTAGCTAGGACTACAGGCACACGCCACCATGCCTGGGTAATTTTTTAATTTTTTTGTAGAGACAAGGTCTCACAATGTTGCCCGGGCTGGTCTCAAACTCCTTAGCTAGAGCTATCCTCCTACCTCAGCACTGAGATTACAGGCATGAGCCACCATGTCCAGCTTGGGCTTTATTATTTTTAAAGATGTCTATGGCAACTCATTTCTAGTTTTATTTTTCAGTGATCAGAGAACATACTCTGCATTACTTCCATCTTTTGAAATTTGAGACGTATTTTATGGCCCAGCATATAGTTTATCTTGCTGAACATTCCGAGTGACTTGAAAAGAATGTACCCTCTGCAGTTCTTGGGTTAGTGTTCTCTAAATGTCAATTCGGCCAATTAGGATATGGACCTCAAATGTTCCATATCCAAGATAATTTGTCTTTTTGTTCTACCAATTGTTGAAAGAATGGTTAAAATCTCCAGCTATAATTTGAACTTATCTACTTCTCCTTTCAGTTCTTCAACTTTTTGCTTTTGCTAGGCCTTGCAGATCCTTGCCTTACATACACCCACTTCAGCCTCAGCCAAGAAGCCCACAGGAGCTACCCCACAAACATTTCTGGCCCCTTTCCTCTCCATTCTCCTTCAAGTGCAGAGCCCCCTCAATGGTTCATTGTACCACAAATTCCAACCCTCTCAGCAGCTTCAGAAACCCATCATTGTCTGCTTGGGCTCTGTACTCTGCAGTCCAGACAGTACCGGCAGATAAACTTCGAGCTCACCTCACTAGTTTCCCTTCTTTAAAGGATTATAACCCATAATATCTGTCATCGCAAGCCTGAAAATAGTTGTTCTATATATTTTGTTTAGATATTTTTAAACTTTATTTTATCTTTTATAAGTAGAGACAAGATCTCTCTACGTTGCCCAGGCTGGCCTCAAATTCCTGGCCTCAAGCAATCCTCCTGCCTCAGCCTCCCAAAGTGCTGGGATTACAGGCATAAGACACCAAACTCGGCTAGGACTTTGACATACAAAATATTTCAATAACAAAAACAAAACCAACTCAGAAGGAAGAATATAAAGAAGAGTAGAAAGCATAACTGGCTACTAGTTTCAGGTTTTTGTAGTTCCGGTGACTAAATCCCTGTCCATCATGGTTTTTGATGATGGATCCCCACCAGGTTACTTAAGGATGCATGTCCACTCCTTGAGCCCTGAAGGCTGGGCAGTGAGCCAAGGCTGTGATGACCAGCTGAAAAGAAAGTGTCCCTAAGAAACTAAACACCCCACAGCATGTCTGGGAACATACCAAGATAAACAGTCTCATTGCACACAGTAGGCAAAGAGCCAAAAAAAAAAAAAAAATAGCTTAAAAGCAGTTTAGAGATGGGTGGCAGAGCAGTTCTCTGGAGATGTCCTGCTGCAGCCCAGGAATGCCCTGTCCGTAAGTCCTAATTAAGTAATCTACTCATCAAACTAGACTTCTCTGGTCATTCTTTGGTCTCCCGACTCCGTCCCAATTTGGAAGGATGTTCTTCTACACAGTCATGGGTCTTTCCCATAACACATGGGCAGCCATAAAGAGCAATGACTGGATTACAGATCACAAGATCAGAAGATCGAGACCATCCTGGCTAACCCGGTGAAACCCCGTCTCTACTAAAAATACAAAAAAATTAGCCAGGCATGGTGGCGGGCCCCTGTAGTCCCAGCTACTTGGGAGGCTGAGGCAGGAGAATGGCGTGAACCCAGGAGGCAGAGCTTGCAGTGAGCCCAGCTTTAGCCACTGCGCTCCAGCCTGGGCGACAGTGCGAGACTCCGTGTCGAAAAAAAAAAAAAGAAAGAAAAGAAAAGGAAAAAAAAAGGAACTATAGGTAAGTTGCAAGCTTCCTTGGGAATCACACTGGTGTGGCACTCAGTCCTGCTTCATTAAATCATATGGAGTTTGGAGTCAGGCAAATCTGAATTCAAGTCTTATTCTCAGCATTTGCTCCTTGGATAACTTGGTACAAATAATGTGTATTTTCCCCAAGAAATATTATTATTTCTTGAAAACAGAAATAATAATAGGCTCTAATTCCTAGAATAGTTTAGAAGATTAAATGTATCAGATATATTGCCTGGAACCCAGAAGCACTTGATAAATGATAGTTTCTGCTTTCAATGAATTAGTTTTCATGGAACTCAGTCCTTTTCCTTATTTTGCACCCCTACTACCCACCCTACACAAACAAACAAAATGCCCAAGTTACATAAGGGCGTTAGTGTATATAGCAGACAAAGTTGAGGAAATGGGCAGGATTTAAATCACGGAAACCTAACACCTTAAAATCGAACATTACACACATCTACTCCTAAAAAGGTCTTACCATTAATTCCAGGAATCTTGAGCTCCAGCCCACCACTCTGTTGCTGAGCCCTCTCTACCCATTTCCATGCGATCCCTCTACCTTCACATTTCTGTTAATTTCTTATGCACAAAAGTTTGCCTCACATTCTATCCATAAAGGTATTTTCAAATTCAAAAACCTTTTTTTCCCAGAAGGATATTTTTCCTCAGTTGTTGATAGAACTTTCTTTCTTACTCATTTACATTTGGTTTACATTTTGGAATTCTGAATAAGTACTCCATTTGAAAAAAAAAAAAAAAAAAGTTTTCATTTCCAAAAATTGGGAGGGGGATAGTACAAAAACTTTTATAGACCAGAGAAGTAGAGAAGACAATATGCCAAATTCTACTTTAGAAACTATAGGGGCTGGGCGCGGTGGCTCATGCCTGTAATCCCAGCATTTTGGGATTACAGATCACGAGGTCAGGAGATCACGAGGTCAGGAGATCGAGACCATCCTGGCTAACATGGTGAAACTCTGTCTCTACTAAAAATACAAAAAATTAGCCGAGCGTGGCGGCGGGTCCCTGTAGTCCCAGCTACTTGGGAGGCTGAGGCAGGAGAAGGGCGTGAACCCAGGAGGTGGAGCTTGCAGTGAGCCCAGCTTTAGCCACTGCACTCCAGCCTGGGCGACAGTGCGAGACTCCATGTCGAAAAAAAAAAAAGAAAGAAAAGAAAAGAAAAGAAAAAAAGGAACTATAGGTAAGTTGCAAGCTTCCTTGGGAATCACACTGGTGTGGCACTCAGTCCTGCTTCATTAAATCATATGTTATGTGTAAAAAAAAAAAAAGCAAAGAAGTAGAGAAGAATGTCAAGGACACTGGCATATTTTTGTGGAGGCTAACAAAATGTGGCACCAGTATGGCATAGATCTGCAGACCAAATTAAAGCTCTCTAAGGCAGAAGTGATCTCTAATTGCCTTAAAGGCTGTAAAACCAGAGGCAAGCCATTTTTAGAGCAATGAAAGAGCTTAGATGTCATCTGATCAACCCCTCACTTTACAGATGACAAACAAAGCCACCAGCTAATTAACAGCACAGCTGAGTTACAGTGGAAGGTTCCTGACTCCAAGTGCATTCTATTGTCCCTGACATATTGGCTGGCTTATAGTCACCATCCAGACAGGTACCATGGGCCCTGTGTGCATGTGATGAGACTCAAGAGGACCTAGAGGGCGCTGTGATAGGGAAAATGTGATCACTGGAGGCTCAGATAATTTTGTTCGTGTTACTTTACCTTCCTCTGCTTAAATTAATTTATCTATCAAGAGTCCTAATCCTGTAAGGAAACTTTTGGAGGTAGGATATGTTCATGGCATAGATTGTGGTGATGTTTTAACGGGTGTATACTCATCACCAAACTCATTAAATTGTATACATTAAATATGTACAGCTTTTTATATGTCACTTATACCTCAATAAAGTGTACTTTTAGGCTGGGCATGGTGGCTCATGCCTGTAATCCCAGCACTTGGAGAGGGCAAGGTAGGTGGATCACCTGAGGTCAGGTGTTCGAGACCAGCCTGGCCAACATGGTGAAACCCCGTCACTACTAAAAATACAAAACTTAGTCAGGCATGGTGGTGGGCGCCTGTAATCCCAGCTACTCGGGAGACTGAGGCAGGAGAATCGCTTGAACCCAGGAGGTAGAGGTTGCAGTGAGCCAAGATCACGCCACTGCACTCCAGCCTATGTGACAGAGCAAGACTCTGTCTCAAAAAAAAAAAAAAAAAAAAAAAAAATTGCATTTTTTTTAAAGATGCTAAAATTTGCCCTCAAATGGCCATTTTGGGGAATAAAAATGTAATAATGTGTATGAGATCCGAACCACTAACTGTCTGGAGCATAGTAGGTGTGAAATGCATGCTAGTACTCTCCCCTGTGTCAGTCACACCAGCATAGAAGTTGGATTCAACGTCAAATAACATGAACTAGAGGCCGGGCGCAGTGGCTCAAGCCTGTAATCCCAGCACTTTGGGAGGCCGAGATGGGTGGATCACAAGGTCAGGAGATCGAGACCATCCTGGCTAACATGGTGAAACCCCATCTCTACTAAAAAATACAAAAAACTAGCCGGGCGAGGTGGCGGGCGCCTGTAGTCCCAGCTACTCGGGAGGCTGAGGCAGGAGACTGGCGTGAACCCGGGAGGCGGAGCTTGCAGTGAGCTGAGATCCGGCCATTGCACTCCAGCCTGGGCGACAGAGCGAGACTCCGTCTCAAAAAAAAAAAAAAAAAAAAAAAAGAAATAACATGAACTAGAAAAAAAATAACAAGCACCAATAGTTAGCAGACAATGAAATACACAAGTGTTTAGTTGGTATATTTTGTGAGGATTAAGGCAGGCTGCCCCTGTCCTTTACAGTGGTGATGCGTGAATTTAGATGCATGCATGGATAGGTCTGCTCCAAGTTCTGTACCAAGGAACAATGCGTGCCAGGCCCAGGTTGGCTTCCAAGCTGAACACTCATTTCCCAAGGGCAGGCTCAGTCTTCTAGTTCCCACAGCCAATCTTGACCTGAGGCCATATGTGTTCAGTTGACTCCTACTCCACATTTGGCTGCCAGTCTAATCCCAATCTATTGCCAACCTCTTGGTGGCTGGACTTCTGCTTGCTGTCCTATCTGAGTCCCTGCCCCATTAATCTGCTTTCTACTTTGCCCTGGCTTCTTTGTCACTCTACCACACATAACCAATAGGAAGCCCACCTACTTGTCACTTTGGCACCTCTAGTAGTTAAAAATTGCAATGGTTTCCCAGCACATAGTGATTTCCTGAGAGGTCTTGCCTGTGTTGATCCATTCTGTCCTTTAGCTATGCCTAAATGAGCCAAAGGAAGGAGCTGCTGACCTATCTGGCTCTTTTCTGAGAATTTTTGAGAACCTAATGAGAGACAAGAAATAGTAAGAGCTGAATTGTCTCCAGAAATGCTCAGAAAAGAAGCCCACAAGCTCTTCCTGTTTCAGAAGCCCTGGCCTTGTTACCATTCTTCCTGAGACTTGGCTGTTCAAGCCTTCTATTGTAAGCTTCCACAATCAAATTTTTGCTTAAATGATGGAAGATCCATTTCTGGTGTTTGTTTCCAACATGAACCTTATCCAGCACTTATCTGAGCTCCTGTGTCCTGCTCCTGGTTCAGTACCTCTGAGTCAACTCACGCAGCCAGGCCAAATACTAAAGCATAACAACACACACTGATATTTAACATTGACACCTGTCTCAGGTTCTCCATAGGAAAATAATTTTTGGAATTTACTCCAGTCCTAGTAATGTCCTTGGCTGTATTCATTTATTCATCTATAATCCATCCATGTATCTACCCAGCCATCCATACTGAGTATCTACAATACACTGGGCACTGTCTGTGGTTCTGGGGTTACAAAAAATATAGCCGACAGCATCCCTGCTTTCCAACACCACAAACCAGTAGAGGAGACTGCCATACCAACAGGTAATCTCAGTACAAGGGGCTAAGAACTATAATGGAGCTACAAATATGGAGCAATGAGAGAATAGAGGTGGGAGCAAGCCTCACAAAGCAAGAAAGTCTTCAACAAGTAGCTAAAGTGAGTATTGGAGAATGAAGAAGAGTTCACCAAGAGAAGAAGAGTAGTACTGCATTTTAAACACGCACACACACACACCACAAGAATGACAAATTTGGTAACTATTAAACCTAAGAATGCGTTTTCTGGGGTTTATTCTACAGACATATTTGTATATATAACAAACAACTTATACATCAAATTAAATATTGAAGTACTGTTTGTGAGAGTAAGAGACTGAAACCAATCCAAATGTAAATTAATAGAGCACTGGTTAAGTAAATATGGTATATCCACTTGATGGAAAACTATACAACTGCAAAAAAAATGGGGAAGATCTCTGTTTGCCAACATGAAAGATCTTTAAGATACAATGCTAAGTTAAAAAAGAAAGGTGTAGGCCAGGCACAGTGGCTCACCCTGTAATCCCAGCACTTTGGGAGGCTAAGGCAGGCAGATCACAAGGTCAGGAGTTCGAGATAAGCCTGACCAACATGGTGAAACCCTGTCTCTACTAAAAATACAAAAACTAGCCGGGCATGGTGGCATGCATCTGTAATCCCAGCTACTCAGGAGGCTGAAGCTGAAGAATCACTTGAACCCAGGAGACAGAGGTTGCAGTGAGCTGAGATTGCACCACTGCACTCCAGCCTGGGTGACAGAGCAAGCCTCTGTATCAAAAAAAAAAAAAAAGAAAAAAAAGAAAAAGAGAAGAAAAAGAAAAAGAATGGTTTACAACAATACTACCTGTTATTTTAAACACGGTAAAATATAAATATAATTTGTTATTTGTTCACTTTTATCTTAAAAGCTGCAAGAGTACTATACACCTGATAAAAGTGGTTCCTGTTAGGTATGGGGTGGTGATTGTTAAAAAGTGAAAAAAGTGAAAGTGAAAATTTTCACTCAATGCTAACTAATTGAACTAAGTGAGAATACCATCAATTAAAGATTGTTTTCAAAGAATACATTGCAAGGAAACACCAAAGTTAGATACAGGACTCAGAAGATGACACTTTTTAAAGACTTTTCAAATAGCTATCTGTTCACAGCAATTACGTAGTGTGAGAATGGGCACCTTTAGAAACACAGACATGAGTGGAGATCTAAAGCTGATGAGAAAGAGAGATGTTGGCAGGGAAATCTACAATACAGATTTGGAAGCAGAATTTTTATTTCTTCTTATGTGAGTGTATTCATTCCATTTAAACAACACTTTCTGCCTTATTCCTGAAAAGATGTGAAGACTTTTCATTGAAAACACTGGGAAAAGAAGACAAATAAAACTGCTTTCTTACTTGGGAGCTGCCTTAACAAAATACTATAGACTGGGTGGCTTATCAACAACAGAATTTTATTTCTCACAATTCTGGAGGCTGGGAAGTCCGTAAGAAAGATGCCTGCAGATTCCATGTCTGGTGAGGGCAGCTTCCTGCTCCACACATAACACCTTCTCTCTGTGTCTTCACCTGGTGGAAGGGACAAGGCACCTCTCCCGGGGCTTTTTGTCCTTTTCTTTTTCTTTTTCTTTTTTTTTGAGACAGCATTTTACTCTTACACCCAGGCTGGATTGCAGTGGCATGATCTGGGGCTCAGGTGATCCTCCTACCTCTGCCTCCAAGTAACTGGGATTACAGGTGTGTGCCACCATGCCTGGCTAATTTTTGTATTTTTAGTAGACACAGGGTTTCGCCATGTTGCCCAGGCTGGTCTTGAATTCCTGGCCTCCAGTGATCCTCCACCTTGGCCTTCCAAAGTGCTGGGATTACAGAGCCACTGTGCCTGGCCTTCGGGACTCTTTCATAAGCACTCTAATCCCATTCATGAGGCATCTACCCTCATGACCTAATCACCTCCCAAAGGCCTCCCACTTCCTAACATCTTCACATTGGTGAGTTTCAACATATAAATTTAAGGAGGAAACAAACATTCAGACCATAGCAACTGCATACCCTAAAGTCATCTTGCAATTTAAAAGTCTGAAAATTTGATCTTTAGAAGCCTCCCTTGTGGAGACCATAAGATACAAGGCTGAAAAGTAATTACTTTCCCCTAAGCAATGGCTTGTGAATGTTATTAGACAGGATTGGCTTTTTTGTTTGTTTGTTTGTTTTTTATTTCATAGGTTTTTGGGGAACAGATGGGGTTTGGTTACATGAGTAAGTTCTTCAGTGGTGATTTGTGAGATTTTGGTGCACCTGTCACCTAAGCAGTATACACTGAACCCAATTTTTAGTCTTTTGTCCCTCACCTTCTTCCCACTCTTTCCCCCTGAGTCCCCAAAGTCCACTGTGTCATTCTTATGCTTTGCATCCTCATAGCTTAGCTCCCACTTATGAGTGAGAACATACGATGTTTGGTTTTTCATTCCTGATTACTTCATTTAGAATAATAGTCTCCAATCTCATCCAGGTTGCTCACTGCAAGTGCCATTAATTCATTGCTTTTTTTTTGGCTGAGTCATATTCCATTCTGTGTGTGTGTGTGTGTGTGTGTGTGTGTGTGTGTGTGTATATACATATGTACATATATATACACATATATATACACACACATACTTTAGCAACTCATTGATTGATGGGCATTTGGGTTGGTTCCACATTTTTGTGGAACCACATTTTTGCAATTGCGAATTGTGCTGCTATAAACATGCATGTGCAAGTATCTTTTTTGTATAATGACTTCTTTTCCTCTGGGTAGATACCCAGTAGTGGAACTGCTGGATCAAATGGTAGTTCTACTTTTAGTTCTGTAAGGAATCTCCACACCATTTTCCATAGTGGTTGTACTAGTTTACATTCCCACCAGCAGTGTAGAAGTGTTCCCTGTTCACAGCATCCATGCCAACCTCTATTATTTTTAAATTTTTTGATTATGGCCATTCTTGCAAAAGTAAGGTGGTATCACATTGTTTGATTTACATTTCCCTGATCATTAGTGATGTTGAGCAGTTTTTCACATCTTTGTTGGCCATTTGTGAATCTTCTTTTGAAAATCGTGTATTCGTGTTCTTATCCCATTTTTTGATGGGGTTGTTTGGTTTTTTCTTGCTAATTTGTTTGAGTTCATTGAAGATTCTGGATATTAGTCCTTTGTCAGATTTATAGATTGTGAAGATTTTCTCCCACTCTTTGGGTTGTCTGTTTACTCTGCTGACTGTTCCTTTTGCCATGCAAAAGCTCTTTAGTTTAATTAAGTCCCATCTATTTATCTGTGTTTTTGTTGTGTTTTCTTGTGGGTCCTTGGTCATGAAATCCTTTTCTAAGCCAATGTGTAAACGAGTTTTTCCAATGTTATCTTCTAGAATTTTTATGGTTTTAGGTCTTAGATTTCAGTCCCTGATCCATTTTGAGTTAGTATTTGTATAAGGTAAGAGATGAGGATCCAGTTTCACTCTCCTACATGTGGCTTGCCAATCATCCCATCACCATTTGTTGAATAGGGTGTCCTATCCCCACTTTATGCTTTTGTTTGCTTTGTCAAAGATCAGTTGGCTATAAGTATTTGGGTTTATTTCCCAGTTCTCTATTCTGTTCCATTGGTCTATGAGCCTATTTTTATACCAGTACCATGCTGTTTTGGTGACTATGGCCTTATAGAATAGTTTGAAATCAGGTAATGTGATCCCTCCAGATTTGTTCTTTTCACTTAGTCTTGCTTCGGCTATGTGGCTCTTTTTTTGATTCTATATGAATTTTAGAATTGTTTTTCTAGTTCTGTGAAGAATGATGATGGTATTTTGATGGGAATTGCGTTGAATTTGTAGATTGCTTTTGGCAGTATGGTCATTTTCACAATATTGATTCTACCCATCCCTGAGTCTTGCTCTGTAGCCCAGGTTGGAGCGCAGTGGCACAATTTCGGCTCACTGCAAACTCTGCCTCCTAGGTTCAAGCCATTCTCGTGCCTCAGCCTCCCCAGTAGCTGGGATTACAGGCACATACCACCACGCCCAGCTAATTTTTGTATTTTTAGTAGAGACAGGGTTTCACCATATTGGCCAGGCTGGTCTCAAACTCCTGACCTCGTGATCTGCCGGCCTTGACCTCTCAAAAGTGCTTGGATTACAGGCGTGAGCCACCGCACCCAGCCAAGAGTTTTAATCATAAAGGGACACTGGATTTTGTCGAATGCTTTTTCTGTGTCTATTGAGATGATCATGTGATTTTTGTTTTTAATTCTTTTTATGTGATGTAACACATTTATTGACTTGAGAATGTTAAACCATCTCTGCATCCTGGTATGAAACCCACTTGATCATGGTGGATTATCTTTTTGATATGTTGCTGGATTTGGTTAGCTAATCCTTTTGTTAACGATTTTTGCATCTATATTAATAACGGATATTGGTCTGTAGCTTTCTATTTTGGTAATGTATTTTCCTGGTTTTGGTATTAGGGTAATACTGGCTTCACTGGATGATTTAGGAAGGATTCCCTCTTTCTCTATCTTGTGGAATAGTGTCAATAGGATTGACACCAATTCCTCTTTGAATGTCTGATAAAATTCTGCTGTGAATCCGTCTGGTCCTGGACTTCTATTTGTTGATAATTGTTTTATTACTATTTTAATCTTGCCGCTTGTTATTGGTCTGTTCAGGGTACCTAATTCTTCCTGATTTAAGCTAGGAGGGTTATATTTTTTCAGGAATTTATCCATCTCCTCTAGGTTTTCTAGTTTATGTGCATAAAAGTTTCATAGTATCCTTGAATGATCTTTTGACTTTCTGTGGTGTCAGTTGTAATATCTCCCATTTCATTTCTAATTGAGCTTATCTGGATTTTCTCTCTTCTTTTCTAGGTTAATCTTGGTAATGGTCTATCAATTTGGTTTGTCTTTTCAAAGAACCAGGGTTTTTTTTCTGTTTATCTTTTTTTGTTTGTTTGTTTGTTTCAATTTAATTTAGTTCTGCTGTGATCTTGGTTATTTCCTTTCTTCTTCTGGGTTTGGGTTTGGTTTGTTCTTGTTTCTCAAGTTCCTTGAGGTGTAACCTTAGATTGTTTGTGTTCTTTCAGTCTTTTTGATATAGGCATTTAGGGCTATGAACTTTCCTTTTAGCATCACCTTTGCTGTCTCCCAGAGGTTTTGACACTTTGGGTCATTATTGTCATTCAGTTTGATGAATTTTTAAATTTTCATCTTGATTTTATTTTTGACCCAGTGATCATTCAGGAGCAGGTTTTTTAATTTCCATGTATTTGGATGGTTTTGAAGGTTCCTTTTGGGTTGATTTCCAGTTTTATTCCACTGTGGTCTGAGAGAGTGCTTGATATAATTTCCATTTTCTTAAATTTATTGAGGCTTGTTTTGTGGCCTATCATATGGTCTATCTTGGAGAAAGTTTCATGTGCTGATGAATAGAATGTATATTCTGTGGTTGTTGAGTAGAATGTTCTGTAAATATCTATTAAGTCCATTTGTTCATGGGTTTGATTTAAACCCATTGCTTCTTTGTGGACTTTGTGTCTTGATTACTTGTCTAGTGCTGCCAGTGGAGTATTGAAGTCCCCCACTATTACTGTGTTGTTCTCAGTCTCACTTCTTAGATCTATTAGTAATTGTTTTATACATTTGGGATCTCCAATATTAGATGCTTATATATTTAGAATTGTGACATTTTCCTGTTGGACAAGGCCTTTTAGCATTATATAATGTACCTCTTTGTCTATTTCAACTGTTATTGCTTTAAAGTTTGTTTTGTCTGATGTAAGAATAGCCACTCCTCCTTGATTTTGATGTCCACTTACATGGAATGTCTGTTTCTACCCCTTTACCTTAAGTTTATGTGAGTCTCTTAAAGGCAGCTGATAGCTGGTTGGTGAATTCTTATTCATTCTGTAATTTATATGTGTGTGTGTGTGTGTATATATATATAGTTGTTGTTGTTGTTGTTGTTGTTTTGAGACAGAGTCTCACTCTGTTGCCCAGGCTGGAGTGCAGTGGTGCTATCTCGGCTCACTGCAAGCTCTGCCTCCTGGATTCACGCCATTCTCCTGCCTCAGCCTCCTGAGTAGCTGGGACTACAGGTGCCTGCCACCACACCCAGCTAACTTTTTGTACTTTTAGTAGAGACAGGGTTTCACTGTGTTAGCCAGGTTGGTCTCGATATCCTGACCTCGTGATCCAACTGCCTCAGCCTCCCAAAGTGCTGGGATTACAGGCTTGAGCCACCATGCCCAGTCTAATTCTATATCTTTTAAGTGGAGCATTTAGGTCATTTACATTTAATGTTACTATTGAGATGTGAGGTACCATTCCATTCATCATGATATTTTTTGCCTGTATGCCTTGCTTTTGATTTTGTTTTTTAATTGTATTTTTGTTTTATAAGTCCTGTGAGATATATGCTTTAAAGGGGTTCTGTTTTCATGTGTTTCCAGGATTTGTTTCAAGATTTAGAGCTCCTCTTAGCAGTTCTAGTATTGCTGGCTTTGTAGTGGTGAATTCTCTCGCATTTGTTTGTCTGAAAAAGACTATATTTTCTTCATTTATGAAGCTTGCTTTTGCTGGAGAAGTAATTATTGACTGATAATTGTTTTGCCTAAGGAGGCTGAAGATAGGGCCCCAATCCCTTCTAGCTTGAAGAGTTTCTGCTGAGAAGTTTGCTGTTAATCTGATAGGTTTTCCTTTATATGTTACCTGGTGCTTTTGCCTCACAGCTCTTAAGATTCTTTCCTTCATCTTAACTTTAGATAACCCGATGACAATGTGCCTAAGCGATGAGCTTTTTGTGATGCATTTCCCAGGTGTTCTTTGAGCTTCTTGTGTTTGGATGTCTAGATCTCCAGCAAATCTGGGAAGTTTTCCTTGATTTTTTCCCCCAAATATGTTTTCCAAACTTTTAGATTTCTCTTCTTTCTCAGGAACAACAATTCTTCTTAGGTTTGGTCATTTAACGTAATCCCAGACTTCTTGGAGGCTTTATTCATGTTTTCTTTCTTTTTTTTTTTTTTTTTTTTTCTGGTTGGATTGGGTTAATTCGAAAACTTTGTTTTCGAGCTCCGAAGTTCTTTCTTCTGCTTGTTCAGTTCTATTGCTGAGACTTTCCAGAGTGTTTTGCATTTCTGTAAGTGCATCCATTGTTTCCTGAAGTTTTCATTTTGTTTATTTCTGCTATCTATTTCATTGAAAATTTCTCCCCTCGTTTCTTGTATTTTTTTTTTTTTTAATTTCCTTAAACTGGGCTTTGCCTTCCTCTGGTGCCTCCTTGATTAGCTTAATAACTGACCTTCTGAATTCTTTTTCAGGTAAATCAGGGATTTCTTCTTGGTTTGGATCCACTGCTTGTGAACTAGTGTAATTATTTGGGGGGTGTTAAAGAACCTTGTTTTGTCATATTATCAGAGTCGGTTTTGTGGTGCCTTCTCATTTAGGAAGTCTCTGTCAGAGGGAAGGTCTAGGGCTCAAGGCTGTTGTTCAGATTCTTTTGTCCCACAAGGTGTTCTCTTGATGTAGTACTCTCCCCCTTTTCCTAGGTATGTGACTTCCTGAGAGTCAGGCTGTAGTGATTGTTACCTCTCTTCTGGATCTAGCCACCCAGCAAATCTCCAGGCTCTGGGCTGGTACTGGGGGTTGTCTGCACAGAGTCCTGTGATGTGAATCATCTGTGGGTCTCTCAGCCATGGATACCAGCACCTGCTCCGGTGGAGGTGGGGGGTGAAATGGACTCTGTGAGGGTCCTTAGTTTGGGTTGTTTAATGCACTATTTCTGTGCTGATTGACCTCCTGCTGGGAGGTGGCGCTTTCAAGAAAGCATCAGCTGTGGTACCATGGGGAGAATCAGGTGGTGGGCAGAGCCCTAGAACTCCCAAGAGTATATGCCCTTTGTCTTCAGCTACCAGGGTGGATAGGGAAGGACCATTAGGTGGGCGCAGGGCTACGAGTGTCTGAGCTCAGACTCTCCTTGGGTGGGTCTTGCTGCGGCTGCTGTGGGGGATGGGGGTGTGGTTCCCAGGTCAATAGAGTTATGTTCCTAGGAGGATTATGGCTGCTTCTACGGTGTAATGCAGGTTGTCAGGGAAGTAGGGGAAAGTCTACAGTCACAGGCCTCACCCAGCTCCCACGCAACCCAAAAAGCCAGTCTCACTCCCACTGTGCCCCCACAAAAGCACTGAGTCTGTTTCCAAGCAGTGGGTGAGCAGAGCTGAGAACTTGCCCCAGGCTACCCACCTCCCAGTTGCAACAGTCACAGGCCTCACCCAGCTCCCACGCAACCCAAAAAGCCAGTCTCACTCCCACTGCGCCCCCACAAAAGCACTGAGTCTGTTTCCAAGCAGTGGGTGAGCAGAGCTGAGAACTTGCCCCAGGCTACCCACCTCCCAGTTGCAACAGTAGGTAGGGACTTTTTTCTCTGTCCCTCCTCCGCTCCCCCACCCCCCTCCCTCCCCACTCCCCTAACCTCTGCCTGTGGCATCTGCACACCAGATTCACACTATCCCCTGAGTTCTCGCCAGGAGACCTCTTGTTTAAATTGTTACAAAGTTCAGCTGGAGGTTTCCTTCTCCTTGTGGCCTTTTCCCAGTTTCTCTGGCACCCCTCCCCAAGGATCCCTGTGGGGCAAGGCAGAAATGGCTTACTAGGGGACCCAGTGAGCCCACAGGGCTTTTCCCACTGCTTCTTCTACCCCTGTGTTTCGCTCAGCTCTCTAAATTGACTCATCTCCAGTTAAGGTCAGAGTCTTCTCCCGTGATCTAGCCCTTCAGGTTCCCCAGTGTTCAGGGGAGGATAATCCCCCTCTCCCACTTCCACAGTTTGGGCACTCACAATATTTGGGGTGTCTCCTGGGTTCTGCAGGAGCAATCTGCTTCCTTCAGAGGGTCTGTGGGTTCTCTTGGCTTTCCTGCAGTCATTCTGGGGCAAAAGTTCACAGTGCAAGTCTCCACACGCTGCTCTGTCTGTCCAAGTGGGAGCTGCAATCTAGTCCTGCCCCCATCCACCATGATCCCCAGGACTGGCTTCTGTCTTTGTTTTTGTTTTGTTTGCATCCCTCCAAGACTCAGTGTACTGTTCTTTCTTTTCTTTTCCTTTCTTTTATCTCTTTCTTTCTTTCTTTCTTCTTTTTTTTTGAGAAGGAGTTTTGCTCTTGTTGCCCAGGCTGTAGTGCAGTGGGGCAATCTCAGCTCACTGCAACCTTTGCCTCCGGGGTTCAAGCAATTCTCCTGCCTCAGCCTCCCGAGTTGCTGGGATTACAGTGGCCTGCCAACATGCCCGCCTAATTTTTTGTATTTTTAGTAGAGACAGGGTTTCACCCATTTGGACAGGCTGATTTTGAACTCCTGGCTTCAAGCAATCCATCTGCCTCAGCCTCCCAAAGTGCTAGGATTACAGGCATGAGCCACCACACCCAACCAATGTACTACTCTTTAAAAGGAGAACAATTATCCCATCTTACACTTTCTATGCCATCTGGTTATCATAAAATTTATTCTGACACTCAAATGAAAGAAAATATAATTAAAATCAATATTATTCAAATCAGAGTATCCTCTAACAGGTATCACTGGCTGAGAGTTTAGTTCTCATTTTTATAGTTTCAAAACTTTTTGTTTATAATTCGCCAAAGAATGACCAAATTTGAAGGGTCTAGGTCATTCTACCAAAACTTAGAAGAACATTTATTTTTAGATGGCTATTGTTTCTGTCTGTCCATTATTGCCAGTTCCACCTGTTGATACTCATCCACTGTTTCTGTCAATCTGGTGGGACTATCAATCAGAGCATCTAATCATATGGCCACAGTGATATGGTTTGGATCTTTTTCTCCACCAAATCTCATGTTGAATTGTAGTCCCCAGTGTTGGAGATGGGGGCCCAGTGGGAGGTGATTGGATAATGGAGGCGTTTCTCATGAACGATTTAGCACCATCCCCTTGGTGCTGTTCTTGTGATAGTGAGTGAATCATCATGAGATCTGGTTGTTTAAAATGTGTAGCACCTCTCCCCCAACCTCTTGCTCCTGCTCCTGCTCTGTAAGACATCTGCTCTCCCTTTGCTTTCAACTATGATTGGAAGCTTCCTGAGGCCTCCCCAGAAGCCAAGCAGATGCTAGCATTATGCTTCCTGTTCAGCCTGCAGAACCATGAGCCAACTAAGTCTCTTTTCATTATAAAAGAGGACTGGTGTGGCCAAAGTGGGCAGCAATATGTTGCCAGAACCAAAACTACAGTGCAACCAGCCCAGCTGGTAGGGAGAAGGAGGCCTGCCTAGCAGGACCATCCACCCCTGTCCTGGCCCCAAGCCCAGACTGCCTGCCTGTACTGGACATTGCCTGGTCCGGGAGGCCTGGGCATGATGGTCAGGTGGTGTGTCCCTGGGTTCCAGGCCTTGGTGGTCCCTTGGGAGCTGAGCATCCTCTGGGCAGGAGGAGGGCCTGTGGTCCACTGTTTGCATTTGCCCCTGGGGGTGTGCCCCCACCCCAGCTTCTCAGCCCCATGGGGACGTGGCCAGGGCTCCCCACCTGCTCTGTGGCTCAAGTTCTGATCAGCTCACTTGGTGACTCTGACAGCTTCCTCCCCAAAGCTTGGGTCCTCATCTGTGGGAATGGGGTGTCCCAGACCCCCTGCAGGCAGGAACCCACCCCCAGCTCCTCTGGTGGGCCCTCCTGGGCTTTCTTACCTACTGGTTTGTGAGATCCGGTTGGCCAAACTTGGTGTCCTATTTTTATTTTGGCCTTTTTCTTAGTGTGTGTTTTCTGTAACTACTGCTGTGTAGAACTTCTATATGAGTTTTAGGTAGAGAATCTTGCCCACCCAGAGGTCCCCCACCCCAGAGAGCCTCCACTTCAGCCCCCGCTGGTCCTGCCTGTGCTCCGCTTGGTGTGAATGTTGAGTGTGATCGATCCATGCGGCTGCTTGACCCTGCATCTCCTTCCTTCTTGTTGCTGAGGCCAGTTCTGTTCTCTCTTTCTCCACCTGAACTGCACTTGAAGCCAAGATGAAGGATGAGAAGTGGTTGCTAAGAAGGACCTTCCTGCAGCGAATCCACTGTGAGGAGGTCGGCAAGGGGCAGCCTGTCCCTGTCTTGTGGCCCATGAATCAAGAATGGATTTTACATTTCCAAATGGTTGAACAAATAAAAAAAAACCACTTCATGACACTGAGAAGTTTCCATGTCCATAAGTAAAGTTTTATGGGGGTGCAGTCATGCCCATCTCTTCACAGGTCGCCTGCAGAAGGCTGCTGTTGTGCAGCCATGGCAGAGTTGCATCCTTGAGGCAAAGATCAGTTGGCAAAGCTGAAAATACTGACTCCTGGCTCTTTAGGGAAACAGTTTCCAGTCCCTGGTTTAAGGGCTGTGTGGCAGGACCCCAGGATCTTGGTCAGATTGTTCCTCATTCAGGGCCTGCTGTGGCCTTCGCTAGTATGTCTCCTAAGTCTGTGTGCTGTGGTGCCTGTCATCGGGGCGTTGAGCTCTGTCATGCCAGATTTCAGGGTGTCTGCCTCATGGTCATCTGTCTAACCAACAGAGACCCTGTGGCCAGATTCAAACTAGCAGGAACAGTTGGTCTTTGGCAGCAGGGATACCTTAGAGCTGAACTGCTACCCACCCTGAGGTGGTCCCATGACACCCACTATCTGCGTCAAGGTTGGGGCAGGGCTGGTGTCCTGAACTGCTCTGCGATGTGGACCGTAATAGCCAGCGGGGAGAGGGGGTTGCTATTACTGCCCATATCGTGGAGGTGCCTCACCCCCCTGTCATGTGTGTCATAATAGCCAATTACTCCCCCCGCAATGTGTGTCCATTATTAGCAGTCTCTTTTGTTCAGGATATTAGGAACAATTTCACAGGTTGTGTGTACACAGCCTGCACCTCTGGCTATTAGGAACCATATCACACAATGGGTATACACTTTTTGGGAGATTTGGGGTAATGTCGTCCTGTGTTTCCCTGAATATTTGGAGAAATATCACAGGGCGGCTGTATACCCACTACTGTCTTGGCAGGAACATCATACTTTACCTACCAGAAATTAGGAGCAATATCACAGACTGGGTGTCAAGCCACTGTCATATTGGAAGTGATATCATGCTCTCCCCCACAAGTTATGAGGAACAATATCACAGGTGTGTGTGTACCTTCTCTGGTAGTGGGAGTAGTATCATCATCTCTTCCTTTAGATGACAGGAACAATATCACAGGGTGGGTGTACACCCCATGTATTTTGGGAAGCAATGTCATTCTCTCTTCTTCTAGGTTTTACGATTCATATCACAGGCGGGGTGTACACCCCCTGTTACATTGGATGGAATCTCATCCTCTTTCTGTATCTTTAGAACAATATCCCATGGGGGCTGTCCATCCCTTCCATATTGGTACTAATACCATCTTCTCCTTTCCTGGATATCAGAAACAATATCACAGGAGGGGTGTACACCCTTTGCAATATTGGTAGTAATATCACCTCTCCCCTGTGGTTATTAAGGACAAAATCCCAGGGTGGCTGTACGGTTCCTACTTTATTGGGAGTAATATCATCCACTCAGCCCCTGGATATCAGGAACCATATCACCGAAGAGGTGTCCACCCCCTTCGATATTGTCAGTCATGTCATCTTCTTCCCGCCTGGATATTAGGAACGATATGCCGGGTTTGGGGGCGGTGTACACCCACTGCGATATCGAAAGTAAAATCAGCCTCTTTCCTGATGGATTTTAGGAACTATATCACAGGTGTGTGTGCACCTTCTGGGATATTGGGAGTACTATCAGCTTCCACCCCGCTACATATTAGGAACAATATACAGGGGGCAGGTTGGTTACACCCCCTGTGATATTGAGAGCAATATTCTTCTCTTTCCCCTGTACATTAGGAACTACATCACAGGGGTCTGTACACCTTCTGCGATATTGGGATTAATGTTATCCTCTCCCCCACTGAAGGTCAAAAACAATATCACAGAAGGGTGTACACCCCCTGTGATATGGCCAGTAATATCATCGTCTCTACCTTTGGATACTAGGAACAACATCACAGAGGATGTGTACACTCCCCTGCGATGTTGGGCATAATGTTATCCTCTCTTCCCCTGGATATTAGGAATGATATCCCTGGTGGTGTCAGCTGTAGTACATTAAGAACAATATCACTGGGTGGGTGTACACCCCCTGCGATATTGGGTGTAGTATCATCCTCTCTTCCCTAAGATATTAAGAACAGTATCACAGGAGGGGTGTACAGCCACAGCCCCTGCGTTATTGGGAGCAATAGCATCTTCTCCCCCTCTCGATATAAGCAACAATATCCCAGGGTGGGTATACATCCCCTGCCATATTGGGCATATTGTCATCATCTCCCAATGTGGATATTGGGCACAGTGTCACAGGGGGGTGTACACCTTCTTTGATATTGGGAGTAATATCATCCTCTCCCCTCAGGATTGTAGGCAAAATATCAAAGGGGTTTTACAACTTGTGCGATATGGGCAGTAATATCATCCTCTCCCCACCTAGATGTTAGCAACTATATCACAGGCGGCTGTACACGTCTTTCGATATTGGGAGTCATATCATCCTCTCCCATCATGGATATTAAGAACAATATCACAAAGTAGGTGTACACCCCCTACGATATTGAGAGTAATATTATGCTCTCCCCTACTGGATATTAGGGACAATATCGCAGGAGATGCGTACAACCCCTGCGATATTGGGAGTAATATCATCTTCTCCCTCTGAATATAAGAAACAATATCACAGGAGGATGTACAACCCCTGTGATATTGGGAGTCACATCATTTTCTCTCCCTCTGGCTATTCGGAGCAATATCACAGTGGGTTTGTACACCCCCTGCGATATTGCCACTAGTATCATTGTCTCCCTCCCAGGATATAGGGAAAAATATTACAAGGGGGTGTACACCCCTGCCATATTGGGGATAATATCTTCCTCTCCCCAGCTGGCTATTAGGAACAATGTCACAGAAGGAGTGTACACCCCCTGCTCTATTGGGAGTGATATCATCCTCTCCGTCCCTGGATATTAGGAACAATATCACTAGGGAGTGTACACCTCCTGCAATATTGAGACTAATATCATCCTCTCGCCCCCTGGATATTAGGAACCATTTAACAGGGGTGGTGTACACCCCCTGCAAAATCGGAAGAAATATCATCCTCTACACCTTTGGATGTTAGGGACAATATCACGTGGGAGATCTACGCCCCCTGCGATATTGGGAGTCATACCATCCTATCCCACCCAGGATATAAGGAACAAGATGACGGAAGGGAAGTACACCCACTGCGATAGTTTCAATAATGTCATCCTCTAATCCATTGCTATTAGGAATAACATCATAGAGGGTTGTACACTTTCCTTGATATTGGGAGTAATATCCTCTCCCTGCTGGATATCAGGAACAATTCTATCAATTATTAATATTAATAAACATAATAAAAATTAATAGTAATCATCGATATTAATAATCACAATAAAGATAGTAAAAATTAATACTGGTTAAAATGTTACCGATTAGTAACAATAATTAATAGTAATATCACTATTAATAATAAAATAATGATATCAGCAATTAATATTACTTAAATCAATACTAACTGATGTTGGCAATAAAAAAATTAATATTAGGAACTAATAATATTGTTAAATGCCATTAATATGAACAATTATATTAAGCATGCATAATGATATATTTAAAACAACCATCCATAATTAATAAAAGTAATCTGTTAATAGTATCATTGATAATTATTAAAATTAATAAATGTAATAAAAATTAATAGTAATTATCAATATTAATGATCCCAATAAAGATAGTAAAAATTAATACTGGTTAAAAATGTTAACGATTTGTAATAATAATTAATAGTAATATCACCATTAATAAAATAATGATATCAGCAATTAATGTTACTTAAATCAATACTAAGTGATGCTGGTAATAAAATACTAATTAATATTAAGAATTAATAATATTGCTAATGATATTAATATGAAAAATTTTTTTTTTTTTTTTTTTTTTTTTTTGAGACGGAGTCTCGCTGTGTCGCCCAGGCTGGAGTGCAGTGGCCGGATCTCAGCTCACTGCAAGCTCTGCCTCCTGGGTTTTTTTTTACGCCATTCTCCTGCCTCAGCCTCCCGAGTAGCCGGGACTACAGGCGCCCGCCACCTCGCCCAGCTAGTTTTTTTTTTTTTTGTATTTTTTAGTAGAGATGGGATTTCACTGTGTTAGCCAGGATGGTCTCGAACTCCTGACCTTGTGATCTGCCCGTCTCGGCCTCCCAAAGTGCTGGGATTACAGGCTTGATCGTGCATAATCATGTATTTAAAACAGTCATCTATAATTAATAATGGTATCCTATTAATTATTAGTATCACTGATAATTATTAAAATCGATAATTGATGTTTAATAATCATAGTATTCCTCCTAATACCACAGGGAGTGTACACCTACCTGTGATGTTGTTCCTAAAATCCAGGGACGAAGAGCATGATTTTAGTATTAATATCGCAGTAGGTGTACACTCACCCTGTGACACTGATCCTAATATCCAAGGGGGTAGAGTATGACATGACTTCCAACATAGCAATGAATGGACAGCCACCTGGTAATATGGCTCCTAATGTTCACGGAAAAAGCCTATGCTATTACTCCCAATACCGCAGGAAGAGTACAGCTCTTCTGTGATATTGTTCCTAGTATCCAGAGGGGGAGAAGATGATAATAATTCCAGTATCGCAGGCTGTGTTCACGCGCCCTGTGATATTGTTATTAATATCCTGGAAGGGAGAGGGTGATATTAGTCTCCGTACAGCAGGAGGCGTACACCCAGCCTGGGATATTGCTCCTAATATCCACAGAGGGGAGAGGCTGATATTATTCCCAATATGGCAGAGGGTGTACATCCACCCTGTGACATTCTTCGTAATATTCCAAGGCCGAGGGGTTGATATTACTCCCAGTATCGCAGGCACTGTACAACCCCGTGTGATACTCTTCCTGATATACACAAGGGGAGAAGATGGTATTAAACCCCGTATCACAGGAGGTGAACACAAACTATGCGATATCTGTGAGGCACCCCCCGCGATGTGGGAACTAATAGCCAATCCCTCTCCCCCCTGGCTACCGGGAGCCGCAACGCCGGGGGATGAGGCACTCTCCCATATGGCTCCCAATAGCCACCCCCCCCACCCCCCTGGCTATTGGGAGCCACATCGCTGGGAAGTGAGGCAGCCCCCATGATGTGGCTCCCAATAGCCACCCTCCTTGCCCTCTCTCTATTGGGAGCCATATCGCCGGGGGGTGGGGCAACCCCCAATATGTGGCTCCCAGTCGCCACCCCCTCTACCCCCCTGGCTATTACGATCCACCTCATAGGGGGTTGAGGCACCCCCCGTGAGGTGGGGAGTAAGAGCCACCCCCTCTCCCTCCCTGGCTGTTATGATCTAGGGTGGACTCACAGCCTGTTTACGATATTGTGAGTAAAAACTTCTCTCCCTCTGGAAATTAGGAACTATTTCACAGACTGGTGTATACCTTCGGTATACAGAATGTGTACACCTGTGTGTATTGGTAGTAATGTCATCCTCTTCCTCCCTGAATATTAAGAACCGTATCACAGGAGTGTTTCTACTCCCTGTGATATTGGGTATCTTGTCCTCCTCTCCCACGTTGAAATTACAAACAGTATCATTGGGGGCGTGTACACCTTCTGTGATATTTAAAGTAATATCATCCTCTTCCCTCCAGGATCATGGCAACAATATCCCTGGGGGAGTGTACACTTTCTGCGATATATGTAGTAATATCCTCCCCTCCGCCTTGTAATATTATTAAGGACCATCTCACATGGGGTGTACGACCCTTGCAATACTGGGAATGTTACTATCCTCTTTCCCCCCTGCATATTTGGAAAAATATCAAAGTGAGTGTATCCCTCCTGCAATATGGGGATTAATATCCTCTTCTTCCTTTCTGGATATTAGAAAGAATATCACACCGGGGTTTACACTTTCTTTGATATCTGGAGTCATGCCATCCTCTCCTGTTTTGAATGGCAAGAACAATATCTCAGGAGGGATGTAGACCCCCTGCCATTTTGGGAGTAATATTCCGCTCTCACCTCCTTGATATTAGGAACAAAATCCCAGCATGGGTGTATACCTCCTACTATATAGAAGGTCACACTGTCCTCTCCCTTCCTGGATTTTAGGAACAATATCACAGGGTGGGTGTACACAGCCTTCAATGTGGAATGTAATATCATCCTCGGCCGGGCGCGGTGGCTCAAGCCTGTAATCCCAGCACTTTGGGAGGCCGAGACAGGTGGATCACGAGGTCAGGAGATCGAAACCATCCTGGCTAACATGGTGAAACCCTGTCTCTATTAAGAAATACAAAAAACTAGCCGGGCGAGGTGGCGGGCGCCTGTAGTCCCAGCTACTCAGGAGGCTGAGGCCGGAGAATGGCGTGAACCCGGGAGGCGGAGCTTGCAGTGAGCTGAGATCCGGCCACTGCACTCCAGCCTGGGCGACAGAGCGAGACTCCGTCTCAAAAAAAAAAAAAAAAAAAAAAAAATATCATCCTCTTCCCCACCAGATATCAGGAACAATATCACAGAAGGGTTGTACACTCTCTGTGGTATTGGGAGTAATATCTCTTTCGCCTTCCCTGAATATTAGGAGCAATATCCCCGGGTGGCTGTACATCCACTGTTAAATTGGGAGTAATGTCATACTCTACCCCCTGGATATTAGGAGCAATATCACAAAGTGGGTGTACACCCATGGCGAGACTGGGGGTAATATCATGCTCTCCCTCCCTGGATATTAGGAACAATATCACAGGTGGGTGTACACCCCCTGCAGTACAGAGAATAATATTTTCTTCTCTGCCTTTAGCTATTGAGAACAATATCACATGGTGGGCGGGTACACCCCCTGCACTGTTGGGAGTAATATCGTTCTCTCTTATTCTGGATTGTAGGAAAAATATCACAGGCGGTGTGTACAGCCCCTGTGATATTGAGAGTAAGTTCATCCTCTCCCAGCGTGGGTATTAGGAACCATATTACCGGGGGCGTGTACACTTCTTCAATATTGGTAGCAATATCATCCTCTCCTCCCCGGATATAAGAAACTATATGACATGCGGGGTGGGCACCCCCCTCGATAAGGGAAGTAATATCCCTCCCTGGATATTGGGATCCACAGTGGACACACAGCGTGTTTACGATTTTGTGAATACTATTGTAGCAGGACAAGCCACAGACAAAACTCCTCAGACACCGTATTAAAGAAGGAAGAGGTTTTTTATTTGGCCGGGAGCGTCTGCAGACTCACGTCCTAAGAGCTGAGCTCCCCGAGAAAGAAATATTTGGCCTTTTTAAAGGCTTAAAACTTTAAGGGGTCCACGTGAAAGGGTCGTGATAAATCGAGCAAGCGTGGGAAACGTGACTGGGGGCTACATGCATGAGCTAACAGAACAAAAAGTTTTACAATGCTTTTTTCATAGTGTCTGGAATTTACAGATAACACAAGTTGTTTAGGCCAGGGGTTGATGTTATTATTATTACTTTGTTTAACTCCTAGGACTGGGTGGTGGTGCCAAGGTTGTCTGGCTATTTATCTTACTTTTGTTTCTCTCTCTCTTTTCTCCTGTCTTTGAACTAGGCAAGGTGGGGGGAGGAGGGCAGCAGGAGTAGTAGTGGTCTCCTCCCTTACTATCATCCCCTCTTCTAGAGATTGTGAACAATATCAAAGATTGCATACACCCTCTGCAATATAGAGAGGAATATCATCCTCTCCACCGCCCTGGATGTTAGGAACAATAGCAAAGGAGTGTTTTTGACCCCTGCAATATTGGGAGTAATATCATCTTCTCCCACGTGGAAATTAGGAACAGTATCACTGGGGGCCTGTACACCCCCTGTGATCTTGAAAGCAATATCATCCTCTTCCCTCCTGGATCATGGGAACTCTATCACTGGGGGGTGTACACTTTCTGCGATATTGGAGTAATATCATCTTCTCCGGCTTGGAATATTAAGGACAATATCACAGGGGCGGGGGGGTGTACACCTTCTGCAATATTGGGAATAATATTATCCTCTCTCCCCCTTCATATTCGGAAAGTTATCACAGAGTGGGTGTTCACCTCCTGTGATATGGGGAGTAATATCATCTTCTCCCCTTCTGGATATCAGCAACAGTATTACACAGGGGTGTACACTTTCTGCGATATTTCGAGTAATATCAACCTCTTGGCCTTTGAATAGTAAAATCAATATTATGGGGTGGATGTACACCCCATGGCGTATTGGGAGTAATATCAGCCTCTGCCCTCCATGGATATTAGGAACAATATCCCAGGGTGGGTGTGCACCTCCTGCTCTATGGGGACTAATATCATCCTCTCCCTTCCAGGATATTAATAACAATATCACAGGGCAGGTGAACACAGCCTGCAATACTGGAATTATCATCCTCTCCCCCTCTAGATACTAGGAACAATATCACAGAAGAGGGGTACACTCACTGCAATATTGAGCATAATAGCATAGGCTTCTTCTGTGAATATTAGGAGCAATATCACTGGGTGGCTGTCCATTCATTGCTCTGTTGGGAGTCATGTCATACTCTAGCCCCTGGATATTAGGATTAATGTCACAGAGTGAGTGTACACCTACTGCTATGTTAAAACTAGTATCATGCTCTCCATCTCTGGATATTAGGAACAATATCACAGGTAGGTGTACACCCCCTGCATTATTAAGAGTAATAATATTACTAATGACCAAACATCAGTTTTATTAATAATTATCAATGTTAGTATTAATAGTATAATGTCATTAATTTTTAATAAATATTATAAATATATGATTATGCATGGTTCAATTAACTATTACTATTCATGTTGTTTATCAATATTTGTTATTAATCTTAATATTAATTATTATTTTATTACCAATGTCACTTATTGATTTAATTAAGTAACATGGATTACTGACATGATTATTCTATTATTAATAGTGATATTACTATTAACTATTAGTAGTAACTGTCAACATTTTTATCAGTATTAACTTTTACTCTTTTTATTGTAATTATTAATATCGATGATTACTATTAAATGTGCTTATATTTATTAATACTAATAATTAATATAATTGTTCCTGATATCTGGGGGGGAGAGGATATTACTTACAATATCGCAGAAAGGGTACACCCCTCTATGATGTTATTCCTAATAGCCAGGGGGTAGAAGATGACATTATTGAAAATATCGCAGTGGGTGTACGTCCCTTTGGTCATCTTGTTCCTCATATCCTGGGTGGGAGAGGATGGTAAGACTCCCAATATCACAGGGGGTGCAGACCTCCATCGTGGTATTGTCCCTAACATCCAAATGTGGAGAGGATGATATTTCTTCCAGTGTCGCAGTGGGTGTACACCACCCCTGTGATATTGTTCCTAATATCCAGGGGGCGAGAGGATGATATTAGTCTCAATATAGCAGGGGGTGTACACCCCTTCTGTGACATTGTTCCTAATAGCCAGCGGGGGAGAGGAAGATATTACCCCCAATATCGCAGGGGGTGTACACCCCCTTGTGACATTGTTCCTTATATCCTGGGAGGGACAGGATGATACCAGTGGCAATATCACAGGGTGTGTACACACCCACTGTGATATTGTTCTGAATATCCAGAGGGGGAGAAAACGATATTACTTCCAATATCGCAGGCGGTGTACATCCTCCTGTGATATTGTTTCTTACATTCAGGGGAAGAGGATGATATTACCCCCAATATCACAGGGGTTGTACACACCTCCTGCGATGTTGTTCCTAATATCACGAAGGGGAGAGCATAATATTACTCTCAATGTTGCGGGGCGGGGGGACCTCCCTGGTAATATTGTTCTTAATATCCATGATGGGAGAGGATGATATGACTCCCAATATTACGAGAAGTGTACAGCTGCCTGTGATATAGTTCCTAATACCCAAGTGGGGAGAGGATGATATTACTGCCCATATCGCACAAGTTGTAAGACCCCTTCAATATTTTGCCTACAATCCCAAGGGGAGAGGATGATACTACTCCCAATATTGAAGAAGGTGTACACTCCCCTGTGACATTATTCCCAATATCCACGTTGGGAGACGATGACATTACGCCCAATATCGCAGGGGATGTACACCCACCCTGGGTTATTGTTCCTTATATCGAGAGGGGTAGAGGATGATGTTACTCCCAATATCGCAGGGGCTGTACAGCCCTCCTGTGATATTATTCTGAGTATCCTAGGGAAGGGAGGATGATACTACACCCAATATCGCAGCGGTTGTACACCCACCCAGTGATACTGTTCTTAAGGTACTCCACCTCCCCAAACCAGCGATATTGTTTCTCATATCCAGGGGAAGAGAGGATAACATTATGCCCAATATCACAGGGGGTGTACACATTCTTTGTGATGTTGTTCCTAGTATCCAAAGGTAGAGACAATGCCATTACTGGCCATTTCGCAGGGGGTGTACACCTTGCTGTGATATTCCTTTTGATATTCGTGGGGGGAGAGGATAACATTGATCCCAATATCCACAGAATGTCTACAGACCCCTGTGATATAGTTCCTAAGGTACAGAGAAAAGAGAATAATATTACTCTCAATATCGCAGGGGGTGTAATCCCCCCGCCCCCCATATATTGTTCCCAATAGGCAGCAGGGTAGAGGCTGATATTACTCCCAATATTGCAGAAGGTGCACACACACCTGTGATATAGTTCCTAATATCCAGCGGGAAAGAGGCTGATATTACTCTGGATCTCACAGTGGATGTACACCCCCGACCCCCCGTGGTATTGTTCCTAATATCCAGGTGCGAAGAGGATGATGATATTGCTGATGATATCAAAGGAGGTGTACAACTCTTCTGCGATGTGGCTCCTGATATCCAGGGGGTGAGTGGATGATATTACTCCCAAAAACGGAGTACGTGTACATCACCCTGTGATTTTGTCCTTAATAAGCACATGGGGACAGGTGATATTACTTCCAATATAGCAAGAGGTGTACACCCCACGTGTTATATGAATCGTAAAATTGAGAAGAAGAGTGAATGACATTGCTTCCAAAATACACGGGGTGTACACCCGCTCTGTGATCTTGTTCCTATCATCTAAAGGAAGAGATGATGATATTATTCCCAATACGGCAGAAGGTATACACCCCCCCCCCCCGTGATATTGCTCCTCACAACTCGTGGAGGAGAGCATGACAGTACTTGAGATACGTCAGTGGCTCTATACCCCATCTGTGATATAGCTCCTAATTTCCAGTAGCTAAGGTAGGATGTGCCTCCCAATAGACTAGCGGATGGACACCCGCCCTGTGATATTTCCCCGAATATTCAGGGAAACCAAGGATGACATTACCCCAAATCTCGCAAAAAGTGTACACCCGTGGTGTGATACAGTTCCTAATCTTTGGAGGTGCAGAGGATGCTATTAGTTTTCATATCGCAGGCTGTGTACACACACCCTGTGAAATTGTCACTGATACCAGAAAAAAAGAGAATGGTGATAATGGACACAGAACGCAGGAGGGTGAGGCACTCCCCACGATATGGGGAGTAACAGCCACCCCCTCTCCCCCCTGGCTCTTACGATCCACATCGCAGGGGACCTTTACTAGGCACTCTGCTGAATAACTGGAGTGGCACTTGTACTTTAAGTCCAATTGGCTATCCCTTTCCCCATGGCATTTCATCAACCAGAAGGAAAAAAATAATAAGAAGAAGAAGACATCATAAAGCGAGAGAAGCCCCTTATGGGTCTTTTGACTCTCATGTCTATTTAGACACAATTGGAGTCCCACGAGGAATACCAGATCAATTTAAAACTTGAAATCAAATAGCTGCAGGATTTGAGTCAATATTTTAGTAGGTGGCAGTTAACAAAATTGTAGATTATCTATTACAACCAATAGCAACGAACTTTTCATGAGTTAAAAGAAAAACTCATGTGGGCCCCAGTCCTGAGGCTACCTGACCTGACAAAACTCTTTACACTCAATGTGTCAGAAAGAGAAAAAATGGCAGTTGGAGTTTTAACCCAGACTGTGGGGCCTGGCCAAGGCCTGTGGCCTATCTCTCAAAACACCTAGACAGGGTTTCCAAAGGCTGGCCCCCAGGTCTAAAGGCCCTAGCAGCAAAGGCCCTGTTAGCACAAGAAGCAGATAAACTAACCCTTAGGCAAAACCTGAATATAAAGCCCCCCCATGCTGTGGTAACTTTAATAAACACCAAAGGACATCATTGGTTAAAAAATGCTAGATTAACCAAGTACCAAAGCTTGCCATGTGAAGCTCCCCACATACCTGTTGAAGTTTGCAACACCCTAAACCCCACCACCTTGTTCCCAGTATCAGAGAGCCCAGTTGAACATAACTGTGTAGAGGTGTTGGACTCAGTTTATTCTAGCAGGCCCTACCTCCGAGACCATCCTTAAACATTAGTAAACCGTAAGCGGTACATGGACAGGAGCAGCTTCGCCAATCCCTGCAAAGTGACTCTGAAGAAGACGACAAACCCTGCTCCAGTCACACCCGGAAGCTGACTGGTCCATACACGGCTGAAGCATGAGGAAAGTCATTGCGGGACTCATTTTCCTTAAAATTTGGACTTGTACAGTAAGGACTTCAACTGACCTTCCTCAGACTGACGGTTGTTCCCAGTGTATACATCAAGTCACTGAGGTAGGACAAAAGGTTGCTACGGTCCTATTATTTTACGGTTATTATAAGTGTACTGGAACTCTAAAAAGAACTAGTTTGTTTAATATTATTCTATACAAGGTATGTAGCCCAGGAATTGACCAACCTGATGTGTGTTATGACCCATCTGAGCCTCCCATGACCACAGTTCTTAAAATAAGATTAAGGGCTAGGAACTGGTGGGAGCTCATAAATGATATTAGTAAAGTGTTAGCCAAAACAGGAAAAAAAAAAAAAAAAGAGTGCCCAAACAAGTCACCTTAAAATTTGATGCCTGTGCTGTCATTAATAGTAATAAGTTAGGAATAAGATGTTGTTCTCTTAATTAGAAAAGAGGCTATATGGCAGAAAATAAGTACATCTGCCATAAATTAGGACTGCGTGGAAATAAATGTAAATACTGGTCTTGTGTCATTTAGGCCACTTGGATAAAAGAAAAAAAAAATGATCAAAAGGATCCAGTCAACCTTCAGAGAGGAAAAAATGGTCCTTCCTGTACTAAGGGACAAGGTAACCCCTTAGAGCTAGTACTAACCAATACCCTTGATCCTTGCTGGAAAAAAGAGGAGTGTGTGACCTTAGGAATTGATGAGGCCAGACTGGATCCTCGAGTAAGTATCTTGGTTTGACGAGAAGTTGACAAACGCTCTCCTGAGCCAGTGTTTCAAACTTTCTATGATGAACTAACTGTACCAGTACCAGAAATTCCAGGAAAAACAAGAAATTTGTTTTTGCAATTAGCCGAGTATGTAGCCCAGCCTGTCAATGTCACTTCATGTTATGTATATAGAGGAACTCTAATGGGAGATCAATGGCCATGGGAACCCTGAGAATTAGTGCCTACAGACCCAGTTCCCGATGAATTCCCAGCTCAAAAGAATCACCCTGATAATTTCTGGGTCCTAAAAGCCTCAATTATTGGACAATATTGCATAGCTAGGGAAGGAAAAGAATTCATCCACCCCGTAGGACGACTTAGTTGTCTGGGGCAGAAACTGTATAATGGTACCACAAAAACAGTCACTTGATGGAGTTCAAATCACACAGAGAGGAATCCATTTAGCAAATTCCCAAAGTTGCAAATGTTATGCCCAGACTGTTTGTTCCCCAAAGAAGACCACCAGAGTCCAGAGTCAAAGCCAAGCGGCAAGGATCTTTACTACAAGTTCGAACTTGGTCCCTCCTATACACAGTATACAAGAGGGCCCTGAACAATGCGAGCGTTTGCTTTTTATAGCCCGAAAGTTGTAGGGGAACAAAGAAATTCTTTTGGCTCCTGGCTTTCAGTAACCTTGAACGGCTGTCCCCTTATCGGAGACTTTCCAGGTGGTGTTTATACTGGGCTCAGGGAGTTTGAGAGATATATGGTGGTGGGATGGGAGGATGGGATGTGTTTGCGCTAGGCTCAGGGAGTTTTGAGCCCGGGGCTGAGGAATGTGCCCAGCTCCTTTCACAAACCGTGTGGACCCACCCGGAGTCCCACTGGGACTGGACAGCCCCCACTGGATTGTATTGGATATGTGGGCATAGAGTTTATGCCAAATTACCTGACCAGTGGGGAGGTAGTTGTGTTACTGGCACTATTAAACCATCTTTCTTCCTACTGCCCATAAAAACAGGCGAACTCCTGAGTTTCCCTGTCTATGCTTCCCGTGAAAAGAGAAGCACAGCTATAGGAAATTGGAAAGATGATGAATGGCCCCCTGAGAGAATCATACAATATTATGGGCCTGCTACTTGGGCACAAAACGGCTCATGGGGATACCGGACTCCCATTTACATGATCAATCGAATCATACGGTTACAAGCTATCTTAGAAATAATCACTAATAAAACCGGCAGAGCCTTGACTATTCTGGCCCAGCAAGAAACTCTGATGAGAAATGCTATCTATCAAAATAGATTAGCTCTCGACTACTTACTAGAAGCTGAAGGAGAGATCTGCAGGAAATTTAACCTTACTAATTGCTGCCTACGCATAGATAATCAAGGGCACGTAGTTGAAGACATAGTTAGAGATATGACAAAACTGGCACATGTGCCCGTGCAAGTGTGGCATGGATTTGATCCTCGGGCCTTGTTTGGAAAATGGTTCCCAGCGCTAGGAGGATTTAAAACTATTGTAATAGGAATTATAATAATAATAGGAACCTGCCTACTTCTCCCTTGTTTGATACCTACACTTCTTCGAATGATAAAAAGCTTCATCGCTACCTTAGTTCACCAAAATGCCTCAGCACACATATACTATATAATCACCATCGATCTGTCTTGCAAGAAGACATGGGTAGTGAAAATGAAAGTAAGAACTCCCACTAATAAAATGAGTGAGAGTCTCAAAAGGGAGGAATAAGGGATGAGACCATCCCTCATATTGTCTTACGCCCAATTTCTGCCTCCAGAGAAAGAAGAAGTAGAAACTAAAAGGCAGAAATGAAATCCACAGGCAGACAGCCCAGCGCCACACCCTGGGCCTAGTAGTTAAGGTTCGACCCCTGACCTAATTGGTTTTGTTATCTATAGATTACAGACATTATATAGAAATGCACTGTGAAAATCCCTATCTTGTTTTGTTCCAATGTAATTACCAGTGCATGCAGCCCCTAGTCACGTACCCCCTGCTTGCTGTACCCCCTGCTTCTCAATCAGTCACGACCCTCTCACATGCACCCCCTTAGAGTTGTGAGCCCTTAAAAGGGACAGGAATTGCTCACTAGGGGAGCTGGGCTCTTGAGACTGAAGTCTTGCCGATGTCCCCGGCCGAATAAACCCCTTCCTTCTGTAACTCGGTGTCTGAGTTTTGTCTGCCACTCATCCTGCTACAGGATTACAGGCATAATAAACTATTTCTGTAATGGTGTGAAAGTAAATATTTCAAATTTTGCAGGCCACACAGTTTCCTACAACTTCTCAACTCTAGCATTGTAATGCAAAAACAGCCATAGACAACATGAAAATAAATGACCTTGCCTGTGTTCCAATAAAACTTTAACAAAAAAAACGGTGGCAATGTATTCTCCAGTGATAGAAACCTGGGCTCCTTGAAGAAATGGCTGATTCTAGGCATGGGGCAGGGAAAATATAAGATGAGCCAGGGCATCTTATAGTGCCAGAAAGTAAAGAAGTACTCAAACCACAAGAGGACTGGGAGCATGTCAAAGGGACACAGGAGTCAAACTAAAAGAGCTCTCAATAGCTGTGAGAAAGAAAAATCTAGGGCTGGGCATGGTGCCTCATGCCTGTAATCCCAGAACTTTGGGATGCCAAGGCGGGCGGATCATGAGGTCGGGAGATCGAGACTATCCTGGCTAACATGGTGAAACCCTGTCTCCACTAAAAACACAAAAAATTAGCCGGGTGTGGTAGTGGTCTCCTGTAGTCCCAGCTACTCAGGAGGCTGAGGCAGGAGAATGGCATGAACTCTGGAGGCAGAGCTTGCAGTGAGCCGAGATCATGCCACTGCACTCCCACCTGGGCAATAGAGGAAGGAAGGGAGGGAGGGAGGAAGGGAAGGAGGGAAGGAGGGAAGGAAGGAAGGAAGGAAGGAAGGAGGGAGGGAGGGAGGGAGGAGGGAGGGAGGGAGGGAGGGAGGAAGGAAGGAAGGAAGGAAGGAAGGAAGGAAGGAAGGAAGGAAGGCAGGTCTTTTTTCTACAACCTCCTAGGTTCACTAGATGGGTCAAGGAAGGAAGGAAGGAAGGAAGGAAAGAAGGAAGGAAGATCTTTTTTCTACAACCTCCTAGATTCATTAGATGGGTCCTGGAAATCAAACTGAGAAAAGACAAACCAGAGCAAAACAGTTTTAATTACAAACCTGTGCAGAGGACTTCACAAAGAAAAAACTGTGGTTCAAGGAGGCAGCCAGATGATTGAGGCTTATATATCCTATTAGACTAAACAAAGGAAAATGGGATTGGAGATTCCAAGTCAGGCAGAATTTTACAGTTGAAAAATGCTTTTCTTCTATGATGGGATCAGAATCTTATGTTAGCATCAGATTACCCAGTCCCATAACTTTTCACCTTCAATCATTTCATTTCATTTCCAGGATCCATTACCTTTGTTTCAGGGTGTGTGTCTCACCAGAGGTACAGGGTAACTTAAGCACATTTTAAAAAATGGTTGATTGGCAGAATCTAAGGATGATGTCAGCCTCATGTCATGGGAGTCAGACAACATCCTGGTCCAAGTCACTCTTCAAAAAATTACAGCTTCTCCCAAATATCGCCTCCATGTTGACAATCTTTATAACCCAAAGGGGCCAGAATATTTTCTCATATATTTTTCTCTGATTCTCTATTTTCTATCAGTAGACTTTCTTGCTCTCTTTGCTAATCCCAAGATTTAAAACAAGTTATAATAAATGAGTCACTATTATTGGAAAAAGCTAATTACCTAATTTTTACATATCAATAGAGCTGGGATGGTGGGGGTGGAAGAACAAGGAACAGTAGAGATATCCTAAGGCAATTAGTTGGAGGCAATTTAAAGAATAAAAATAAAGTTATTATGCAAATATGTATCTATTAGCAGTTAATCAGCCTTGAAAAGAAGCATGGCTTAGAATTAAAGAGGACAGGAGATTCAGGTTTTTCACCTCAGCTTTTAGAATTCCATATAACTAGGCCAGGGTGGGTGGCTCACGCTTGTAATCCCAGTACTTTGGGAGGCTGAGGAAGGAGAATCGCTTGAGCCCAGATGCTCAATAACAGCATGAACAACACAATGAGACCCGCATCTCTGAAAAAAAAACTGAAAAAAAAAAAAATTCTAGCCTGGTGCGGGGGTAACCAGACCCCCATCTCTAAAAATAAAAAAATAAATGAATCCACCCTGGCATGGTGGCTCACGACCGTAATCCCAGCACTTTGGGAGGCCAAGGTGGGCAGATCACTTGAGGTTGGATCACTTGAGGTCAGACAACATGGCAAAACTCCATCTGTACTGAAAATACAAAAATTAGCCAGGCATAGTGGTACGCACCTAAGTCCTAACTACTCAGGAGGCTGAGGCAAGACAATCCCTTGAACCTGGGAGGCAGAGGTTGAAGTGAGCTGAGATGGTACCACTCCATTCCAGCCTGGGGAATAGAGCAAGACTCCATCTCAAAAAAAAAAAAAAAGAAATTTCCTGTAATTAATGCCAGACCTTAGAATGATTATAAATCTGCCAGGCAAGGTGGCTCATGCCTGTAATCCCAGCACTTTGGGAAGTGGAGGCGGGCAGATCATCTGAGGTCAGGAGTTCAAGACTAGCCTGCCCAACATGGCGAAACCCCATCTCTACTAAAAATACAAAAATTAGCTGGGCTTGGTGGCACGTGCCTGTAATCCCAGCTGCTCAGGAGGCTGAGGCAGGAGAATCGCTTGAACCTGGGAGGTGGAAGTTGCAGCGAGCCGAGATAGTGCCACTGCACTCCAGCCTGGGTGACAAGAGCGAAACTCCATCTCAAAAAAAAGAGTGATTATAAATCTATTCCTTACTAAATGTTTATTATTATTTTACCAACTGCCTTTCCGACTAAGAGCTCTTCAGCTGTCTTTCTCATTCGCATGATTCTCCTTTCATTGACTCTATTCCTCCTTTCTTTTTTTTTTTTTTTTTTTGAGACGGAGTCTCGCTATGTCGCCCAGGGTGGAGTGCAGTGGCCGGATCTCAGCTCACTGCAAGCTCTGCCTCCCGGGTTTTTACGCCATTCTCCTGCCTCAGCCTCCCAAGTAGCCGGGACTACAGGCGCCCACCACCTCGCCCGGCTAGTTTTTTGTATTTTTTAGTAGAGACGGGGTTTCACCGTGTTAGCCAGGATGGTCTCGAACTCCTGACCTCGTGATCCGCCCGTCTCGGCCTCCCAAAGTGCTGGGATTACAGGCTTGAGCCACCACGCCGGGCCTCTATTCCTCCTTTCATTGACAGAGAAGCCCCTATGTGGTAACTTGGATTCAGGAAAGCAACCTGAACAATCAACCTGTTGAAGCAGAGGATCCAGGAAAAACACCAAGCAAAGATTTTCTCCTTTTCATATCTTCAACAAGTCCCCAACCATTTTGCAGGGAAGAGTTTGCTAGTTATTTTCCTAAAGTCCCACAATGCCTAAGGCATGGGTGTGGACTGGGCATTTGCCCCTCCCCACTGCTCACTAGAAATGCCAAAGTGATGTAGTCATACTTACAGCTATTTCAGAGTAATGCAGGAGCTTTTTTTCTGAACCTGATGCGAATGCCTGCCCTTCAGAGCAGGAAGGAAAGATCACGCACTTTGTAATTGTCACTAAAAAGAATTGGGCCGGGCGCGGTAGCTCACGCTTGTAATCCCAGCACTTTGGGAGGCCGAGGAGGGTGGATCAGGAACTCAGGAGATCGAGACCATCCTGGCTAACATGGTGAAACCCCGTCTCTACAAAAAATGCAAAAAAAAAAAATTAGCCAGGGGTGGTGGTGGGCGCCTGTAGTCCCAGTTACGTGGGAGGCTGAGGCAGGAGAATGGCATGAACCCGGGAGGCCGAGCTTGCAATGAGCCGAGATCCTTCCACTGCATTCCAGCCTGGAGGACTGAGCGAGACTCTGCCTCAAAAAAAAAAAAAGTTAGAATTGAGGTATGCTTCTGTCTTAGTCTGTTTATGCTGCTGTAACAAAATACCACAGAATAAGTGATTTATAGACAAAAGAAATTTAGTTCTGGAGGCTGAGAAGTCCAAGGTTAAGGTATGGTTGTCATGTGTGTCCGTGTCCCTGTGAAGAGACCACCAAACAGGCTTTGTGTGAGCAACATGGCTGTTTATTTACCTGGGCGCAGGCGGGCTGAGTCTGAAAAGAGAGTCAGCGAAGGGAGATAAGGGTGGGGCCGTTTTATAGATTTGGGTAGGTAAAGAAAAATTACAGTCAAATGGAGGGTTGTTCTCTGGAGGGCCAGAGTGGGAGTCACAAGGTGCTCAGTGGGGGAGCTTTTTGAGCCAGGATGAGCCAGGAAAAGGACTTTTGAAAGAAATCAGGCACATTCCTCAGCCCTGGGCTCAACACAAACAGGCCCAGTACAAACACCATATATCTCTCAACTTCCTGAGCCCAGTACAAACACCATATATCTCTCAACTTCCTGAGCCCAGTACAAACACCATATATCTCTCAACTTCCTGAGCCCAGTACAAACACATCCCACCATATATCTCTCAATTTCCTGACAAACACCACCTGGAAAATCCCCGATAAGGACACAGCGTTTGAGGTTTTACTGAAAGCGCGGGAACCAATAGAAAAACTACTAAATGTATAACTTAAAATGTAAACCAATTGTAATGCTGTAACCAAAAGAATTCCCTTATTCCTCTGTAACTTCACGTATCCTATTTACATCGGGCTATAAAAAGCAAGCACTCGCATTGTTCGGGGCCCTCTTGTATGCTGTGGAATGGAGGGACCAAGTTCGAACTTGCAGTAAAAGATCCTTGCCGCTTGGCTTTGACTCTGGACTCTGGTGGTCTTCTTTGGGGAACAAACGGTCTGGGCATAACACTTTCACATAGTAATGTCATCACTTAAGGCAAGGACTGGCCATTTTCACTTCTTTTGTGATGGAATGTCATCGGTTAAGGTGGGGTAAGGCATTTTCACTTCTTTTGTGATTCTTCAGTTACTTCAGGCCATCTGGGTGGACGTGCAAGTTACAGGGGATGCGATGGCTTGGCTTGGGCTCAGAGACCTGACACTGGCATATTCAGTGTCTAGTGAGGGCCGGCTTTTTGGTTCACAGATGGTACCTTCTGAGACAGCCAAGGAGAAAGGGCTCCCCAGAGAACCTCCAACCAGCCTGTGCACTGGGAGGAATCCACATTGGGGTGGAGCCTCAGAAAGTTCACACCTTTTGCAGCAGGGAGGAGCCTGGCCTCTTCTGTTCCGGGTTGGTAACTTACTGGGCTTCAGTCTGTGAGGCAGGAAACCTGCTGAAAGGAATGAGGCACATCCCCCATATATCTCCCAACTTCCTGAGCCCAGCACAAACACATTCCTCCATATTTCTTTCAAACTTCAGAAAAATATCACCTGGGAGATCTCCGATAAGGAATGCTAAATGTATAATGTTAATCAATTGTAATGCTGTAACCGAGAGAATTACCTTGTTCCCTGTAACTTTACATATCTTGTTTACATCGGGCTATAAAAAGCAAGCACTCGCATTGTTCCAGGCCCTCTTGTATGCTGTGGAATGGAGGGACCAAGTTCGAACTTGTAGTAAAGATCCTTGCCGCTTGGCTTTGACTCTGCACTCTGGTGGTCTTCTTTGGGGAACAAACGGTCTGGGCATAACACTGCTAGCAGGACTCTCACTGTACTGAAAGCCCGTTTCCCTTTTTTTCTCTTTTTGCCCAATAAATTCCATTTTGCTTACCCTTCTATGTGTCTATGAGCCTAATCTTTCCTGGTTAGGTGACAAGAACTCTAAGGAGAAAGTCCTACAACACTTCTACCTGTGTCCTCACATGGTAGAAGGGGCTAGACAGCTCTCTAGGATCTCTTTTATTTATTTATTTATTATTATTATTATTAAATTTTTTTTTTATACAGTCTCACTCTGTTACCCAGGCTGGAATACAGTGGCACGACCTCGACTCACTACACCCTCTGCCTCTAGAGTTCAAGTGATTCTTTTGTCTCAGCCTCCAGAGCAGGTGGGATTACAGGTGTGCCCCACCACGCCTGGCTAATTTTTTTGTATTTTTAGTAGAGATGGCATTTTGCCATGTTGGCCAGGCTGGTCTTGGACTCCTGATCTCAGGTAATCCATCTGCCTTGGCCTCCCAAACTGCTGGGATTACAGGCATGAGCCACTGTGCCCGGCCTATTTATTTACTTTTCTAGTTTTAATTTTTTTCCTTTTTTGGAAAGAAGCTTCCCTAGTCAGATAAGGAAATTCCAGAAAGAGTTCTTCCCAGTTCTTTGGGAAAGAAATGTTGGGGACCACTGGTCTAAGGTATCAAGCTTACATAGCTAGAAAGATTATTATAGAAATAGGAAACAATGTCCTGGCACAGTGGCTCACGGTTGTAATCCCAGCATTTTGGGAAGTCAAGGCAAGCAAGCAGATCACTTGAATTCCGGAGTTTGAGACCAGCCTGATCAATATGATGAAACACTGTCTCTACTAAAAATACAAAAATTAGCTGGACATGGTGGCATGCACCTGTAATCCCAGCTACTCAGGAGGCTGAGACAGGAGAATCACTTGAACCCAGGAGGCGGAGGTTGTAGTGAGCTGAGATCGTGCCATTGCATTCCAGCCTGGGCGACAAGAGCGAAACTCCGTCTCAAAAACAAAAAAAGAAAGAAATAGGGAACAATGGAGGGAAAAGCAAATGTATGAGAGAGAAATAGTAACTTTCAGGCCAGGCATGTTGGCTCAAGCCAGTAATCCTAACACTTTGGGAGGCCGAGGTGGGCAGATCACTTGAGGTCAGGAGTTCGAGTCCAGCCTGGCCAACATGGTGAAATCCCATCTCTACTAAAAATACAAAAAAAAAAAAAAAAAGCTGGGTGTGGTGTCAGGCACCTGTAATTCCAGCTACTTGGGAGGCTGAGGCAGAAGAATTGCTTGAACCTGGGAGGTGAAGGTTGCAGTGAGCCAAGATCACGCCACTGTACTCGAGCCTGGGTGACGGAGCGACTCTGTCTCTAAAAGAAAAAAAGAAATAGTAACTTTCAGAGTAATCTTCTAAGATATTTTTATTTTTATAGAAATTTGTATTTTCCCCAATTAAGAATTTGAGGGTTAGAGAGACAGGGTAATGGAGGAAGGACAGAGAGACCTTGGTTCTGAGGCTTATTGCTGAAGCCTTTCAATTTTCTTTAATTCAAAGCAACCAGCACGCCACAGCAACATCTTTTGAGGCATTGTTTTCTGAGGTCAGCGTCATAACTCTATGAAACCAAGCCCATCACTGAATCATTCTCAGCCTCAAATTCTTAACTGGGCAAAATACAAATTTCTATAAAAATAAAAATATCTTAGAAGATTACTCTGAAAGTTACTATTTCTCTTCCATACATTTGCTTCTCCTTCCATTGTTCCCTATTTCTATAAGATTGCCACCATCTTTCTAGCTATATAAGATGGAAACCTTACACCAGTGGTCTGCAACCTTTTTGGCACCAGGAACCGGTTTCCTGGAAGACACTTTTTCCATGGACAGGGCCAGTGGGGATAGTTTTAGGATGAGTCAAACACATTCCATTTATTGTGGACTTTGTTTCTATTATTATACATTGTAATATATAATGAAATAATTATATAACTCACCATAATGCAGAATCAGTTGGAGCCCTGAGCTTGTTTTCCGGCAACTAGTCAGTCCCATCTGGGGGTGATGTAAGATAGTAACAGATCATCAGGGATTAGATTCTCATAAGAAGAGTGAAACCCAGATCCCGCCCATGCACAGTTTACAATAGGGTTTACACTCCTACAAATCTAATGCTGACACTGATCTGACAGGAGGCAGAGCTCAGGCAGTAGTGCTCACTCACCCACCACTCACCTCCTGCTGTGTGGCCCAGTTCCTAACAGGCCATAGACCAGTAACAATCCATGGTCCGGGGGGTTGGGGAACCCTGCCTTAGACCTAGCCTTCTTCCTTGAGTCTCTCATGTTTCCTTTTCTTCTCTACTTCTCTCATGAATCCCTTTCTCTATTCTTAAACCGTTATTGCCTCTGACTGGACTATCGTACTTGTTTTCTGAAGTATTTCCATTTCTAGTCTGTCTCCCTAGGCCCACTTAGATTTACCCCACAAACACATGGTTCTGTTCATATCGTTGTCTATATTAGTTATCTATCGCAATGTAACAAATTATTCCAAAACTTGGCAGCTTACAAACATAAATATTTATTATCTCACACATTTTCTGTGGGTTGGGAATTTGGGAGCAGCTAAGCTACATCATTGTAGCTCAGGGTCTCTATGAGATGGTAGTCATGACATTGGCAGGACTCTAGTTACCTAAAGGTTCAACTGGAGCTAACGGGCCTGCTTCCCAAGTAACTCACTCACATACCTGGCAGGTTAGTGCTGGTTATTCACAAGAGGCCTTTTCACATTTACCTCCCCATAGCCCTGTCTGAGTGTCTCATAACATAGAGCTAGCTTCCTTCAGAGTGAATGATCTAACAGAGTGCAACAGAAGAAATGTTTAAAAAAATTTTTTTAAAGAGATAGGGTTTCTCTAAGTTGTCCAGGCTGGACTTGAATCCTAGGTTCAAGCAATCTTCCCACCTCAACCTTCCACGTAGCTGGGTTTACAGGCATGTGCCACCATGCCCAGTTTAAGAATAATCTTTTGGCTGGGCACAGTGGCTCATGCCTATAATCTCAAAACTTTGGGAGGACAAGGGGGGTGGATCACGAAGTTAAGACATCGAGACCATACTGGCCAACATGGTGAAACCCTGTCCCTGCTAAAACTATGAAAATTAGCTGGGTGTGGTGGTGCACGCCTGCTAGTCCTGGCTACTTGGGAGTCTGAGGTAGGAGAATCGCTTCAACCCCAGAGGCGGAGCTTGCAGTGAGCCGAGGTGGCGCCACTGCACTCCAGACTAGCGACAGAGTGAGACTCTGTCTCAAAAAAAAAAACTAAAGATTTTTTTTTTTGTTTTTTGAGATGGAGTCTTGCAATGTCACCCAGGCTGGAGTACAGTGGCGCCATCTCGGCTCACTGCAAGCTCCGCCTTCCAGGTTCACACCATTCTCCTGCCTCAGCCTCCCCAGTAGCTGGGACTACAGGCACCCACCACCACACCCGGCTAATTTTTTTGTATTTTTAGTAGAAACGGGGTCTCACTGCGTTAGCCAGGATGGTCTCGATCTCCTGACCTCGTGATCCGCCCGTCTCGGCCTCCCAACATGCTGGGATTACAGGCATGAGCCACCGCGCCCGGCCTTAAATAGATTTATTAATTAAGGTCAGAGCACAGATATACATGAGCAAAATGACTGTAAGATTATTCATTGTTGCCTTATTTGTAGTAGCAAAAGACTACAAATAACCTAAATGTATTTCAAGAATAGAAGAATTAGGATACTCTTTATTTGTTAATATATGAGGAAGTCTAAGATATGTGGTGAAGTAGGAAACCTGAAGTATAGACTATAGAACAGTGCGTGTAGTATGTATGCTATCACTGTGTGCCAAAAATTGTGTGTGCCTGTGTGTTTCTGTGTGTGTGTGTATCTGGAATACCAAAAAAATCTGCTAACATAATTACGGTTGTCTCCAGGAAAGAGCTCTACATGGCTGGGGAAGAGGGAAGGGAAAATTCTCTTTTAGTGTATAAAATCTGTACATTATAAATATTTAATACTATTTTCATAAATAGAAACAACAATAATATAAATAACAAATGTATAATTTATTATATCTTTTAAATTATGTGCCTTATAAAGTTATTACCTATTCAGAATTATTATTATTATTTTATTTTATTTTTTTGAGACAGAGCCTTGCCCTGTCACCAGGCTGGAGTGCAGTGGCTTGATCTCGGCTCACTGCAACCTCTAACTCCCTGGTTCAAGTGATTCTCCTGCCTCAGCCTCCCGAGTAGCTGGAATTACAGGCACACGCCACCATGCCCAGCTAATTTTTGTATTTTTAGTACAGACGGGGTTTCGCCATGTTGGCCAGGATGGTCTCGATCTACTGACCTTGTGATCCACCCACCATGGCCTCCCAAAGTGCTGGGATTACAGGCGTGAGCCACCATGCCCGGCCTTATTATTATTTTTTTTTAATTCTTTTTGAGATAGGGTCTCTCTCTGTCACCCAGGCTGGAGTGCAGTGGTGCAGTCTAGGCTCTGTCACTCAAACTCAAGCCATCCTTCCACTTCAGCCTCCTGAGTAGTTGGGACTACAGGCATGCACCACCACACCAGACAAATTTTCTTTTTCTTTTTCTTTTTTTTTTTTTACCAGGCAAATTTTCTGTATTTTTAGTAGAAAAATACTAAATGCCATGCTGCCCAAGCTGGTAAAAATAATTGTTAAAAATCTAGACCAATTCTACACTCAGAGAAAAAGAAACTGAAGCCAGAGAAGTAGAATAAAATAAATGATTTATCATAGGAAAGATTTAGACAGTAGGGGAAACTAACTGGAAATACAACTTGGATAGCCAACACTGAAATGGTGGGATACACACATGACCTCAATCCCAGGGAGACTCCCAGGTACCTATAGCCTTATTACAAGAAAGAAGGCCTTCGGGCAGTGGCAGAATTAAACAAACTGAAAGAATTTTACATGTGGAATTGCATAAACTGGGAGCTGGATGGATTTTAGAGATATGAAAGATCAGAAATCACAGTACAGATCAGAGATCACGAATGCCAGATGCCTGTGAGTTGTGTTTGACTTGAATACTGCATACTGTTGTTATTTATTTATTTATTTATTTAGAGATGCAGTCTCGCTCTGTCGCCCAGGCTGGGGTGCAGTGGCATGATCTCGGCTCACTGCAACCTCCACCTCCCAGGTTCAAGTGATTCTTTTACCTCAGCCTCCAGAATAGCTGTGGTTACAGGTATACACCACCACACCTGGCTAATTTTTGTATTTTTAGTAGAGACGGGTCTTGCCACGTTGGCTAGGCTGGTCTCAAACTCCTGACCTGAGGTGATCCACCCACCTCAGCCTCCCTCCAAAGGTGCTGGGATTATGGGTGTGAGCCACTGTGCCCCGCCTATTGTTTTAATTTTTTTTAGAGACACAGCCTCACTATGTTTCTCAGACTAGCCTGGAAGGAAATACCGTGTTTAAATGTTGTATAAGTTAATTGCCAACATTTTAAGATCAAGAGATTTCACACTTAAACAAATTGGCTATCTGGCTTCTTTTGAAATTCCTATTTTTTATTTTTATTTTGTTATTTTTTTAGACCTCTATGGTTTAACTCTGGAATCTTTTGAAATTATGAAAACTCTGGTAGATGAGGCCCACATTCTCACATGGCACCATCACAGCTGCCCCCATTAGAGAGGATAGAGTACTCGCCAGTTTGCCACAGTTCCCACCAGCCAGTGTTTCTCATTTTCATCACCTGCAGAGCCCATATAAGTATCTCAGGTGAGGAAGCTGGTTCAGAGGCCAACTGTAAGAGTTAGTGGCCCCTTTTCCTACTCCCCAGTTTTTAATATTTTCTTCAATAAGCAGAGTTGGGAACTCAAGAGCCAGATAACACTCCATAATGATCTTGGTTTGACCCACTACTCAGTATTTCGGATTCTAAATTCCACACCACTACCCCAACCTAGTGGTCAGGTCCAATAACCATAATCAGGAAACCTTAGGGGTTTTTCCCCCAGGAATTATAGAAAGCTCATACAGAATTTCAGGGACTATTCTTGTCCCAGGACCTTGGAGTCTTTCCACTTCCTTGCTGCTATTCCTAGTGCCAGGACTATGACACTCCCATCTTTTGCCAAATTTGCCACAGACCTAGAAGCTGCCTTTGCCATGACCTTATCCCAAGAAGGGCAGCTGCTAATATGATTATGGTTGCTTCCAGGAAGGGGCGTTACATGGAGGCTAAGACCCAAATGACTGCCATGTTGTTGTGACTGCTGCTGATGCTCACCATGAATTCTTCTTTCCCCAGTGATCCCTGTAATTCCCACCTCTGAAGCTGCTGCTCCCAAGTGGTACTCCTCACTGTGACAATGAACCACCTCCCTTGGTTACAGCCATTCTGATCCTGCCTTTGCCCACTGCTGCCCGGGAACCTGTGTGGTCACCAGTCCTGAAGCCAATGCTACTAAATCTCTAGATAATATGTTAGACCAGTTCTACCTGAAACATGACCTCATTCTCTCAAGTGAGGGCACCCCCTGTTGAGGAATTTGGGTCAAGTATTTCAGGACCTCAGAAGACTTTAGGTTGCAAGAGAATCCAACTCAAACTAGTTTAAGATTAACACAAAAAGGCCGGGAACGTAATCCCAGCACTTTGGGAGGCCGAGGCGGGTGAATCACGAGGTCAGGAGCTCAAGACCATCCTGGCTAACACAGTGAAACCCCGTCTCTACTAAAAAATACAAAAAATTAGCCGGGCATGG